>NC_090984.1:125104334-125732256 GCF_041146395.1 Eulemur rufifrons | reverse complement strand
CCCACCCCACAGCCAGGGGTCGTAGTGCACATTGAGTCACTGCAGCCCACCCCGGCTCAGCGGCTGTCAGGGCCCCTGTTGGTTTTAGCAGGAAGACTCTGGTCTCACCAGCAGCCCCCAGGGGCCACTGTGTACTCTCACGGGCCCTCACTGGGGTCATGCCTGGACAAGTGCTCTTCTCGGCTCTCGCCTGGCTGGCCCTGGGCACCGTCCAGGTCCGAGCCACCCGGTTTTGGCCTTAGGGTCTGCTACCAGAGGCACCGGAGCGTCCTGGGGTGGTGGGGCAGTGAGCACAGGCAGGGATGGAGCCCTGGTCTCTGGAGCCGGCGTCCTCCCTCTCCTGAGGACCCGGGTACCTGCTCCCTATCCCCTGCTAAAGCTGAGAAGAGGAGGCATCTCCACGGGGGACCCCTCCACCTGGGCAAAAAGCAACAGCAGGGCTCTGAACACTGCTCCAGTGCCCATACCTGGTGGGGGTCTCTGTGTGGCTGTGCCTGGCTTGTGTTTAACCCCACCCGGCCTACCTGCCTCTAGGCCCCGGGAGGTGCGGGTGCTGGCAGGCCCTGAGTGAGCAGAGCCGGCGAGATGCTCATGGGAGACGCACCCCCAGCTGGACCTGCAGGCCTGGCTGCTGGAGGGGGCTGCCAAACAGGGGTGAGGCAGGTGACCCCTGCGTGGGGGGCATTCCTGGCGCATTGGTTCCCTATGCAGGCTGCACTGGCATGTTCTGGGGAGAGCGGGTAGTGCCTCTGTGCCTGTGCCCAGCTTGCCCTCCCCCCGCCGCTGCACATGGCAGCACCTCTGCCTCCAGAGCTCTCTCCTTCCAGGAAGCCCTCCAGGGCCCCACCCCAGCCCAGGGTGGAAGTGACCTGCTTCAGGCAGGGGGCTGCACTGCTCACTTATTGTGTGGTGGGGTGGGGAGGACCCTCTGGATCATACGGGGATCTCTAACCGCCCAGGTGACCAGCCCTGCTCAGTGGAGAGGGGACGTTTGCAGGCAAGGTGCTCTTGGTATTGAGGGCGCAGAGGGACAGGGAGAGGGCAACGAGGGGACTGCAGAGGGTGGGCTTGGGCACTTGGCGACCAAGGCAGCCCTCAGGACGTGCACTGGCGGCCTTTGTCCCCCTGGTTCCCGGCCCTGCACCCCAAGCCCGGACCTGTGTCCTGGGCGTTCCTCGAGGGTATGGCCTGGCGACCTCCGCGCCAGCGCCGCCCTGCACTTGCTGACTGGCCGCGCGACCGGCGCGCCGCGGAGAGCCGAGGCCGGGTCACAGGCGGGGAGCAGCGCCCCCTGCAGCCGGCCGGAGCGGGGGAGTCGCCGGGACGCGGGGGCCGGTCCCGCGATGGCCCCGGAGCTGCGCTTGTGCCGCGGCGGCGTCTCCGCTGGGACGGCGCGCAGCGCGGCGGTGGCGCGTTGACGGGAGGGACCGCGGCGGCGACCTCGGGGGCGCCCAGTCTGCTGCCGACGCCGGCGGGGACGCGGGAGGGGGCGCTACGGCGCAGCCCCTGCCCAACCCCGGCCGCGGTCCCGCGGGGCGCGCCGGTCCTACGCTGCCAGGCGGCGCCCTCGGCCGCCTTTAAAGCGGGGCGCCCGGGCGCGGCCCCACCCCGCAGCGCGGCCCGCCCCCTCATGCATATGCAGGTGCGCGGGTGACGAATGGGCGAGCGAGCTGTCAGTCTCGTCCCGAACTTGTTGGCTGCGGGGCTGGAGCGCGGGCGCGCAGAGCCGAGCCGGGACCCACCGCCGCCGCCGCCGCCGCCGGGTGGGAGCCGGGCCGGGCCGCCGGAGCCGCCGCCAGCGAGCCGGAGCCGCCGCCGCCGCCGCCCGCCGCCGAGGCCCGCGGCGCTGCGCCCGACCCCGCCCGCGCCGCCGCCGCCGCCGCTGCCGCTGCCGCTGCCGCCGCCGGCGCTCGGAGGGCGGGCGGGCGGGCGCTGGGGGGCCGGCGGCGGCCCGGAGCCGGGCGCGGGCGGCGGCGGCGGCGGCGGGGCCGGCGGGCGGGGTCGGGCGGCGATGCGCGCGCGGGGCCGGGGGCGCCCGGCCGGGCGGCTGCTGCTGCTGCTGGCGCTCTGGGTGCAGGTGAGCGGGCGCCGCGGCGGCGGCGGGGGTGCGGACTGGGCGCAGCGGGCGGCCCCTCGGGGCCGGGCGGGCACCGCCTGCGGCCGCGGCCGCTCGGGAGCCCTCGAGGCTGCGCGCCGCGGCGGGGGCTCGGGGCGGGCGCGGCTGGGTGGGGGCGGGGTGGCGGGCCCGTGTCCCACCCCGGGCGCCCGGCCCCCGACCCTGGCCCCGTCCCCACCCCGGGCGCCCGGCCCCGACCCCGGCCCGCACCTCCCTCGGCTCTCCGCTGCCTTATTTTTAGGCGGCGCGGCCCATGGGCTATTTCGAGCTGCAGCTGAGCGCGCTGCGGAACGCGAACGGGGAGCTGCTGAGCGGCGCCTGCTGTGACGGCGACGGCCAGACGACGCGCGCGGGGGGCTGCGGCCACGACGAGTGCGACACGTACGTGCGCGTGTGCCTTAAGGAGTACCAGGCCAAGGTGACGCCCACGGGGCCCTGCAGCTACGGCCACGGCGCCACGCCCGTGCTGGGCGGCAACTCCTTCTACCTGCCGCCGGCGGGCGCTGCGGGGGACCGAGCGCGGGCGCGGGCCCGGGCTGGCGGCGACCAGAACCCGGGCCTCGTCGTCATCCCCTTCCAGTTCGCCTGGCCGGTACGTGCGCCCCTCCCCCGCGCCCCAGCCCTCCCCTCCCCCGCGCCCCGCGCCTGCCCCGCGGCTGCCCGCCGCGCTCCGCACCTGCGGCCGGGCCTGGCGTGCGGGCCGCGCGCCCAGACGGGCGGGGCCGGCAGGGGGCGCCGCGCGTCGGGCAGCCCAGGGCGCGTGCCCTGCGGCCCGGTCCGCGCCCGGCCACGTGCGCGCGCGGGGGGCGCGGGGCGCGGGGTCGCGGCGGGGGTGGGGCGGCGGCCGCGGCGTGTGCCTGCGTCGCCCTGCGCGTGTCTGTCGGGTGGGGAGGCGGGGGGGCGGCGCCGGGCCGGGCGGGCCGCGGAGGCATGTGCGCCGCGCGTGCTGGGGCTGGTCCGGGGCAGGCCCCGGCGGAGCCGCCCGGGCCCGCGGCCAGCCTGTGCCCGCCGAAGTTTCCTGGATGCCCGAGGGCAAGGGCGGGAGCCGGGGGACCTGGGCTCGGGGGAGGGGGCCTAACGCTTGAGTGTCGTGGAAGCCCCTGCTGCTGGCGCGAAATCCCCCAGCAGAGGAAAGGGTGGGTCTCTGGCGCTGTGACCCTCCGTGGCATTGTCCCGTTGGTTGGTTTTTTGGAGGGCTGGAAGCTCAGTCGGGGGTCTCTGGTCTCCCTTGGGCATGGCCAGTCTGGCAGGAGCCCAGGCCTGGGCACGCTGGTGGGAGTGTGGTCAGCCTCGGTGGCAGACAGGCGTCATCCCTGTGGCGGCCCTGGCGGTGTGGGAGGCCTGGCTCAGGCAGGGAGGGAGCTGACTGCTTCTGGAAGCAGGGCATGGCCCTGGGCTTCAGGGTCCTCACCTGCCTAGGTGGTGGCTGTGCTGCTGGCCTGGAGTTGGGGGGAGGGGCGAGGAGGAACAGGCCGGGCAGCCAGGTGGGCCTGGGGGAGCATGGGGGCTGGCGCCGTGTCCTTTCAGGCCTGTGATTAGTGGGCAGAGGAAGCAGGATGCCAGGCAGTGACCCCGGGGCCTGTCCTTCTCAGCCAGTGAGAGGCACAGGAGTGTGTCCACCTGGCACCCTGGTCCTGAAAGAGACTGGACCTGGGGCCGGGCCTGGCCGAGTTTGGACCAGCAGGGCCTGCCCTGTGGGAGGCTGGGCCGGGTCTAGGCCTCACCCTGCTCAGCCTGGCAGGGCGGCCTTGCTTCTTCCCCCATCTGCGCCCTTTCCTGAGCGCCCGTCTGTTGAGGGAAGCAGGCCGGGCCCTTCTGGCTGTACCCCTGCCCTCGAGCGCCCGGCTGGGTATCCCTTGACCGCGGGGCCTCAGGGTGGGGACTGTGTCCCGGAGGTGGCAAAGGCAGCCTAGGCGTGGGGAGCAGTTGGGATGAGCCCAGCCCCTCACCCCACGGCGGTGTGGCGGGCAGGTCTGAGCAGGGCCCGCAGCCTGTCATCTGCACTTGGGCCCCAGCCAGCAAGCTCCAAATCGCTACCTGAGGATGTGTTTTCTGCTCGAGTTGGCAGCAGTGGGCGTGGGGGCAGGGAGGCCTTGGAGGAATGTGCGGCCAGCGCGTCGCCCGTGGCTCTGTGCCCCACGGGCCGCCGGGTGTGGGACGGGCCAAGGCAGGCCCCTGCCTTCCCTGGGGCCACTTCTGTCCCTCCCGCTTGCTCGAAGCCCATCCTCTCAAATGCCCCCGGAGCCTGTCCTGGGTGGGGGGCTGGGACCGTGGGGGTATCCGTGTGTTTGGGGGGCAGACCTGGTCTTTCTCTTCTGCTGTGCGGCCTGGCTGCGGGCACGGACCTGGCGCAGTGATGCCAGCGCCCTGGTATTTCCGCTCTGTCGGTGGCGGCCCCGCGGCCACACTGCCCCAGCTTGCTGCAAGTCGAGCTCCGTCCCGTGAGCTGGGGCGCGTTTGGAGCCTGCGCTTGGCTGCGACTGGGGAAAGCAGGGCCTCTCCCGTCTCCGGCCGCTCTGGGGAATGAGGGGGTGGCTTCAGCTGGGAGGGTGGGGTGGGGACCTCCCTAGGGCCAGCGGGGACTCCTGGCTCCCTGGAGCAGGGGTGCGAGGAGGGCCTTGTGGGAGGAGGATGAGACAGTCTGGGCTCTGCGTGGACCTCTTCCACCCCTGACCCGTGAATGACCTTCCCGCCCCGGCCTCTGCAGGTGACCCAGGCGGCTCTCTGCACCCTGACCTGGTTTCAGGGGGCCGGGGTCTTTGTGCTGTCTGTGATCTGTGGGTCCCGTTGTGTGTTGGTCTCAGCCTCAGCCTCCCTGAGCGGGTGCCCAGGGTCTGGATGTGGAGAGGTGGAGACCACCTGCCAGCGGGTGCCCCCGCTCCCGGCCCCACCCCAGATGCCCCCTGGGAGGTCAGTGTCGCCCTGGTGCCTGGCCTGTAGCCGGCAGGTCGGAGGCTGTGTTCGCCCACACGCGTGTGCCAGTGCGACTGTGCGGGGGGTGTAGCAGGTGGCCCTGGAGGGTTCGGAGAGGCGTGGGGCCCTCGGCTGGGGACGCAGGGGGCTTCCTCCAGGGCCGGGTGGGTAGCAGGCTGAGGGGGCCCCTGCTGGCTGGGGGAGTAGCAGGTGGGCAGCAGTTGGCCGCGACTGTGCAGCCAGAGCCCGGCCTAGCTGGTCCCCCTCCTGGTGTCCAGGAGCCGAGGAGCCCAGCCACGGGCCTCGGGGGCACACGTGTTCCTGGCATGTGCGTGCCGGGCTCCGGAGGGAGTTGTGCACGGAACATGGTCCCCACACGGATCTGGGCTTGTGGGGAGAGGTGGGGTGGTGGGGAGAGGTGGGGTGGGCGGGGCCCTGCAGGTGCAGAGGTGGCCTGGGGTGGGCCCTGTGTCTGACAGCTCAGGACCCCTGAGGTCCAGGGCTGCCAGGAGGTTCTAGGGCCTGGCTTTCCTCACCTGTGACGTGGGTGGGGTGGCACATTTTTACAGGGCCTCTTTGCCCCTCCTCGCCCCTCCCCATGGGCTGTCCAGCATGCGGGCAGGGGGCAGGGGGGCAGGGCAGGGCTGCCCCACCAAGGGGGGGCGGGAAGCCGGCGGGGCTCTGCGGGCCCATCAGGGCTGTGAGTGCCAGTCGGGTGTCTGGCGGGGTGTGGACACAGCCATCCAGCCGCCATGGGGCTTGGCAGGGGTCTGTGCCTGGGGTCCCCGGAGCTGCCCTTGCCAGGTGTGAGGTGCAAGGCCCCTCTGCTTCCTCCTGAGCTTGGGGCTGGGGCTGGGGTGGCCCCGGCCTCCTCCCCACCCCAAGCCTCCCCTCTGCACACTGGGGCCCACCGCCCCGCTCTGCCCACGTCTTTCTGTCTGGGGACTCAGGGCAGTCTCTGCCTTGCTCCGTGCCGGCTGCCTGCCTTACGCGCCAGGAGTCCTGCTCACATCTTTGGCGTGGGGACTTCCGCTGCCTGGCAGAGTGGCTCCCAGGAGGCCGGGAGGGCTGCCCTTGGCCAGTGGAGGGTTACGGGGGTGGCAGAGCGTGGCTGCAGCGTGCTAGGGTCTGCAGCGGGGGCCGGAGGGCGTCGTGGCTCTTGGGGGCCCTCTCAGCCAGCTCTGTGGGGTCTTGGCTCTATGGGCTGAGCCAATGGGGGTCTCTGGGGAGCCAGGACAGGGCCTGAGTCGGAGGTTGTGGTGGGGAGACAAGGGTCTCTGTAATCCCAGGTGCCAGCTAGGGTCCCCAGCCCCCTGACCCCAGGAGAACTGCGGTCCCTGTCCCCAGACCCCAGGCCTGAGCAGGCTCTCTGTCCCCGGAATGTGGGTCTGAGTGGGGTCTCTGTCCCCAGAATGTGGGTCTGAGCAGGGTCCCTGTCCCCCACACCTCAGACCTGAGTGTGGTCTTTGTCCCTGGACCCCAGGCCTGAGCAGGGTCCCTGTCCCCAGACTTCAGGCCTGAGCAGGGTCCCTGTCCCCAGGCCTGGGCGGGGCGTGACTGGGACCAGCTGTACCTGGGCTTTGGTGCATGATCCCAGCTCAGTGTGAGGAGATGCTTAGAGACCCTTGGCCACCACCCTGTTCACTGTTGGGGCCCCTGCACCCAGGGGCTGGGTGGATGCACCAGGCCAGGGCCCCGGCTGGTCTCTGGTGTGGAGCTGCCACTGGGTTCCCTGTGGGTTGGGCCTGTGGTCTCCTGCTGTGGCCCTGGGGCCTGGAGTCCTGTGGGGGGGATCACCCCTCCCCCTCCCCCTCGGGTGACAATGGCGGCGGAGGCCTGGGCCTCTCAGAAGCTCAGGTTTCAGGAAACGTATCTGTGCTTAGAGCTCCTGGCGCCCGTACCAAGCGCTGGGCTCCGCAGGGGGCGGTGGCTGCAGGATGCTCAGGGGAAGAAACCAGGCTGGAGCCCCGGCCCGGACAGCAGGCTGGGGGCAGCGCTGGCCTGGGGTGCCTGGGACATGGGGTGCACTTGACCCAGGGTGCCCTGCATGCGGGGTGCCTGGGATGCGGGGTGCCCTGGGCCAAGAGGTGGCACATCTGGCCCCTTGTCTGCCTTTTGCTCATCTCCGAGCTGCTGCCTGCGCCCTGTCTGGGCCGGGAGGAGGCAGGCGGAGGGTGAGGAGGTGCAGTCCGCGGTTCTGCTTGTGCAGTGGGGGTGGGTCAGGCGAGGCTGGCTGGGCCCTCAGGCAGGAAAGCCTCCCCTGCCAGTGGGCGTCCAGGGGGCGTCCAGGGGCTGGGCAGCGGGGCTGGCCCGGGAGGAGGGAGCAGCTCCTCTCCCTGCTTGCCAAGGAGCCTGGGGGGGGTGGTCTCTGACCTGCCCCAGTCCCCATGGCCCCACACGCCCCAGCCCCAGCCCTAGAAGGGCATGGCACCCCCGCCCGCCAGCCCAGGCCCGTTGTCCATGCTGCTGTGCAGGGTTGGGGTCGGCAGAGCCCTGTCCCAGACCACGGCCCACCAGGCAGGCAGGACAGGGACAACAGAGCGCTGTCCACAGGGTAGGAAACTGAGTCCTGGGGGCCGGGCTGCGGAAGGAGAGGGCCAGGAGCTGGGAGGGCCGGCAGGTGCCACCGCGGCCAGCTCAGGTTCTCCCTGGATGACTTCCTGCCGTCCAGGTGTAGGGACCCCAGCTGGCGGGCGGTGGGGCCCTCGCGGGCGAGCGCATGTCCCCCTGGGAGCCGGTAACCAGAGCCCTGGGCTCAGGCGAAGGTGGCGGTAATCCTACCCGCGCGGCTGGTGTGGGGTTTCCTGGGAGCCAGGAGGAGCTCCCTGTGCATCCCAGAGCCCGGGCCTGGGCTTTCCTCTGCCTGCCCTGGCCGGTGGGCTTGCCCCCTCATGGGGGTCTCAGGCCAGCCTGGCCTCGCCCTCGCGCCCTGGGCCCACCGCCAGCTCCCTGCTCCTGCCGGTTCCTGTCCATTGTTGAAGCCCTGGTGGTCCCAGACCTTATGCAGACCCCGGTAGCCAGTGTCTGGCTGGCATCAGTGACGAAGTGTGCCAGGGCCTGGCCCTGCACAGCATGACCCCACTCTGTGCCACGTGCCGTGTGTGCCCGGCGTGGAACGGTCACTCTGCGGTCTGGGTCACCCTCCGAGGCCTGCCCTGGCGTCTCCGCCCCACCGTGTCCCCTGAGCCCCCAGCTGGCAGGCCGTCACCCCCACGCCACGTGTGAGCAAGCAAACAGGCGAAGCCAGGGAGGAGCTGGGTGCGCCTGCTGTCCCCAGGAGCTAGGGAGGACGCGGCCGGGGTGGCCTTCTAGGTGGACGGGCCGGCGTGCTGGGGGGCGGCTGGGAGGAGGGCAGGGGCCGCGGGAGGGCTGTGGCGGGTGTGGGGAGCTGAGTTTAAGGGAGACTGAGCGCTGGGATTGAGGGCCCGGCGATAGCCCCGTGTGGCCAGGGAGGGTTCTAGAAGAGGGTTGGGATGGCTCCCGCGTCCCGCCCATGCGCCAAGGTGGAGGTGAGGTCCTGTGGCCGTCCCCGGCATGTCTGGGAGGCAGTGCCCAGGGGAGGGTCTCCAGTGCAGGCCTGGCCACGAGCAAAGCCAGGGTGGGTGAGTGTCGTGGGCCTGAGGTGGCCACGCTCGCAGCTGGAGGCATGGCTGGGGGACCGGGAGAGGGTGCCCAGGCTGTGCGCGAGCTGGGTGTGACAGGCTGCAGGGTGGGCAGGGGAGGGGCTGGGCGGTGGGGCACGGCCTGCTGGGAAGTACTGGGAGGGCCAGGGCCTGGCCTGGGCTGGGCGAGTGAGGCTGGGGACGGCCCGGGGTGGGGACCCGAGGCCTCAGTGGGGACACGTGCTTGTCCTCAGCACAGCCAGGCCGTGGGGCCGGACGACAGCCGCGCAGATGCTCCTGGTGCCGTGTGCTCTCGGCAGGCGCCCAGCAGGCCTGGGGCTCAGGCCCACCCTGCCCCGCAGGCCGGTGGATGCAGGGCCGGGGGCGGGGGTGGTCAGCGTGTTCTCGGAGGCTGGGGGGTCCCTGGGCAGTGGGCTGCTGAACGGCCGTGGCTGCAGGGGTGCCCGATGCTGGGCAGCGAGGGCAGAGGCGCGGTCCCCGGTGTGTGCCGGGAGTCCTTCCCGTCTGAACGCTTGCTCTGGGCGACAAGGGCTCCGTGGGCTGCTCCCGGGGGCTCGGGGTGGCTCCTGGCAGGGGCGGGCCCTGTGTTGCTCGGTGGCAGCTGGCAGCATCACCCCATCGCGGGGACTGGGGCGCGAGGACAGATGTGCTGGAGGGGAAAGGCAGCCACGGGCTGAGACCGTGCCGGGCAGTCCCCGGGGCTTTTGGGGCCTCAGTTTCCCCGTGCGTGCGGCAGGGCCCCTCCTGCTCCTGTTCTGGGGTGGGGGGGTCCGCCCGTTTACCACGTGCCTGCTACGAACGGGGCCTCTCGGTAGGTGCTTGCGCACCCCTGCTCCTGGTGGGGGCACGCCTGGCAGGGCCACAGGGCGTCGTCCCCCTTGGGTGGGCTTGTAGCAGGACCCCACGTTCGCTACCGTGTGTCACCCCCCAGTGAGGCACCGAGGGGTGTTGCCACTCAAAACTGGCCCTGGGCCACCCGCTGGACCCCTGTCCGTGGCCACTCCAGCCTCTGCCCACTCCTCTGCCCGAGTCACTTCCCGGCTCGGGGCAGGCTGGGCGTGGGGCCCGGGGAGCCAGTGAGGGGAGCCCCCAAGCCCCTAAACCCCCGAGCCTGTGCCGTGGTAGGGGGCGGTCCCTGTCCTTCCAGCTGGGTCATCGTGGAGTCTGCGGAGGAGACCTGGCCTGAGGATGGGGGAGGGTGCTACGGGGGGGCCCTGCTGGGGAGGAGACACCATGCCCAGCAGGCCTGGGGGCGGAGGGGAGCGCTGGGCCCCCCCCCAGCGCAGTGGTGGGCAGGTGGGGGCCCCGGGCAGGTGGGGGCCCCGGGCAGGTGGGGGCCTCGGGCAGGTGGGGGCCCCGGGCAGGTGGGGGCCCCGGGCAGGTGGGGGCCCCGGGCACCTGACCAGCCCCTTCCGTGTCCGCAGCGCTCCTTCACTCTCGTCGTGGAGGCCTGGGACTGGGACAATGACACCACCCCAAATGGTGAGTAAGCCCCAGGCCACGTGGTCCCCCGAGAGCATTGGGAGGCTGGCTCCCCTCGCCCTAGGGGTGTGTGTAGCCAGGGTCTTGGTCCTTTGCCTGCGGAGGATAAAGCCTTTCTCTATCCCAAGGATTTTCATGTGCTGTTTCCCTTTTTGCTCTGGCTGCCAGGAAGCTCTGCCATGTTTATGACTTGCAGAGCTGTGTGTGCATTGTCTGTCTCCACAGTCCTGGTTTCATCCATGTTGTCCTCCTGTTGGGCATGTTCTCTGGGGGCCTGTGTGAGTGACATAGTGGAGTGGGGTAGTCTCTAGTGGCTCTCTGGCTTCATGGCCTCCTCTCTGCCCATCTGTCTTGAAACCAGGGGCCTGGCGGCTGCCCGTGTGGCAGTGTGGAGGGCCCGTGTAGTGAGGCGGAGAGCCTTCCCGTGGAGGGCAGAGGGGCAGCCTGTGCAAAGGCTTGAGGCAGAGTGAGCTTGCCGTGCCGAGGGGTGGGGGTGCTAGCTCCCCCGGAGCGGGAGGCTCAGGCTGCCACGCGGCCGGTGGACCGTAGGGCCAGGAGGAGACCGGTGGAGCGGGACAGCCTGCAGGGCTGCGAGCTCTGGGTGCTCTCAGAGGAGGTGGAGGCGCAGGATTGGCTGACGGGTGGGACATGGTGAGACAGCAGCGTCAGGTGGCCCTGGTGGCCGGCGAGATGGCCACTTTCAGGGTAGGGATTATGGGGGGAGGGGAACCCCGGGCAGCTCAGGGCCAGGGTGTCCCTGGGAGGAGGTGGCAGTGGCACAGGCAGGCTGAGCGCCTCAGGAGGCCATCGGGGCCCTTAACAGCCTGGGCCTGATGGGCCCTGCTGGGACGGGGGCAGCGAGGGGGCAGCCCGGGCCTTTGCCTGACGAGGTGGGAGACAGGAGGTCTGGTAGTCGTTAACCTTTTATTGTGGAAAATTCCAAACTTGTCCAGACGTGCAGGGATTGGTGTCACGGACTGTACCCAGCGTCACCAGCTGGGACACCTCCTTCCCCAGGGGCTCACGCCTGTAATCCCAGCACTTTGGGAGGCCGAGGCAAGAGGATCGCTTGAGCCCGGAGTCCCAGACCCGCCTGGGGGATGTAGTGAGACCCCGTCTCTCCGAAAAATAGAAAGATTAGCTGGGCGTGGTGGTGCTCGCCCGCAGTCCCAGCTGCGCGGGAGGCCGGGGCAGGAGGATGCTCGAGCCCTGGAGTTGGAGGCTGCCGTGAGCCATGATGATGTGGCAGAGCGAGACCCCATCCTGGGCTCCGACGGATGCCGGGTCCCTGAGTCCGTGCCTGTGTCGGGGTCTGGGAGGAGGCAGGTGCCAGTCACAGTGCAGGACAGGGGGCAGAACAGCTGAGCCTCTCCTGCGCCGCGTGGGGACGCAGGGCCCTCCCTGCCCCTCTGCGTGTGGGTGGGAGCGGGAGTGCAGGGCCTGGGGGCGGGGGCGGGGCCCGGCCGGCGTCCCCACCGTCCTGGCCCCGCCGCCCACTCGCCCCGGCCGGGCTGGTCTCTCCAGCCTGTGCTGACTCCACTGCCTCCCCAAGAGGAGCGGCTGATCGAGCGGGTGTCGCACGCCGGCATGATCAACCCCGAGGACCGCTGGAAGAGCCTGCACTTCAGTGGCCACGTGGCCCACCTGGAGCTGCAGATCCGGGTCCGCTGCGACGAGAACTACTACAGCGCCACCTGCAACAAGTTCTGCCGGCCCCGCAATGACTTCTTCGGCCACTATACCTGCGACCAGTACGGCAACAAGGCCTGCATGGACGGCTGGATGGGCAAAGAGTGCAAGGAAGGTGCGGGGCCACGCGGGGCGGGGCGGGGCCACGCGGACCTCACACAGGGGCGGGGCCACGCGGCCTCGCGCAGGGGCGGGGCCTGGGCTGGCTGCAGCGGTGCCCTCCTGTGCTCTGTCCACAGCCGTGTGCAAGCAAGGGTGTAACCTGCTCCACGGGGGATGCAGCCTGCCCGGGGAGTGCAGGTGAGTGTGGCCGCCGGCCCTGCTCTGCCCCCACGTCCCCTGTCACTCCGTAGAGTGCACACGCAAGGTTGGCCCTGCTCTCGTGGAGCTTACGGTCCATGCAGGGGAGGCGTGTCCTGCGTGTGGGGTGTGTCTGACGGCGGTAGCCCCTCGAGGACAGCGAGGAAGGGATGGGAGGGCAGCTAGATGACACGGCCGTGGCAGGCGAGCCAGCGGGAGGCCTGTGGGGCTGAGGACAGGATGCGCTGGCCGCTGGCGGGTTTGGAGCCGGCACTGGGGAGCAGGAACTGCGTCGGCCGCTGTGGGGTGGGGGGGCGACAGGCCGTGAGGAGAAGGCGGATGCGGGGATGCAGAGTGGGGAGGGCTGGAAGGGGGTGAGCCCTTCAGATGCCCTGGGGCAAAGCCCAGGCATTTGTGAATGGGTCTGATACAGCGGGAGAGGAAGAGCTTGGGGTCAGGAGGGACCTTAAGCTGCAGAGCACGAGTGTCACAACAGGTGGGGGTGGCCCAGGAGAGGCGGGCAGGGCAGAGGGGAGGCGGGTGATGCTGGAGTGATGTCTGAGAGCAGCGGTGGCCTGTGGCACTCGGGGTGTGCAAAGCCCAGAGGCTGCGGGAAGAGGGAGAGGAGGCCCGGGGTGTCCCAGCCTCTCGCAGGTTAAGGCTGGGGATGGCAGGAAGCTGGCGAAGTCCTGCAAGCCTTAGCGGCCATCGGCCATCGCTGGTGGCCTTGGCCAGGGCGTTGGGGGGTGGGCTAGGCCAGAGGGTGGGGAGCCTTGCTGCGTGGCCGGGAGGCCGGAGGGGCCAGGCAGGGTTGGAGCAGGCGAGGGGTGCGAGCTGGGGGCTGACGGCGTGCGAGTGGGCGGGGCAGGGTGCAGGGAGGCCGCCCTGGGAGCAGGTGGCTGGTGTGGTGGGGGCCCTCGAGGGGCTGCGAGTGGGTGGGGAGACAGCAGTGGGGCGGTGGCTGCCCTCGTGCCACCCTTGGGCCACCAAACCCCTCTGAGGAGTGGGTTTGTCTCCACGTACGGGTTCAGGCAAGGATGCTGAGACAGGGGTTAGGTGACGTCCCCCAGGTCACGCAGTGCTGAGTTTGGAGAGGAGGCTCGGAGTTTGGGAGCCGGCTGACTCGGGCGCCAGGCTGGGGGTGGCGGGCCCCCCTGGAGCCAGGCCCGGAAGGTGGTGTGAGGGGCGGCCCTGGCTGACCTGGGGGCAAGGAGGCGGTGGAGCAGGGCGGGGCTCTCCCGCCGGTCACTTGTGCACGCTGGGATTGTAGACAGGCTGAGCGGCCTCGTGGCGGCGGGCAGCCCGGCAGGGGCCCCGTCGGGGGGGGGGGGGGGGGGGGCTGGTTTCTCGCAGGGGGCAGCCTGGATGCCGGCTCCCGCAGCCCTGCCCTTCCCTGTGTCAGGCGGCCTGAGCGTGGGGTTCTGGGGACGCAGGTCCCCGGGTGTGAGCCCATCCCCGCCTGGCCCTGTGTGCTGCACGCCGAAGGCCGTGCCGGTGTCCCCGGGTGGCCAGGGGCCGGGCGGCCCGAGTGACCCCACCCAGGCTGGAGGGAGGTGGAAGAGAGCGGCCCGCCGGCGTGGGCCGTGCAGGAAGATGCGGGCAGCAGTCCCGGCCGGCCGGGTTGGCGGGGGCCGTGGGTGACCCCACCCACGGCTCCGGCCTTGTGGGAGAGGCCCAGCTGTCGCCGGCAGCTCAGGGCTCAGGTTTCAGCGCGGGACCCCCCCACCGGATGCTGCGGAGATGGGCCTGTCTTCCTGCCGCTGCCTCCCGGGCCTGGAGCTGGCCGGGGAAGCGGGAAGGTGGGGGCTGGCGTGGGCTCCGCCCGGGTGAGAGCGCAGCCTGCGACCTGCCAGGTCTGGGCTCTGAGCCTGGCCGCGGCGCTCTCTGGCGGTGAACCGAGGCATGCCACAGCCACAGCCCCACCCCGGTCCCCGTCTGTCACCTGGAGGGAGGATTCTGGGCAGGGATGTGAGGCCCTCGCTGTGCGTGCTGGGCTGGACGCCGGGGCCACGCTGTCCGCAGCCTCAGTTTCCCGCTGCCACTCGGCTGAGCTGGGCTGATGTCCCTTCGGTCCCTTCCGTGCTGGCTGCGTGGCTCGGGGGCGGCTCAGGAAGGGCCGTGGCTCTTTCCTTTTACAAAAATAAATTCCCGTGTCGGGTGCCGGTGTGGAAGTGACGTGGCCTGGACGTCATTCCCATCCCGAAGGACCTGAGCGTTCTAGGGAGGGGCCCTTGGGAGTCCCGTCCCGGCCCTGCAGGGCAGCCCGCTGGGCCCTGGGTGTCTGCCCTGAGGGCAGTGCCTTTGGGTCAGGCCAGGCCCATGCCCAGGCGGCCTGCCCACCTCCCGGAGGCCCCCACGGAGGGGACCCGGCCGACAGCGTGGGCAGGGCCAGGCCGTGGGGTCGTGGCCATGCTGCTGCGTGTATCCGGAGCTCCTCTGGGTCAGGAAGTGCCCCGAGTCCCGGCTCAAGCAGGGCTGACCCGGGGCAGCCTGTGGCCCCTGGCGTCCCCATCCGGGAGCTGGGCCCTTTCCGTGGGGCTCTGCTGAGGGCAGAGACTCCTGCCCGGCCCTGGCAGCACCTGGCCGGGCTGAGCTGGCGTTCTCCTCCCTGCAGGGGTCCCGGCAGGGCCTTCCTTTTCCCGGCGCCTGCTCTCGGGGCCCAGCTCAGGGGTGAGTCCCAAAATAGCTCAGGGAGGAGTGACGGGACAGCTGGGGCTGACCGTCTGCAGCCAGCGGCCGGGAATGCCCGTGACAGTGGGGCTGGCCGGTGGGGCTGTGACCCCGGCCTGGCTCTGGGCCGCTCCAGTTCAAAGGCCCGAGGCCGCTGGCCCCGGGGGCGGCCCGCGTGACTCTGCGCCTGCGTCCTGGCCGCCTTGCTGGGCCTCACGCTCCCCCGTCCTCCCCAGGTGCAGCTATGGCTGGCAGGGGAGGTTCTGTGACGAGTGTGTCCCGTACCCCGGCTGCGTGCACGGCAGCTGTGTGGTGCCCTGGCAGTGCAACTGTGAGACCAACTGGGGTGGCCTGCTGTGTGACAAAGGTAGCTGGGGGGCGGCGGGACAGAGGCCGGGCCCAAAGCTCGGCCATCGTAGGGAGGGCAGGTGGGACACGGGCGCGGGCCAGCCCCTGAGCACCCGCCCTGCCCCCAGACCTGAACTACTGTGGCAGCCACCAGCCCTGCGCCAACGGGGGCACCTGCACCAACGCCGAGCCTGGCCAGTACCGCTGCGCCTGCCCGGACGGCTACCTGGGCAAGAACTGCGAGCGCGGTACGTCGGGGGGCCGCGGCTGGGACGGCTCCCGGGGCGGGGGCGTGCGGTGGGCGCCCCCTCCCTGGCTCTGGGGCCTGGCAGGCTTGGGGAGGAGCGCCGGGCCGCCGCCCACCCCCCACTCTGGTTCTGCAGCCGAGCACGCCTGTGCCTCCAACCCGTGTGCCAACGGGGGCTCCTGCCACGAGGTGCCGTCCGGCTTTGAGTGTCACTGCCCGTCCGGCTGGAGCGGGCCCACCTGTGCCATCGGTGCGTGCCGTGCCCGAGTCCGGGGGTCCAGCTGGTGTCAGGCGGCCTGGGAGCGGGGTGGGGCGGTCGAGTCCCCCCGCGGCTGTGGGCATCCTGGAGGGGGGCGTGGGCAGGAACACCCAGCCACGCGGCGCCACCCCCCTGCGTGGACCACGTCTCCTCTCTGTCGTCTGCAGACATCGACGAGTGTGCCTCGAACCCGTGTGCGGCCGGCGGCACCTGTGTGGACCAGGTGGACGGCTTTGAGTGCATCTGCCCCGAGCAGTGGGTGGGGGCCACCTGCCAGCTGGGTAAGGGCCGCCGGCCACGCGGGCTGCATGGGCTGCGCTGTGCGTGTGGCGGCTGCTGCGGGGCTGCGGGGCTGCGGCGCCAGGCACGGTGAGCGGGCGGCGGGGCCTGGCCCCACGGCGCCCCTTGTCTCGTCCACAGACGCCAATGAGTGCGAAGGGAGGCCGTGCCTTAACGCTTTTTCTTGCAAAAACCTGATTGGCGGCTATTACTGTGATTGCATCCCGGGCTGGAAGGGCGCCAACTGCCACATCAGTCAGTACGGGCGGGCGGGCCGCAGGCGGGCGGGGCTGGGCCCGCGCAGGACCCCCACCCTGACCCTGCTCCTTGCCCCCAGACATCAACGACTGTCGCGGGCAGTGTCAGCACGGCGGCACCTGCAAGGTGAGGGGGGCCCGGGAGGGGCGGGCGGGGCGGGAGAGGCCAAGGGCGTCTGCGTGAGGCTCGCCCCCCTCGCACCAGGACCTGGTGAACGGGTACCAGTGCGTGTGCCCACGGGGCTTCGGAGGCCGGCACTGCGAGTGGGAGCTAGACGAGTGCGCCAGCAGCCCCTGCCGCGGCGGCGGCCTCTGCGAGGACCTGGCCGACGGCTTCCGCTGCCACTGCCCCAAGGGCTTGTCTGGGCTGCTCTGCGAGGTGAGGCCCGTGCCATGGCCGCCCTGCCCGAGTGACCGGCGGGCGCTGCGGGGGGTGTTGTCCCCAGAGTCCTGGGCGCCTGGCTGGGCGGGCCTGAGGGCTCACGGGGTCACAGCGTCGGGCTCCTGTCTGTCCACTCCCTTGGGGACTGGAAGGCAGGTGGCTCTGACAGGGCGGGGTCCACAGGCCACCTGAAAGAGGGCCGCAGGGCAGGGCGGGGGGCGCACCCCTGCCTGCCTCCCTCCAGCCCCGCCTCCCTGCCACCTGGCCGCACCGTCCTGTCCTGTGTGCCGAGGGTGGGCCCCCTGCCCGGCGGGCCCCTTGGAGCCAGGGCAGGGTCCAGGGAGGGTGGCAGGGGCTGTCTCTGGAAGGATCCGCAGTCTTGGCTCTGAGGGTGGCAGTGTGGGGGCTCAGGAGCTGGCCGTCCTGCCAGCTGGGGGGCTGAGGCTGGGTGCCACCCACCGGGGACCGAGGAGCCTCGGCTGCTGTAAAGGTGAGGGCAGGGGTGGCCTGGTGGCCCACAGGTGTGCCCATCCAGCAGACAGGACCTGCACGGTCTCGGGCGGGTGGCGGCCTCAGGCCCGGGAGGCACTGCCCGGCCCAGGGCCGAGGGGTGTGGGTGCCGGCTGAGCCGGAGTCCGGCCTTGGAGCCTCGCAGGGACCTGCCTCCGTCTGGGCCGCACTCTGAGACGCCCCCACCCTGCAGGTCTACGTGGACTTGTGCCGGCCGAGCCCCTGCCAGAACGGCGCCCACTGCTACAGCCTGGCGGGCGACTACTACTGCGCCTGCCCCGATGACTTCGGCGGCAAGAACTGCTCTGTGCCGCGGGAGCCGTGCCCAGGCGGGGCCTGCAGAGGTGCGGGGCACGGCCGGGGGTGGGGCGGAGGCCCGGGCGGGGCAGGCCTGACTCCCGCCGCTGCCGCCACAGTGATCGACGGCTGCGGGTCCGAGGCGGGGCCCAGGGTGCCCGGCGTGTCACCGTCCAGCGTGTGTGGCCCCCACGGCCACTGCGTCAGCCAGCCCGGGGGCAACTTCTCCTGCGTCTGTGACAGCGGCTTCACCGGCACGTACTGCCATGAGAGTGAGTGGCCGGGGACAGTGGGCCAGGCCGGGGCCGGGCTGGCCGGGGGACCCGGGCTCACGGCCTTCGCCCCGCAGACATCGACGACTGCCTGGGCCAGCCCTGCCGCAACGGCGGCACCTGCATCGACGAGGTGGACGCCTTCCGCTGCTTCTGCCCCAGCGGCTGGGAGGGCGAGCTCTGCGACACCAGTGAGTGGGCCGGCGCCCGCCCCCACGCCCCACCCAGGGCCTGTGCCGCACCCCCCCAGCTCCTGTGTCTCCAACCACCTGGGGGTGGGTCGCTGGCCTGGAGGCCCGTCCCGCACCTGGCCTGGCTGCTGCTACCTGGGGCTCCTTCCCGGCCCCCCTCCCTGGCCCAGCTCTGGTGCCTCCGCCCCCGGGAAGCCCTCCCTGCGCGCCGGTGACCCCCCCGCTGACCGGCGTCCTCGCCCCCAGATCCCAACGACTGCCTTCCCGATCCCTGCCACAGCCGCGGCCGCTGCTACGACCTGGTCAACGACTTCTACTGCGCCTGTGACGACGGTTGGAAGGGCAAGACCTGCCACTCACGTGAGTGCCGTGGGCCCGGCCTCGGGGCGCTGCCCGCGGGACCCTGCGGTCTGGGGCCCGCCTGCTGAGAGACGCGTGTGCCCACAGGCGAGTTCCAGTGTGACGCCTACACCTGCAGCAACGGCGGCACCTGCTACGACAGCGGCGACACCTTCCGCTGCGCCTGCCCCCCTGGCTGGGAGGGCGGCACCTGCGCCATCGGTGGGCAGCCCGCGCCCCGGGGCGAGCTGGGCGGGGGGCTTGGTGGAGGGCCACGCCGGGCTCCTGGCGGGGGGCTTGGTGGAGGGCCACGCCGGGCTCCTGGGTCCGTCCGCCCTGTCTGGGCCGGGGCGTGGGGGGAGACCCGGGGCCGCCCAGAGCCGGACGAGCAGGCCGCCCCCCTCCCGCCTCGCAGCCAAGAACAGCAGCTGCCTGCCCAACCCCTGCCTGAACGGGGGCACCTGCGTGGGCAGCGGGGACTCCTTCTCCTGCATCTGCCGGGACGGCTGGGAGGGCCGCACCTGCACGCACAGTGAGCCCGGGGGCCGGGGGGTGCGGGCGGGGCGGGATGGGGCAGCCACGAGTTAGGCCCACTTCACCCTGCTCCCCTGCCCTGCCCCCGACTGCCCTATCCACCCAAGTCCATGCCAACCCCCAGGCCCCCAGGGAGGGGCCCCTCCAGGCTCCCCCTCCGCAGGGCGCGCCCTCCCCCCACTCTCCCAGCCCCCACCCGCGAGCACCTGCCGAGGCCCAGGTTCTGCTGAGACGCAGTCCCCACCCCCCAACTATAGGCGCCCCCAGAACCCTCCTTGGTGACCCTGCCCAGGCTCCCGAAACCTCCCCGACCCTCCCCGGCCCCTCAGCCCGCCACGCCAGCCGGCGGGGGCTGTGCGGGGTCAGCCTGGCCCGCAGTCTGGGCTCAGGCCTGGTGCCGGGTGGGCCGGTGGCTGCCGTGCCCACCGCCTGCTTCTCTCCCCAATGCAGACACCAACGACTGCAACCCTCTGCCTTGGTGAGTGCCGGGGCTGGCGGCGGGGGGCTTGGCTGCCGTGGGTGGGGCCCGCCTGACGCCCCTGACGTCACCTTCCCCACAGCTACAACGGTGGCATCTGTGTTGACGGTGTCAACTGGTTCCGCTGCGAGTGTGCGCCTGGCTTCGCGGGTCCCGACTGCCGCATCAGTGAGTGGTGGGGCCGGCCGGGCAGGCACGTGGGGCCGGGGCCTCTGCCCTGGGAGCCCCTCCAGCCCAGCCCCGGGGTCGGGACTTGGGGACATCAAAGTCCACGGCCCTTGAGAGGCAGCATGGTCACGTTGTCCAGCCTCTCTGAGCCTCCCTTTCCCCACGTGTCTGTTGTGTCGGGTTCCTGGGGCGCACCCTGCCCCCCTGGTGAAGTGGAGCCCCGAAGGGCCAGTCTGGGGCCACGGGAGGACGAGGATGGGGCCACCGGCCGGCGTGTGCAGCCTGACCTGGGCCGCGGCCCAGCCTCCCTCAGCCCACTGCTGCATGCAGGCGGGGCTCGGCCGGCGGGCGGGTGGCCAGAGGTGTGCTCCAGCTGCGCCTGGCCCCACGCCCCGTCCTGGCCCCCGTGCCGGGGCTGCGCCTGCCTCGTGGCTGCTGAGCTGAGACCCTCCCCGCAGACATCGACGAGTGCCAGTCCTCGCCCTGCGCCTACGGGGCCACATGTGTGGACGAGATCAATGGCTACCGCTGCAGCTGCCCACCGGGCAGGGCCGGCCCTCGGTGCCAGGAAGGTAGGCGCGTGTGACGGCTCTGGGCGGGGGCCGTGCCGGGCAAGGGAAGCCCCTGCCAACCCTCGAGCCTCTTCTTCCCACAGTGATTGGGTTCGGGAGGTCCTGCTGGTCCCAGGGCGCCCCGTTCCCGCACGGGAGCTCGTGGGTGGAGGACTGCAACAGCTGCCGCTGCCTGGATGGCCGCCGGGACTGCAGCAAGGTGGGGGCTGGGGGCACCCGCAAAACACCCCGCGGAGTCTGGCATCACGCTGACCCCACGCCCGTGGTCCCGGAGCTCACTGTGCTGGGGCGGGGTGGGCTGGGAGCTGTGTCCATTCACCTCCGAGGGACATGGTGGGAGGAGGGAGCACAACCGCCCCCACCCCTCGTACAACTGGGGAAACTGAGGCTCGGCCTGGGTCCCACCCAGCCCCACCTGCTGCAGCGTTGAGTTGGGCCGGCCTCCCTGGAGCCTCGGGTGGCCGGGCAGGCAGGGCCTGGGGCTCGCTGACCCCGGCGGTGTCTGTCTCCCACGTGGTGCCTGTGCCCGTCCGTGGTCCTCGCCTGTCTGTACGTGCCCAGGTGTGGTGCGGGTGGAAGCCCTGTCTGCTGGATAGCCAGCCCGATGCCCTGAGTGCCCAGTGCCCCCTGGGGCAGCGGTGCCGGGAGAAGGCCCCGGGCCAGTGCCTGCAGCCACCCTGCGAGGCCTGGGGGGAGTGTGGCGCTGAGGAGCCCCTGCCACCCGGCACCCCCTGCCTGCCGCGCTCCGGCCACCTGGACAACAACTGCGCCCGCCTCACGTTGCGCTTCAACCGAGACCAAGTGCCCCAGGTGAGTGGCGGCAGCGGCCAGACGCTGGCCTCTGTGTCTCGGTGGCCTCCCTGGCTGTGGCTCAGCGCTGGGGTCGGGGAGGCTGTGGCTGACCCAGGAGAGCCACTCTCGGTTGGGGGGAGTGGCCACGTGGGGTCAGGTGGGGGGAGCCTTGGGCCCCATGCGCGGGGAGGGGGGCTGCGGGGGCAGGGCCGGGGCCGTCTGTGCGGCCTTGGCTGGCGCTGCCGTGCCCCCCGCCCTGGGTCTTGGCCTGCAGCTCTGCAGGCAGCTGTGCTCTGGCCGTGGTCCCACGCTTGTCCTCTGGGTGCCTGGGGCTGAGGTGACCCTGTCTGGCCGGGGGAGGGGGCTCAGAACCAGACAAAATCCGCCCCTGCGGGTGCAGCCACTTCCGCCCTGGGGTGGGCTGGGTCTGTCGTCCTGGGCCCACCCCGCCCTGGCTCCGGGCTGCATCCTGGTGTGGGGACAGGCTGGGGGCCTCAGTGTCCCTGCCCCGCCCCCTGGTGTGGGCCTGGAGAGGTTCCTGCTGCCCGAGCAGCGCGGCCTCAGGCCTCGGTGCTGCCGTCTCTGCCCAGGGCACCACCGTGGGCGCCATCTGCTCCGGGATCCGCTCCCTGCCAGCCACGAGGTCCGTGGCCCGGGACCGCCTGCTCGTGCTGCTCTGTGACCGCGCGTCCTTGGGCGCCAGCGCTGTGGAGGTGGCCGTGGTGAGTGCAGGTGGGGGTGGGAGTGGCAGCCTGGTGGCCCGGGCCCCGCCCCGCTCCGGCCGCTGGGTGGCTCCCCGGCCGAGGGTGCCCCCCTGCCCGAGCTGGGGCCCGGGACTGGCACAGACATGGAGAGGTCAGCCGGGCGGGAGGACGGAGCAGAGGGACCCACAGGCACCCACCTGGGCAGCTCGGCGTGTCGGGTGGGATGCCGGGTGCAGCCCCGGCCAGCGCAGGGCGGGCTGCGGGGAGAGGGAGGGTCTCAGGTGAGGGGCCGCGGGGAGCTCGTGGGGGCGCCGTGGTGTCCGGGGCGTCGTGGGGGGGCCGGATGGGGCTCTGTGGGACAGGTCCGGGCAGAGCCGGCTCAGGCTGGGCACACGCCCGGGGCAGCGGGTAGCAGCTGGCAAGTGCCGACTCCCGGAGCAGCGTGGACCCCTCAGCCCTGGTCCCTGTCTGGCGTGTGAAGCTGTGGAGGATGGGGCTCTGGGCGGGGGTCCCCGGGGCGTGGCAGCCCCTGGGTGACAGCGGCAGTTGGGCGCAGAGGCAGCTGCCGGGAGGAAGCGTGGCCGGCCCTGGGTGGGTGGCGACGGTGCAGTTGGCGGGTCCCCAAGGGCGGGGCATGTGAGGGGGCCCCCCGAGGTCGTGGCTGAGGATGGGTCTGTGGGGCTTAGCCCCCGCCTGGGACCTGGGCTCAGAGCAGTGGAGCTGCAGTCGAGGGGTGGAGAGCACGGGGCCCGGGCCTGGCAGCAGCAGGGACAGGCAGGGCTGTCGGTGGCAGGGCCCGGCCCAGTGTGTCCCCGGGGGCAGTCGGTCTGGGTCTGTGGCATCCTAGGGGCAGCCCAGGGCCTGCTGTGGGCCCCCGGTGGGTGTCAGACGTGACCGCTGGGGGTGGCTGGGGTGGGCAAGGAGCGCAGGGCAGGAACGTTCTGGAGCATGTCTCGGTTTGGCCCGGGAAGGACACGGCAGGCGGGGGCGCAGGTGGCAGTGGGTGCAGAGCAGTGATGTGGCCACAGCACCGTGGCGGGCGCAGGGGTGGCACTGACGCGGTGGCAAGGGGCCTGGGCGTTGATGGCTCTGGGTGGCGGGGCAGCCCCAAGGGAGGGGGCGGGGAGAGGGGCGCCAGTGGGGTCGTGCCATCCCCGGGTGGCTGCGGCTCTGGGGGTGGTATTGGGTGGTCTCGGGGCTGGGGGCTGACTGCGGGGGGACCAGGGGCAGTGGGAAGGCAGGGGCCGGCCGCACCCGCCTGCCCTGAACCGCCCAGTGGGGAAGCCCCAGACCCTCGGGAGATGCCCTGGGACCCTGGGCTCTGCCACGCGCCTGGCCGTGCGCCGGTGGGGCCACGGCTCCTCCGGCCGGCCGCAGCGCTGCCCTTTGCCGCAGTCCTTCAGCCCGGCGTGGGACCTGCCGGACGGCAGCCTGATCCAGGATGCGGCCCACGCCATCGTGGCCGCCATCACCCAGCGAGGCAACAGCTCGCTGCTGCTGGCCGTCACCGAGGTCAAGGTGGAGACGGTCGTCGTGGGCGGCTCCTCCACGGGTGAGTGGGCGCCTGGGAGCCCCTGTGGGACCCTGGGGTCAGGCGTGGTCCCAAGGGCGGGCCACCCGGCCCGGGGCTGCGATGTGCTGGCCCGCTGGGGGGCAGGGACACCCCGGCCCCTGCCTGGGACCCTCCCCACAAGCCGGGGCCTGCGGGTGTGGCCAGGCGTGTGGCCGGCGCCCGAGCAGCCCCCACTGGCCCCGTCAGGTCTGCTGGTGCCCGTGCTGTGCGGCACCTTCAGCGTGCTGTGGCTGGCGTGCGTGGTCATCTGCGTGTGGTGGACACGCAAGCGCAGGAAAGAGCGGGAGAGGAGCCGGCTGCCGCGGGAGGAGAGCGCCAACAACCAGTGGGCCCCGCTCAACCCCATCCGCAACCCCATCGAGCGGCCAGGCGGCCCGGGAGGCGGCGGGGGCCACAAGGACGTGCTCTACCAGTGCAAGAACTTCACGCCGCCCCCACGCAGGGCGGACGAGGCGCTGCCCGGGCCGGCCAGCCACGCGGGCGGCGGGGACGAGGAGGACGAGGATCTGTGCCGCGGCGAGGAGGACTCCCTGGAGGCGGAGAAGTTCCTGCCGCACAGATTCACCAAAGACCCCAGCCACCCGCCAGGGAGGCCAGCGCGCTGGGCCTCGGGCCCCAAAGTGGACAACCGTGCGGTCAGGAGTGCCCACGACGCCCGCTACGCCGGCAAGGAGTAGGGCCACCGCCGCCGGGACCTGGAGCCCTCGCCGGGCGCTGCATCACCCGCCGGGCCTGGCGGCCGAGGCCGTGTGCATAGTTTCTTTATTTTGTGTAAAAAACACCAAAAACAAAAAAAATGTTTATTTTCTACATTTCTTTAACCTTGTATAAATTATTCAATAACTGTCAGGCGGAAAACAATGGAGTATTCTCGGATAGTCGCTATTTTTGTAAAGTTTCCGTGCGTCGCACTTGCCGCGTGGCAGGAAAGAGCAAGGGTGTCTGTGTTCTCACCAAATGTATAACGTTTGTTACCAGAGGTTGTGCACTGTTTACAGAATCTTCCTTCTTATTCCTCACTTGGGTTTCTCTATGGCTCCCGGCCACAGAGTTGGTGAGACCTGTGGCCGACAGCGTGGCCCGAGGCTGTCCGTGGGACCCGTGGCTGTAGGTGGGACCCTGTGGTGGTCGGCGCGGCCCTGGGTGTGGCTGTGGCGTGGTCGCCGGCGTGGCCTGCGGCTGTGGTGGCACCCGCGGTTGTCGAGGGGCTTGAGGCCACCGGCATGGCCCGAGGCGGCGGGCAGAGCCCCGCTCCTGCTGGCCGGTCCCGTCCGGCCGCCGTCCTCGCTTCCTGCCCGGAGCGCCCGCTCCAGAGATCTGTCCACTGTGCTTTCAGAAGTGCCCTTCCCGCCCGCGCGGTTCTCCCTCCCGGGACGGCAGCAGCACCGAAGCTCATGACAAGTGCCTTCACAGACCCCCCCGCACCCGCCAGCGTCCGCCGTGGGTGCCAGGCGCTGCCCACCCGCGGGCCCCGGCCACCCTCCTCGTGAAAGTGCATTTTTGTAAATATGTACATATTAAATGAATCACTCTGTATATTTGATTTAATAACTTAAACGTTTTGGCCTCCCTTGTTCTTTGTGTGCTGTTCCTTCTTGCTGGGAGCAGGGTCGGGGCAGCGCCGGGCAGAGGGCAGGGCAGGGCACGCCGGGGTGTCGGCCGTGAGGGGAGGGGTCCTGCTGAGCCAGGCGCCTGGGTGTCCCCGGGGTGGAAGGGCCGGCTGGGCGCGGGCGGGCCAGGGGAGCGCCGGGCCCCTACTGAAAGACAGCTAAGAGAGGCTTTATGAAATAGTTTAAAAGTTGGTAGCAATGGCGGGCCGTCACGGTTTAAGGAATTGCCAGGTCAGAATTCGAGGGAATGGAAACAGGGATCCTCCTGCGTCTCACTGCCTGGGCAAGCTGGACCTCGGTTTGGTGGCCTCGGGGCTGGGCGTTGGGCCCCCACCCCCGGCCCTGTGCGGGGCAGGAGGCCACCAAGTAGAGGAGCCGACTCTGTAGGAAAAAGAAGGAAAAAGCCCTTCTGGGAGTGGGGTTGGTTTGTGAGCTCTGCTGGGCAAACTGACCTGCCGTCCCTGCAGGGTGCGTCCTGGGCGTCGGTCCTTCAGCTGTCTGCGTGTGACTGGGGAGGCTGTGCAGGCAGCTCACACGTGGCAGTCTCTCCAGCTCCTGCCCGGGTCCTCTCGTCGGCTCCGCGGTGAGGCCAAAGGCTGTGTCCTCGAGGCGGGGGCAGGGGAGTTAAGCCCTCCTCCTGCCTTGTGCCTAAGAGGCACAGTTGGCCAGTCGGTTCGGGGCAAGTCTGCCCCTGAGGAGTCTGGGGTGCACAGTGACTCCTGTGGACATGAAGCCCACATTCCTGCCACCAGGTTGGCCCCAAAGACCCCAGCCTTTGAGTTTCCTTTTAAATGGGGTTTATCTAACGGGGACCCCCTAGGTGCCTGGCAGAAGCAAATGCAAGTCACCTTTGTCCTAGACCTCCGTACACCCCTTGAATGATTTTTCAAGGCCAGTGAGCAGACCACTGTCAAACAAAACAAGCACACAGGGAAACTGGCGCCATGAGCAAGAGCCACGAGAAGCACGTGCAGAGGCGTCAGATACGCGCACTGGGGCTCTCAGACGTGGGTTGTGGAACAAGTGGCCGTGCTCAGAGAAGATGGGCTTGGAAATGCTGATAGTTCAATCAGAAACTTTAAGTTACCCAGAAGACTTGAAAAAGCACAAAGCAGAACTTCTAGAAATGAGAAACTACAAACCCCAAACCGAAAACTTGAGGAGCGATTTAGCAGCCGCTCTTAGACACTGCTGAAGAGAGAATTGGTGAACTGGAAGATTAAGTCAGAAGAAATGATTCCAGGCTGCAACCCTGAGAGGTAAAAGGTGGAAAACAGCATTAGCAACCAAACGAGGGGCCCTTGGCAGAGGACCCTGGGGGGCTTCCTGAGGCCCAGGGGGGCCCATCAGGCTCGGGGCGAGCAGAGCAGGCAGGTGGGGCTGGGTCACTCCCGGCCCTTCTGGAGAAGTGCCCCACGGGCCTGTGTCTGCCTGGCCATCCAGCGTGTCCCAGATTCTGGGAAAGCCCATGTAAGCCCGCAGGGGCTGGACTGGCTTGGGGACTCGGGGGGCACACAGGACGTAGCCTGGCCTCTGCCTGCTTGTCTGAGCTCTGAGCGTGCCCGGGGCGAGCTGGGGCCTCCACAGTCACCTGCGTGTGTGTACACACGTGTGCGGGCCTGCCCCTCCCTCAACATGCTGCCCACCGTCCTGAGCCCACCCCTGGCTCTTGGCCTTACCCCACGGAGGCCTGGCCTGGTCAGGTGACCTCGTGCTTGGCAGGGGCGGGGACAGGGCTGTCCACGTGCCTGGCCGTGGCCAGCTCCTGTTGATGGCCACACAAAAGAGGTCCAGGCACCGGGATGTTCCGTGCCTGACTGTCCCCCCAGGGGATGGGAGGGCTTGTCTCCCTCTCTGGTGCCGCCCGGCTCTGCCGTGGTTGTGCCAACTCGAGGGGACTGGAGCTCAGGCCCTGCAGCGCCCGACACCTCTGCACCCCCAGAGCGCACCTGCCTGGGCTTAGGCCTGTCCTGCTGGGCCGTGGCCCCAGGGCTGCCCTGCCCCCGACAAAGCCTCGTTCCCTCCCAGGGGGGTGGGCGGGGGGCTGCTTGGCCCAGCTGAGGGCAAGTGCGCTCACTGGCTCGCCGGCCTCTGCCCCCTGAGGTCGGGGCTGGGCTCCTGGCTGTGGGGACAGGTGGCAGCCCCCAGACCGACGGCTGAGCTGGGCTCCCGGCCACTCCTGTTTGCCCTTTGTGGCTGGCTGGCTGGGTCCCAACCACGGAGCACCCAGACCACCTCTGTGGCCACCCCACAGCCGCCGTGTCCTGCACCAGCACGAAGCTCTGAGGCCTCCCCTCGCTGCATCTGCCCCTTCTCTCGTTCTTCCTGGGTGACAGGTTCGGGGCTTTGGCCCGTGGGCTGCTGGGGAGAGCTCCACGGTCCCTGGGGCATGTGTCACCAGAGCAGGTGCCTGGCCTTCCCTGAGTCCGGTGGGCGGTGGGTTTGGGGGCTCCATACTGAGGCATGGAGCCGGCCAGGGTGTTCCTGGCCTTTGCACCTGCTCCCGGCTGGGGCTGGGGCAGCCGAGTGGGCCCAGCAGGGCCTCTGTGTCCCCCGTACGCCTGGGGCCCAAATGCTGTGCAGTGCAGAGAAGGGGGCCAGGGCAGCCCGGGGTCTTCAGACACGCACTGGGCCCATGCAAAGACGTGGCTCAGCAAGGGTGGCCTTGAGGGTCCCATGAGGGGCTTCCTGGGGCCCCACAGGTGTCGGCCGCTGGCTCAGGCTTGGTGCAGAGGGAACTTCGGGGTGTCCCAGGACACCAGGAGGGCGCCTGGCTGCGGGGCCCTGGGGAGGCTGGAAGGCTGAGGCAGCGCTGAATGGCGGTGCTCGCTCTGCAGGCCGGAGACACAGACAGCCCCGCCTCTGTCCCCGCTGCCGTGGTGTCTGGAGTGACCCGGGCACTGCCAGGTGCGCACACACCCACCTCTGCCTCCCTCCCTTTCCTCAGCCCTGGTGGTCAGAGAAGGGGCAACAGCAGGACCCTGCCTGCCCGGCCCGAGGGTCCCGTCCTGACCGACCAGTCTGACCCCCCCCCAGGACCCCGTCCCGGCGGACGGCTGCTCTGGGTGGCAGCAGCTCAGACGCCATGAAGCCATGCCTCTCGCACCCGCCGCCACCAGGGCCGCCCGCCCGGCTCCCGGCCACCTGGCTGCTTCCTTGGCGCTTGGCCCCGGGGACCAGGCCAGCAGGTTCTGCTTGGCGACGGCTCCGCTGCTGTCTCCGGAGAAACCGGGCCCCGGGGAGCAGAGGAGATGCCACACAGGAGCCCGGTCCCCAGGATGGCCTCATGGTGGCCACAGGCCCGACTCCAGCTGCCCCAAGACCAGCTGTCCCACCCTTCATCGGACCCAGGACTTGCAGGTCAGGAGGGACCTGTGGGGGTCTCACAGTGGGGGCATCTGGGTGCCAGGGGCTTGGAAGGGACCTGTCCTGTGACATTCTTCGTGGCCTCCCCGGCCCTGGAGGATTGGGGACCCTCGCCACAGAGGTGGCCACAGAGGGGGCGAGGACCCAGGTCTTGGGAGATGAGGCCGAGGGGTGGCACTTGCAGAGAAGGGTGGCAGGTGGGGAGGCCGGGCCGAGGGAGCCCCCTGGTGACCCGTGGGCACTCAGAGCCGCCCTGGGCCGGAAGCAGGCGGCGGCGGCCGGCAGCACCGAGAGGGGCCGGCGTTCTGCAGCCAGAGGACCGGGGGCTGCACCCAGGCGAGAGCCGGGGACACCTGGAGTGGAGGTTCAGGGCGCCTGACCTCTGGGTGGCGGCAGCTCCGGAGGGAGGGGGAGCAGGCGCAGTGATCGTTGAAAGGGAAAGAAAACAGCTCCCTGCGCTGACAGGCACCCAGCTGGGCGGGAGGGGATCGCGAGCTCAGGCCGTGCTGGTTCTGAACTGCCGGGAAAGAGAGGAAACGGCGTGTGCGTGTGCGGCAGCCCGGCTGGTGCGGGTCGTGTTTGGGGGTGGCGGGGAGGACGCGCAGGCACCACTGAAGCACAGGAAGCTGCACCAGCCCTCGGGGAGGCACCGGGGAAGCTGCCAGAGTCCGGCGCAGGCGCCCGTGACCGCGACCTGGGCACACGGCGAGGAGTGTTGGCGGCGGCTCGGCTGCCAAGAGCCAGACCCCAGCGGCCTCTCCGTGGGCGCTGCCACTGCCCCTGGGCCGCGGGGCGGGCCGTGCGTGGCTGGAAGAACACACTGAAGCTCTTTCGGCATGTTGGTGAGATTCCCCACCTAAGGGGTGAGCTGGGAAGGAAAGATTCAGAGATGAGATCATCGTCTGATCTGATCTGTGGGTTTGTTGTTTTTGCTTTTTAAACCTTTTAAAATCATGGCAAGATATGCACGATATTACCGTTCTAACCATTTTAAAGCACACGGTTCAGGGACGTTGAGTACATTCACACTGTTGTGCAACCATCGCCACTTACACTTTTCAACAATTTTCAATCATGGTGAAAAGCACGGAACAGACTTTCTGTCTGGACCATTTTTAAGTGCACAGTTCAGTAGTGTATGGTGTGCGCACCTTGTTGCTGGATTTCCAGGACGTGTTCACCCGGCAGGTCTGAAACCGCATCGAACAACTTCTCCTCCTCTGCTCCCCCGGCCCCGGCATCCGCCTTCTGCCCTCTGCTCTGTGGGTTGGACTGCATGGACACCGCGTGTGCACGGAAGCAGGTAGCGTGTGCGCGGAAGCAGGTAGCGTGTGCGTGGAAGCAGGTAGCGTGTGCGCGGAACCAGGTAGCGTGTGAGCGGAACCAGGTAGCGTGTGCACGGAACCAGGTAGCGTGTGAGCGGAACCAGGTAGCATGTGCGTGGAACCAGGTAGCGTGTGAGTGGAACCAGGTAGCGTGTGCGTGGAAGCAGGTAGCATGTGAGTGGAACCAGGTAGTGTGTGCGCGGAACCAGGTAGCATGTGAGTGGAACCAGGTAGCGTGTGCGCGGAAGCAGGTAGCGTGTGCGCGGAAGCAGGTAGCGTGTGAGTGGAACCAGGTAGCGTGTGCATGGAACCAGGTAGCGTGTGAGTGGAACCAGGTAGCGTGTGTGCGGAAGCAGGTAGCGTGTGAGTGGAACCAGGTAGCGTGTGCGTGGAACCAGGTAGCGTGTGAGTGGAACCAGGTAGCGTGTGTGCGGAAGCAGGTAGCGTGTGAGTGGAACCAGGTAGCGTGTGCGCGGAAGCAGGTAGCGTGTGTGCGGAACCAGGTAGCGTGTGCGCGGAACCAGGTAGCGTGTGCGCGGAACCAGGTAGCGTGTGAGCGGAACCAGGTAGCGTGTGCGCGGAAGCAGGTAGCGTGTGCGCGGAACCAGGTAGCGTGTGCGCGGAACCAGGTAGCGTGTGCGCGGAAGCAGGTAGCGTGTGAGTGGAACCAGGTAGCGTGTGCACGGAAGCAGGTAGCGTGTGCGCGGAACCAGGTAGCGTGTGAGTGGAACCAGGTAGCATGTGTGTCGAAGCAGGTAGCGTGTGCGCGGAAGCAGGTAGCGTGTGCGCGGAACCAGGTAGCGTGTGCGCGGAAGCAGGTAGCGTGTGCGCGGAACCAGGTAGCGTGTGCACAGAAGCAGGTAGCGTGTGCGTGGAACCAGGTAGCGTGTGCGCGGAACCAGGTAGCTGTGCGCGGAAGCAGGTAGCGTGTGCGCGGAACCAGGTAGCGTGTGCGCGGAAGCAGGTAGCGTGTGCGCGGAAGCAGGTAGCGTGTGCCTTTCTGTGACTGGCTTCTTTCGCTCGGCGTGGTGTTCTCAGGACTCGTCCGTGTTGCTGCACATGGCGGCACTTTCCTCCCTTGCCCTCACTCGCGCCGCACGTGGCTCATCCACGCCTCTGCGGCCGGACCCCGGGGCTGCCCCCGCCTCTTGGCTGCTGCGGACAGGCGGCTGTGGGCACAGACACCCCGTTGACAGCCTGGTCTTCATCCTCCTGGGCACACGCCTGGAAGCGGAGTGGTGGGATCAGACGGTAACTCTCCCTTAGCTTTCCAGGAGAACTTCCACGCGGCCGTCCCCTGGCTGCGCCGTTCCGCATCCCTGCCCCAGGGCCCGGGCGTCCGATTTCTCCACGTCCTCACTAACGCTTGTTATTTGCTGTTTTGTTTTGCTTTTCTAGTGGCCACCGTCATGGGTGTGAGAAACCATCTCATTGTGTTTTGATTCTTATTTCTCTAATGACTGGCACTGTTGGGATGATCTGTGTTCTTCTAGAAGAAATCGTGACGGCCGTGTCATACGAGCACATGCATCTGCATGTATTATGTGCACATAAGGTGGCCTCACAGGTGTGCACAGAAGACAGAGCAAAGGCGCCCACGTCTCCACGTGGTCCCTGGCGAAGGTGGGGCCGGGCCGGGCCAGGCGGGGTGAGCAGGGCAGGTTGGAGGGGAGGCTGGGCCCGTGGGGGGAGGGCTGCCGTGTCGTCCAGTCTGGTCGATAACTCCTGACTCGAGCGATCCTCCCGCCTCGGCCTCCCAGAGTGCCGGGATTACAGGCGGGAGCCACCGCGCCCGCCACCTAAGACTTTGACTATCAATAGAATATACAAGGAACTCTTACAACTCAGTAATAAAAAGACAAATAATCTGATTTAAAAATGAGCGAAGGAGCTGACCAGAGAAGACACACGTGGGCGGCAAACACGGGGTGCGCGGCGTGGCCGGCAAGTCGCAACCTCGGTGAGACGCACGGCACCCCCGGCTGGCTTTACTGAGCAAGGCCGCGACACCCAGGGTGTGGGGAAGTCGGGACCCTCGAATGTTGCCGTCGGGAAGGTGAAACGGCAGCCGCTGTGGAGAGCAGTCTGGCGGCGCCGCCGACCGCCGGCCGTGGCGTCACCACGCGACCCGGCAATCCCACCGCCAGGCGCGGACCCAGGAGCAGTGGAACATACGTCCCGACAAAACCTGTGTGCCAGCGCTCAGGGCGGCGCTCCGTGTAGCCGAAACCGCAAACAACCCAGACAAACGGTGGACAGTGTGGTCCATCCACACAAAGCACAGCACGCGGCCACAGAAGGGAATGCGCCCGCCACCCGCCACGACACGGAGGCCCCTTGGGAAGCCGACGGCAGGAGAAAGGAGCCGCTCAGAAGGCTGCGTGTTGTAGGGGCCCCCGTAGGGCACGTCCAGAACAGGCAAACCCACAGGACAAAGTGTCACAGACCCGTGGGCGCCAGGCCCGGGAGGAGGGAGAGCAGGAGTGGCTGCTACCGGGGGCGGGGGGGTTCTGTTTGGGTGACAATGCTCTGAAATTGCGGTGACGGGTGCCCGGCACGGCCAGAGACCCACAGAGGAGCTTCGCTTCTGTTGCTCTTGGGCTTCCCCTCTGCACGTCTGATACCAAGATAAAACCGGAAATACAAAAAACCGTGTGCACACTGCTGAAATTATTTTCCTTCTCAAACTATTGGCGTCTGCTCTTTTCATTTCTAAGAATAAATCTGTGTCAGGTCTTAAACAATCTAGCTGAAAAGATGCATGTAAACACGGGTTTTCCCCACCTGTTCTGTGTTCACTCTCGGGAGGAAGGTTTGACGGCGGGGCAGCCGCTGGAAGTCTCGGGCGGGCGCTGCGGGGAAGCCCGGGCGGCCCACGTGGGCACGTCCCCGTGGTCTGTCTGGGGCCCCGACTCGGGGTGCAGGCCTGAGCCCCGTGCGCGGCCTGCGTGTCCCCAGCACGTGCTGCTGTTTTCCTCACCTGCCAACGGAGACGGGAGCGGGTGCAGCCTGGTTCAGAGCGGGGTGGGGGCTGGCACCTCCAGACACATGCTGCGTCATGTGTTAATTCTACATCTAACTTTTTGAGAAACTGCCACTGTTTGTTGTTTTTGTTTTTTGCAAGTGTGACTCGAACTTTGCTGAGGAAGGACAGGACAGGTGTACAGAGCAAGAGCAAGACACGGTTGCCACAGACTGATGAAGAGACTCCGCTGTGGTGACAAAAGGGCCAAGAAACTGCCGCCACCTCCCAGCGGGGGACGGGCCCCCTGTGCCTGCCCAGCGGAGCGCGGGAGAGTTCCAGGTGCTCCACGTCCTGCCAGCGTTTGCTGTGACCGAGGTTTTCGATGTCAGCCGCTCGAACAAGTGAGTCATGGCAGCTCATTTGGTTTTAATTTATATTTTTCTAATGACTGATGACGTTGAGCATCTTTTCATTTGTCACCTATATAGTTTCTTTTCTTTTTTTTTTTTTTTTTTTTTTTTTTTTGTTGAGACAGAGTCTCACTCTGTTGCCCGGGCTAGAGTGAGTGCCATGGCGTCATGCCTAGCTCACAGCAACCTCAAACTCCTGAGCTCAAGCGATCCTCCTGCCTCAGCCTCCCGAGTAGCTGGGACTACAGGCATGCACCACCATGCCCGGCTAAGTTTTTTCTATATAGATTTTTAGTTGTCCATATAATGTCTTTCTATTTTTAGTAGAGACGGGGTCTCACTCTTGCTCAGGCTGGTCTCGAACTCCTGACCTTGAGTGATCCACCCGCCTCGGCCTCCCAGAGTGCTAGGATTACAGGCGTGAGCCACCGCGCCCGGCCTAGTTTCTTTTCTTGTTTTGAAATTGGTCTCTCTATGTTGCCCAGGCTGGCCTTGAACTCTCGGGCTCAGGCGATCCTCCCACCCTGGCCTCCCAAAGTGCTGGGATGGCAGGCGCGAGCCGCTCTTTCTGTTCTGTTAATGGAGTCTATCACAGAGCAGAAATCCTTAATTCAGATGAAGACCAATTAAAATTTTCTTTTATGGATCATACTTTTAATGTTGTAGTTAAGAAATCTTTTCCTAGCCCCAAATCACAAAGATTTTCTCCTATTTTTTAGCTAGAAATTTTTATAGTTTTTGGTTTTACTCTTAGGTCTATGATGATGCATTTTGAGTTAATTTTTGTTTATGATAAGTGGTATAGATTGCAGGGGGTTGGCTTTTTTTTTCTTTTTCTGCACAGGGATGCTCGATCGTTCCTGTACTATTTGTTCAAAGGACCACACTTTCTCCACTGAGTCACCTTTATACACTTGTTGGAAATCAGTCGATCACTTTGTCTATATTTCTGCCAATACAAATATCACATTGCTTTGACCACTGTAGCTTATTATAAGTCTTGAAACCAGGTTCTTGGTTCTTTTTCAAAGTTGTTTTGGCCATTTCTACGTCCTTCGTATTTCTATATAAATTTTAGAATCCCCTTGCCAATTTCTACCCCAAAAAACTCCTGTGATTTTGTTTGGTTTCTTACCTTTTAATTTTGAAATAATTATGAACCCCCAGGACGTTGCACAAACAGTACAGAGAGGTCTTGTGTACCCATCCCCCTGGCTCCCCGACGGTGGCGTCGTAACTAGCCCTTGTGGTTTATCAAAACCAGGACACCGGTTGGCATGACACTATCACCTGGCCCACGGCCTCACCCGGGTGACCGGTCTGGGCAGGGTCTTGTTTATGTGGCGCGCTGTGTGTGTCACCCTACAACGCTTACCGCGTGTGCAGAGTCACATGGCCACCACCACAGTCGAGACCCAGTCCGGACAACCATCACAGCAGAAGCATGCCGCGCGCCGCCCTCCGCAGTCACCCGCCTGCAGCCCCGGCAGCCAGCGTCTGTCCCCACCTCCACGCCCGTCACTGTAGGAACGTCACAGAAGTTGACGTGCACAGTATGCGACCTTTGGAGACAGGCTTGCCTCGCTCTGCGCAATGCCCTTAACCGCCACGCAAGGCCCTGCGCACGCCCGCCCTTCACGCCTCTTCTCCCCCAGTGGTGTCCGCTGCGTGGGTTGACCGGAGCGTTTCAGCCATCCACCCACTGAGGGACACTTGTGTGGCTTCCAGTTTGGGGCTATTACAGATAAGCGACTACGCACATCGATGTACCGGTGTTTGTGTGAACATAAGTTGTCCCGTCTCTGGGGTGAGTGTCCCGGAGTACAAATGCTAGGGTGTACGGTAAGTGTACGTTTAACTTGTCCTTTTGACGAATAAACTTTATTTTTGGAGCAGTTTTAGGTTCACGGTCACATTGAGCAGAAAGTACAGAGAGTTCGCGTACAGCCCCCAACCACCCGCAAGCGCAGCCCCCCGCACCGCCCACGCCCCGCCAGAGTGGACCGCTGGTTATACTGGACTCGGCAGGACCCCCAGGCTCCAGAGTTGACACAGGGCTCGGTCCTGGCGTTGGTGTTCTGCGGGTTGGGACGGTTGTATGATGACGTGTGGCCACTACGGTATCGTGCGGAGCAGTTGCACCCCTGTTCATCCCGCCCTCCCCAGCTCCCCACCCCGAAATCACTGATCTTTTACTGTCTCCGTAGAGACCTTTTCCAGAATGTCATATAGTCGGGAGCACACGGCCTTCCAGATTGGCTTCTTTCACTCGGTGATATGCATTTAAGGGTTTCCCATGCCTTTCCGTGGTTTCATAGCTCATTTCTTTTTAGACTTCCATTGTCTGGATGCACTCACTTGCTGAAGGACATTCTGGATGCTTCCAAGTTTGGGCAGTTATGAATAAAGCTGCTATAAACATTGTGTGCAGGTTTCTGTGTGAACATAAGCTTTGAATTCATTTGGGTAAGTACCAAGGAGTGTGACTGCTGGATCATACGGTACGAGGATGTCCACAAGGCCAGGCGTGGTGGCCCACGCCTGTAATCCCAGCACTTTGGGAGGCTGAGACAGGAGTTCAAGGTTGCAGTGAGCTATGATGACACCATTGCACTCCAGTCTGGGTGACAGAGTGAAAAAAAAGAGTATGTGTGCAGTGGCTGTACCATTTTGCATTCCCACCAGCAATGAATGACAGTTCCACATCCTCTCCAGCTGTGGTGTTGTCAGTGGTTTGGATTTTGGCCATTCTCATAGGGGTGATACCTCATTCTCACGCATAGTGGTATCTCATGGGTAGTGGTACCTCACGGGTAGCAATTTGCCTTTCTCTGATGACATACTATGTGGAGCATCTGTTCACACACTTACTTGCCATCTATATATCTTCTTTAGTGAGGTGTCTACTCAGGTCTTTTGCCCATTTTTTAATTGGATTGTTCATTTTCTTACTGTTGAGTTTTAAGAGTTCTTTGTGCATTCTGGATAAGAGTATTTTATCAGCTGCGTCTTTTGCCAATATTTTCTCCCAGACTGTGGCTTGTCTTCTCTTGACGTTGCCTTTCACAGAGCAGAAGTTTTTAATTTTAATGAAGGTGTAGTTTTCTTGGCATTTATCCTGCTTGGTAATCTCTCAGAGTCCCGGATCTGTGGTTTGGTGTCTGACATTAATTTGGGGGAAATTTTCAGTTATTATGGCTTGGAATGTTTCTTCTATTCCGTTCTCTTTGCTGTCCTGCTGGTAATCCCTACGCATTACCACACCTTTGGTAGTTGTTGGAGTTCTTGGATATTCTGTTCTGCTGGGGTTTGCTTCCGTCTTTTCTCTTTGCTTTTTAGTTTTGGAGATTTTTCCTGATATACCTCAAGCTCAGAGAGTCTTTCCTTGGCCGCATCTGGTCTACTCACGAGCTCATCCAAAGCCTTCTTCGTTTCTGTTACGTTATGCTAACGGAGGGAGATGACGAGGTTCACGAATCTGGAGAGGAGGGCTGCATTTCTCACGGAGGGCCACAGCCCGTGGGTGGCCATCCCGACAGGCTGGGAGCAGAGCCCCGGCCAGACGCCAGAGACACGTGCTTCGCGGGACAGACAACGTGGACAGCGAATGTTCGCCAAGCGGCTTGGCAAAGTATATATTTTTAACAAGCTATATATATTTTAATGTATGTGTTTTTAACAAGCTATAGGAGGAGTCATGAATATTTATGAAAGGAGAAGCATGCACATTTGCAAGTGAGCTTTGCGCCCCTTCATGGGGCCATGTTTGGAAAATGGCGGCCTCTGGTGTCACACGGCGAAGCCAGGTCATGAAAACCCTGTCTATACCTACTCCGTGACTGGTTAGAACCGCTCTACGGTTGGTGGTCTCTTCTCAGGAAAGAACGAGGTTCAGTTCTGGGCTGACACCGCCAACAGGAGGAGCAGATGGTGAGGCTGGCTTCTGTTTGCCCTGAAAGAAAAAGGGCTGGTGGCCATGGTCAAGGGAGGGGGGACAATGAGGCGCGTCTGACCTCCCATTCCGTCGTGGCTGGGAACCCAGTTTTAAGGTTTCTCTGGGCTCCCTTGGCCGAGAGGGAGTTTGCTTATATGGCGGGGGAGTTTGGGGTTTTATTTTAGTTCACATGTATTTTTGATCTCTAGCATTTCTTTTTGATTCTTTCTTCAAATTTCCATCTCTCGGCTTACATTATCCGTCTGTTCTTGCATGCTGTCTGCTTTATCCATTAGAGCCCTTTGCATGTTAATCATAGTTTTAAAAATTCCTGGCCCGAAAATTCTAACATTCCTGTCATATCTGACTCTGGTTTCGATGCTTGTTTGGTTTCTTCAACGTGTGTTTTGCCTTTTAGTACGCCTTGTCATTTTTTGCTGACGACCGGACATGACGTACTGGGGAAAGGAACTCTCGTAAACAGGCCTTCGGTCGTGTGGTGGTGAGGTGGGAGGGGGAGCGCCCTGCAGTCCCTGAGTGGGTCCCAGTTTGTGCCCCTGTGCTGGGGACTTCACCAGTGCATGTTTTCCCCACCTCAGGGGGGTCAGGATGCCCGGAGGGGCTGGAGCTGGCTACTGCTCTTCCCGCAGGTACTCTGGCGCTGCTGAAAGCCCGCAGTCAGGGCTGGCCGCGCAGGCCCCGTGAGGAGCAGCAGATGATCCCTGTGTTTCAAAGTGGTTCTCCCCCGGCCCTGCCCGAAGCACAGGGTGATTTTCTCTGCAGTCCCTATGAAGACCTGCTAGCGCGTCTTGGGTAAAACTCACACAAAGGTGGGGCCCCGTGATGACAGGTCCCTTGGAGTTTCACAGACAGACTGGTCTGCAGTCGGCCCCCAGGAGGTTTTCCTGCCCCAGCCCTGGTTCCTGCAGCAGGGTCTGCGCAGGGGCAGGTCGCGCCGCTGTCTCTGCCCGGCTGTCTCTCCGCATTGAGGGCCGTGGTTTGCCCGACGTCACTTCCTTTCAGCTGTTTCCATTCACCAGCTGACAGACCTTTGGGTTGCTTCCAGTTCGGGGCTATTATGAATAAAGCTGCTATAAATATTCATGCACAGGTTTTTGTGTGGACGCGTGTTTCCATTTCTCTCGGGCGGACACCGAGGCGTGGATGCTGGGCCACGTGGTGGCTCTATGTTTGACGTGGTAAGAAGCTGCCAGACTCCTTTCCAAGGCGGTCGCTGCACCAGTGCACGTCCCGCTAGCAAAGCACGAGGTTCCGCTTCTCTCCAGCACTCACCTGTCTTTCCGAGGATAGCCACGCCAGCGACGTGATGCGCGGCTCACGGAACCGGCCACGGGCGTTCCAGGCTGCAGCCTGGGAGCCCCGTGCACGGATATCACGCAGGTGGACCGTGTCCAGAGCGAACACGTTTGAATGTGTCGATGTGAGAGGTGGCGCTCACGTGGGAGCTCCCAGCGAGGGCACAGGTCCTGGTGCCGAGTGGGTGGCCCTGTAAGAACAGAGATACGCGACCTCATTTGTACCCGGAGCTGGCGGAGCAGGTTGTCCCAACTGCCTGCAGTATCTTTTGCCATGAGATATTTTTAATTTTTACACGGCTAAATCTGTCGTTTCTTCCATCATGTATATTGCAAATATTTTTCCGAATTCGGAGTTAGCGGTGGTGTCTCCTGCTGCAGAGAGTCTCAGACGTTTGCGGTCAGACGTGCGTGGTTTCACCGCACGCGCTGTAGGAAGCGCTTCCGGCTTGTTCACTGTGGTTCTCCTGCTGACGGGAAGTTTGACATTTCTGTGTAGTCAAGTCTGTCTTTCTTTGTGGCTTCTGGGCTTTGGGGGGCTTGGGGAGGACCCCAGATAATGTCCTTTCTTCTGCCCCCCTCGCCCCTGCCAAGTGTGGACCAAGTGAGAGGAGTCAAACGGGTGGAGGTGAAAATCTGGTTCAGTGCTGACGGGCGCTGGGTCAAAGACGTGCGTCGGGCAGGCAGCGCCCACGGACTCCCCAGGTCCTGCCGTCCCACCGACACCCTCAGGGTCCCTGGACCTCACGCCTAGGACACCCCTTTTGCTGCCACTTGTCTTGCCTAAGGTAGGGTGGTCCTGGAGCCAAGCGTAGGCGCATGTTCCGGTTTCCCCAACTTCTGGATCGTGGCAGGAGCGGCAGGAACAGCTTCCTTGGAAGGTGCATCAGTCATCTGCTGCTGCGTAACAAATCACCCACAGCTCAGGGACCGGGCACTTGGCTCACGATTCTGTGGGTTGACAGTTTGGGCTGGGCACAGCTGGGTGGGTCTTCCGCTGCTCTCGGCGGGGTTCGTTGGGTCATGCGTCTGTGGCCACCTCTGGTTCCGTAGTGAGCTGGCGGGTCTGCTGGGGTCTGGCTGGTTGGTGCTGGCCGCACACACGGGTCTAGTGGGTGGTGCTGGGCTGGGCGCCTCACTCCTCTGCAGTCCCGCAGACCAGCAGGGCTTGTTCACGTGGTGCCAGATCCCCGAGGGCACCAGGGCAGGAGCCGCACGGCCTCGCTTCGAACACAGCCTTTGGGCAAAGCCAGTCCCAGGCCAGTCCCTGCTCAGGGGGCGGTGAAATCGACCCGCCTCCTGACCGGCGGAGCCACAGGGGATTTGGGACGGTCTGTGACCTGCCACGGCAGGATTCTGCGCTGCAGTGAGAGCCTCGCGACTGAGGCTCAGCCGAGACTTTTTCCTGCCCTCACCGTGCTCTGAACCCCTCCCTTCCTGCCTTAGTTCAGTCCCTTCCTGCCCTCAGTAGCCAGGGTAGCTTTTCTTGTCCACAACCAAGTCCTGACTCCCGCAGTGCCTGGTACAGCAGGGACTGCAGACCACCGACCTTCAGGGTGGGATTCCCGGGTGGTCTCCGTGACCTGGCGGGGGTTGGAGGCCGTGAGGGTGACGGGACATTTGGAGCCTGCGCCACACAGAGGTGCAACAGTGACAGAGTGACATCCACGCTCGCGGCAATGAAGTGCCTGTGGGAGGCGTGGAGCGGGTGGTGCCGGCACAGGTCAGAGGGCACGCGGCACACAGGCCAGGGAGTGGCCGGCTGCGGCAACCTGCTCCGGAGAGGAAACAAATGACGCAGCTGGGGTTTTCAAATTCTGAGCTCAAGGCCTGGTGGGAGAACAAGCATGTTCCTGTAATCGCTGGAAGAATCTCGTGTCCCTCACGGCGGCTGGGCTGCGGAGTGGCTTGCTGTGCCCGCAACCCAGACCCCGGGCGCCGCTGGGAGGTTTGCCCAGGGGGGGCGTGGACTGAATGTCGTCTTCCCCGGAGGCTGCGTGGAGGTGGGGCGCCGGCTGGGGAGGGGCTGGGCCCGGACGGGGAGGGAGGCCGCGATCTGCACCCCACGATGGTCGCGCCAGCAGGAGCAGCCCCTCCCCCACCTGACGAGTCTAGTCCTGCCTCTGGGCAGACCTGGCCGTGACCTCACCTGATGTGGTTACTGTGCACGCAGGTGCCAACTCCCACCAGGCGCCCCAGCCCCGCTTCCAAACCTGCAATTAGAATCAGATCCCGGCATGTCCCGGGGGGAGAAGCACAAACCTAATTTGGGAAAAGAAGGCTTGCACATCAAAAGGTTTTCGAGATTTGTCATTTATATTGTTGGAGGGCCGGGGGCATGGGGGGGACGGCTCCTGCAGGCACCAGACCCTCGAGGGAAGAACAAACCTGTGGATTGGACCGAGTCCCGGGAGCCGTGAGCATTTCCAAGAGATTCTGAATTCAACATTTTTAGCTTGAGAAGCTGGAAGTGTTTCTAACTTTTTTCTTGGTTGTGCAACTGAAACCTGAGCGCTACGATTCGCCGGTGCCAGCTGAGGCGAGACCCGGAAGTGCCTCGTGGGGACGTGAGCAGGGACCCAAAGCAAGGGAAGCAGCATCCCTGGGCCCGATGGCAGCGGGGACGAGGGACCCTTCCTCAGGGCCTAAGTGAGTGGACTTGAACACCAAGGACGGAGAGAACTAACAAATAAATCTAAGAGCCGATTCTTCGGGGGCAAAATCAAGTAAAATAGACAGTTAGAAAACCCAATCAAGGGAAGAGGAAAGTTAAAGGAGACAAAAGAAGGAAACTATCACAGATACAGACAACATTTTTTTTAATTATAAGAAACTGCTTTGGTGAACACCAAGCAAATGAATAACACCTGGTTAAACAGGTGATTTTCTAAGAAAACATTACAATTAATGATTATAATTGTATTACAGGGCCAGGCGCGGTGGCTCACACCTGTAATCCTAGCACTCTGGGAGGCCGAGGCGGGTGGATCACTCAAGATCAGGAGTTTGAGACCAGCCTGAGCAAGAGCGAGACCCTGTCTCTACTAAAAGAAATAAATTATCTGGCCAACTAAAAAAAAAAATATATATATTTCTATATATAGAAAAAATTAGCCAGGCATGGTGGCGCATGCCTGTAGTCCCAGCTACTTGGGAGGCTGAGGCAGGAGGATCACTTAAGCCCAGGAGTTTGAGGTTCCTGTGAGCTAGGCTGACGCCATGGCACTCACTCTAGCCCAGGCAACAAAATGAGACGCTGTCTCAAAAAAAATAAAAATAAAAATAAAATAATAATTGTATTACAACAGATCCCTGAAGAGATTTAAAAATCTAAGCACTTCAAATAATGCAGACCATTTCTCAAAGAGCTGTCCCCGCAAAACTCACCAGGCACAGAAAAGTTAACAAGAATGCCGTGCATTTTAAGGAAAAGACAACTAATACTAATAAAGTGTTCCCTAATATAAGGAAAATCTCCTATTTTTAAATATATCTTCAGTAATAGTGATAACAAAACTCTAAAAATGTAGAATAATGTAAAATTATAAACCAAATAATATCAATGCAAAATATTAAATAAAATATTACTAAATACAATCAAGCAGCACATTAAAAAAAGATCCCACTCTGTCCAGGTGCGGTGGCTCACACCTGTAATCCCAGCACTCTGGGAGGCCGAGGTGGGAGCTGAGACCAGGCTGAACAAAAGCAAGACCCCATCTCTGCAAAACACAGAGACAATTAGCCAGGCATGGTGGAGAGTACCTACCTAAGCCCATAGTCTGATGGTGGTTCTTTGATACGTGAGAAGTCATTTTTTCCTGCTGCTTTTACAATTTTCCCTTTGTCTTTGACTTTCGATCATTGGATTTTACTGTGTCTTGGTGTGAATTTCTTTGGATTCATCTTATTTGGGATCTTCCGGGCGTCCTGTCCATTTCCTTCCCCAGACTGGGGCAGTTTACAGCCATCATTTCCTTGAATACGCCTTCTGCCTCCGCCCGTCTCTCTTATCCTTCTGGGGCTCCCTTAATCCGTACATTTGTCTGCTCGATGGTGTCCCATAGCTCCTTTATGCTTTCCTCACTCTTTTTCATTCTTTTGTCTCCTCTGGCTGATGAATTTCCAGCGGCCTGCCTGTGCGTTCACTGATCCTTCCTTTTGCTTGCTCCCGTTTGCTGCTGAACTCCTCTAGCGGATTTTTCGCTTCAGTTACTGTATTCTTCAGCTCCATGATTTCTATTTGATACTTTTAAATACTTTCTATCTCTTTGTTGAAATTCTCTCTTTGTTCATCTGACCTCAGTGAGCAATTTTATGGTGGTTATTTTAAATTCTCTGTCAAGTAAGTCACATAACTCCGTGTCAGCGGAGTTGGGTTCTGGAGATCTGTTTTGTTCCTTTCTTTGAAACATATTTCCCTGTTTCTTCACTTTCCCTGCCTCTCTGCGTCGGCGTCTGCACACGAGGCAAATCAGGCCCCTCCCGCAGTTCCATGAACTGGCCTCACTCGGAAGAGTCTCACCCATCAAGCCAGCCAGGAGTTCTGGAGGCCTCTCCACATTTCCTTCCGGTCCAGCCCATCTCTCTGTTCTCAGCAGCCCCCAGGTATCTCGAGTACGCCGGGGCCCTGACACAGTCCAGGCGGAAGCCAGTCCCTGGGTGTTCGACACACAGCTCACCTCTTTCCCTCCCCATGGAAAGGTTGGGAGCTGGGGACTTCCTCTCAACCATATGTCCCCGTGCGGGGCATCGGGATTATGCCAAGAGGGTGTCCTGAATTTCCTACCAGTTTCAATGTGAGTAGATTCGTGCTCACCTGGGGTGCAGGTGGTTTCTGGATTTCTTTTTTTTTTTTTTTTGAGACAGAGTCTCACTCTGTTGCCCAGGCTAGAGTGAGTGCCGTGGCGTCAGCCTAGCTCACAGCAACCTCAAACTCCTGAGCTCAAGCGATCCTCCTGTCTCAGCCTCCCGAGTAGCTGGGACTACAGGCATGCGCCACCATGCCCGGCTAATTTTTTCTATATATATTTTTAGCTGTCCATATAATTTCTTTCTATTTTTAGTAGAGGTGGGGTCTCGCTCTTGCTCAGGCTGGTCTTGAACTCCTGAGCTCCAACGATCCGCCCACCTCGGCCTCCCAGAGTGCTAGGTTTACAGGCGTGAGCCACCGCGCCCGGCCTCTGGATTTCTTAAAAAGGGCATTTTCCGTGAGCTGCTGTTGAGCTGACATGCTCATGGCAAAAGTAGGGTCCACAGCTTCCGGTTCCATCGTCTTGCTGACGTCGCCCCAGGCTTGGTTGTATGCATTGTAAGGTTAGTCCATTTTGGTTTTGCTCTTGGTCCTAGGTTTTGGCCCTTGCTCTGGAATGTGATTCTCATTTCTAAACCACGGCCTTTCTGATTCCTCGGCCAATTGCCCAGGGCCCAGGGAGGCTTCTCCACCGCAGCCAGGCAGGGCCGGCAATGCCCCCCAGCGCCGTGCAGGGCGGGGTGCCCGCAGCGGTGCTCAGCCCCACGGCAGCTGCTCTCCGCTGGCCGCATGGAGGGTCCCCTGCACGTGTGCAGCCTGCGCCTCAGCCAGGGATCTGCGGGGACCCCCACGCAGGCTCTGCACCCTCGTTCCACACGGCACCCTCCTCCCCAGCCCCTGCTCTACCAACCGCAGCCCCCGTAGCAGCCCGACCTCTGATTTCTGCGTCCTCAGCCCGTGACCGCTGGCTGACAATCTCTGCTTTGGATTCATCTCTCTTACCACGGTAGGAAAACCTGAGGTGAAAAGACAGGGCAAAGCTGGCGTGGTGGCACACACCTGTGGTCCCAGCTACTCGGGAGGCTGAGGACGGAGGATCACGGGAGCCTAGGAGTTTGAATCCAGCTGGGCAACATGTGAGACTCTGTCTCTAAAACAAACAAACAAACAAACAAAAAAGAAAAGAAAAGAAAACAAGAAAGAAAAAGACGGGCAAACATGGGACTCAGCTCATGTATGTTCCTTCTCACCAAGATCAGTCACCTACTGCTGGTTGTCCACGTCCTGTGAATAATCGCCGTATACATGTGGTCCAACCTTACGGCTATTTATGGCAGGAGGTGTGATAAATCCAGTCACTCTGTCCTGGCCAGGGTCAACTGCGTTCTTGATGAAACTTCCTCGACATGATGCCACACGCTCATATCAGCCCCAAAGCGCCCCTCGTATCAACTCAGGAAGATTCTAGAAGCACAAGCTATCTGCTAAGGTAAAACCTGGGAAGATGTCTTTTATCGTCACCGTTATTTAATATTGGAAAAGGGAAAGAAATTGAGGTATAAAAAATGCAAAGGCCGTAAGACAATATCACTTTTTCCAGATGGTATAATTAGATTCCTGGAAAATCCAAAGGGATCAATTCACATCTATTACAAACAATGTTTCAGTTCTGCGGCTGGAACAAAAGTAGCAGAGTGACTAGCGTTCATCTACACAAAAACAACGTGTTACCAGGACGGTAGAGAGACAAGGGCCCCATTTACCGTAGCAGCGAAAGGTTAAGGGCCAGGACTGAACCGAACAAGAAACGCGTCGGGTCCGGGGAGGAGAACTGGGGGCGCCACCGAGGGGCACCGGGGAGCCGCGGGGAGCGAAGAGGTGTGCGCCGCCTTTGACGGGGACTGGACGCCAGAGAGGGGACGATCCCGCGTCTGGGGACGGAGCCTGCAGACACGTGTCCACCGTGTGACGTGAAGTCTGTGCAGGGCGATTCCGTGCAGCCTCGTCTGTTGCAGCAGAAACGCGGAAACAGCTGAAAGGCCCAGGAGGCCGGTGGGTGAACCAGTCACGCGCGCAGGGGGCAGCCACGGCAGCGAGGACTCCCCTGGCACCCAGGAGGGACGCGCTCCGAGGTGGGTGGCTCCGTGGAAAGTCAGGGTGCCAAGGGGACAGGACTCGGTCATTTGTGGAGTGTGTGTGGTTTTGTCTGTCAGAAATGTTTAGCTTTAAGTAAAAGAAAACCCAGCTTAGCACGAGGTCAACAACTAGGGGTTCGTTTCTCTCCTGCGAGGCAGGGGCGGTGGCCCCGTCCTGACGCCCTGTCCCACGCCGTCCCCGGCTTCCTCCTCCTGCCACCCCGGAAGCAGGGGGGCGTTTCCCGTGGCCGTGTTGCCGTGTCTCCAAAATCGCGGCAGTGCCGTGCACAGGCAAGGAGCAAGGGGCGTCCCCAGGGTGCAAAGCCTCAGGAGGAGGAGGAGAAGCAGGAGGAAGAGCAGAGATGGCGCCGCCACGGCGGCCCACGCGGATGGGAAGGGCCGGTGGCTCCCGACGCCTCCCAGCAGCTGCTGCTTGTGTCTCAGTGGCCAGAACACAGTCACGTGGCTGCCCCATTTCAACACTGGGAAAAAAGAGAAATAACAAAATATAGGACGAAACGGAGAAAACAGCTATGGCCATAAGGGCATTGTTTGATTGCAGGAGACGTTATTTTAAAAGCATACACCTGTCAGTGGTGCGCACCTGTCGTCCCAGCCACTCGGGAGGCTGAGGCAGGAGGATGCCTGAGCCCCGGAGTTGGAGGCTGCAGTGAGCCGTGATGACGCCGCTGCTCTCCAGCCTGCGTGACAGAGTGAGACCCTGTCTCAAAAAAAATAATAAATTAAAAATAAATACATTTAAAAAATCATATTAATATATACACCAATAAATTTGAAAACCTAGGCAAAATGCATAGATTGGTAGAAAATGAAAAATACTAAAATTGGGACAAAAAGATTTAAAAAGCCATAAGAATTTATAATCATTAAATTAATTACATTCAATTAATAACCATGAAATTAATTCAATCAAAGTCGTAACCAACCCCTCTCCCACCACACACGCACACACACGCTTCCCAGAGCTCCCTGCCCTGCGGGACTCACAGGTTCCACACACCAAACCCTTGGGCACCAGGACATCCACGTGATATGTGAGCTGTTCTAGAAAACGAGAAAATTAGGGAACTGGTCCAGCTCACTGTATGAAGCTAGAACAGAACTAGAAAAGGGAACACAGGTAAATTGTAAACCAGTTTTATGTATGAGCGTAAGGTTTTAAAAATCTGGAAGCATCTGCTAACTAAAATCCAGGCAGACTGTGACTGGGGGCCAAGGTCACACACAGTCCCCCAAGGGACACCAGGAGAGCTCAAATCAGAAATGTTAGCACAGAAATCCGGGTTCAAGACGAAAAGAAACAGGATCACTACGCTGACACATTTGATGAAGTTTAACACACATGCACGACTGAAAAAATTCCAAAGGTAGAGAACAAAAACGAAGGGAATTTTCCTGCCTTGGTGAGGACGATGTCCCTGGAGCCCGTGGCCGGCACAGCAGGGACGCTGCCGCCAGCTCCCTCCTCGGTGGGGAGGCAGGTGCTCGCCTCACGGCTGCCGGGAGTCCTGGCCAATGCAACAAGACAAGAAAAAGAAATCAGTAGTTTAGGAGCCGGACAAAAGCAGACAAAATTGCATTACCACGTCTTTTAAGATGACGTGATAACTGAAATACCAAAACAATCAGCAGACTAACTAGCGGCACTGCACTAATCAGAGTTCAACAAGGTTGACACCAACAAAACAGAGTCAGTAGCTCTCCTCAGTGCTGTGTGTACACGCGGGCCCCTGGCAGAATACAACAGGAAGGACGTTATTTTCAAAAACAAGATGGATTTTTAAATATTCAGGAATTATCTTGGAATCCACAAGTCCTTTATGGGCCAAAAGGAAACCAAACAACCAACCTGAGACCCCCTCACAGGTCTCACCAGCAGCCTGGAGCAGGAGGCACCTTTCTGCCCCGTCGTGGGCCAGGGCCCAGCGCCGTGGCGCTGCGGGTGCACCTTGGCCGTGCCTGCTGGATCTGGTGCCCAAATTCCTGTGGCTTTGGAGGCCCGGGGGAGGCTCTGGGCCTCAGGGCGGGGCTCTGCTCTGTGGGCATCATGGCCCCCCAGGGCCCGAGCTCCTGGGCTCGTGGCCTCTGACCCTGGCTGGCCCAGCGATGGAGTGAGCTGCCCCCAGCACCCCTGGGCTGGGCCCCTGGCCACTCCACCCGCGGTGGTGGGACCCGGCCTCCCGTGGCGGTTCCTCCTGTGCCGGGCTCTGTGGCTCAGGGGACAGGACACCCTGGCCCCTCTGTCCCACACACTGGCCACGGACCGGTGGGTCCTGTTGGTGTTCTCTGCTCAGCACCCCCATGGCCCGATTTCCTGAGATGGCAGGTGGTGACCAGGCCTGACTGAGTTCTTCCCAGCCCATCGGCCTGGAATGCCAGGGCATGCTAGCGCAAGCCTGCCCACCACCCGGCTCCACCGAGCAGCTTCGTGTGTGAGCGCATACACGCATGTGTGTGAGTGAGTGAGTGCATACATGTGTGTGTGTGTGCGTGCATACACATGTGCATGAGAACGCGTGGTAGAGGTGCGGGGGGCCTGGGCTGGGCCTACAGGGAGTGGAGAGTCAGCTCCGGGGCTCCTCCCTCTGCTCGGCCACCTGGGCCCTGGTCACTTGACTTCTCTGGGATGCTGCGTCCCGGCCACAGGCCCAGGGTGCCATTCTGCAGGCCCTTGGTGAGGGCTGTGCCTGCTGCGGTTGGGGGAGACACGGGCCTGCCGCGGTTGGCGGTGGGAATGTGCTGCTGGTGAAGGGCTGGGACGGAGCCAGAGGAGGCCGGGGCTTCCTGGTGGATTTAGGCACAGCCCGGCCGGGGGCAGAAGGGAGGGTGTGGGGCTGGGGGACACTGTGCCGGGAGTTTGCCAGGCCTAGAGGGACTCGGGGGAGGGGCAGTGGCATGACAGGGTCTGCAGAAGCTGAAATGCCTGGCCCCAGCAGGAGGGGTAGGGCCAGAAGGGCCGTAAGTAGCCAAGCATGGCTGGGTGGGGTGGGGTGGGGCATGGGTTGTGGCCACAACAGGAGCTTGGGTCTGATGCTGTGGGCACTGGGGAGCTATGGCAGGCTTTAAAGCAGAGGAGGGGCAGGTCAGATGTGAGCTTGAGATGCTGTCTTGGTGGCCAGGATGGAGGTGAGTCAGGGAGCCTGGAATGGGGCAGGGAGGGCACAGGTGGGGCGGAGCCAGGTGTGCAGGGGCGGTAGGGCAGGGGAGGAAGGCATGGCACCTGGGCCTGAGCTGCCAGAAGAGGCGCCTCTGAGAGATGGGTACAGTCAGGGCAGGGTCTGGAGGCTGCTGGAGACTGTGCTGTGCTCGGAGAGTCGGGGCTGGGGACAGAGGTGTGGGGGCCGCTGGCACAGAGTGAGACCAGAGCTGGGCCTGCATGAGGTGGCCCAGTAGGAAAGCAGGTCTCAGGGAAGACAAGAGGGCTCGGGAGGCAGAGGGCCCGCAGGACAGAGCCAGGCCGGCCCTGGGTGTGGCCACAGGGAGGTGGACGGTGACCGGCCCATGCAGGGTGGGCCTGGCAGACCAGAGCCCGGTGGCGCAGGCTGAAGGAAGCCAAGTGACCCCATCCGTGACCTCCAGGACCCCTGGGTCTGCCCCTGTGGGCCCCTAATCCTGGGTGGCTGGCCGTGGGTGGTGGGCAGGGCCGGTGCAGGCTCCAGGAGGGCCCGGCAAAGCCTGGAGCTGGCCAGGGCAGGCCAACAGCTGGAGGGAGAACGGGCGGCTTCTCCCTGGGCCCTGGCAGTGGCTTCCTCCACTGGAAAGGCCTCCGTTTCTCAAGGTGCGCACCGAAGACCCCCAGGGGCCCCTGTGGCAACTGGGGACTGGAGCGGGAGGTGCCCCCGGGCTGCTGACCTTCCACCCCAACTTGGCCAGTGATGGACGCCCAGCACAAGAGCCATTGCCACCCCATTCCCCGGATGGGGAGACTGAGGCAGCGGAAGGGGCTCAGGGATTGGCAGCAGAGCGGGCCTGCGTGTGCATCGCTGCCCGGGGCATGGAGCGGCTGTGCAGACAGGCTGACCCCTTGAGGAGGTACCAACCCCTCCCCTCCCCTCCCACGGGGCACCTGAATCCGCAGGGGCAGCCCCACATCCCCAGCCCCTCCTCTACACAACCACACCCCGGAGCCCCTCCTGCACGAGCCCCGGGCAGCCCAGCGGCCCGACCGTCACGCTGTGGGAAGCGGGGTGGTGCGGCCACCAGTCTGCCCAGTGCCCCAGAGGCAAGGGGATCCCTCCGCGGCAGCCCCAGGGGGCCGCTCCCCCCTGCGCTGCACAGTGGTCCCCTCCTCGTCCACCCAGAGCGCCTCCTGCGTGTGGGAACCTGGCTGCCCCCTCGATAAGCAGCACGTGGCCCCAGGGGTCCCAATGCAGCTCACAGAGGCCATTCCACCCTCTACCCGGGGGTCCCCGAGCAGGACGGGGACCAAAAATTGGGCAAGTGGCCGGAGGCTCTGTGGGGCTTGGGAATGGCGGTTGGGGCGGTGTGTGTCCCCTTGAGCAACCCTGGACAGCGAGTCACCTGGCCCCTCCCTGGAGGGACGTGTCAGCCCCTCTTGGCAGGCCTCTCGGGCTCGGAGATTTTCAGGGGAGCCAGGTTGGCTCCGCCAGGAGAAGGGCACCCTGAATGCCAGGTTGCCTGTCAGGAAGTGCGGCCAGGGCGGGGCGAGAAGCTGCGGAGATACGCGGGCTGGGCTGGGGCTGGGAGGGGGCAGTGCGGGCCGGCGAGGGCCTTCCTGGAGGCCAGCGAGGCTGACATACCTCTCCTCCATTCCGCAAAGACACGGTGGACAGTGCCGGCCGCCCCAGGTCACCTGCAGCCTGCTCTGGGAGGGGGCCCATGTAGCTGGGACCGGCCCAGGGTCAAACCTGGACCTTCCACCCTGATGACAGGTGGGTTGAAGGGTTCTCCCATGAGAAAGGAAAAGAGGAGAGTTGAGGATTTACCAGATCTCCGGCAGGAAGGCACCCGGGAAACCCGGCACCAGAAGAGGAGGGATTACAAAGGAACCGGAAGAAGAACCCTTGCGAGAAGAGCCACCAAGGGGGACTCTGAGCAAACTCGAGCGCTGGCTGAGAAAGGTCCACAGCAGACGCGTCCCCCACAGGTCGCCTTCGCAGGGACGAGCGAGTGCCACTTAGGGTGACGCCAGCAGCTACAATATCCACCGCACGATGCCGAGCGTGGCCGGGGCTCCCGCCTGTCACCCAGCTCTTTGTGGGGCCGAGGCGGGAGGACCGCTTGAGGCCGGGAGTTTGAGACCAGCCTGGGCGACACCTGCTCGCCCTTTGTTGAGACCCAGTCCCCGGGGCACCAGGACGCAGGGGGGCTGGGCAGGCCTGGGAAACTCCACCTGGGCACGGAGAGCAAACCGACTTACAGAACTTCCCACGAGTGGCAAGTGGAGAAGTACAAACGGCTGATAAACATCTAGGAAAATGTTCACTCTCACCGTTTTTCAAAGAAAAATTCAAGTTAAAAAAATAAACACCACTGATAGAGCGTTAATCTGCCCGAGCGTCTCAGTCAGCAGCTGATGACGCCCAGCAAGAGCCCCCCAGAAGGCGGCCTCACGCTCCCACTGCAGTTGTTTCTAGCCAGCGGTCTGGAAATCACCCTAATATCCAACGTTAGGGGATTTATTAAGTAAACTTTGGTCCAGCCTAAATTAAGCCAGACTTTAAGCCACGCTTTCAGAGTCTGTTGGGGTGATCCCTCCAAACCTCACACCTGACCCGCTGTCTCCCCGCTCAACACCGCCATGGCTCCCCACGGAGCCCAGGCCCAGCACCTCCGTCCAGCCTGGTCTCCCCCGAGAGCCTGTGCCTCTGCGCCCTGCGCCACCAGGCCTCTCTCCCTGCTCCGCCCTCGCTCCTTCCGGCCCCTGTGCCTGGAGTGCCCTTCCTGTGCTTCCGGAGTCACCTCAGACGTCTCCTGCCCTTCCCTCCCTGTGTCCCACCACGCTCATGCTCCCACTGGCACCGCTTGTCACTGGGTCCCCTGAGGAGTGTCGCCCTGTCCAGGCGGCACTCCCCCCTCTGCCTCTTTGCGCTCGCTTTTCCCTCCCTGGCCTGGCAGCTCCGCGACAGGCTCGCTCGGGCTCGCGCTCGGCAGCGACCCCACCTGGGGCGGCAGCCACCTGGTCCGCCACGCCCACCCTTCAGGGGACCAAGCCCGGAGGATTCGCCCCACCCCCGCAGACAAACCACCCTCCTGGGGCTCTGCCAGTCCCACCCCCAGCGTGCCAAGGGGTGGGCACGACCTCGGGGTCACAGCCGTCGGAGGGCTTCGGGCGGGGCCCACCCCTTCCCCAAGGGGTCCTCCGCCTCTCCAGCCCGTGGCGGCCCGGCCCGGCCCCCAGGCCCCGCCCCGCGGTGCCCCCGCCGCGCCAGGTATGCGCTCGGGCCTGGGGCGCGGGCCGGGGGCGGGCGCTGGAGCCCGGCCGATGCCGGGCCCGCCACGACACGCTGGGGACGCGGCCCACAAAGGCGCATTCTGCCGCCGCTGCCCCCCCGCGCCCCGCGCCGCCCCCGTCGGGCCAGGCGTCCCTGGGGGCCGGGCCCGCCAGGCAGGCGGCCGGGGGGTCGGGGGTCGGCGCTCAGGGTCCCCGCTTCCCGGCCCGGCCCCCTGCGCGGGCGGCGCGCCCGTCCGGGAGGCGCAGGCGCGGGCTTGTCCGACGGCGGCGCAGGAATCCGCCGTGCGTTTCCGGCCCCCGCCCCCGCCTGGCGTGCGAGGGGAAAGGGGTGCGCTACCCGAGCGCCCCGCCGCGTGCCAGGCCGCGGACGCCGCGTGTCCCCGCCACACTCAGTCCGGCCCCTCGGAGGAAGCTCTGCCCGGAAGTGCACTCCTGCAGTAAGGGCCGCGCCGCGCCGCTGCCTCTAGTGCGCGTCCCTGGGGCTCCTGTGACCGTGAGGACCCCTCCTGGCCACTTCCCTCTCCTGTGTGCCCAGAGGGAGGCACCCGTTGGAAAGGGACAGACACCCCAAGACCCGAGCAGTCCTGTGGCCAGGCAGGGTTTGGGAGTAAGGACTAACCCGGTGGCGAGGGCGTCCACATCAAGAGGGCAGGAGAGCAGGGCGCGTCCCAGGGACCCCACCCTCCAGGGCTCCCCGCAAGCCAGGTGGCTCTGGCTTGTCTTCTCCTAACCTTGGCCGGGGACCACGTGGCAAGGAGAGGAAGCAAGTGCCAAGTTCACTCTAAGGACCACAGCCTTTGGGAGGAGGGTGCTAATTACTTTAATTTCTATTTTGCCGATAAGGAAACCGAGGCACTGAAGCTGGGCCAGGTGGCAGAGCAGAGCCATCCTCCTGCCTCTCAGGAGCGCATGAGACCCCTCTCTGGGCTCCTCCTTTCTCTGCACACCTGGACCTGGGCCCGTCCCCCAGGCTCAGGGTGTCCCTGCTTCCTGCTTGGCCCCTGCTCCCAGGGTTGCGGTGCTCCGTGGTGCTTGAACAGGGGAAGGGGACACAGGCAGTAAACTGAGGCGCCAGCAACTGTGACCCTGCTCAGAGGCGCCGGGGGAGCAGGAAGCCAGCACATGGGGCGGGGGGCGAGTGTCCTTGGAGCCCGCGGCCAGGCTGCAGCCTGTGCTGGCTCCTTGGTGGCAGAGGTGAGGCCCAGGACATCCTGGGGGCCTCCTGATCCTCCAGCGTTCTGACCAGCACCAGGCACCCCGGTCACGGGTGGGTGGGGCAGTCTGAGCAGGCGAGGCCGGGCTGGCAGAGGACTGGGGACTCTGGGCCCCAGAGCAGGTTGGGGGCCTGGGGGTGGGCTGCTGATGCGGTCTCAGCACAAAGGGGTTCAGATCTGCACCCCCAGTGAGGGCTGGCACCAGCCAGACTGGTCCAGATGCCGGGGTCTGGAGGCAGGGACCACCACCCAGCTGGCAGGAGGGGAGTCAGGGGCTCCTGGGGCACCTGGGAGCTGGGGTTCCCCAGCCTGGGAGAACAGGGGAGTCAGAACCGTCCTGCCTGGGCGCGCCTCCCGGCCTCCCCCGTGGCCTGGCTGGCAGCGCCGAGGTGTGGCTCAGCTCTCCGGAGCTGGCAAGGATCAAAGGGCGGAAAGCGTCCTCCGCCCTCGCCCACTGAGACAGGAATCCGTGGCCCTAGGGGACGGAATCCACAGCCACATTCCGGGTGCCCTAGTACCCGCGAGGCAAGGGTGGGGCAGGGCTGGGTGCCAATATTGGCACCACGGAGCGTGGGAACAACAGTGCTGCCAGCACCCAGCCTGCAGCCCGAGCACAGGCAGGCGGCACCCTCCTCCCGGCCCCAGCGGTGGCCCTTGCCCCTTCTGACTTCGTGAGGTAGCCTCAGTCTCCAGGGCCGGAGGAGGTTCCACATTGCCAGGAGGTGGGGGACCCACCTTAGCGCCCTAGAAGGCCTAGGGTCCCTGAGGAGAGCAGGGCCTGGGCCTCTGCGGCTCAAAGCAGTGGGCATTCCTGGCCCCCGGGGCACTGTGGGCTGGCAGGGGCCACAGGAGGAAGAGGGTGCCGCTGGCACCCTGAGCATGGACCCTGGCACACCAGATGTGCTCACACAAGGGCACACACAGTAGATGGCAGGGAGACAGCCTCGCCTGTCCTGCCCACGGCCCCCAGAGCTGCCCTGGTGGGTTTATCCCCAGCTGGCTGGAGCAGGACTGGCTTGGCCCCTGTGGATCCCCCACCCCTGGGTGCAGGGTCACCTGCTTGCGGAGACGGTGGCCTTGAGGCACTCCGTGCTGGGTGGGGTGGAGCCCTGCTCCCAGGGGCCCGACACCAGCCAGGGCCCAGCACTCTGCCCAGTAGCCAGCCCTGCCCAGCCACGGCCGTGATGCCTTCCCACCCCCACTGTACAGGTGGGAAAACTAAGGCCCAGAGAGGTCAAGTGTCTTTCCCAAAGCCACCAGCAAGCTAATGGGCTTGGATTCTTGCAGACCCAGGTCACCCACTCCGGGTGGGCAGTGTCCGCTTTGCTGTTCCCTCATCTGGAGCATGGACTCACTGCAGCCACCTGGACAAGTTGTCGTGAAGCCCAGACGGTGCCAGCCAATGGTCAGCCTCTTCTGTCCCCGCCCCTCCCAGCTCCCAAGTAAGTAGCTCTGAATGCACTGGACCCGCACCCGAGCGCGCGCCCCCTGGTGGCCGTTGGTGGTGTGACAATGCCTTTCTCAGCCCTGGGGTGAGAGGAAGGAGGGGAGGGGCGCCTGGGCAGGCCTAGGGGAAGGTGCTGTGAGGGCCACAGGCCAGGGCAGAGGGGCTGCTGGCTTGGAGCAACGTCCCTGGGGGCTGGTCCATGCATGGAGGGTCTGGGAGGACACTGGTCCCATCAGGAGCCTGTGGCAGCTGAAGGCCATCAGGGACACTGTACCCTGGAGGATGGCTGCAGGGGAAGCAGGGCCTGGGGGGATGGGAGAGGCCCTGGCAGGTGACCTCCCCCCCCCCCCCCCGCAGCCTCAGGGCTGCTTGGACGGGGCAGCGTGGTCAGTCCGAGCCCCTGGGCAGCCAGGCTGGGGGAAGCGGCCCGTCCCGAAGTGTTCAGGCCTTTGCAGTGCCCTTGGCCAGCCGAGCCCAACCCCTCAGACCCACGAGCGGGGTCTCCCCCGAAGGTCTCCTGGCTGCTCCTGGATCCTTGGAGGCCCACATGCATTACTGGTTGCAGACATGAATGACTGAATGAATGAGGAGCCCCCCGCGGAGCTGCCAGTCCATCCTGGCTCCCCGCTCGCCTCTCTCCCCAGCCTGAGGTCCAGCCTTGGGCACTGTGCCACGCCACAACTCGAGGTCAGAGTCAGGGTGGTGATGGCCCCAGCTGCGGAGCTTGGAGCAGGAGGGACCTGGGGCAGGAGGGATGGGCTCATCCTCGCAGCCCCCAACACACTCGGGGGTGTCCACAGCCTGCAGGAGCCAGGCAGGGACGGGTGGGGCAGGCCAGTCCTGGGACCCGCTGGGCCGTGGCCATGGGGCTGGGCTGGGACAGGAGCAACCCGACTGCCGGGTCTCGGGCAAGTCTTAGCCTGTGGGCTGATGGGTCTGGCTCCTGCTACTACCTGTGTGAGGGCAGTGGCTCGGGGGGCACAGGGGGTCTGGGAAGCAGCCTTGGGCCTGCTTGGGGAGGGGCAGCTCAGTCACCCCGGCGCACCCCAGGGGATTGGCCACACTCTGGCAGGGGCCCCATGCCCCGAGCCCACGGTGTTAACTGCCCAGCTCCCTGGGACCTGTCGCTCCTGGGGCTTCTGCTGAGTGCCCCATGCTGGCTGCCTGTGGCCGCTGCTGTCAGGGGTGGGGGCTCCCTGGGGGTGGCTGCTGTGGCTGGCCCCCCTTCCTGGGCTCCCCTCTGAGCTGGGGAGCCCCTGCTCTCGCACAGGCCTGCTGTCCCAGGAAGCTGGGCCCGCCACACACCCCTGTCCCAGATGGCAGTGTGCCCCTTGGTGAGGGATGCCCGGGGGATGAATGAGCCAGGCTGGCCAAACCTGGGGGCAGGGCCCAGTGTCCCTGGGGACTGGCTTCTGTGTTTACACGATGCCCCACCAGGAGCGGCAGTGGCCAGAGTATGCACGCACACATGCATTCCTGTGAACACGTAGACACGCACGGGGCACACACGAGTGTCACACCTGTGCACATCCACATGCCCGTGTGTGCGCGCCTGCTCGGACTCCCAGCCTGGGCACCTCCTGCCCTCGGAAGCCCGGAGCATCCTAGTGGAACAGCGTAGGACGCTGAGCAGAGCAGGGAGGGTGGCTCTGTGACGTCGGTCCTCTGGGCCTGTTTCCTTTCCACGAATCGCAGCAGTTACTCATGTGCCAGGCACTGTCCCAGAGTCCTCGAAAGTTAACGCCTTTTGCATAGATGGGGCACGTGAGGCACAGCCTGCTGGGAGATGTGCCCAAGATACCTGGGTTCCAGCCCAAGGCTCTGAGGCAGGAGCCGGGCAGGGCCTGCCCCTTGGCTTTCTCTGGTGGCTGTGGGGTGAAGTGAGGTCACTGCCTGGAGCCGGGCACAGAGGGCACCTAGCTGCCACACTGGCTGCCTGGCAGGGACAGGGATGGGGCCTCTCCGGGAGGAGGAGCGAGGTCAGTGTGCGCCCCGCCTGGGGAGCTGGTCCTCCCTCGCTCCAGCTGGCTGGGGCTGGCCCAGGGCGGAAGGGGTCGCTGGGCCGCGGGTCCCCTGGGAATTCCAGGGCCTGTGTCAGCATGCTTGGCTTCGGCTTCGCCCCCTCCCCCACCCCCACCTCCAGCGGTTTGGCGCTGAAAGCTGGAGTCCCAAGGGGGCCGGACAGCTCCTAGGGCCTAGGACGGGGTCAGGCGCGCAGGGACCCCCTCCCTCCACCCGCTCCTCCACCCCGAGAGCGAACCTGGCCGGAGATGGTTCCCTCTCGACCTCCTCCCAGCTTTGGTCCAAGCCCAGAGGGCTCGCCTTTTCCTCTGGAGGGGCTGAGCGAGGGCTCTGAGGGAGGAACAAGTCCGGAGCGAAGCCCCCTCGCTGGGATGCCTTTGCCCCCGGTGCGGGTACGGGCACCTGCAACTGTCACCGCTTCCAAAGGGCAGGCCCGGCCTGGCCGGCAGACGGATAAAACACGGGGGCACAGCCGGGCGCGGTGGCTCACGCCTGTAATCCCAGCACTCTGGGAGGCCGAGGCGGGTGGATCCTTTGAGCTCAGGAGTTCGAGACCAGCCTGAGCCGGAGCGAGACCCCGTCTCTAGCAAAAATAGAAAGAAATTAGCTGGACAACTAAAATATATACAAAAAATTAGCTGGGCATGGTGGCACACGCCTGTAGTCCCAGCTACTCGGGAGGCTGAGGCAGGAGGATCGCTTGAGCCCAGGAGTTTGAGGTTGCTGTGAGCTAGGCTGACGCTCTCTAGCCCGGGCAACAGAGTGAGACTCTGTCTTAAAAAAAAAAAACAAACAAAAACCCACAAAACACCCACGGGGACATGGTGACATCCCGAAGGTCACGGACAACCGCTTTGTGTCTGTGCAAACCCCTGGGGGGGGGGGCGGCGCTGGAGCCTGGGTGTGCATCTGGGCTGTGCCTCGATGTTGGCATCTGCAAAGTGGGCACAACAGCAGCACCTACCTGCTGGGGTTACTGTACAAATAACAGAGGTGAAGGTGAAGGCCTCCTGAGCCCCGGAGGCCAGGGAGGCCAGGGAACTTGCCCTCTGACTAAGGCGCACGAGCATGTGGGGACCCCAAGAAACCCAGTACCAGGCGGGCTTACCAGCTCGCCCCGCGCCTCCGCCCCTGCCTGCCTGGGCTCCAGGGTGGCTGCGGGGCCCCCTGGGGCCGTGCGGACGCGCCTCCCCGCCGGCCCATTGCTTTGCCAGCGCCCGCGACAGGCCCGGGCGAGAAGGTGGGTGCGGGCGCCTCCGCCAGGCTGTCCGCCTCCGGGGCTGCCCCGCCGGACGCGGACGCGGGGCGCGTGCGGGGCGCGGGTTGAAGGGGACGGCGGAGGGGCGGAGGAGGGAGGACGAGCAGCTAGGGGCGGGCTTGCGGGCGTGGAGGGACCGAGTGTTTCTGGGCCGAGGCGGGGGGGGGGGGGGGGGGGGGACGTGGAACCAGACGGGACAGGAGCTGCGGACCGCGGGGCTGGGAGGCGGGAAGGGGGACGGCGTCCGGAGAACCGTGGTGGGGGAGGCGGCGCGAATCCCCCACGGCCCCCCTGCTCACGGGGCGCCGCGCCGTGTCACTGCTGGGGAAACCGAGGCTGCAGGTCCGCGGTGCGTCTGGTCGGGGAGAGACTGGCCGAGGGCGCTGGGGGGGTCCCCGGAGGAGCTGACAGGGGAGCGCCGGCCGCCGGGAGGCCCGAAGCGAGTCCTGGGCGTTGGCCGAGCGCGGGTCGCGGGGCACCCCCCGCCGCCGGGGACCTCGAGGGAGAGCACGGGTCCCCCGGGTTAGTTCCCGCAGCGGGAACCTGCCCAGCGAAGACCCTCCCCCCGCCCCGAGCGAGGCCCCCCCAGGCCCTGGCAGGGCAGCCCGGCCGCAGCCAGCAGGGGGCAGGGGCGGGGCGGGGCGGGGCGGGAGCAGCGAGGACCTGAGTCCCGGCCTGTGGGCCAGGGTGGTGGCCGGGGCAGGTGGGAGGGGACATCCTTGGTCCTCAGAGCTTGGCCGGCTGGGTCGTCCCTCCTGTCCCAGACACGGGGGCTGGGGCCAGGAGGCCCAGGACTCTGTGCTGGGGGTCTGCACCTGCCCCTCGGCCAGGCCCGGAGAGGGTGGGGGGTGCCCTCCTGCCCGCGGGGAACCAGGGAGCCCTGCCAAGCCCCAAGGAGCCCAGCGCTCCCCGCACCCCTCCCTGCTGCTGGTTTGGGGTACTTCAATCACTATGACGAAGGGCCCCGGAGATTTTCTGGCTGAGGGCGACTGGGCTTTCTGTGGATCAAGAAAATTTCCAGGCCGGGCGCGGTGGCTCACGCCTGTAATCCTAGCACTCTGGGAGGCCGAGGTGGGCGGATCGTTTGAGCTCAGAAGTTCGAGACCAGCCTGAGCAAGAGCGAGACCCCATCTCTACTAAAAATAGAAAGAAATTATATGGACAGCTAAAAATATATATAGAAAAAAAAATTAGCCGGGCATGGTGGCGCATGCCTGTAGTCCCAGCTACTCGGGAGGCTGAGACAGGAGGATCGCTTGAGCTCAGGAGTTTGAGGTTGCTGTGAGCTAGGCTGACGCCACGGCACTCACTCTAGCCTGGGCAACAGAGTGAGACTCTGTCTCAAAAAAAAAAAAAGAAAAGAAAATTTCCAGCAGGTCATTAGTCATTCCCTGTGTGAGGAGCGGAGCGGGCCCCAGCCTGTGCAGTCCCCCCAGCACCCCAGGCCCCCCACACCCGTGTGCGGTTTCCCAAGGCTGGGCAGCGGGCAGAGTGGGCTGCTCCCTCCAGCGCGACGGGCACTGCCAGCTCCGGGGCTGGGCTTCCCTGGCTGTGGCACTGCCTGGACCCCGCATCAGGGAAGGTGGAGCTGAGTGTGGTCTCCTTGGTGCGGTCCCTCCCCTCGTCTTCCTGCTGCTGTTCTGGGGCCAGTTCAGGGCCAGGGGTGTGGGCAGATGAGGCCCAGAACATGGTGGGCTTGGGCAGCTGTGGGGAGTGAGGGTTGGAAGCAGACCTGTGTCCCTAGGAGCCCCCGACCCCCTCCTGACCCCCTCCTTGGGCCCTGCTTGCCAGCCGAGGGGCAAAACCTAGACCTTGTTTTTGACCCCAGACCTCAGGCCAAAGCAGACTGGGCGACCCCTAGAAACCACAAGGTGCAGCTGCCCCAAGGCTGTGGCTTAATAAATGTGATTAGTAGATGACTGCCCCTCCCACCCAAGCACACCTTGCATGACAGGGCAGGTGGCAGGCGGTAGCACCCTCCCCCTCCTGAGGAAGGCACAACCACCAGATGGCAGAAAAGATTGTCACAGCCTAAACGGGCAGCCTAAATGACTTTTTTATGGAATCACTTAGATGTGTGCAAACCCCACATTTACCCTTTGATAGAATCCACACTCCCTGGATGCCCAAGGCCAGGTCTCCACCCTGGTCTCCGCCTTTCCCAGGCTCTTCCCTTCCCTCACCCTGCAGAGCTTGGCTTTGATGTGCTCCTCAGAGAGCCTGTCCCTGGGCCTGTGCAGAAGAGGGTCAACAGCAGGCCTGGGTGTTCGCACCCTGCACAGTCCAAAGAAAGGTCTGGGCCTTGCCTGGCTCCTGGGAGGTAAACTAGAGGCCCTTGGAATGCCCGGGACCCCAGTCCTCAACCTGCGCTGGGCCCCTGTGGGGGTGGCAGCCCTGAGGACCTGGCCATCGGGCCTGTCTCTGCTGGTGTCTGATTCACAGGGCTCGGGGCCCGGAAGGGATGCCGCAGCTGGAGTCAGTCCCCCAAGGGACAAGGACGGGGGCAGGGGTGGACGGGCAGAGCGGTGGGTGGATGCACAGAGCCGAGGGCGGCTGGATGAACGCAGAGGGTGATGGGGAGAGGCGTGCGGAAGAGCACCTGCGGCAAATTGTTAACTGTAGCAAAGAAGTGGTGAGCGTTTTGGGTTACACTGATTTCTTTAATGCTGCTACATGTTTGAAATGTCACGCAGTGTTTGGGAAATTTTCTAGACAAGCGCTGTGACACACACACACACCACATTCACGCACACTGGTAAGTGACGCGTGAGCTAAGGAAGAGATGACAGAAACAACATACGGAGAACTGGGTGACCGTGGACACCGCGCACCTCGCGTGCGGGCGCAGAGTGGCACTTCCGGGGGGAAATGGCTGCAGATACTTAAGAAAACTCGGCGCTTGTGAGCTAAGTCTCCACCTCGGACCTTGGAGGCGGGACTGGCTGCGAGGGGCAGGAGGGCACTTGGGAGGCACTGGAAGTGTTGTGTGTCCCAGTTGTGCTGATAGTTACACAACTGGGCGCATTTGTCAAGAGTCAGGACTGCACACGCCAGAGCGGTGAGTTACACTGCATGTAAATTATATCTTAATTAAAAAAATCAAATTAAAAAAGGAAATTGGGAAGTAAAAAAAACAGGGCAAGCCCAAAGAAAGTTGAAAAAGAGATAAAATAAGATTAGGCCCAGGTGGGGTGGCTCATGCCTGTAATGCTAACACTTTGGGAGGCTGAGGCAGGAGGATCACTTGAGGCCAGGAGTTTGAGACCAGCCTGGGCAACATAGTGAGACCCCATCTCTGAAAAAAATAGAAAATTAGCCAGGTGTTGTGGCATGAGCCTATAGTCCCAGCTACTCTGGAGGCTGAGGCAGGAGGATTGCTTGAGCCCAGGAGTTTGAGGTTGCTGTGAGCTATGATGACGCCACTGCACTCTACCTGGGGTGACAGAGCAAGACTGTGTCTCAAAAAAAAAACTAGATGAGAAATTAATGAAATAGAAAACAAAGATGAAATAGAGAAGATCAGTGAAGATAGATGTTGGTTCTTAGAAAAAAATTAACCGACCAAACGAATTGTCTGCTGGGAAGAAGAAACAAAGAAAAGAAAGACACAAATGAATAATTTGTATCAAAAAGATGCTATAGGCCAGGCGTGGTGGCTCACACCTGTAATCCTAACACACTGGGAGGCCGAGGCAGGAGGATCACTCGAGGTCAGGAGTTTGAGACCAGCCTGAGCAAGAGCGAGACCCCCGTCTCTACTAGAAATAGAAAGAAATTATACGGACAACTAAAATATATATATAGAAAAATTAGCCAGGCATGGTGGCGCATACCTGTAGTCCCAGCTACTCGGGAGGTTAAGGCAGGAGGATCGCTTGAGCCCAGGAGTTTGAGGTTGCTGTGAGCTAGGCTGACGCCACAGCACTCTAGCCTGGGCAACAGAGCGAGACTCTGTCTCCAAAAAAAAAAAAAAAAGAACAAAAAGATGCTATAATTGCAGAATTAAAAATAAGTAGCCACAGATTGTCAGAAAATATTTGTAAATCATATATCAGATAAAGGACTGGTATTCAGAATATACAAAGAATTTTCAGAACTCAGTAATAAAGAAACAACCCAACTTGAAAGTAGGCTAAAGCTCTGAGCAAACAGCACGGCAAGGTGCGCGGATGGCACAGAGAAGCGGAGCGGCGTGCGCCGCCGGTTCTCGTCAGGCAGACGCCTGTCGACCGCGTGCCGCACAACTGCGCACTCCTACCTGGCTGCAAAATAAATGAGTAAAATGGCAATGCCGCTTGCTGACGGGGATGTGACACTAAAGGAAGTCTCATCGCTACTGGTGAGAATGCGAAATGGCACGGCCACCGTGCAAAGGCGTTCGGTCATTTCTCACCCTGTGGTGGCCCAGAAGCTGCGCGACACATCTTTATAGCAGCTTTATTGATAATCAGCCCAAGCTAGAAACAAACCGCTTGTCCTTCAGCTGGCGGGTAAACAGCCGCAGTCCATCCATGGTCTGGAAAACTATTCCGGAATAGAAAGGAAAGTGCTGTCAGTTCAGACGTGACAGGTGACTCTCAGTTGATTCTTCCACGTGAAGGGAACGAGATTCAGGAGGCCACTCACCGTGGCTCCGTCCACACGGCGTTCCAGAGGAGCCGGAGCCAGGGAGGGGGACAGTGGGTCCGTGGTGCCCAGGGGTTGGGGTGGGGGCCAGACTGACCACAGAGGGGCAGCAGGAGGGAATTTGGGGTGACGCAGCTGTTCTCTGTCACGGCGGTGATGAACACGTGGCTGCACGTGTCAAAACCTGTGGAACTCGCCATCAGAGAGTGCGTCTTAGCATATACAGAAAGAGGCAGTTCTAAAAAAAAAAAGAGAATACCGTAAACAACTGCACGTCAACATTTTTGAAAACAGATGGAATGAACAAATTACAGAAAAATACGGGCTGGGCGCAGTGCCTCATGCCTGTAATCACGGCGCTTTGGGAGACCAAGGTGGGAGGGTCGCTGGGGCCGGGAGTCTGCGGTTACAGGGGGCAGTGATCCGCATGGGTGGGTGTTGGGCTGACCCTCCCGGCCGGAAGGAAGCCTCACCTCGCGGGTGACACAGGCAGGGGTGTGGCGTCTGGGCTGAGGGCAGAGGGGGAGCCAGCCGCCTCCTGGCCTGGCCTTCTGTACTTGGGGCGCGTCCTGCAGGGCCCGCAGAGGGTTGGGCCACATGGTGCGATCGCTTCCCACACGCAGGCGTGTGTGCGCACCCTCACACGGCACACTCGTGCTCCTGCACACACGCCCACGGGGTGTGCACCCTCTCCCGCAGCCCTGAGCACCCCTGTCCTGGCCAATGCCCCCGCTCGGCCCTCTGCTTTGCCCCAGCCCCCAAGCCCTCCTCCCGCTGGGCAGGTGACAGGGATGCCAGCCCCAGGCTCGCTGTCCTGGCCCCACGGCCTGGGGGCGGCTGTTACTCAGGATGCCCGGCTGACGCCTCCCCTTCTCTCCATCTCCTGCCTGGCCCCTCCGTGCCGCCCCAGCCTCTGCCCCGATGCCCCTTCCTGCCCCACTCCAGGATGAGAGTGGTGAGGTGGCCTCTCTCCAGTGCCTGCTGAGCTGGGGCCCCTCCTAGGACTGTGGGTCCCCAGAGGCAGAGACCTCCCCGCAGGGCCTGCCCGGGGCAGGACACACAGCAGCCGGGGCGGCTCTGCCCTGGTCCTCCCCGGTTAGTGGTGGGCGAGGGGCCCCCGCCCGGCAGCCTTGGCCGGCTCCCCGCACCCCTGGGAGCCCCGGCAGCCTGCAGAGGAAGCGAGATTGTTTCCGGAGTGAGCAGTGGGCTCAGACGTCAGCTGGGGTGTTTTTCTATGTGGGGCCGCTGTCTCCCCGCCGTCTGGGGAGGGGCCGTGGGTGGAGGTGGTGTAGGGAGGGGGGCTGGCCTGACCGGCCACTGCCCCCACACAGCCCCGCCCCCGTGGACCCCCACCCAGGTCACTGCTGCTTTTGTACGCAGTGGCGAAGGCTAACAGGTGAGGGAGGGCACGTGGTCCCAGAACCCACAGGACAGTGTGGCCCGTGAGTCCCCAAGACCCCGCCTGTGCTGTGCTCTCTGTGGCACCCCTGGGGCTGGGCCCCTGCCCTCCCCCGCCCTGTGGGCAGCGGCTGCCTGGCCTAAGCTGCCAGCTTGCAGTCTGCACCTTTGGGGCTTCCCCAGGTCTGGGGACGGTGTGGGGGGACCCACGGGTGGCCCCTCTCAGCAGGCCGGGCCCTTCTGTTGCGCCCCCCAGCACCAGCCCGTCTCGGAGCCACCCTCCCAGCCAGCAGCCCCTCATGAGGGGCATCGCAGCCATCTTCCTAAAGTGAGGGGCTTTGAACCTTCCGCTGGCTGCCCACTGGCCACCAGGGCTTCTTGCCCAGCACTGTCGACATTTGGGGACAGAAGTGTCTTTGCGTGGTGTGGGCCAGAGCGGCATCTCTGGTGTCCAGCCACTAGGTGCTGGCAGCACCCCTCCGCCGTGAGAAACCCAGAGATGCTCAATGTCCCTGTGCGGGTGGGGGTGGGGGGTCACCCCCATGGGAACCCCCGCGAGGTCCTCGTGCCTGGGCGGTGCGCAGCCTGTGCTGGTCTGGATGGGGACAGGGTGTCGCGGGGACGCAGGCTCACTTCTGCGTTCCCTGCGGGCTTGGCTGCCGCACTGGGGGCTCGGGAGCAGGCTGCGGTGCTGTCCCAGGCCCTGTACCCACCCTGCATCCTGAGGTCTCGGTGGCCTTTGTCTTTGGGGCTCTTCCTGTCTCAGGGGCCATTAAGGCAAACACAGTCCAACAGCGGCTGAGATTGGACCCTAAGGGCCCTGGGCCACCCTCGGGAGGGGCTGGGGCTGCAGGTGGGGGAGAAGGCAGGGTCCCCTCCCTAGGGGTTGGGGGGACAGTATAGACTCCTGCTTGGGCCTGGCACCCAGCAGGTGCTTCATGCAACAGCTGGGGCCTGAGCAAAGGCCCCTGCCGCCAAGTGGGCTGGGTCGCAAGCCCAAGGCGGGCTCCCTGGGACGTCCCCTCTGACGAGACCAGCCCCCCACCCGGTGGAGACACGAGGAGGGAGGGGGCCGTGCCGTCCTCTCCTTGGTTCCTTCCTCGTGCCCGGAATGCAGATGTGACCTCAGCAGCCTCTGTGCCCAGGCGCGACGGCACTGGGGCTCCCTGGGCTGTGTGCGCTGCTTTGCCGCCCCAAGAAAGAGAAAGCCGTGTGGGCTGGGCACGGTTATCTGGGGTTTCTGGGGTTTCTGGGACCTCGGCAGCCTCACCGGGGCCTCGCCAGGACACGTGATAACCCAGTGAAACCCCGACTCATGATTCACACCAGGGTCTGCCCTGGAGGAGGAAGAGCCGGCAGGAAGGAGTTTCGGAATTATCAAGCTTCTCAAAATCCCCCTCCTTCTTCCGCCTCTTCTCTCAGGGTAGCTCTCTGCAAAACATCCCCGAAAACCCCTTCCCTGGCTGGAACCGGGACCTCTTGGCCTCTTACGGGGGCACCTGTCCCCCACAGGGACCCTGGGGCACCCTGTGCCTCCGTCTTCCCACGTGGCCTGTGTCCACCCCCCCTCCCCCGCCAAATGTGGCATCGCTGAAGCCGGAAGGTGGGAGAGAGAGGACAGCGCCCTCCTCCCAGGGGACGGGGAGATGCCGCGGGGCAGCGGGGGAGGCGGGGAAGCCTTGTTGTTGGGGACACGCCCGTCTCGGTGAATGGGATTGGGGTCACGTCAGCAGACAGGCACACCCAGTGAAGTGGGTCTCAGGGTCTGGAGCCTGGTGGACAGAATCCCCGCGATGACACGGCGAAGGGGACGGACTGTACCCGACACACGGGGGCAGCACGGGTAACTTGCCGAATTTGGGACGGTTTGCTTGTCATCAGGAATGACTGTCTGACAGACACGCACCGAAGAGGGAAAAGTCCGCGGACGCTGCCGTGTCCACGGTAGCGGCGGGCGGAAGCCCACGTGTCCCTCGGCAGAGGCGTGGACAGAGAAGACGTGTGCCGTGTGCGTGCGCTGGAATGTCATTCGGCCTTGCAAAGGAGGAACACGCCCCGTGCCGCCACGCGACTGAACCGTGAAGACGCGGTGCTCGGCGTGATGAGCCAGACCCGGCAGGACCGCGGGGTTCCCGTGCAGTGAGGGGCCTGGGCCGTGCGGTGTCGGGAGGCTGAGCCGCGGTGGCTGTCCCGGGCCGGGGCAAACGGGAACGTACCGGGCGGTGGGGACTGAGGTTCAGTTTTACCAGCCCAGAAAGCTCTGGGGCCAGACGTGGCTGCACAGCCTTGTGGACGCCCTTGACGCCACTGCACACTGACAGTGGCTAACGTGGTGACTTTTACGTTGTGAGTTTTACCACAATAAAATAAAAATCCGCGAGTCCCTCGTGAGACCCAGAGAGAAAGAGAAAAGAGCTAAACCCGAGTCCGCAGCCCCCCGTGGGGGAGACCGCCGGAGGACGCACGGAAGCTCCTCTTCACGCGGGCGTGCCGGCGACAACCGCGGCGGATCCGGGCCGTTGGGAAACCGCCCCACAGCCAGCCCAGAGACCTGCGAGGGGCGGCCAGGCTCCCAGGCCAGGTCCGCAGGGCGCAGGAAGCTCGTCTGCCCGGGCCCGGGCAGCGCGGGGAGGCCGGGCCGACGCCGCGTGGGCCTCCTGGTGCCATGATGTGACCCGCGGGCACCTGGCCGGCAACGCTGGACCAAACCTCACCAAGGCTTTCAAACCAACTTCTGGGTGTCTCAGTCCATTTTCAGTTGCTGGGACAGAGTACCACAGACCAGGGAAGTTTTAAAGGAGAGAAATTTATTTCCCACGGTCCCTGCGGCTGGGAAATCTAGGACGGAGGGGATGGCATCCGTGAGGCCTGCGTGCCGCGCCTCACATGGCGGAGGGTGGTCCTTGGCGAGCGTGCCGGAGGGCTTTTCTGTCCCGCCTTAGGAGGCCACAGTCCCCGCGGATCAGGCTCCACCCCTATGCCCTGTTTAACCTCAGTTACCTGCTGCAAGCCCGTGCTGGGGACACTCCCACTGGGAGCACGTTTCCGACCTCGACCTTCTGGGGACACATTCAGACCACGACACCAGGTACAGGGTGCTCCGGCGATAGCAGGTAAGTGGCTCCAGAAATACCCAGTCAAGCAGATCCAGAACGTGGGACATTTGGTAGGACAACTGGCCAGGTCACTTCGAAAAGTCAGTATCTTGAGTTAAAAAGGCGGCTCCGTTTCCGATGAAAAGAGACTTAAGAGGCCAGAAACCCAACTGCAGTGCGTGTCTCTGCGCCTGCACTGTTTGTGGACGGCTGGGGAAACGGCCACTGGGCCGGGAGCCAGGTGCCCGAGGGGCCGCGGGGACGGCTCCGGGACGACTCTGGAGATGAAGGCGGGGCGCTTGGCTGTGGGGCTCTAAGGTGGACGTTTGTAGGAAGCTTTGTGTGTGTCAGAGCCGGGTGCTGGCTGCACCACGCTCCTCCCCATAAGGCCCCGCGGAGCCGGCAGGACACAGCGCATGTGCGGCCTGGACCTGCAACCCGCCTGGCAGGTCCCTAGGTCCCCGGGAGCTTCCCCTTGGCCCCTCCGGGAGGGACAGTTGTCTCTGCGTCCTCCCTGCCCACGCCTCAGTATCTTTTAAACTTTCAACCTGAGAATATGTGACCTGTTATAAAACAAGAACAAAATATAAACGGTGACTATTGCCCTGTCCTGAGAGATGAGGACGATGCGGGGAGATAGACGAGGACAGCCGCCCGCTGCCACTGCGATCGCCTGGCAAAGTCTGGACGACGCAAGCAGGGGGTCCTGCCCAGGGGCCTCGCCCAGCGGGGCCCGGAGACCCTCCGCCCCGGGGACGCGCCCAGGACACCTGGACCAGGTGAGCCCACCGGGTTCTCTCCCACGCTGACCCCGACCCACCAGCGCCCTCCGCTCCTCCCTCCCTCTCCCCTCATCTGCTGCGCCTGGCCCTGCCCACAGGAAGTGCCCTTGCTTGCGACACCCACACTCACACTCGAGTCCTGGGCCCAGATGGGCCGAGACCCCACATCCAACCGCCAACCAGGCGGTTTCTGGCACCTGCAGGGGGTGAAGTTGCTGACGTCCTCTGCAGCAGGGACTCTGCCAGCAGCCTTGCCTGGGCCAGAGGGACCGTCCTGCGCGTGGCTCAGCCACAGGGCGTTTGGTGACTTCTTGTCTGAAACCTGCTCTCTGTTGGCGACGGGTTCTCTGGGTATGAATCGCTTTGCCAGGGTCAGAGCAGGCAGGGCCAGCTCTGCCTGGGTCTCTCAGAGACAGACACACCAGGTGCCTGCACAGCCCGGGGGCTGGCTGGGGACTGGATGGCCCCCAGAGGCCCAAGAGCCACCCCCCTGAGCCAGTGACCCTGAGTGATGAGGGTTTAGTCCCCAGCCCCAGAGGGAAGGGCAGCCAAGGGGGCAGGCCGGGCTGTCCTGCAGGGCCGGGCCAGAGCTTAGAGACCAAGGCCTGTTGCTCGGAGATGGGGTGTGTCCGGGGTGGCAGGGAGCTGGGACATGGCCTGCCAGGAGGGTGGACAGGGGGGCCTGCCTGGCCTCTGCCCTGAGGGGTCCACCTGCCCGGGAGGTGGAGACGGGATGAGCAATGGGGGCCCAGACCCCTGGGCTCCTGGATCCACACCCAGCCTGGCTCGGCCCTGGCGGGGGTGGGGGAGGGAGACTGCCAGCCCCCCTGCTCACACCCACAGCTCCCGCCACCCCAGAGGCCCGACCGTCCTCTCCTGGACCCTGGTGGAGCCGGCCGGCAGCAGCGGGAGGCGTGGAGGGGGAGGACGGCCACAGCTGGGTGCCCTTTGCTCCTGGCCCCCTCAGCGGGGGGTGCAGGGGCCCTGGAGAATGTGGCTGGCCACCGGTGGGGCTGTGGAAGGTGGCAGGTCCAGGGGGGGGCCTGGGCCACCTACATGAAGTGACAGCTGTCCCTGGCCACCCCTCAGGGATACCCGGCCTGACACGGGCTCTGCTAAGAAACCCAGCCGTCGCTCTAAGCCTGGGCTCCCTGGAGGCCACTGCTGAGGGACGTGGCTTGGCCACACCTGCTGCTGCCCTGTGGGAGGGGCTGTCGTGGCCTGAAGCCCGGGGGTAGCCGGTGACCCAGAGGGCAGTGGCCCATGGTGGACGTGCGTTGAGGGTCACAGCCCCAGGCAGACGTTTCCAGAAGCCCAGGTGAGCCCCGCCCTGGGGCCCCACACACACTGCTCGCCCACCTGGGCAGCTGGGAGCCGGCCTGCGGCACTCCACCCCCGCCCGCACCAAACCCTCAGCAGTGGCTGCTTGCAGCCTGGGGCAGCCATGACCCACATGCCCTGCGGCAGGTGCAGGCTGGTGGCTCGGCCACCCCCCGGGCTCTCCTGGCTGGGGGCACACGGGGGCCGTGGCTGTCGTAGTTCAAGGACCATTTACCATCCCAGCTATGGCGCTCGCAGAGCCCTTCTGCTGGGGTGGCGAGGGGAGGGCCACACCCCGAGACCCAGAGCCTGCCCCTGGGCAGACGTGGTCAGGTGAGGTGGGGGTCACGCCTGCGGCCAGCTGGCCTCTTGCAAGGAAGCTGGGCCCTGCGTTTGGACGCAAGGCGTTTGAGGCGGGCTCTGCGAGCCGCAGGAAGCAGCTGTGCCCACCAGGGCCGGCCGTGAAGGAGGCTGCCCCAGGGACCCGCCCCCACCCCAGCCCCCTTGGCCACGCACAGAGAAACCCAGGAGCTGCACAGGGCGGATGGGGCTGGGCTGGGTTCTGCCAGGAAGGAGGCTAAAGCTACCCAAGGAGGGACTGTGTCGCATTCTCCCTCAGGGCCCTGGCCCAGGAGGGGAAGCGGGAAGGGGAGGGTGCGCTGGGTGGCGGGTGGAAGCCGTTGCTGGCGGGCAGCGCAGTCCTGGGCCCCCGTGGGCTGCAGCTCCACACCCAGCACCCCGTGGGCATCCCGGGGAGGACAAAGCACCTGGGGGGGGGGCCCTGCTCCGTGCTAAGTGCGTCTGCCTCGGACCGCAGGGACCGGAGCTCCGTGGGCGTCGCTGGCTGGGAAGCGCCGGAGCAGAGCTGAGGCCTGGCTGTGGGTGTTGTCGGAGGGGCCGAGAGGCCGAGAGGCCGGTCTGGGACAGTTTCCTGCCCCTCCTGTGCCCAGGAGGGTGACAAGGTCACATTGCCATCCCTAGAGAGACACCCAGCCCCGGTGGCCAACCCCTGCTCAGCTCTGCTTTGCGGTTAGGGGAGTTTTAGAGAGAAGGTGCTTGGACCCCAGCGACTTCCTGGAACCTCGGCTGGGCCTGCAGAGAGGGGCGCCGGGCCTGGGACCGCCCTGGTGAGTCGGGGCTCTTCGTGCTGGGGGTGGGCTGGGGGCAGGCGGGGGTCTGAAAGCAAAGGTGACTTGCTGGCCCAACCCTGGGGGCTTGGTTGAGGGTTCATAACCTGGGTCCTAAACCCAAGACAGAATCCAGGGGCACCAGTGCCCCCAGGTGTTGTGGGAGGGCAGGAGGATTTGGGGGGAGGGACGATCGCTTGCATTATACCCTTAGCACCCTTGCCCACCCTGACACTGGCTTCTCCTCGCCCCCGGCTGCCCATCCAGACGGCAGGAGAGTTGGCCAAGCTCATCCCGGACCTCTCCAGGGCTGGGGGGGGTGTGCGGGATAGCGGGGGCTCTGCTGGGCATCAGTGCGGCACTCGGTGCTGTCTGCCATGTGCAGGCCGTGGGGCTGCCCTGACGCTGGGCCTAGGGGGTAGGACTGAGCACAGAATGGTGTCTGAGGGGTGGCGGGCAGAGGGGAGGGGGGAGGTGCAAGGAGATGGGGGAAGATAACAGAACAGGAGAACAGGGTACGGACTAACAAGGGCTGGAAGAGGGGCGGTGGTTAACCTCGTTAGCAATCGAAGAAATGCAAATGCGCTTGTAAAATGTTTTTTAATCTATCAAGTCGGGACAAATAGAGACGTTGATTCCCCTGTGCTGGAAGGGTGTGGTGAAACAGGGTCCCTGATCCGACCTGGTACCTGGGCAGTTCCCTCGCGGAACTTCATCTCAGACGGGAAGACAGAGATGAGGTCGGAGATTTGCGCAGAGGAGGCGGGTGGGGAGATTGGAAATGACCTGTCCTGCCCAGGACGGTGAAACAGAGAGACTGCAGCGCATCCCCCCGACGGCTGCCCGCGGCTCCCCCAGCGTGGGGTGAGCACAGCGCATGTGGCGTGGGGCGCGCCCTTGCTCTCTGTCCTCCTGTGTCGGTGTGGAAAGTTCCCAAGTAAAAAGCTAAAAATTCATTTTAAAAGCCTGAAGGGACGCAGCTCTGGAAATGGGTGAGGCCACCCTGCATCCTGCTGTCCAGAAAATGGGCTTATTTCGGGGGCCCAGGGTGGGCACCGGTGGCAAAGCAGCTGTGGGCGGCTGTGCGGAGGGCGGGGGGACGCCGGGAGGCCGAGGGAGGGGCTGGGGGACGGAGCCGCAGTCGCTGGGCACCAGGCTGGGAGTGAGGGGCTCGGTTGTGTCCCAAGGGGAGGCGGAGGCACAGCGTGGGGGTGCCAGGGCGGGTGAGGGGTCGTCAGGCTGCCCCATGTCCAGCTGGGTGGCGACGGGCCCCAGCCTGTCGACCCTCCCCAGAGCAGCCGTGTCCCCGGGGCCAGGCTGGCGTTGTGGGCTGTTCTGACCCAGTCTGGAGGGGTGGCAGCAGCAGGGGCAGTGAGCGGCCGGCGACAGGGAGCCGGACCCTGGCCCAGGAAGACCCTCGGAGGAGGTGCTGACTGAGCCCCAGGGCAAGACACGCTCCAAGGAGCAGAAGTCCAGGTGGCTGTGTGGGCGCGAGGCCGGCTGGCCTGAGGAGCAGCTGGACCTCAGTGCTGGGAGCCGGGGCGTCCCGATGACCCCTGCGCTGGGCTGTTCCCACCGGCCTCCTGCTGGGCCCACTGGCTCCGTCCACGTGGTCCTGCCAGGCTGTCGGTGCCCAAAAGTCAGGTACTCGGCCCAGATCTGGACGTTAGCGCCCGGTGCCGCACGGGCCCCAGGCTGCCCCCCCCCCCGCCAGTCTCTGCCCTTGGCATTTGGGCGTGGGGGCCCCAGAGGGCCTCCTGAGCTCCTGGGAGGGGAGCCTGCATTTTCGGTTCAGCCGACACTTCCTCTGGCTTTTGCAGAAGTGGCTTGAAGATTAGGTGCCTTTTCTCTGCCCTCGGGGCTGTGGGTGCATTGGGATGAACGGCCGCCCAGCCCCAGCGGAGAGGCCTCGTCCTCCCAGGTCTGGCTCGGCCTGCTTTCCAGAACCCTCCGTCCAGTTAGAGGGAAGGGCACTCCCCCCCCACCCGGGCCCCTTCCCAGGCACGTCAGTGGTCCTGGTGTGGACTCAGGGCCTCTGATCTGGAGTCCGACCCGCCGGCCTCTGGCAGTCTGTCCCCATGATCGTGTGCGCTTCTTTGCAAGGTGACGTCCCTGCTGGTGTGGAAGGAGAGGGAGGAGAACGTGGAAGGAGAGGGAGGGTGGCTCCCAGTGCTCACGCAGAGCCGCAGGAGCAGGGGAGGCCTGGCGCACCGAGGGGGACCCGTCAGCCCCTCCCTTGGGGGCCCTGGCCCACCGGGCCACCCTCCTCAGCCCTCCGTGGTCCTGCTCACCACCCCCCACCGCCTGCGCCCCTCAGTTTCAGGTGTGGCCTCTTGCCGGGCCTGGGACCTGGGCAGAGCAGCCCAGGCGACAGGGCCATGCAGGTCCCGGCTGAGCAGAGGCGGGGGCTGCGGGGGGGAGTGTCCATACACAGGTGCTCACGGGAGGCCGTGTCCCAGCATCTTGACTCGTAGGGGCCCGAGACCCAGCGAGGGGCAGGATGGGAGCCCAGGGACCCCCCAGACCCCCACCAGCCCTGTCGAGGGGATGGTACCTTGGAGGGGGCTTTTCTCGATTCTTTCTTGCTCCAGTGTCCCACTCCTTTTTTTTTTTTTTTTGAGACAGAGTCTCACTCTGTTGCCCAGGCTAGAGTGAGTGCCGTGGCGTCAGTCTAGCTCACAGCAACCTCAGACTCCTGGGCTCAAGCAATCCTCCTGCCTCAGCCTCCCCAGTAGCTGGGACTACAGGCATGCACCACCATGCCCGGCTAATTTTTTCTATTTTAAGCAGAGACGGGGTCTCGCTCTTGCTCAGGCTGGTCTCCAACTCCTGACCTCGAGCTATCCACCCGCCTCGGCCTCCCAGAGTGCTAGGATTACAGGCGTGAGCCACCGCGCCCAGATGAACTTCTCACTTTTTAATGTATTTTCAAGGTATTGCTTTAAAATTCTTCGTAAGTCAATGAACTTCCTGTAACTTCAGGTAAACAACTTGCCTTCCTGATACTTTCAGTTTTTAGAAACGTGCTTGACGAGGGCGGGCTGGGTGCCAAGCAGCTGGTCGCACCGCCTGGCGGGGCTGGGGCTTGCGGTGTGGACGTCCACAGTTCTGTCTCCCTTGGCAGTGGCTTCCGGAGAGTTCCGGCCCCTGCTCCCAGGGGCTGACCGCACCTGCTGGCTTCCCTGAGGGCCTCCCTGACAGAGGGCAGCCCGGTGGGCAGGCTGGGGTCAGCCGAGCCCGGGCAGGCCCAGCCTCGCAGAGCAGGGTGAGAGAGACCCTCAGGCTCTCCAGGGCTCTGGGTGTGGCGTCCCCTTCAAGCGTTCGCTGTCCTGCCTGTGGCTGGTCAGGATGGGACCTGTTCGCGGGGCACCTCTGGGGAGGGGAGGAAGCAGAGACAGGCCCTGGACGCCTGCCCCCTCCCAGTGCCCTGCCAGGCCGTGTCCCTCTCACGGGCTCAAGGCACCGATTGGGCTTCTGGGCCGCGCGCTTCTCACACCTGGGGCACTGACCTCCCCAGGAAGAACGCCCAGCAGGGGTTTTACTGGGCCAAAAGTCAAGACATTTAATACTTTTGGAAATACGTTGCACAATTGTGCTCTAGAAAATCTGTGCCAATTTATACGTCCCCCAGCACAGCGTGGGGGTTCCCACGTCGTGACACTTTTGACGGCGTCAGAGTCAAAGTTCTTTACTTTCTCCAGCCTGACAGGTCAGGAAAAAAGGGACTTTCGGGTGTGTTTGCATTTCTGGGCTGTGAGTGGAGTGGGGCATTTTCGGATCTTTGAGAGCTATTTTTATTTCTTCTGTGAAAGCTCTTGGCTTTCTGTCTCCCCCCCCCCACCCCCCAGCTTTGTTAAGGTGTCATTGATGGGGATGATTGTACGTGTTGGTGACGCACCGTGATGTCCTGATGCTCTCGGGCTTTGAGTCTGTATTAGCCCTGGGGGCTGCAACAGCAGATCCTGAATACCGAACGAACTGCAGACCAACCTGGCACACACCAAATGCTCACTGACCAGTGTGTCAGATGAATTAATTTGTGATTTAATCTGATTTCCCTAAAGCAATTTCAACCTGCTCTTTCCCCAGGTCATTTTAAACTCTCAGCGTCAACCTCTCGCTAGGACCCCAGGCCTGCCGCGCGCTCAGAAAGGTTGTTCTAGAGACACCCCGAGGCCAGAACCCACGACATGCAAGGTGAGAGCCTCCTTGGCTTTGAACTTGGACAGGGAGGCCGCTAAGAGGTTTCTGTGACGGGCTTTGTCTTATAACTTTGTCTCGTAATTCAAAATTGAACACACAACAATAGATGATCAAAATAAAAACTCGCTTAGCGGCGGCCCACCTAGAGCACTCTCTCAAGAAACTGGGGGGCGCTCCTGGTTCTTTAACAGTTCCGGGAAAAGCCAGGAACGGGGCGAGGGGATAGCTGGGGTCTCTCGGGGGTCCATTTCTCATGCAAATGTGGGGTCCCACCCGGCCTGGTGTGGAGCTGGCCGTGAGCCCCTCCCTGGTGCCGTGGCCTCCCTCCCCTGCTCCTCTCCCCCAGAAGGCTTTGCCCAGGAGGTCACCTGCGTGGGGGCAGCCTCGTCACCAGCGGGCACAGAGTGAAGGCCGGGAGGCCACCTGAGGGGAGTGGAAGGGACCAGCGCCTCTGCCAGCGAGGGCTGGGTGGGCCCCCCGAGTTTGGGATTCCACACGCTCAGCCCCCCGGGCCGGTGACCATCACCGAGATGCTGGAAGCCAGGGGCTGTTGCCAGAAACAGCATCTGAGCCCCGGGAGTGGGGACAGGCCGTGCAGACTCGCACGGTGAGGCTGGGGTGCCCATGAGACCGGGGGCAGAGCCGTCTGGGAGGGAACAGCGTGTGCAGACCGGGGTGTCAGGTCTCCCCCCCAGGAACCGTCCCCCACCCACCAGCCACAGCCCGGTCTCTTGGGCACAGAGCTGACAACTGGATCTGACCTGCCGGGGGTGGGGGGCGGGCAGCTCTCTCACACCGTGAGCCCCAGACTCTTCCTCTGCCCGGAGTGGGGAGGAAGTGGGGGGAGGGGACCCAGCAAAGCGCGTGGCACGGCCACCTCGCACCCACTGGGATGGCCACGCTCAGAAAACCGGAACCAAGTGTGGCGAGGAGGGGGAGGAGCTTGTGCGTCCCCGGCCACCCCCCTGCCCCCCACCCCTGTGTGCGCTGCGGGGGGAACGGGAGGCGGTGCGGCCGCCGGGGAGCAGTGTGGATGTTCCTCAGAAGTTGAAAGTAGAATCACTGTGTGACGCGGCACCCCCGCTTCTGGGTACGACCCGAGAGAACCGCAGCAGGAACGGGAACAGACGCGTGCACGCCACGCCCACCGCTGCGCCACTCACGGCGGCAAAACGTGGGCGTCACGGCGTGTCCACTGGCTGACGAGAGGACAAGCAGGATGTGACACGTGCCACCTTGGGAATGCACTTGACAATGGAGTGTCACAGTGGAACATCACTCAGCCTTAAAAGGAAGGAAATCCTGACACATGCTCCGCCGTGGGGGGACCGTGGTGACGTTATGTGGCGGGAAACAAGCCAGACGCGAGGACAAACGCTGAGTGACCCACACGAGGCCCCCACCGTGGTCGAGTCCACGGAGACAGAGGTGGGCTGGCGGGCGCGGGGCCGGGGTGGAGAGTTCGTGTCTGGTGAGGACAGTTTCGGTCTGGGAGACGAGACGGCTGTGCAGTTGGATGGGGCGATGGCCACACAACCGTGTCAACGTGTCTAACGCCACGGAACCGCGCACTGGAAAATGGTTAGGAGAAAAATTTTTGGTTATGTGTGTTTTGCCACAATTTAAGAAATGGGAAAAGCCCAGGAGTGTGAGGTTGCTGTGAGCCAGGCTGACGCCACGGCACTCTAGCCTGGGCGATAGAGCGAGACTTCGTCTCAAGAAAAAAAAAAAAAAGAAAAAATAAGTGAGTGGCCCCAGGGGCATCAGGACTCCCAAGGCCACATCAGCATTTGGGACGTGCCCCGCTTCCCTTGCGGGCTGGACATCGTGTGTAGAGGCCGAAAGGGGCTCCTGGGCTGGGGCTGGACGGTGCTGCAGGACCCCAGCCTGGCTGGGGCTTGGGAAAGAGCTCCCGGCAGGTGCCGCTGCCGCCTGGGCGCTGGGGCCGCCTCCCCACGGCTCCTGGCCCAGGGTGAGGCAGCTCCGGCTCCAGCTCCAGCACAGAGCCACCGGCACAGCCTCTGGAGTCACCCGGCTCGGGGGAGCTGCGTCCCTGAGACCACCAGTGGCTGCCGGGGCTTAACCTCGAGGGCCCTGGCCAGAGATGATGAGTTTGTAATCTTGCAGAGCCCTGTTTGGAGCAGGTCCCCGAGAGCGTGGGGCTGGACTGGATGGGTGGCTCCGGGTGTGGCTCAGGCCGTGGGTGGCAGGTCACCACGCTGATGTGGGGACACAGGAGGACGCTGGCAGGAACAGGGGAGGGGCCTGCCTGGTTCCCTCTCTGTGCTGGGCGTTGGGACATTCATCCCCAGAGCCCATGACCGCCCTGAACAGCCACAGGACTGAGGGTGCCCAGAGGCCACCTGTGGGTCCCCACAGTGTGGCTGGGGACTTAGGGAGTGAGGTTGCCTCTTTGTTCTTGCGACTGACCACACACCTGTGTCCCACCTGCCCTGGGAAACACCAGGTGAGGGCTGAGGGCTTGGCCCCGAGGGTCACACCAGCCTCAGATGTCCAGGACCGCACAGGCCCCGGCATTAGAGTCCATCTTGGTCACTCCCTGGCTTCACCGGCTTCCTCCAGCCAGCGTGGGTGGGTGTCTGAGCACGGAGGAGGCCCCAGTGTCCAGCCCCAGGCTGAGGACAGGAAGGGACACGGAGCAGGGACCTGCAGCTCTGCTGAACAGCCCTGCCTGGGCCCCACGGTGCCCCCAAGCCAGCCTAGAGGGGCTCCCAGCGCAAACCTCCCGCAAGCCCCGGGTCAGCTCTCTGGCAGGCGTGCAAATGCCCGGCGCAGCTCACAGGCGGTGGGAAACCCTACAACCCCCAGGGGAAGCAGGGGTGAAGGCAGCCGTGAGCAGGACCTGTGGCCCTCAGACCCCTGGGACTCCAAAGCCTTGAAAGTCTGCTTCACCTCGGATTTTACACGACGTGGTACCTCGGTGGCCGTGCTGAGCCGCAGTGAGAGTGAGCACAGGCCTGAGGCGTGGCAGGATCTGTTTGTGAGCGGACGTGTTGCTGCTTATTTTCCAGCCGGCCAGGGGTAGCAGGCAGGCCTGGGAGTCTCACGGCGGGAACGGCTTGAGGGCCCCCTGCCTACAGAGCCCCAGGGGGCAGGGGGGCGGACAGAAGCCCGGCCTGAGTGAATCTGAGGACCCCCACAGCCGGCCAGGCGCGGGCTGGGGTCCTGGGGAGGGAGCCCACACCCTCTCTGAGGACAGCACCTTCTGCTCCGGTGACACCCTCGGACCAGCCCGGCAAACGCGAGGCCGCCCCTGCCGAGTGCCTGCCCGGCCAGGGAGCCAGCTCCGTGGGACCAGAGTCCTCCCGGAAGACGCCAGCGTGGCCGAGCACACTCAGCATGAACGGAGCGTGTCCCGTGCGTTTGAGGAATTCCGGGGAGGAATTGAACACGTGAGTGGAGAGCAAGAGTCAATCCAGGCTTGAGCAGGAGCCAGATGCAATTTCTAGAAATGCAGGACGTAATCGTTGAGTTAAAAACTCATCAAATGAGTTTTTAAAAATACAGATTGAGCATAGATACAATGAGAGTTACCGAACTAAAGCTGAGAATGAAGCCGGTACCCAGATGGCCTCGAAGAGCAGAAAGGTGTCGGTGGGAGAGGGAGGTGGGCTCGAAGAGCAGGTCGCGGAGAGTCAGTGCGTCTCTCACGGCTTGGGGCTCCCCGGGGGGCAAGGGGGGCCGTCCAGAGGGGACGAAGCCCACAAGCCCTCTGTCGGAAGGCCCACGGCCCGGCGGCTGGACGCATCGTGGCCACTTCCCAGCAGCTGTAGAAGCCAGAAGACAAGGAGAGGATCCTCAACACTCTGAGGCTAAAGTGCATCCTTGGGGAAACTGTTTTCTAGAATTGGGATAAAATAAAGGCATTTTAGACAAAAGCTGGGAGAGTTTGCCCCAAAAAGCTCTTGTTAGCGGAATTTCTAAAAGATGTCAGTGGACTGAATATTTGTGCCCCACCCCCAAAATCATATGTTGGAATCTTCACCCCTAAGGTGATGGTTTTGGAGGTGGGGCCAGTGGGGAGGCCATTAGTCATGCGTGGGATGAGTGCTCTTATAAAGAGTCCCCAGAGAGACCCCTGTCCCCTCCCACTGTGCAGGGACACAGCAAGAGGGCGCCGTCTAGGAACCGGACACAGGGCCTGCCACGCCCAGGTCTTGGCCTCCCACCTCCAGACTGAGAATAGCGGTCTGCTGTCTGCGAGCCGCGGGGTCTGCAGGGCGTGTTACAGAATCCCGAGCGGACCACGCGTGAGCCGCCGTGCCCGGCCCACTTTGAGCTTTGTAGAACTGTCACAGCTAAAACAGAAAGACACAGATAGGTTGGGAGTAAAAGGCTGAAACGAATAGTAATCAAAAGAAAGCTGTTAATAATAGTCACTAAAGAGTAGATAAAAAGGCCAGATGCAGCGGCCCCCGCCTGTAATCCTAGTGCTCTGGGAGGCCCAGGAGGGAGGATGGCTTGAGCCCAGGAGTTGGAGGCTGCTGTGAGCTAGGCTGACACCACGGCACTCTAGCCTGGGTGACAGAGTGAGACTCTGTCTCAGAAAAAAAAAAAGGGCAGACAAAACAAAACCTTTACATCAAAAGCATTTGGCCGGGCGTGGTGGCTCACGCCTGTAATCCTAGCACTCTGGGAGGCCGAGGCAGGAGGATCGTTCGACATCAGGAGTTCGAGACCAGCCCAAGCAAGAGCGAGACCCGTCTCTACTAAAAATAGAAAGAAATGATCTGGACAACTAAAAATATATATAGAAAAAAGTAGCCGGGCGTGGTGGCGCATGCCTGTAGTCCCAGCTACTCGGGAGGCTGAGGCAGGAGGATCGCTAGAAATTGCATTGGTTTCCTGTTACTACTATAACAAATTACCACAGATTTAGAGGCTCAAAAGGCCCCAAATTCATTATCTTACATTCCTGGGGATCAGAGGTCTGCCGGGGGTGTCCCCAGGCCGCTTCCTCCGGGAGCTCCAGGGAAGAATCGGTTCCTGCCTTCTCCAGCCTGGGGCACCCACACCCCGCAGCTGGCGGCCCCTCCGTCTGCGGGGCCACGAGGGCTGGCGGAGCTGTCCTCACACCGCAGCGCTCCGGTCTCCTTCCTCCTCCCGCACGTGTGAGGATCTTTATGATTACGCTGGGTGCACCAGACAATCCAGAATCTCTTTATTTTACACTCAGCTAAATTTACATTCAGCTTTATTTTACACTTAGCCATTTTAACTCGATCTGCAGCCTCGGTTGCCTTGGCCGGGGAACCCAGCACATTCCCAAATGCCAGGGTGGGCTCGTAATCCAGCCTCACCCGACGACGCGGACCACAACCAACAAGGGTCTGTTCACCAAGAAAGCAGAACCATTTTTGACTCGTCTGCGCCAGTTAATGGCTTCAGACATTCAGAGCAGACCCTGAGAGACCTGCAGAAGTGGACAGGGCCACCCTTGCTTTTCTCGGTGACTGACGGTTCAAGCAGGCAGGGGTCGGGGGACTAGAGATTAGACGCTATAGAGGAGACGGTGCCCACGCTGGGCGCTGGGGCCGGGCCAGGCCCTGGGAGCGGCAGCAGAAGCAGCCAGCGGCAGGTGCTGTTGAGAACATGCCTAGAAAAGCTCGTTCAGCAATTAGACCACAAACGTTTTTTTCAGACACACAAGCGACGTCTCTGCAAACTGACCTCAACGAGCTGCAGACCCTCGGTGCTGCTCGGCCCATGGCACCATCGGGTCATGGTCTAAGGATCTCTTTAAAAATCCATTTGGGAATTTTCTAGACACTTGTCGTGTCTCGTCTGGAGGTGCCTCAAAGCTTCCTGTCCTTTCTGGGCACCGTGAGGCTCTCCCAGGCGGCTCCCGGGGACTCCCGTCCTCACCCTTGTCTCTGTCCCACAGGAAACGCCACCCTAGCGGCCACCTGTGCCCCGTGGGCTCCCGAGAACTGCAACGTGTCCTTCGAGGAGAGCAGAGTGGTCCTGGTGGTGGTGTACAGCGCGGTGTGCACGCTGGGCCTGCCGGCCAACTGCCTGACCGCGTGGCTGGCGCTGCTGCAGGCGCTGCAGGGCAACGTGCTGGCCGTCTACCTGTTCTGCCTGGCGCTGTGCGAGCTGCTGTACGTGGGCACGCTGCCGCTCTGGGTCGTCTACGTGCAGAACCGGCACTGCTGGACGCTGGGCCTGTGGGCCTGCAAGGTGACCGCCTACATCTTCTTCTGCAACATCTACGTCAGCATCCTCTTCCTGTGCTGCATCTCCTGCGACCGCTTCGTGGCGGTGGTGTACGCTCTGGAGAGCAGAGGCCGCCGCCGCCAGAAGACCGCGGTCGCCGTTTCCGCGTTCATCTTTGTTCTGGTCGGGCTCGTCCACTACCCGGTGTTCGACATGGAGCACAAGCAGACCTGCTTCGAGACGCTGCACATGGACAGCAGGGTGGCCGGGTTCCACTACGCGCGCTTCGCGGTGGGCTTCGCCGTCCCGCTGTCCGTCATCGCCTTCACCAACCACCGGATCCTCAGGAGCATCCGGCAGAGCCAGGGCCTGACCGCGGCCCAGAAGGCCCGGGTGAAGCGCTCGGCCGTCGCCGTCGTCCTCATCTTCCTGCTGTGCTTCGCGCCCTACCACCTGGTGCTGCTGGTCAAGGCCGCCGCCTTCTCCTACTACAGAGGGGACCCCGGTGCCGTGTGCGCCTTCGAAGCCAGAGTCTACACGGTCTCCATGGTGTTTCTGTGCCTGTCCACGGTGAACAGCGTGGCCGACCCCATCATCTACGTGCTGGCCACGGACCATTCTCGGCAAGAAGTGTCCAGAATCCACAAGGGGTGGAAAAAGTGGTCCCTGAAGACGGACGTCACCAAGCTCACGTGCTCCAAGGACTCGGGGGACACGGGCTCGCCCACGGCACTCACAAACCACTACGCTTTCTCGGGGCCTGTGCACCCGCCAGGCTCCCTGTGCCCGCCGCGGAGGCTGGGCGAGGAGTCCTGCTGAGCACTGCGGGGGAGGACGGTGGCTGGGCGAGAGGGGCGAGAGGGGTGAGAGGGGGCCGCTGGCCGTGGAGCCCCACGTGCGTCTCTGAAGACACACTGCCAGGTCTCGCTCCTGCAGCCACTCCCTCCGTGAGCCTCCGCCCCGTGGGTGTCCCGGCCCCAGGCTTTGCCGCGAGGACGGTGGCAGCCTGCCAAGGGGGCCGCAGACCGCCAGCCGCAGGCCGGAGGACTCCTCACTGGCGGCCCATCTGGCCGTCCCTCAGCCGTCAGCGAACAGCGAGGCCTTGGCAGGGCCCTGGGCAGCTGCCCAGTCAGTGTCCACGGTGACGACTTCATTTTCTGTGCTTTCTGCAGCGTCCCCTGCACTTCCCAGGCCTCAGATGTGAACCACGCCGAGGGTCGCCCAGCGCCATCGCAGGGCCTGGCGCTGTGGGACAGCAGGGAGCCTGGCCCCAGGAGCCCTCGTCTGGGGCAGGCTTGGTGCTGGCTTGGTGCTGGGAGCACCTGTCCATAGGAAATGCCGGTGGACACCCTGGGCGGGGTGTGGTGCGGCTGCCGCAGGGCAAGGGGATGCCCAGGACTCCCGGCTTCCTGGTCAGGGAGAGGTGGCCGAGGGGTCCACAAGGCCCATCAGGAGCAAGCAGGTGACTCTGCCCCTGCCCAGTCCCCAGCCCCTCACGGAGGCTGGAGCGCAGGAGCAGGTCTGCATGTCCCTGAAGGAAAGCCAGCAGCCTGGAGACCTCGTGGCCCCGAGGCAGGTCCCAGCTTCGCCCCTGGTGAGCCTCGCCTAAGCCAGGTCATATCTCTGCCTCGGTTTCCCCATCTGTAAAATGGGGCCAATGACACCTACCTCGCTGGGTCACTGCCAGAGCTGACCCTCCCCCCTCCCACATCCCTCTGCCCCGCCCTTCCCATTCGCTGGGCGGCAGCCCCCCAGACCCACGGCCCCAGCCCCCCACCCCCCACCCCCACAGCACGCGGCGCGGGGTGAGGCCTTGTTTCTGTGCGGAGCCCGTGGGCTGCTGTTCATCACTGTGAAAGTTATCGGGAAAATGCATTTAGAAAAAAAAGCACAAAAATACATGTTAATGCCAACTTCCTTTTTAAAAGAAATGATGCAATTTTACCTTCGCAGTTTGATCTTCCTCCGCTGGGGCTCTCTCGAGGGGCCGCGCCCTGGAGGGGAGGGTGCACCCCACAGGCTCCTGCAGGGACAGCCATGACCCGGGGCCTGATACGCGGCGGCCAGCGTCCTGGAACAGTCTGGAAAGTTCAGGGCTTGGGCGAGAGGGCTTACGCCACGTTCAACGGGATAGTCATCCCCTGCGGCTGCTGTACCTACCTCAACCTTGGTGGCTTAAGTCAACAGAACCAGTCCCTGCAGTTCTGGAGGCCAGAAGCCACTTTTCATCGTTTGCTGCGACAAAGCAGCAGCTGCGCAGCCTTTTCCTTCCAGTGCTGGATTCTGCCGTGCGCTGCCCCTGGGGGCCACCGTCTGGCCCCGAGTGTGGGGAGAGCAGGGCTCGGGGCTTGGAGCCGCAGGGAGCACCTGGCCCAGGTGAGGGCTGCAAGGACCTGGGGGTCTCACAGTGGCAAGAAACCCACAGGCAGGAGGTGACACCTCCCTTGGGGGTCTCAGAGGGTGCCCAGGTGTGATGGTGTGGGGGCCACAGGACCCAGAGGGGACCCAGGCAGTCACCGGCGGCTGGGCACAGAAGTTCCGTGCAGAGACCAGCGGCCTGGGCTTCTGGGCTTAGAGACAGGTCCATGGTCCGTGGCTGGAGGGGACGGTGCTCACCTGACTGGGGGGCAGCTGCAGGTACCTTCCCAAGGGCGAGGCCCAAACGGCAGTGGGCCAGGCTCCCCCACACGCTGGGTGACCGTCCCCCAGGGAGAGAGGCCGGCCCTGTCCTGGAGACTGAGCCCCGCGGGGCACTGGGCCGAGGGCACCAGGCTGGCTCCCGCAGGACGGGGGCAGCTGCGAGGGGGTGGGCAAGGGCCGGCCGGGGAGCTAGGGCCCGCCTGGGCCGCCCCCAGCCACGTCAGTGCCCAGCCCCCCAGCCACAGGCCAGGTCTCCCTCTTGACCGCTAGAGACGGCCACAGCAGGATTCCACCGTCAGCCACTGACCACAGGGCTTCACCTTGTCGTCTAACTCATGCTGCTCATGGGGACTTCTCAGGTGGGAAGACAAGACTCGGCCTGCGTGGCCCCTCGCTGCCCGAGTAAGGAGGAAAGGGTCAGAAGGCCACGTGGCCACCTCCCCACATTCAGCAGGCGTCTCAGTGGAACCCATGCAGGCTCCCCGGCATCGCCAGCACCCACGGGGGCCCAAGTAGTTAAGAGTTATCAGACCTGAGGGCCCAGCAACCCAGATGCGCCCGGCCGCCCACCGTGACCAGCACCCAGGGCGGGAGCAGGCTCTGAAGGGCCCAGGCCCCGGGACGTGGGACCTCTCTCCCCTGCTGGGACCACCCGCACCCGCCTGGCTCCCGGGGGCCTGGGAAGCAGGCTCAGGCGGCGCTGCTGGAGTTCTGGGCTCCTACTGCCTGGAGCTGGTCTGGGGGGGCGTGTCCCCCAGCCCTGTAGCCCCCCGACCGAGCGAGAGCCCTGGCCATGTGGGACAGCGCGAGGACGTGGGGGCACCGAGGACGCCGCGACTGCAGGGTGAGGAAGGCGGGAAGCAGAGCATGCTGGTGCCTCACGGCGGCTCCGCGCCATGGCAGGGTCGTCCTGGGCTGCCGGCTGTTTCTCCGAGGGTGAAAATCCCCGACAGCCCGCGCTGGGCAGGCTGCTTGGCCCCCGCACTTCCGTTTCTTCACCCGAGGTTCGGAGCGCCGACAGAGACTGCCACAGGGCACGGATGCAGGTACCGGCTGTTCCGTGCTCAAGCTGGCCGGGCACCGAGTAGGTGCTCAAAAGTAAGGTTCGGTGTCGTCGTAACTTTGTCACTGGCTCCCCCAGGAGGGCCCACGGGATAGGAAGTTCACGTGCGAAACGGTCTGTGTGTTCCCAGTAGCGGCCCCAGAGGGCGCCAGGCGGTGGGTCTTGAATGGGACCCGGCGGGTTTAGCTTTCCCGCGAGTCACCGGCCCGCAGCCGCCAGGGGGCAGCAGCCGAGACGGGCGCCCGCGGGCCCCTGCCTCTGACCGCCTTGCGCTGGGGCCTTCCCGGCCAGCCGGACACCTCGCACAGCCTTCCACACTGCCCAGACGTCTTCTTGCCTATATAGGCACCCCCGGAGAACACGTGGTATTGCTTGGTGCACACGCTTTTTTTTAATTTTTTTGAGACAGAGTCTCACTCTGTTGCCCAGGCTAGAGTGCTGTGGCGTCAGCCTTGCTCACAGCGACCTCAAACTCCTGGGCTCAAGCGATCCTCCTGCCTCAGCCTCCCGAGTAGCTGGGACTACAGGCATTGCCACCATGTCTGGCTAATTTTTTTCTATATATATTTTTAGCTGTCCAAATCATTTGTTTCTATTTTTAGTAGAGACGGGGTCTCGCTCTTGCTTAGGCTGGTCTCGAACTCCTGACCTCGAGCTATCCTCCCACCTTGGCCTCCGAGAGTGCTGGGATCACAGGTGTGAGCCACCGCGCCCAGCCCAGTGTATACACTTTTATCCAAGTTTTTATTCTGAAATAATGTTTAATTTACAGAAAAGTGGCAAACACAGTGCAGAGAGATCCCGGATGTCCCCTTGGCCCAGATTCCCAGTTGTCACGTTGGCGCTTCGCCTCCTTCTCTCTCACTCTCACCCTCCACGGAACTATTTTTCCCTGCACCTTTTGGGAATAAGTTGCAGATTCTATGCCTGTGACCTGTCACCTCTCAGAGAGTATTTTCAAAGTGAACGGACTCTCTCCCAAGTAATCACGGTCAACCCTAGAAATCAGGAAACTAGCAGTGATGCACGGTCCCCGCCTAGTCCGCACAGCCCTGCCAATGTCCCACCTCGCGGACACCCTTCGGGGGCCTTCGTGGCAGCTTACTCTGCTCCTATGGTCTCTGCGTGTCCAGCAGGGATCCCTCAGAAGTGAGGCTGGCTTCTTCTCGTATCATCCATCCCATGGGAGGCCCATGGTGCCAATCTGGCCACTACCGGGGACAATAACTCTTGTCACTTGGGTAAGATGCTGTCTGCCAACATTCCCCACTGTGGAGCTAATTAGCAAGCATTTTGCACTCATTCTAATAAGTAATTATTACATAGTTTCTGGGGGGAGAATGTGAGATCCGCTCTGTGAGGCGGAGCTTCCCCCTGTCTCTCTCGTGGGCGTGTGTCTCGTCCGCTGCGTGTGGCTAGGAAAGAGCCCGAGACTGGGTGATTTACGAAGAAAAGAGGCTTATTTAGCTCACGGTTCTGCAGCTGAGAAGTTCCAGGGCCTGTCCCTGGCTTCTGGTGAGGGCTTCCAAGCTGCTTCATAGACGAGACCAGAGGGGAAGCGAGCACGTGCGTGGGGGGAAACCGAGGGAGGCCTGGCTTTGCAACACTACCCTCCTCTCCCAGGCCGGCGTGCATTGTTGTCACCGCAGCTTACTGCAGCCTCAATCTCCTGGGCTCAAGTGATCCTCCCACCTCAGCCTCTCGAGTAGCCGGGACTGCAGGAGTGAGCCCGGCATATATACATTCTTATGTCTGTGTTTAGGTCAGTATGGGGCTACTACCTGTAACTTTAAGTGGCCTTTTGACATGTCTCCTTACTCTCTGAGAGCTTCCCTGCTTCCTGGTACAAGATGCTGGATTTACTCTGCTGCAGTCCCAGGCTCAGCCACTTCTCCAAGGAGCCCTGCCCCCTTCCAGTGGAGAACGGTCTCCACCGGAACCAAGATCTGAGCCTGGCACAGTGGCTGCGGCCGGTAGCCCCGGCTACTCAGGAGGCTGGGATCCTTGGACTGGGCCTCGGCGTGGGTGGGCTGCAGTGCGGTCTCCCGCCTGGAACTGGGGCCGGGCACTCGCACGCTGAGGCTGCTCCCAAGCGAGGGGCTCCCATGGGAGGCCAAAAACCTGAACGCAGATTTTCTTTATTAAAGAAAAAATGTTGTTCTTTGACTAGGCAACACACACACATGGGAGTAATTTCAAAGGAACCAAAACACAGACACCGAGCAGGTCTGAGCCCCTGGGGCCAGCCTCTTGGGCATCCAGCCTTAGACACTTCAGTGCTGCTGTCCCCAAACCCGGCCGTGGTGTTGGTGGTGGCCTGTTAGGACCCGGGCCGCAGCCACTCCCCCTCGCTCACACCACCGCCTGATCTCCTCCTCTCCCCACCCCGTCTCCCGTCCCTCGCCCCCAGGCCCCCCATGCCGTGGAAAAACTGCCTTCCATGAAACCGCACAGCAGGAGGTGAGTGAAAGCTTCACCCGTCCTCACAGCCGCTGCCCACGGCGTCACCCGTCCTCATAGCCGCTGCCCACGGTGTCACCGCCTGAGCTCCACCATCCCCTAGCCCCATCCATGGAAAACCTGTCTTCCATGAAACCGATCCTTGGTGCCAAAAAGGTCGGGGACCCCTGCTTTAATGAACTTATTGAAGTAAAAACATAGAATACTCCAAAAGGGAACACACCAATTCAACACCACCATTCACATCCAGACAGCGACGGGCACCAGGCCCCAGGAGAACCCGTGCTGTCTTGCGGTCATCCCCTGGCACAGTGTCCTTCGGCCTGATCTGCGTTGCACATCCGTGCAATCAGTGGTGACTCTGAGTGCGGCTGCTCTCCCTAAACGCTGTGCTGGGGGATCCGCTGTTTAGCTGCGTACAGCAGTGGCGTGTCCGTCATGTGGCTGAGAGCGTGCCGCTGTCAAATACCGCCTGGTGTCCACTCTCCTGCTGCTGGGCATTCGGGTGGTTTTCAGTCTGAAGCTGTAAACATAAAAAAAATAGATGAATCTCTGAGTTAAAAAAAAAGGTTTTATTTGGGAATAATATATAAGAAGTAGGATTGCAGTCCAGGACATGCACACAGACTGGGGTGGCCTCCTGTGTGTCCAGAGGACCAAGAGAAGGCTTAGGGTTTGACCTCGGAAAGGGGAGGGTACACAAGAGTATCGTTGCCGGCTGCGCCTTCCAAGAGTTGGTGGGCTCTCACTGGCGGTGCCCGTGGTGCTGGGGAGGACTCACACTCCTTGGATGACCGTGGGGCCCTGCAGTTTTGGACTGGCTTGTGCAGCAGGGTGCCAGGCAGGTATTCCTCCGTAAGCAGCTGCTGTCCTTGCGTGACACTCAGCCAGCTGCAGTCTGGAAGCCTTCCGTGTAGCAGTTCCTGTTATCAGACAAATGGTGTGAGGACCCCGCCTTCTCGGCCCTCCCGGCTCTGACCTGCCAGGGTTTGACACGAGTGACTCCGGTTGAATCAGACAGCTTTCACGGGCCGTGATGAAAAACTGCTATAACTTCTCTCCTACACGTGTGTGTGTGAACACACATGTGCCTTTCCGTTGGGCACATCCTGAGGAAGAGAATGCTGAGTCACAGGCCACGTGTGCCCAGCTCCGGCAGAGCCTGCCACACGGTTCTCCAAGCCATGGTCCAGCTTCCAACTGTCTCCGTCTTCAGGCTCCTCCAGGCTCCTCGTGGCCCTTTGTGTTTCCACATAAATTTTAGAATCAGCTTGTCAGTTTCCTTAAAAACTGTTTGGGATTTTGATTGGGATTGCACTGAATCTGCAGATACATTTAGAGATCCCTGATGTCTTTATAATAGTGAGTCTTCGGTCCATGAACCTGGTATATTCCCCCACTTATTTAAATGTCGCTACTTTCTCTTAGCCATGATTTGTAGTTCTCTGTGTAGAGGTCTTGCATGTTAGTTGTTAGACTGATGTTCTTGGTGCTTTGTAAACAATGTCATTATAGCTCACAGCAACCTCAAACTCCTGGGCTCAGGAGATCCTCCTGCCTCAGCCTCCCGAGTAGCTGGGACTGCAGGTGGGCACCACCACTGCACCCAGCCCCTTTTGGTATCTTCAGATGTTCCCCACCCCTTCACCTAGTGGCCTATATGAACAGTGTCCCCATTGCCACTTCCAGCTTTTTCTGACAGCATTTACCACCAAGGTTAGTGCATAAGCATCTATTTCCTCACCCCTCCCTTTTTCCGTTACACAGGAAAATTTCTGCGCTTGTATTTGGTTCTCAGCTGCAGCCCTGACCTGCTGGGCATGCTGTGGGCACTCAGAAAGTGTTACTTCAACCAGTGGTTTCAAGACTTTGCATCCTATTTAAGACATCTTCCGCTAAGAAATTATTTTCAAGAAATCTCTCTGCTTTCTGAGAAGAAAAATAGCGCAGAGCAGTCTGAGCTCTGAATATGCAAAATCTATCCGGCCCAGAAACAGGAACAGGGGCTCATTCACAGCCACACCCGCTCCTGAGGCCAGGCCCCTGCGGGGCGATTGTTTAAGGCATTGTGTTCCTGACCGGCCGCCTCTCCCATTATCTACAAATTCCTAGAATTTGTGCTCCAAAGAACAGCGCAGAGCCAATCAATAGCTTATGTCATTTTAATGCAAATTATTGGTAAACAACCTAGGAACTGCTCCTTCTTCTTCCTTAGAAACCCACTTGTCAGCGCTCACGGCAGCGTACGTTGGGGCAACTGGAACCCAGCTCCTGGGTGCCGCCCTCAAACCAGCTCTGCCCGAGTCACAGCGCGACTGTCCTCGCGGCAGGCGGGCGCCGCCTTCACGGCTCGTTTCTTGCCGCAAACCTGGGCGGCCCCGGGGCTGCCGCTTTCCGGACAGGCCCGGACGGACCCCAGAGCCCGGGCCGCCCGCCCCTCCCGGCCCTCCCCGGCGCGCCCGCCTCGATGGGAAGCCGGCCCAAGCCCCTGCGGGCCGCCCCGCTTCCTCTCCTTCCTACCGCGGGCCCCGCCGCCCCCGCAAACCCCGCCCCCCGCGCGCCCGCACGCGCGGCCCAGCCCCCCACAGGTGCGCCCCAAACCCACGCCCATCCCCGGCGCAGGCGCGCTCAGGGCCCCGCGCGCGGGCACCTGGGAGCCGGCGGGGCGGGGCCGGCGCGCGGGGCGGGGCGGCCGAGAGCGCGCGCGGGCCCCAACGGCCGCGGCCGCCGCGCGGGAATACGCGCCGCCGAAGCCCCGCCCCGCGCACGTTTGAACCCGAGGGCCCGCCCCGCGCCCGGCCAGTCAGCGGGCACCGTGGCGGCCCCGCGAGGGAGCTGAGTGGCGGTCGCGCGCCCGCCCCGCCCCGGCAGCGGCGCCCCTCCCTCGGCGGCGGCGGGACGCGGCGGCGGCGGACCCGGCCGGGCGGGCGGCCTCGCGGTGCAGGTGAGCGTCCTGGCGGCGCGAGGGCGGCCTCGGGCTGGCTCCGGGCGGCGCGCGCCTCTGGGAGCCCGGCTCGGCCTCGGCGGGGCCTGGGGCGCCGGGTCCCCCCACTCCGGAGCTCGTCGGTGCCACCCAGTCGGGCGGCGCGGCCGGGGGCTCTCTGCGGGGAGCGCGGCCGCAGCGGAGCTGGCGCCGGGGAGCCGGGCCCTGCGGACCCGAGCCCCTGCCCGGCGCCTCCCCGCGTCCCGCGTCCCAGCGCGGCGGGCGGTGCGTGGCGGGCGTTCGCCGCGGAGCTGGGAGTCCGCCGGGTGCCCTGGGCCGCGGCGGGCTGCGATGCCTGCCCCGGAGCCCCGAGGGCAGGCGGTCTCTGGCGGGCTGCCTGCCTGGTGAGTGTTCGTCCCGGTTCCTTCCCTTTGTCCCGTGGTCGTAGTTGCGAGTCCATCTTGCGGCGAGGTCTCCCCTGCGGTCGCCCCTCTGCTCCCTGCCTCGGGGGGCGGAGGACGCCGTTCTCAGGCTCCGCCACTCCCCTCCCGCCCGGTGCCGCGGGGACTGGCCTCGGGGAGGGCGGCCGGGTGTGGGAGGAGGAGGCTCCCCAGACCCCGGCGGGCAGCCCGTCTTCCAGTGTAGTTGGGTGGGACCAGGACGGGTCCCGGAGACACCGGCAGAAGTCAGAGGCAAGCGTACCTCCACGTCCGCAAAAGCTTCTTGGCCCTCAGATGGGATCACCATGAAGAAATGTCTTTTTTGACAGTTGGCAGATGCACAGATAGGGTTTTCCCTGCTGTGTCTCCTCTTCTGGTTGTGTTTGTGTTGGGTGCACAAACAGCAGGACTGAATTCACCATGCTTTCAAAACGAGCTGCAGGGCCTCGCGGTGGCTCACGCCTGTAGTCCCAGGAGGATCCCTTGAGGCCAGGAGTTCAAGACCAGCCTGAGCAACATAGTGAGACCCCATCTCTACAAAAACTAGAAAAACTGGCAGGGTGTGATCGCACGCCTGTAGTTCCAGCTACTCGGGAGGCTGAGGCAGGAGGATCACTGAGTCCAGGAGTGTGAGGTTGCTGTGAGCTAGGCTGACACCGGGGCACTCTAGCCTGGGTGACAGAGCGAGACTCTGTCTCTAAAAAAATAATAATAATAATAATCACTTATGACCCTTTTCTAGGAAGAGTGGCAGGTTTTATCTTGGAAAGAGGACCAGGACATTCCATCAGCCTGGTGCTGGAACGTGTTACTGGGGAAAAGAAAGTTTATGTATCGTTCCAAGTAACAAAAAATGCCCAAAATTAATTTTTTAGTAATTGCTCATGGAAAATCTGCCGCAGACTAGTGGAAAGGCAAACTCCCACATGCCCGTCACTCTTCGGCAGCAGGCCTCGGGACTTGGGCCATACTGGGCTCTTTCCCCGCTTGCCTGTGATGAAGTATTTCAAAGCCAGTCTGATTGCGTAATAGAAATGCACATTGTTAATGTGGATTTGCCTTAAAAACCTAAGACTCAGGAGTGTGTGGCAGTGGCTGCAGGTCTGGCTGAGTCTGTCCCCGGCCATCCCAGCCCTACTGGTCAGAGCCTGGGAAGCTGCAGTTCCAGGGGCCTCGTGGGATTGCTGGGCCCCTGAGGTGGGCTGCTGTAAGCGATGGGGCGTGAGGGACGGGTCCCTGAGCTGCGGCCACCGGTGAGCGTCTCAGCACTCTGCCCTGCCACTGCCGGCCTCTGCTCCTGCTCCCTCACCCTGTGCCAGCCAGGCCGGCCACTCCATCAGCCCCCCGTGGGACGGGTCAGAGGTCCTCGGTCTGCCTGGGCCTCTTCATATTTCTCTCTTCGGCCAGTGTTTGGTCGAGAGGCCACAGGGCAGTGCCGTTGGTGGACTGACTGCCTCGCTGTGCCACCGAAGCCCTGAGGAGCTGGTGGGCTTTTAGGCCTTCAGCTAGATTCGTGGGAAGACCTCCCTCACAACTTAGCGGGCGCCAGGCTCCGCAGCCTCGGAGGTGTAGGGCCTTTTTTGGGTCGCCCTGTATCAGAAAGGATCCAGCAGCCTCAGGCAAGTCGCACAGGTGGGCGCAGGTGTGCCCAGCCCGGGAGGGTCTGTTCCTCACCTCTGCTCTGGGCGCTCTTGGGGGCAGTCGGGCCACACCCTGCTGGCTTCCTCCCGAACACTAACCTGAATGAGGCCACCTGCTGGGCCTAGCCTTGTCCCTTTGCTCTCCAGCACGGGTTCTGGGTGACAGTACTTCAGGGTTGTACAATGTAACAGCTGCCCGTGAACTTAACTCCTTTTTGTAGTAATAAATCTGTCAGCATTTTATTTTTCTTTATAATCAAGGTATAATTTAATACAGCACAAGGAGCAGACCTTAACTGTATGGTTCAGTGACTTGTGACGAATGCATGGACTCGTGTGACACAGGCACCTGTGTAGATGGTGTACCCTTCCCCTGAGCTGGAGAGTCCTCTCTTGCCCCTTGTCACATCTCCCACCCTGAGGTGGCGACCCTTCTGTGCTCTTACGACTTAGGTTGCCTTCGCGTGTTCTAGAGATCCAGGTACATACAGTCCTACAGGACCTACTTTTGTCTTCTTTTTTTTTGCATAATGTTTTGAGATTCATCCCTGGTGTTGCCTAAAGCATCAGGGCTGTTCGTTGCTGCGTGGTGTTCCGTTGTCAGAATACACCACGGTCTGTCCCCTCAACGTGTTTATTTTAATCATGAAAGGATGTTTACACCTGAGGGTGACGAAACAAGGCTAACGCTGGAGTAGGGTGTCTGGTCCCGGCCGGAGAGTGGATTCGGGACACGGTAGGAACCGTCGCTCTGCACAAGATTCCCGCGTCCCAGGGAGAGGTGGGGTGCCGTGGAGACAGAGGGAAGGTGAATTTGACTGTGGGGCTCTGAGACTCGTACAGTAGGGGGAGTTACCAGCAAGTATGCAGCTCCCACTGCTGCCCTCGGGCTGCTGACACCACCAGGCCCGAAGCACGTAATTCATCTGTTTAAGGTCCCCTACCGGAGGCTTCTAAAACCCGTGTCTGGCCTTCAGAAAGGGCTCGAAGTCTCCAGGGGTTCACCACCTGTGGACTCCTGAGTCTGGGATTTCCAAGGACCCTCTGAGGAAAGGGAAGTGGGGCCTGTAGGTGTTGGGTGCTCAGTGTAATCTCTGGAGCTGCTTCCGGGGGGGACCTGTGGGTCCCTCCCGCCAGCCCCGTTCTTATTCTCGCCCTTTTGTGGTTGCCCCCTCCCCCGTTGGCTGTACTCAATCCTGTGCACCCACCGTGTTGCCAGGGGTCTTGCTGCTGGTCTTCTGGAGCCAAAGAAGCCATGGGAGGCCCCCGGGGGTGCTCTGGCTGTAAACGGTGGCGGAGTTCACGTCCGAGTGGATTGAGGTGGGCGTGCTAAATTAACCCTGTCGACACGCAGGGTCGGAACTTTAGACACGGTTGCAAAGAGATGTGGAAAACCAAAGAGGTAGAGGGCTTGCCACAGAGGGATCCTGGGGACTTAAATTTTTTTCCCCAACGCAAGGTGTGTTTTTATAGTTTGATGTGGTTGTACATTAATTCTCAGTATGCTTAGCAATTTTAAGCCAGTGACTTAAAAAAGTGATTTGGTTAAAAACAAAAAAGCCTCTGTAAAATTTAAATTTGGAGCCAAGACAAACAGCTTGAATACTCACTAGAAGTAAGAATATGTTGAAATATTCTTCATGTGCTTTGGTGGAAGCCCTTCCTTTCTTTCACCTAAAGATAGCCCGGGGCCCTCATGCAGGTCTGACAGTTGGCTTCTGGCCTGAGGGGCTGAGAGTGACACCCGAGTGCTGTTCTGGGGATATTAGTCCTGTGGGGAAAATAAGCCATGGTCACTTAGTTTTTCTTTCAACTTTTTACTTTGGAACAATCACAGATCCGCAGAGAAGTGTTCAGGACGTCCCGGGTGCCCTTGCTCTGCTCCCGCGGGGTCGGCCTCTGTGTAGGGTACACGGCCCCGCCCAGGGTCCGAGTGGCCTGACGGGGCTGTGCGTGTGCGGTTCTGTGCAGTCGGAGCGCTTCATGGGAGCACCCCGCAGTCCAGGAGTGGAAGGATCCCTCACCCCGGAAGTCTCCCCGTGTGTCCTTTCTGAACACATGCTCTCAGCTCTGTGTCACCGCAAGAGTGATACGTAAGCAGGACCAGCAGCAAGTACAAAACCTTCGGAGGCTGGCTGCTTCCCACGGCGTAACGCCCTTCAGGTCTGTCCAAATGGTCCTGTCATCCATAGTTCATTCCTTTCTGCTGCCGAATAGCATTTCGTGGCCTGGGTGGATCAGGGTTTGTGTGGCCACACCCCAGGTGAAAGGGACTGTCTCCAGTTTGGGGCTGTTGTGAACATTCTTGTGCACATTTTTGCATTAACATTGGTTTTCATGTCTCTGCGATGACTGCTCAACAGGTCACTTAATATTGTAAAATTTAAGAGTGTTAAATGCACAGATGCGATCTGTGACATTGAAAGGAAATTCAGAGGAAAAGGGAACCTCTTTTCTGTCTATTCAAGGGTAGGACCAGCAGGGGGGAGCTTTGGGGGAGCTCTCTGGGAGGGGGCAGTTGGCAGCCAGTTCTGTAGCGCTGGGAGACTCCCCATCCTCCCAGGGCCCAGGTGGCCAGCACACGCCCTCACCCCTGCTCCCCAGCAGCACCTGGGCGTGCCCTGGTCACGGGGAACCATCAGGTTGATTTAAAAAAAAAAAATTCTGAAGTTTGCATATTTAAAAGATTATAATCCAGTTTATGCATGACTCGAATTATTAATAAAATAAAAATGTTTAGCTACCTTATAAACGTGAGAAGAGAGAAACTTGATAGTGCATTAGGGCTTAACTTGCTGCTCCACGAAGGGCTGCTCTCGGAGGCAGGCTGGCCCTGTGCCAGAGCCTGCCAGCAAGTCCCCCCTGTTCCCCCGGACATGGCACCGTCAACAGCCTCCCTCCTCTCTGCTCCACTTTGTAATTCCCCGAAGATCTCCCACTTAGGGTCAGTTCAGAAGATCAGTTTCCACGTGTTTTTCCTTCTGGGCGGAGACGGCTGGTCGTCTGACCCGCGCCTGTGTGCTGTGCACCTGGCAGGAGCCTTCACGCCGAGCCTGAGCCTCAGAGGTGCCACGTCAGGGCTGCCTGGGTCTGGGTCTGCATCGTCAACACGCAGCACCAGTGCTCCAAGTCACACGCTGAGAATGTCTCTGCTGGCTGTGCACGGCCACACACGCGCCCTAAAGTGTTTTGGTTGCTTTGAAGAGAGAAAGGACTTGGGAGGAGAAGGGGAGGTGGCCTCTGAGGCCATGGTGGTACCAGCTTGTGCCCAAGGGAGCTTGAGGACGGAGGGGTCGGGTCTGCGTGTCAGTAGAAAGCAGGCTCTGCACCCTGGGAGGAGTGAGCCTGGGGTGTCCAAGGAGGCGACGTGAGCCCCAGGGCAGGCTGGGTGGGTGGGCTGCAGCAGCACGGACCGAGGGGCTGCTCAAGGCCATGTGGGCCGTGCAGGGGATGCTGCCTCCCTCCTTTCTAGAATGTGGTGCAGAGCACAGCTGCCCGCACCGGGAGCGTGGCCCAGCAGGCAGGCCCGGTCTGCGCGTTCTGGTGGTGCGGCTCTCCGGGGGCTGTCTGCAGTCCGTGTGACACTTGTGAGTGGGACACTGAGGGGGGAAGGAACTCGCCCTTCTGGAATGCAGACGTGCCGCCATCCCCAGTCGGATCCCACGGGAGCCAGCGGAAGGGCAGCTGTGCGCCCCTGCCCCAGCCCCAGCCCTCTGCGGGCCGCAGGTGCGCTGTCTCGCCTCCCTGCAGTCTCTGTTCCCAGAGGTGCCGTGGTTAGATCTGTGAAACAGACTTTCAGCTTCGCTCTTGAAAAATACATTCTCCTAATTTTAGTCCCTTTCTTTTTTTTTTTTTTTTTTGGACAGAGTCTTGCTTTGTTGCCTGGGCTAGAGTGCCGTGGCATCAGCCTAGCTCACAGCAACCTCAAACTCCTGGGCTTAAGCGATCCTACTGCCTCAACCTCCCGAGTAGCTGGGACTACAGGCATGCGCCGCCATGCCCGGCTAATTTTTTTTCTATATATATTTTTAGTTGGCCAGATAATTTTCTTTCTATTTTTAGTAGAGACGGGGTCTCGCTCTTGCTCAGGCTGGTCTTGAACTCCTGACCTTGAGCAATCCACCCGCCTCGGCCTCCCAGAGTGCTAGGATTACAGGCGTGAGCCACCACGCCCGGCCCCTTTATCTTTTTTGATGGAGAAAATTGGTCTGGGTTGTAGACACGGATGCAGGCGGGTGCTGTTCTGAGGGAGAGCTGTCTCCCAGCCCCAGGTCTTCCCGGCTCCCTCCTCCGAGTCAGACTGAACCTGGGGCATTGTCTGCTAGACTCTGCCTGTGCTAAATGGCATCTTCTTGGTCTCAGCAGGGCACCATGTTTGCACGAGGACTGAAGAGGAAGTGTGCTGACCACGAGGAAGACATGGGGGGCGCCCTGGCTGGCTTTAGAGCTGTCCCCTCCTACAGCCTGCAGCGGCAGTCGCTCCTGGACATGTCCCTGGTGAAGCTCCAGCTCTGCCACATGCTGGTCGAGCCCAACCTCTGCCGCTCAGTCCTCATAGCCAACACGGTCCGGCAGATTCAGGAGGAGATGACCCAAGACGGGACGTGGCGTGTGGCGGCGCCCCAGAGTCCAGGGCGGGCTCCCCTCGACCGCCTGGTCTCCACGGAGATCCTGTGCCGCTCGACGCGGGAGCAGGACGGGGTGCACCCTGCTCCTGGCATGGGAGGTGACCACGTGCTGGGCCCTGTTTCTGAACTTCCCACGGTCACCTCAGCTCAGACGCCAAGGGACCCCCAGAACAGCGTCTGGGAAATGGACAGCCCTCGAGAAAACAGAGGGAACTTTCAGAAGTCACTAGATCAGATCTTTGAAACGCTGGAGACCAGGAACCCCGGCTCCGCGGAAGAGCTGTTCTCAGACATGGACAGCTCCTACTACGACCTGGACACGGTGCTCACGGGGGTGGTGAGCAGGGCCGAGCCGGGCCCCTGCGACGGGCTCCAGGGCTTGGCCCCGGTGGCCACCCCTCCCCCCAGCTCCAGCTGCAAGTCGGACCTGGGCGAGCTGGACCACGTGGTGGAGATCCTGGTGGAGACCTGAGGCCGAGGCCGCAGCCGCCCCCGGGTGCCTGCTGGTCTGTCTGCCGCCTGGACACGCGAGCACTTTTCCCGAGAAGAGTGTTCTCTGCAGCCAGTGGGTCTGCGGGGCCTGCTGCCCCCGGCCGTCACAGCCAAACCCGGCCTCATGGGCTTCCTGCCCCCGGCCAGCCTTGACGTGTCCACAGCCTGGGCCCCTTGTCCCTTTTGTGTTCCGGCTGCGGCCGCCTCAGAGGATGGCGAGCCGCAAGCTGCATCAACCTCGTTTAAATTTAGATAGGTGAATTTCTAAAAATTCAGTTTTATATGTTTGGGCAGTATTTTGCCTTAAGAGATATTTTTTAAACTTTTTATACTTTACCTCTTTAGATTTTTTCAGCTATTTTCTTAAAAGTATATTTTTTCTATAAACATCCTCTGCTGCTACCTTAGAAACTTTTATAGCAAAACAGTTGCAGTTGGTGTATTTCATATTTTTAAGGTTTAAATAAGTGATTTTTTTTTGCAATGTGCTTCACTGCACTCTGAGTCAACAGCGTAAATGTATCATGTTTTTACTTTAAATTTATGTGACGCTCTCCATTATGTTGTGCTACAGTTAGAGCTCGACTGAAATCGAGATCCAGGTACAACCACTACACTTTTTTTGTCATTAGAAGATCTACCGTATGAGCCATGTCTTTCTAGACTTTAGCGTAAGTTATGGAGGGTTTTATTTATGTCTATTTATATGTAAACATCATTGAAAGTGAAGGTCAGTGATTTGTCTGGAAATCATGGGCACGCGTTGTTCTTCCGAGACTCCCCTCGCCCTGGCGGGCGGTGTTCACGGCCCCCATCGGGTTCCCCAGCACGGGGTGAGGACTGCGCTGGCGCGGAGGGTGTGCACAGAGGCTGCGTGTGCCGGGCGCACGGGTGTTGGAAAGTGTGTGTCCACGCGCTGCCGGGCTGGAGAGGCCTGTCTGCTCTGTTCATTTGGTGCTGGGACAAAAGTTTAAGTTTAGAATGAAAGAAATCTGAGTCCGTGTAATTTGTGGCCCTTGGTTTTAAGGGTCATTGACGGTGCTGCCATGGGAAGTGGGGGGTGGGCCTGCACCTGTCAGACCCTCGTCCCTGCTCCGGGTCAGGCTGCTTGCCCACCCCCGGCCATGTGTGTCCTGTTTCCCATGCTTTTTCTAATTTCCCAACCCTTAGCCAAAAAGGTTTGTTTTCTTCTGTGCATATGACCATCCTTTAATATTGGTGATGTGAGCCTCGCTTTATTAAAAATTATCCGACAAACAATGGAAATGTGTTGTCTACGGTGCCACAGCAGTGGGCCTCCCGTTCCCGTGCAGCCTCGCCGTCTGGCGTGTGGAGAGGGAAGAGCGTCTCGCACGCAGTACGCAGGCGAAGGACTGCTTTCCTTTTCCTGACCACAGGGGCCCAGCCACACTCCGCTGCCTGTTCAGCCCCCGCCGCTGCCCCGTCTCAGCCCAAGGCCCGGGGGCTCTGCAGGGAGGCTGCGGCGGGTGTGGGCAGGCCCGGCTCTCCTGTGGGTCTCCACATGCACTGACGGCGCCCTGTGTTCAAAGTGCTAATGTTCGTGGAAACTAGTTTAAAGTGTGTGTGTTTTATAGCAATAAACCTAAAGCAGTATTTTGTTTCTTTGTATAAACATTCTTTAAAAATAGCATGTGTTCAGTGTCGATTTTGGCAGCCTTCGGAAGTACCAGCTATCGGAGAGTGAGGCTTGCGCGAGCGTGCTGGGTTAGGGTGCTCGCTCCGGCAGCAGACCTGCTCTGCTTCGGGACCCCACGCGGGGGGTGGCTGCTCCCGCCTTGCTGCCGCGGGGGCGAGGAACCTGCGCCTAGGCACGCGGCTTCGTGGAAGGCCGGGAGGCACCCTGGGCAGCGCCTCACTCCCTGGCTCCTGCTTGCTTCGTCGTCACACCTGGGCATCAGAAGACTGCTTGTCTCCGCTGTGGGGCACAGCAGGTGAGCGGTCACTCTTCCAAAAATGTCTAAGTTTAATCCATACGTATGTGGTATTTTCACGTAGGTTTTTGGAAACAAATTTTCCAAGTGTTTAATAACTGTTTAAAAAATGTTTATTCAGAAGCAGATATATAAGTTTCAGTCACCTAAAATTTCTGCACCATTACCTGGGTCTGCCTCCGGCCAAGCCCTGACTCTTCCCCTCTGCCCCGAGGTGAGCGGCATTTAACGTTTACCTTAGTTGATAGTTTGTCATACAAGTGTGTTTATTGAGCTCACACCTAAGTATCGGGCGGTGACGCTTAGAGACGCGTGGAGGACGCCCCTTGTGTGTGTGCGGCGTGTTTATCGCACAGCTTCATAGTGAGTTAAGATTTCAAAAGTTAAAAAGTAACGCGCGTTTGTTTGAGGAAGTGGGACAACAGGACGATACAGCAGCCTCGCGTCAGGGATGATGCCATGGTTTCTGGTGAGACGTGAGCCGTTGCTCTATCATCGCTTTCCTGTATGAATCTTCTGTTTCCACTCTGGCTGCTTTTAAGACCTGGAGGATGAGTTTAGGTGTAGTTTTCTCCATGTTTCACCAGCTTGGAGTCACAGAGATTCTTGCGTCTGTAGATTAGCATCTTTCATCAGTTTTGGAACGCTCTTGGCCATTAAATCCTCAAATACAGGATGTCCCCAAAGTCGCCATACATAGGGCAAATGGGACATTGTAGCTAAATGTACCTTTATTTACAAAATATTCATTACAAAATTTTACAGAATTTTTCCTTTATATGGAGACTACAAATTAGATTACATTTAGCTACAATGTCCCGTTTCCCCTATGTATGGCGACTTTGGGGACATCCTGTATTTCTTCATTATTCTGTTTCTGCTTCCGGGACGCCCATTACAGCAGGGTTAGGCCATCTGACATTGGCCCACAGACCTTCAGACACACAGTTACTTTTTTCCTTTCCATGTTCTGTTTGGATCTTTTCTATTAACCAATCTTCAAACTCACTGATTGTTCCCCTGCAGCGTCCATCTGCTGTTAGGGCCATTTAAAGAATCATTCGCAGCCGGGCATGGTGGCGCATGCCTGTAGTCCCAGCTACTCGGGAGGCTGAGGCAGGAGGATTGTTTGAGCCCAGGAGTTTGAGGCTGCAGTGAGCTGTGATCACACCACTGCCCTCCAGCCAGGGCAACACAGCAAGACCCTGTCTCCAAAAAAAAAAAAAAATTGTTCATTTATGATACTGTATCTTCCATTTCTAGCATTTTCATTTTCTCTCTAAAAGTTTCCGTGTCTCTGCTGAGCGAGTCCATGGCCTCACCTCTGCCGCAGCTCCTTCACAGCCCTTGACTGTCCTTACGCCAGGGCCATTCTGGGTCTGCGCTGCTCACTGCGGCCATGCCTTCCTGCTTTTCCGTGTGTCTTGCAATGTCTTGTAGGCTAGACGTTTTGTAGAGGCCGAAGCAAACAGTATTTGTTTCCAGCAAGGGGCACGCACCTCCCCCTGTCGGCACCAGAGTGGAAACCGAGCGGCTCTTCCATCCCTGGAGCTGGATCTGGCTTTGCTGCCGCTTTAGTTGGGACTTCAGATGTTTGGAGGGTGGTGTCTGTGCTTGGCAGCCAAGCCACAGCTTTGGGCACTGCCGCTGCGTTCCCAGATCTCGGGCCTCTACCCTCCACTGCCACCCCTCACCCTGTGCCGCCTCCTCCGCCTTTGGGGGCTGTTCCCACCCACTCAGCTACCCTGCCCTGCCACCTGCTGAGGGAAGCTGCTTTCCACTTGGGGGCGGCCCCCTTGGCTCCCCTTCCCCACTGCCAGCCTGGCCCTGGCAGGCGAGGTTGGCCTGTGCTACGGCCCCGGCCCCGACCCCGACCCCGAGGGCCCTCTGCCGCCTGCCGCCCCGCCAGGGAGGGAAGCGGCCGGGAAGCAGCCGTGGTCCTTCTCTTTGAAGGGCTCATTGTTTAGTCATTTTACGTTCTTTGTAGACTCAGCTCTGATTTGTTTGAACCATGATTCTGTATCACACTGGGCTTGTTCTGGTCTCTTACAACTTGGACACCTGGACCAGAGGTGACCGGTGGTTCTGGCCTGTCAGGTCCCACCCGGCTCAAGCAGCCCCTCAGACAGCTGCTGGGCTTGAGCGGCCGTCACCGCCAGACTGCGGCGAGTGCCCTGGGGGATGCTGGCCTGGGGACCCCGTGGGTGGCACCACACATACTGACAGGACACAGAGAAGCGAAGTCGGGGCGGGGGGCTGGGGGGTGGGGGGTGGGCAGCTAAGCTGAATGCTTGGTGGGAGGTGGCCGCAACCAGTGTTTTGGCTTGTTAAAGTCTAACTTTTAAACCACAGGTTAGGAAACTAGGGCATGGCCAGAGAGCCCCTGCCGGCAGGGCCCCCAAAAGACAGTGCCTTTGAAGGAAGCAGCATGTTAGAAAAAGTCTCCAAATTCACACCCTCGTCAGGTGAGAAATGAAAGTTAAAGCAGCTTTCTCAAGCTTCTGGCACCAAAAACGAAATCTGAGTTATCCCTTCATTATGCCTCAAAGCCGGGTGCGGCACGGTGTGGGTGGCACGGCTGGGTGGCCAGGGCCAGACAGGCTTGTGCAGGGACCGAGCCTCCTCCTCCCCCGCATGGCAGGCACACCTGCCCGTCCCCGCTGACAACCGAGTTGATAGGGGACCTGGGCACCTTCTGTGTGGCCTTGGCTGGAATGGAGACAGCGGGGTGTCTCCCCTGGAGCACCCCGGCCTTCCCCAGGTGATCACGCTCTGCCAGCCCCCTCCGTAGACCTCAGGCCTCCCCTGGGGGACAGGATTTGAGGCATCAGCCTCCACAGAGCCTCACCGAGAACACGTATCCAGGCCATTTTATTTAGTAAAATTTTACAAAAGTCAGTGCTGGCTGCTTGGCTCTGCCCTTGGCAGAGAACAGTTTCCTCAGCAGATATTCTGGGAAACCCTGCGGCCGCCAGGCTTCCTCGGGCCGCGCTGCCGTGCGGTCGTGCTGGGCAGCCTCTCGCCCACGCGGGAGAGAGGCCTGTCCTGAGGCTGTGGGGCAGGGACGTGAGCAAGGGCAGAGTGTGACGGACGGAAGGGCTTCTGAGCGCTCTGTGGCCGTCTCCCCAGTGACACTTCAACATCCTCCTCCTCTCTGCACTCACGGGCCTGACTGAGGTGTCCATCCCCAAGCACCCCACCAGCTGCCAGCGGCACCCCCACGGGGCAGGAGCCCGTGCTGTCCTGGCCAGGCCTGCGGCCAGCCTTGGGCGCAGCCCGGGACGCTGACTTGGGACGTGGGAAGCAGCTGCACAATAGTTCTGGTTTCCAGGACCAAACCAAACTAGTAAGAAAATGTAAAATTCTTCATAAAGTTACAGAGTACTCTCATTTTTAGCAAACATCACTATTAAAGAATGTCATTTTTAGGTTTCGTGGAGTGAAAATCTTCTTCCTTGGCATGGTGATGTACTGTCCGTTTCCACATAAGGGGGTCTTCAGGAAGAGGCTGTACGTGATGAGGCCCCCCTGTCTGCTGCCGGGTGGCCCTGAGAGCTGAGGCAGGAGGACAGCAGTCAGGCACGCACACACACGGCCACCGGAAAGCCAGCGTGGGCGTCTGCCCCTGGCCGGTCACCCTCCACCCCGCCCGCCTCTAGGCGCCTCAGCGCTCTCCACTTTGTCATCCTAAGACCCTGTCACGCAGCGTAACCAGAGCAGCGCACAGCATGGACACGTGCCGGGACCACAGCCCGTGGGGAGCGGCCACACTGCGTATTCGCAGGCCTCCCATCCTCGCAGCAGGTGCCCCTGCCCCCGCCAACTCCCGAGTGGCCACACAGCTTCCTTAGGCTCCTCTGACTCTGGCCTGCAGCCCCCTAGACAGTGGTGGGCCCGCTTCTCACACAGGGTCTCTGGCCCTCGTGCTCTGCGTCTGGCACTCCTGTGGGGGCCGCCACAGCCGCCCACGCCCCCCGCCCCGCGGCTCCCCCCAGACAGATTCTGCTGGGCATTTGCCCGGTCTGGGCTGTCGAGAGTGACAGCCATGAACGATTCCCTACGGCCTGTTGCTGTGAGATGACCCTCCCATCCCAGGGTGCTTTCCAAAGAGCAGATGGATGGCCCAGCGTGCGTCGGTGACAAGGGCCCTCCTGTGTGTGCCTCGGCACCTGTCACCTGTGTGCTGACCGTCAAGGGCGCCTGCCCCGCCTCGGCTGGCCAGTGCCACACTCGGCTGCACTCCTGCCCAGAAGCTGGCCCTGGCCCCCTCCTGTACCACATGACCTTCCTGCTGGCACCCCTCCAGCTCAGGTCCTTGTCACCTCCTGCTGGGCCACGGGGCAGCACCTTACACTGCCCCGCCCTCTCCGTGCTGGCGGGCAGCTGCACTGCCCCATGTCCACCGGGCATACAGGGAAAGCCCCGACTGCTCTGGGGTCCTGGGCCGAGCAGGAAGTGAGGTGAGCTGGCCTGGCCACCCCACCCCACCCCACCTGCAATACCTGGTCCAAAGTGGGCACGAGAGCCTGGCCCAGAAAGGGTTTTCCTTCCTTCATAAAGACAGGGCTGCAGGAAGAAGACCCTTTCCGGCCCTTGAGCCCTGCTCTGATGACGTGACAAAGTGACTCTGCAGGGGGAACTTTAGACCAGACCCTGAGGTGCCCCCGCCAGCCTGCTAGGCCAAGCAGCCTATGGCCAAAGCTGCCCGTCTGACCCGTTTCCTCCAGCTCCGCACAGGGAGTGCACGTGCCCTGCCCGGCAGTCACAGCCTGGTCACCCGCGCCCAGCGTCGTGGCTGCCCTGCAGCTCCTCTCCACCTGCCTCGGCCTCCTGCCAGTTCTCCCACGAGACCCACGCATCTCCCGGTCCTCTGTCCTACGGTCTTTGTGATGGCACATTTATATTCCCTGTCACCTGCAGCGGTGTTAATGCTCTGCCTGTCTGCCCTAGATAGACACGTGCATTTTTCATAGGTGCAGAATTAAGGGAAGAAAAGTAAGTGGGTGAAACACAGACGCGCGAGGGGCTACGTGAGTGCAGACACCAGCCAGCACGGCCGCCGCGGCCTCCCCTGGAGACCACTCACCTTGGTCTGGATCAGGGCTTTGCAGCGGTGCAGACGGAAGCCGCTGACAGCGAGGAGTCCTTCAGGCTCTTTGAGGTCGGAAGCCTCCTCGGCGTGGCCCTGGTCTGCAGAAAGGCTCTGGGGAGAGAGACCCTGTCAGCCAGTTAGCACAGCTGTCGGATTCCTGTTTCCTTTTACCTGAGCCCTCTACTAACTTTCATTCCTAAGCTGCAGTTATCTCCGCCCCTCCAAGGGTCACGCTGCCCTGCCACTGACTCTCGGCCCCTCCCCTCCAGGGCCTGCCACCTGCTCAGCGGGACATTGTCAGGGCCCCTCCCCTCCAGGGCCTGGGGACCTGCTCAGCGGGACATCCTCAAGGCCAGCTCAGGACAACACACCCCTCGCCCTGCCCATGCCCTGCCGCCTGGAGCTGTGCCACCTCTGAGCCTCCTGCTGAGGGCGCTGCCCCCTCATTTCCCAGCCTGCTGGTTCTCCGTTCCTTGAACATGATGCAGCCGGGTGACCTCCTTGGAGCCTCTTCTTCCAGGCCAGACCCGTGTGGCCCATGGGCAACTGACCATGGCAACCGTTCTGCAGCCCATGTTTGCCAGGGCTGGTCTGCCTGCTTGGCTGGCCCTTTGTGAGTTTCCCAGTTTTGGCAATTTCCAGATTATTTAAGAATGGGAAAAGGTCTTTGCCAGCTGGATTGCCGAAAGGCGGCCCTCACCATAATCTGCATCTTCCGCATCATCTTCAGGAACTCTGGGGCTTCTGCCCGTGACATGCTTCACTGCAGCCTCTAGCTCACTCCCTCCTGAGCCTTCCCCACCTCCGAGGGCTTCATCCTAGAGCCTGGACACGTTTGTGGGGCCAGCTACTGGCTGTAGCCCCACCCATGCCCAGGCGACCCCACACCTCCACCAGGCACAGCCACCCCACCCTGAGAGCTGTTTGCTCCCAAACACTGATGGCCCCTCCTACTCCGCCTGTCCACGATGGAGCTCGCCCCCCTCCCCTCCGCTTCCTGCGTGCCCACCGCAGGTGCCCACGCCCCCAGCTCCATCAGCACCTGTGGTGCAGACAGGCCCTGGCACCGAGAGTAGGGAAGGCTCCTGCCCACCCTCCGCCCTCCCGCGGCCCCCTCCCAGGGAGCTCCCCAGGAGGCGCCCGGCACGCCCGGCAGGCTGCGCACTTGGTGTTGTGCCACAGCACCTTCTTCCCTACCCCAGAGCTACGTGCAGACGGGTCTCCGCGTCTGTCCCCAGCTCCTGCAGGAGCCCTGGACAGGGCAGGTGTCTGAGCATGGCATGCGGCCTGAGTCCGCAGAATGCCCCACTCCCCCTCACCACTCTGCCACTGCCTCACTGTCCCCCACCCCACCCTGCCAGAGTCACCCTTCTGAGAGGTCAGTGGCTTCAGACCTCAAGGTCCTGGTGGCAGGTGCACCCTGCCGCAGACCAGAGTGTTTCCCCACCGCCCCTCCCTGTCCCAGGCAGATGGCCTCCAAGTGTGCTGTGGCCACAGGGTGGCTGGCTACAGTCAAGTGCAGCCACACTCCCAGGAGCCCCGTCTCAACGCAGGCCACCAAGCCACCGTACCTTCCGAGCAGCATCTACTCCGAGAACGAGAAAGTAGTTCTCCTGGCAGTGGGACCCGCTCCAGAGGCAGCAGGAAGCAGACGTGGCGTTCGTGTTCTGAAGGGCTCTCCACAGGGCTCTGGACTCCGAGCTGGAAGACAGAGGCAGTCGCTGAAAGGTGACCGTGAAGCCTTCCGCACAGATCGCCCGAGACGGCCCCAGGCATGCACGGCGCCCTGGCCTTGCCATCACGCAGTGACTCGCAGCCAAGAGGCACTGGCCGCCAGGACTCTAAAGACAGGGCGCCCTGCAGGGTCGCCGGGCGTCTGGTTTACTGTTCATTTCTGCACTTACTCAGACGACTCTCCCTCCCGTCCCTGCTGCGTCTCCCCGCAGAGCCCAGCCCCTGGCACCTGGTGCCGTCTCCTCCGAAGAGTACGAGCACCATGAGGCCAGATATTTTGCTAGTTTTGTCTCTCAAGTGCCTGGAACCGTGCAGGGCACAGAACAGATGCTCACAAGCTACAAGTCAATGAAGGTTTGGAAGAATGAGCGACACACACGGTGGGCGTCTGCCACATGCCATGTGAGCGTACATGCCGTGGGGGATGGGAGAGGGCTCTGCCTGTGGGAAGCTCACTCCGGCAGGGAAGGGAAAACGGGTGTAGGAGCCAGGGCGTGCAAAATGTCAAGTCATTTCCAAAACACCCTCGTGTCTCTGAACACGCTAAGTGTCCTGCTCCCCCCAGAGTAATACCCAGCCTTCGGTCTCGAGTGTCCAGCCTGCCCGGTCTCGACACCCAGGACGCCCCAGGCCTCTGGGCCCCAGCCTGGTGCTGCTGAGACAGTGAAGTCAGCACATCAACGCCCCCCGCCCCCAGCTCATGGACGGGGGCTGCACTACTGGCAGTTTCTCCCCGGGGATCGCGCTTTGCAGAAGCGCCACGAGCAGAGGGCACACTGGCTGTTTGGGCAGCACTGGCTGCAGCCTTTTGGGCTTCAGGCCTCGGTCCCCAGGCCCCTGCGGAGAGTGCCCTGGGGCAGGCGCTGGGTTAGACCACACTGGACCCCAGCAGAGGCCCCGCAGGGCCAGAGCTCAGACGTGCAGGCTGCCACTGCACGCCAACCGACCGGGCTTCCCTCTTGCTGCTGGGAGACCTGCTCCACAGCCGGCCAGGGACAGGCAGCCGGCTCGCTCCAGCCTTCACCGCCCTCCCTCTGGGGCCTTGGGCCAACGTGTCTTGAGCTTCTCAACCACTCTGCACAATCCACTCTAGCACTGTTTCTCTTTCACAGTTCAGCTGACAGTGTGTCCTTAGAAAGTGGCCATCTGCAAACAGCTGCCTCTGCGAGTCCCCCTCAGACCAGCCCTGGGGCTGACCAGGGTGGAGCCGGAGCTCCAGAGCGCTGGGCGGCCCCCACTGCTCCCGGGGTGTTTCCGGAACTGCTGCTGAGGATCACGAGGCTGCAGTGACCACGCAGCCAAGTCCCCTAGGAGGCTCCTCTGCCCACTGCCCTCTCCCCCCAGCACTCACACCGAGACAGAGGTGCTGGGCTTGGGTCCGCTTGCTCCAGGGGAGCTGGTAGGGGTTTGTCACTGAACATGGGCTCGGAGAGGAGGAGCCACAGCTAGAGCCTCAACCATGCTGCCCGCTCCTCATGGGGCCCCTACGATCCCCGCATGGCAGGGGCTGCGGGAGAGATGATGCTCAAGATACAGGTGAAAACAAAACCACACTTGCTTCTATCAAACACAAGCACAAATGCTGAGTTGCTATAAGAAACAGTTCCAGTGTAAGTTCATTACCAAAATTTGTGTACAGATTCAAGGCCAGGCTTTTCTTCACTGCTTATTTCTAGAAAATGGTGTAAGGCGGAAACATCTTCAGTTGCCTGTGGGACGGTTACTTCTTGAAAAGCAAACTTAAAAATGTCCTCGTAGCTGAGAATGGGCTGAAAACAAAAAAAAAAACATGTCACATTTAGGAGCAGTACACACATTATGTTACCTTATTCCAAATAAATAGTTTTGGTACAAATGAAATTTGTGATTGTACCATTAGTGCTACCCCCACTTGCCATATTCATTCCTAAAAATCACCACGTTATGCAGAATCACACAAACACACAGGGGTCGTGGGAAAACGGGGCACGCCATTCAAACCTCATCCGTGTCACATGAGAAAAGATGCCTCGTTATGTCAGCACTGTTTTCCATGGTAACGGGTCATGAACTCCTCGCATACAACAGTGAACGCGGCACGTGCCCTGGGAACGGACGCGGCTTTGTGGCTGAGCTGTGTGAAGTGGTAGGAGGAGGGCAGTTCGAACCGCGCGCGGTCCGAGCGCCAGGTGTGCATGGGTGCAGTAAACAGGGGTGCTGGCAGGTGGCAGGTGTGCCGTGCACGTTAGGTACTCCACGCCTCTCTCCACCTGCTGTTTCTTGTGAGATTCAAATTAAGTTCAAACTGTTCCCTAATAAATCAACCATGTTTTGAAAATAAGTATTACAGCAGAGCTGACTGTCAGGGGTGCAGGGAAACTGACTGGTTTAGGAAACAAACAGTCCAGCCCCGAGAGCCAGCAACACCATTATTTCCTTCCTTAAGTGTTTCAGTTCTCGTCTTTCATTCTTACGGTGCTTGGAATGAGCCACTTGGGAAGAGATGGCAGAGAACAGGAGCAACAAAAAGAAAAGGAAGACGAGAAAGAAAGGCTCGGAGGCCGTCACGAAAGTGTCAACACCGGGCAGTCGGCTCAGAAAGAGCCAGTGGGCCGCAGCACCAGTTCATTTCTCACAGCTGAAATGTGATGTGATTTTAGAATCTGTGAGACTTTCTAACTCTGCAGATTCAGAATTCAGACAAAAAGCTCCTTCCCCACAGGCCCTGAACTGGGGCCAGCAAAGCACAGCCCACGATGGGTGGGCGGAGCGGACACCCTGGGGAGGAGGGTCGCAGAAAACACCGGGGTTCGGTGGCTCCCATCTTGGCCTTCTGGGACCCATTGCTGTAGCCTCCTCTGCCAACTCCTTCCCTGGCCTCTGGGGCACAGGACAGTAACCACATGGCCAGGGACGAAGGCCAGGAGAGACAAGACCCCCCAAGGCTGGCAGCCCCTCCTGGCCGGCGCAGCAGAGCTTTCGGTGTGCAAAGCACTTCCCACTGACATGGTGACAAGCACTTTAGAAATACCTCGGAAGGTGGGACGACAGCGGCTCCTGTCATCCAAGGTCCACCCTGGTACAGCCGGTGGGAACCGCACTCCTCTGGGGCAGAAGCGGTTCTCGGTGGCTGAGGCTCTGTGGGTCCCTGTAGGAGCTGAAGGGACTGAGCGGACTGTCCGGACTCGGCAGAAGGTTCCCGGAAGCCTTCGAACTCCCCCCAGGTGCTGTGTTCCCCGGGGTCCCGGCGGCCGGCGGTGCAGGTGGAGCCCTCGCCGGGCCTGGGGACGCCGGCTTTCCCGTCGCGCAGGAGGAGGCTGGCGCGGGTCCTCGCCCATCCCACGTCGTCACCGCTCCGCCTCCCGGGAGCCTCTCGGAGGGAACCGTCGCCCGCTGCCCCTGCGCGGTCGCCCCACGACTGCGCCACCCGCTCCCGCCGGCCTTGCATCTCGGAGCCGCCGGGGCGCGCAGACCGGCCGGGAAGCGGCTCAGGACACATGCGCGCCGGCGAGCTGCGCTGCCAGGCTGCCGGCCCTCCCCGCCGCGGGGCCCGCACGACCGCACGCAGCGCGCCGCCGGGGGCCGGGCTTCCTCCCGCGCGGCTACGAGGTCCCGCCGGCCGCGGTGCGAGGGACCCGAGGGAGGGCGCCCGGCGCCCGGGGCCTCCGCCCGCACGGGGCCCGAGGAGGCAGCTGCGCGCGCGGCCCGAGGGTCCCCACGCGGCCCGGGCCCCGCACCCACCTCCGCCGCCGCGTCGCCGCCTCCGCGGGGTCCGGCCGGGCGCAGCGGGAAGCCCGCGTTCCCTCGGCCCGGCGCCGGCGCGTTGCCCGGCAACGGTGCGCGCCCGTCCGGCGCCGCCGCGTGGCGTCAGCACGCAGCCGTGGGGCGTGGCCAGAGCCGGCCCCCCGCTCCCGGCTTGGCCCCGCCCCTCGGCCCCGCCCCTGCGGGATCCCCGAGCCGCGCCCGGTCCTGCGGGCCCTGGGGCGAGCGGCCTTCGGGCTCTGCGCCTGCGTAACGGCCCCAGAGTGGCTCGTGTTCAGTTGCGGGGAGCCCCCAAGTCTCCGCGCGCTCCCGACGCACCCCCACGTGGAGCCGCGCGGGCCCCAAGAGTGAGAGCGGCGGCTCCTGCCCGCGTCCGGCCCGCGCGGCGGGGCCCCTGATGCCAGCTCCTCGGGGAAGGGGGTCCGCTGCCCGCCGGGCGGCAGGAGCGGTGCCGCCCTCTCCTCGGGCCATGTCCTGCCCCCGCCGGGGCACTAGCCAGCCCGGGGCAGCGCTGCTCCTGCCGCTTCCCCCCCAAGGCAGGGGGCTAATGAGCTGGCCTTGCCCCTGTGCCAGCCCCAGGACAGGGCCCTTCCATCCTGCCATCTCCCGGGTGGCTTCCAGGCCTTTCCCGTCTGCCCCACCCCCAGTCTCTTGAAGTCAACCTGAATGACCTTAACTCCATCCCTGCCCCCCGGCCTTTCCACACCAGCCCCCACGGCCATCCTCTTGTGGGCAAGGGGGGGCCAGGCCCTGGGAGCCCTAATCCCACTGCCCAGTCTACCACCATGCTCACTTATCTCCCACCCTGCGACCTCCCTGGGCCGTGTCTGGTCCCTGTCCTTGTATGAATCACCCACTCCCTCCCTGGTCCTTCTCAGCCAAGCTATTGAAATTTTTAATTTCAAAAATGAGGAGATGAGATCATTCTCTGCACCCCAGACCGTGGCCTCCTGCCTCCCCTAAGGGGCAAAACAGCCGGGCAATGCAGTGTGGGAGCTCTGCGGTCAGACTGCCCAGGACTGGGCCTTGGCTCGGCCACCGCCAGCACCGCAGTGACCCTGAGGGTGACGATCAGACAGCATCTGTCTGGGTTTGCAGACACTGCCTCAGCTTGCCTGCAGGCCCCAGGGGGTCTGCATTCGTTTGCACTGCCTGTGTGTCCCTCATTTCCTGTCCTTGCCATCTTTGAGGTCCAGGGAGCTGGAAAGGGGGTAGGGGGAGTGTTGTGCTTGTGTCCAGGTGGGGAGACTGAGCCAGGCCCAAAGGCCTGTGTGAGCAGCAGAGCTGGGGCTGCAGCAGCTCTCCTGACCCCCAGCCCCCACACCCATCTGGGCCTCGGGTTCCAGGTAGAGAGCATTGTGGCCCCAGGGTGGCTGGAGGGTGAAGTGACCCAGGAACAAGGCAGCCTCCTCCGGCTTCAGTTCTCAGCCCACAGGCCCGAGGTTGGGCTGGTAGCTGAGTACTGCCCCCAAAGGTGTCTGTGTCCTAATCCCCAGAACCTGTGACTATTCGACCTTCCCAGGTAAAAGGGACTCTACAGGCATGATTAAAATAAATTAAGGATCTTGAGGTGCAGGGATGGTCCTGGCTTCTGTGGCTGAGCCCAGTGTAGTCACAGGGTCCTTATAGGAAGGAGACAAGTTTAAAGAGAGCTGGAAGATGGAAGTAGAGGCCGGAGTGGTGCAGGTCACCGTGGGCAGCCCCTAGAAGCTGGGGGAGACAGGGGATGGGTCTCCCCTGAAGCGTCCAGAAGGAACACCGCCCGGCCAACACCCAGAACTGGAATAGAATAAATGCACTGTATGTTTTTGGTTTCTTTGTTTTGTTTTGTTTTGAGACAGAGTCTCACTCTGTTGCCTGGGCTAGAGTGCAGTGGCATCATCATAGCTCACAGCAACCTCAAACTCCTGGGCTAAAGCAATCCTCCTGCCTCAGCCTCTTGAGTAGCTGGGACTGCAGGCATTCGCCACCATGCCCCACTAATTTTTTCTATTTTTGCTAGAGATGGGGTCTTGCTCTTGCTCAGGCTGGTCTCGAATTCCAACCTCAAGTGATCCTCCCACCGCGGCCTCCCAGAGTGCTGGGATTACAGCCCAGCCTGTATGTTGTTTTAGCTGCTACATTTGCGGTATTGTGTTATAGCAGCAATAGGAAACTAATATACCTGGGTGACCCCCGGCTACCCCACTAAGAGGTGCTGCTTGGGGTGCTGCTCGGAGGAGGAGGTCCCAGATGCTCCCTCCCACTGGGCACAGGGCAGGGCAGGGACCAGGCTGGGCTATTTTTGCTTATGCTGCTGCAGCTGCTGCAGGCAGGCATCAATCATTGATGCGCAGGGCAACCTGCCTGCCTGCAGAGGACAACAGCCAGGCGGTGGCTGGGGCTCCTCACCCAGGCCCTTCCTGTGCCTGCACCCCGGACCTGGGCCCAGCCTCAGGAAGGCTGTGGGCAACCAGTGGACCTGGGCCAGGGCTGGGGTGTGGCCCCCAGCGTCCCTGTCCTGGTGGTCCCAGGGAGGAGGTGGAGCCTGTGTGTGTAGGGGAGAGAGCATGTGGTACCACAGGGCTGCAGCAGACGGCCCTCCCACCAAGGGTGGCCGAGCTGGGCTTGTGTGGTGTTGCTGGGGCAGTGAGGAGGCGTCGATTTCAGAGCCAAGCCCAGCTGCTGTGGCCTTCCTCAGCCAGACATCTGTCCCCAGAGAGGGACATGGGGAGGGGCTGGAGCTGGGCATGGTAACAGGAACCCAGGCTTCTGCTGGAGGTTCCCTCTCTCTCCTGCTCCACAGCTGCCACCCTGGAGCCAGGTTTGGGCTTCCGAGGCTCTGGCATGGCGGTGGAGGGATTCTCACTGGGCCCTGGGGAGTGAAGACCAACTTGTGGCTAGTCTCTGTTCACGTAGCTGCAGCCTGCCTGTCTGTGGGGGTGCACTGCCCCAGGGGACATCTTGAGTGACATAAAGCCCCCGGGGTACAAGGGGTACTTGGGGATAAGCTCCCCTGAGGTGGGGAACTCTCTGGACAGACACCCCAAGGTGTCTGTTACTCAGGACACGCCCAGCTCCACCCACAAGCTAGGAGAGGGCCCTCAAGATGGGGTGGCAGCGCTGGTCCCAGGGACAACCATGGCCAAACTGCAGCCCTGGTACTGGGGGGAGCACAGCCGGGCTCTGCCTGCCGAGGGATGCCAGGCCTCTCTGTTCAGAGCAGGGAGAGGAGCAGCCCTGGGGTCAGGGGTCCATCCCATCTCCATCCTGAGCCCAGGGCCCTGAGCTCCCACGCTGCAGGAGAGCACGGCTCGCCCTTCACCAGCGCTGGTGGGGAGTGGGTGGGGCAAGGCCCCTGGGCCTGGGCATGCCAGGCCAGGCTCTGGGACCGTGTCTGGGACAGGGATGGGCAGGCCAGCAGACACAGCTCCGAGAGGTCTCAGCTGTCCCAGGCTCAGGGGCAGGACCAGGGCCAAGTCCTCCCAAGTGTGGTGTCCCACACTCCCACGATGCCAGCACAGGGCTCACCACGCTGAGGTGACACTCTCACTCAGCCCCCATCCAGACAGCCTTGAGGGCTCTCCCATCTTGCTGAAGGGGAACAGGGGCTGGGGGAGCACATGGGTGGCTCAGGGTCACGCCGGGGGCAGACCCATCTCCCCACCAGGGCTCCATCCTCACCCTCCCCACAGAGCGACAGGAGCCACCACAGTCCTGCGTGGAACCTGCCGCAGAGTGAGGCCACCTGACCCCGCCAAGGGCACACACATAGCGGGGCTGGGCACACGGAGGTGGGTCTGTGCACAAAGGTGCGGATTCCACAAGACTGCCCCTTACCCCCCAGCCCTGTCACCAGACCCTAGGCACACAGGATGGGCTGGCCAAGACCCCAGCCAGACCTGGGCAAATGCTTGGACACACCCGGGGACAGGGGTACACACCCAGGCACCATAACAGCACCCTCGTTGTGCCCAGGGAGTGACTCCCTGGTGGGCAGAGCAGGGTAGGCCCCAGTAAGAGGGGTGAATGCAGGGTGTCTGGCCCCCAGGCTACACTGCTCAGCCCCAATAGACAGTCGCCACAACAGGGGGGTGAGACCCGTGCCCAGTGTCCCCACCTGAGACACAGGGTTGTGCCCCATCGTGCACGGGCTCAAGGGGAGGAGGCTGCCAGGGCCCTTTCCCGGCAGTGACTCGAGTGTCTGTCCGACCTGCTGCTGGAAGGCTGCCCGGCGGCTGCAGCCCTGCTGACGGGAACTGCCAGGAGTGAGCTCAGCTGGGCCTGCCTGCTGTGCGCGGCCCCGTGTGGGCCCGCACGTGTGTCGCGCCTGCATGTGGAGCTGTGTGCCTGTGTCCTGGCGTGTCCATGCACGTGGGCCTGAGCGTGTTCGCCAGTGCCTGCGTGAGTTTGTGTGTGTGTCTCTAAGTGCATCGGGACACATCCAAGGTGACCCATGTCTGCGTACTGGGTGAGTGTGTGATCTCACCTACAGGTGTGTTTGCGTGTCTGCGCAGCCCTTGTGTCACAGGCTGGCCTCCTCCCACCCAGGAGAAAGCGAGCGTGTGTCCGTGTGTCCGTCTGTGCCAGGCACAGCCCTTGGCGGTGCCTGTCCTCTCCTGGGTCTGTTCTAGCCCACTGTCCCCACCCGAAGTCCCTGCCGGACTCCACTCCTGTCCCCATGTGCCCTCCCTCAGGTCCACACCAGGCCAGGCCCCAGCTCACTAGCTCTCTGCTGGGACACAGCTCTCCTGGGCCCTCCCCTCCCTGCTGGTGCCCCCAGATGTGCCCCCCTCCGTGTGGTGCCCAAGCCAGGGCCCAGGGACGCGCCCACCCCTGTCCTCACGAGTTCCCTCTCCAGAGTGTGCGGATCCCGACCCCCCCCCCCCCCCGGTCGGTCACTGCCCTGGTCCAGCTGCCCCTGGCACCCCTAAGTGCTTCCCTCATTCTCGGCCCCCTGGGTGGTCTTTCCTTGGTTCTCACCCACGTCAGAGGCCCTGCTTGGAGCCTTAGGTGGCCCCTCCTGCCCTGGGAGCCACCTCCACAGCCTTGCTGCCCTGCGCCCAGCCCCACCGGGCCTAGCTTTCAGCCCCAGCCCTGTTACCCACCTCTGCACGCAGGTTACTCTGTTCCCTCTGTCCAGGGCACTCTTCCTGCACCCCGCCTGCCTCACACGAGGCCCCCAAGATCCCAGCTTAGTCTGCCAGGAGCCTTGCAAGGCCACGTCACCGCACCCCACGCAGCGCAGCCCCCTGCAGAGGCCCCAGCTTTGCAAGCTCACTTGTGTCTTCACCACACTGGGCCCCCACCCCACGCAGGGCCAGGGGTCCTTGTCCCGGCTGTGTCCCAGCCCTCAGGCTCTTGACAAGAATGGGCAGAAAGTATAACTCCCGGTGGGTGTCGTGGGCTCCGGGGCGGGTGCCCCGCCCGCACAGCCCACCCTGGGGGCAGTCTGTCCTCCCTAAAGGTCCTGCCCTGTCCTTGCACCTGCTGCTCTCCTGCCCCTGACTGCGGTGTCTCCTCCGGGCTGGGAGGTGAGGACAGCGGCCAGTGCAGGGCCTCGACACGGGGGTCTGGAGGCCCCTCCCCGGCTGGGGGCCAAAGTCAGCTCTCGGGACCCCAAAGTCGGCGGGACTGGGCGGGGCCGCGGGGCGGGACAGGGGCGGGGCTGCGGGGCGGGGCGGGGCTGCGGGGCGGGGCCTGGTGGGGGCGGGGCCGCGGCGGTGCAGCCAATGGGCTGAATGGGCCGGTGGCGCGGCCCGCGGGCTCCGCAGTGGCGGGGCGGGGCGGGGCGGGGTCCTGGGGGCGGTGGGGTCGCGGGGCGCGCGGTGTCGCAGTCTCAGGCCGGCCCGCGGCGGCGCAGGACTCCGGAGGCAGAGCGCGGCGCCGGCTCGCCCGGGCCGCCCGGTGCGCCGGAGCCGGGACCGCGACTGGACGCGACGGGCACGGCCCGCACCTCCGGCGCCGCGATGTGCGACTGCTTCCACGTGGTGCTGCCCACCTGGCCCGGATCCCCCGGCAGCGGTGCGCCTCCCCGGCCTGCAGCCCGCTCCCCTCGGGCGGGAGGGCTCCGCGCGGTGCGGTGCGGCCTGGGGCGGGTCTCGCGGGCGGTCCTGGCCTCGCTGGCTGCTCGGGGCTCTGCCTCCCTCCCGCGCCTCGCCTCGTGCCTGTCCCCGCCGCGGTCCCCGCCCTCTCTCCGGCTCTGGCTCTGTCTCTGTCTCTGTCTCTGCCGCTCACTTTGTCCCTCCGGGTGTCTGGTCGTCCCTACCACTCGCTCTGTGGCTCCCGCCTGTCTCTGTCACTGGCTGTACCTGTCCCTCTGCCCCCCTCTCTATCATCGACCCCCTGCTGTAACCCTCGGGACGTTGTCGGCCTCCTGGGGAGGTGCTGCAGAGCTGCGGAGCAGGCCGCGTGTCTGAGTGGGGCGTCAACGCCGTGGGCTGCAGGACCCTGGGGACCTGCGCCCGGCGTGCCCGCTCACCTGTTTGGGGGAGAGCCGCCCAGCTGGACCAGGAGTTGTCGCTTGGGGCCTTGGGCCAGGGCTGCCAGGGTGGGCTGGTCTGTGTCCATGGTGTGGCTGTGTGGCTGGGTCACTGGCTAGGCGGTGGCTGTGGCAGGGCTAGGCCTGAGGTCTGGGGCTTGGTGAGGGTCAGAGATCAGGCCACAGGGTCCCCCAGCGCTGGACAGGGGAAAGTGGGTGCTGCCTACAGGGATGACCCCAGATGGTCAGTACCCCTCCCTCTGAGCCACCCGCTACAGAATGGGTACCTGGCCTGGGCCTGGTTCCAGGGCCTGGGTGTCTCAGCATCTTGGAGGGCAGGGTGGGGCAGGGCAGGGGGCAGTCCCTCAGGCTCTGGTCAGCAATGCAGCATCCTGGCCACACCCAGGGCACTTGGCCAGCTGCTGGCAACAGGGCTGGGGCTGCACTGCACTGGCGCAGGCTGTACCCCACTCCCTGGGGAAAACAGATCAATGATGATGACGCAGGGGGCACCCCTCCTGCTGCAGCTGGGCCTCCCAACCCCCCTGTTGCCCACGTGTCGGGAAAGCACCCAGGCCAGGGTAGGAGGCTTGTCTGAAGGGCCAGAGCAGGCAGGCTTGGCCCCTGCAACACCTCCCTTCGCAGTGTCCCAGGTCACCCCTGTCTGCGTCTCCCCTGCCCAGATGGGAGCCCAAGGCACCCCAACTTGCCCTGGACAGTGGCCGGAGAATGATGGCCCCGGGGGGCTGGTGTGCCTCCAGCCCTCTCCTCCACTGTGGCTGGCCCTAGCCCATGTTGCTGGGGATCGGCCTGGCCAGGGGGAGAATAGCAGGGCCCCAAGGACACAGGGGCCATTGCCCTGTCCCCACCCAGCTTCCCTGCACGGCCCCTCCCACTTCCTCGCTTTTGGCACCAAGGACTCCTCCGCTGCAGGTCTAGGGCCTCTCACCTGTGCCCTGGCCTGTGCCCTCCCAGCGGAGGGCCAGTTCCTGCTTTCGGCCTGGTGCTTGCTTCCCTGGCCTGTCTGGGGCAGTCCCTCCTCGGGTCCAGCCTACAAAGCCATCTGCTCTTAGGGAACGAGGTCAGTGGCTCTTGCTGTGGCACTGGTCGGGGGCCTGCAAGTGGGAGCCCCTGGGAGTTCTGTCACTATGTGGATTCCCAGGCCCTCTCCAGCCCTGCATGGCAGCCCAGGAACGGGCATCCCTGGCGAGGCCCCCGGGGATGTGGTCCAGGCCTTTCCCAGCTGCAGTCCCTTCCCAGCAACCAGAGACCCAGGCCCTCCCCTGCTCTCACCTTTATGCTCAGTCCAAACCTGCCTTCTGTGCCAGCCATGCCAGGCCCCAGCACCCCTGGGCACCGCCCCCAGAGCCTGCGGCCTCTGCCTGCAGCCCGGAGTGGGCGCCTTCCCGCTTTGCCCAGAGGCTGCCCCCTGGTGGCCATGCTGGGAACTCCCAGCCTCCCTGCAGGGAGCAGCTCTGAGGCTTCCCCACCCACCGATGGGAGGGAGCTCCCCTGGGTGCGCCAACCCCACCCGGGGCTCCTGTCTGCAATACCAACAAGTACACCCCATGGGCTCTGGGTGTCACACCCCTGCCTGCCCAAGGGGCGGGCTGGTGCCCTCCCAGAGGCAGAGCTGGGCCCGGGGTGGCTGGAGACAGGAAGCCCCTGCCCCAGCCCTGGCCCCTGCCCTGCACTCCCCCCTGGCTTGGCCTGAGCACCCCCCACTACCGCACTGCACCCCAAGAAACCACCGCTGTCTTTGGGAGGGCCCAGGAGCAGCAGTGACACCATGAGGGGACACCTGGGTGGTCTCTGCTCTGGGGCGAGGCTTTTCCCAGGGACAGTGCGGTGGGGGCAGCCGCGAGGTGGGCTTTCGTCTCTGCGCCCGGCTGGTGCCCTCTGCATGGCCCTGGGGCTGCAGGGAGCTCTGGACCTGGTCCTGCCACGTGGGAATGTGCTGTTAGCACTGTGTGGCCTGTCACCACGCTGCTGCCTCCCTGACCGCTTGTCCACGCTGGCGGAGGGCATCAGGGAGAGAGGGCTGCGCCCCAGGGCACCTGGGAGCCCCAAAGGCTTTAGGGCAGTCCTGGCTGGAAGGGAACTGCCCTGGTGGGGGCTGGGGAGGGTACTGGGGGGCGGTGGGGACAGGGAGCTTGGCGTGGATACACGGTGTGGACCGGCCATGCTCCCCTGACCTCTTCCACCCGCCAAAGTGGCCAGGGGTCCCTGGTTATGTTGGGAGCTTCCAGCAGCGTCACCACCAGGCCCCGCCTGCACCCTGCCTCAGCTTCCAGGCTTCACTTTATTTTTCTTTTTTTGGAAGCGACGGGCTGGCCAGGAGCCAAGGCCTTCCTCTCTGGGATAAATATTTAATAGTCAGAAGCACTTTCTAAAATGAAAAAGTGGAGCTGGGCCCAGGAGGCTGGGGGCGGGGCGGGAGCGGCGCAGAGGTGTTTACAGCTGCGCTCTTCCCTCCGGCTGCGGCTGCGGTCCCTGCCCTGCCCAGCCTGCCGTGCCCTCCTCACTGACCCAGCGTGTGCTTGTGAGGGTGAGGTGGCGTTGGGGCCACCTCCAGAGAGCTCTGGGAGGGACTCCTTCCTGCCGCACGTCTGTCTCTCCCAGGGTGGGGGTCGGGCAGAGCTGCACAGGCTGTTCCGGGTGGGAGTTCGGGAACGGATCCGAGCCCACTCCTGCCCGGGCACTGCCTGGCTGTGGGCCCGTTGCTGAGAGGGCAGCTGAAAGGAGCACCCTGGGCGCCAGGGACACAGCACCTGGGGGGCCTCTCAGGCCGGGTCCATTTGAGCCCTGCCTGCTGGAGGGGCTGCCCGGGTGCTGGTGTCTGGGTGGGCGGGAGGCCCCATGAGCCAGCCCCACCCAGTGGAGTCGGGGCCCCTCTGTCTGGGCTGCAGCCTCGTCCTCACCTGTGCTGGGTGCGGGTCCGACTGGTAGGCGGCACCCTCCCTGGCAGGCCTCCATCCTGGGTGGCACCACCACCGCAGGCTCCTTGGTGACACATCCCCTGAGAATGTCTCCTTGCCGGCTGACTCACTATCAGCTGCCCCAGCCCCGCCTGCGCCTGGAGATGCCCAGCTGGCCCTGGGGTCCCAGCAGCTTTGAGCCAGCCTGGGTCTTGGCTCTGAGACGTGGTGTCTCGGCAGATCCCTGCCCTGGCCCTCCGCTGACCCAGCCCCTGGCCTGGCCCTGAGCCTGGCCGCAGGGAGCCGGGGACCCTCGGGAGCTGAGACAGGTGTGCAAGGTGGGCAAGCGCCTGGCCTTCTGGGAGCCAGGGGTGCCCTCGGGACTGACCGCAGCAGCGGCAGGGAGACAGGTGTGCAAGGGGCCGCGCCCTCCCCAGTCACAGTGGTCCTGAGCCCAGGGCCCAGGCCTCCAGCCCACCCCTTCCCTTCCTGCATGTCCGCCCCCCGCCGAGGGCACCCACCGTCCAGGGCTGTGGAGCCAAGAGCCTCCAGTGCGGGAGGGTCCAGGCCCGGAGCTGGGAGGCGCCCCAGGCAGAGGCCCCGGCCTGGAGTCCGGAGAGGCCTGGAGGCGCGGTGCGTCCTCCTGGCAGAGCCTATGTTGGGGGTGGGGGTTGTGCCAGGCAGAGAGGTCAAGGCCCCCTTGGGCTGGGGGATGACACCAGCCACATAGCAGCAGGGGCCTGGGAGGGCCCGAGTGGCCTGTGCTGTGGGAGGGACCCTCCCTCTGGCTGCTGTGGGTGGACCCAGAGGAAGGGGGGCCCAGCAAAGGCTACTGCAGTGGTCCAGGGCGGTGTTGGCCAGGGGACCGGGGAGGTGGCCAGAATCAGGTGTGTTGTGGGTGTCCGCAGGAGGTGGCAGTTGCCTGATTGGCTCAGGGGACCCAGGGAGAGAATGAGGTGGGGTCAGCTTTCTGTCCAGCACGGTGAGCCCACTCTGTGCCCACCGCCAATCTCATCCGAGTGGGGCCCTGCGCTGACCCAGCCAGCCCTGCCCCGCCTGGTGGGGGACAGGCTGCAAATTCCCAGTGACCAGGTGAGAGCCGTCTGGGGCTGGAGGTGTCCCGGGAGCAGGCCTGGCCAGCTGTCCTGTCAGTGCAAATAGAGTCTTTTTCTAGCCTTGCAACCCTTAGGTTTTTACATCAGCCTTTTTTTTTTTTTTTTTTTTTGGAGACAGAGTCTTGCTCTGTCACCCAGGCTGGAGTGCAGTGGCATCATCACAGCTCACTGTAGCCTCCAACTCCTGGGCTCAAGCATCCTCCTGCTTCAGCCTCCTGAGTAGGTGGGACTACAGGTGTGCACCACCACACCTGGCTAATTTTTCTATTTTTGTTGAGACAGGGACTTGCTCTTGCTCAGGCTGGTCTCGAACTCCAGGGCTCAAGCAGTCCTCCTGCCGCAGCCTCCCAGAGTGCTAGGATGACAGGCGTGAGCCGCTGCGCCCGGCTGCATCAGCCTTTTTAGAGAGTGATGGGGGGGAGGCCAGGGGGGTCTAGGTGCAGGTCCTCAGCTTCCAGGACTGGGGTGCCCTGGGGCCTCCCTCACCCTTCTGTCCAGCGGCGCCCCCTATCCTGGGCTGGGGGAGTCTCCTCCCTCCCTGGAGCCCTCTGGCCCGCCTGGGGGCCCCTTCTCTCGCTCCCCCCACCCCCACCCGGCAGCCCTGGCTGCCATGTCTGGTAGGGGCCCCTCACTGCTCCTTTCTGTGCCTTTTGTCCTCGGCTGTCCCCAGAAGGCCCATCTCTCGGCCGTTGTCGCTGACCTCCCAGGGCTGGGTCTGACCCCTCACACCCTGGAGCCCCAGCTGGGCCCCTCAGCCTGCGGCCTGCGCCAGCCTGCCTGTGAGGTGCAGGTGCCCACAGCCGCGGGCTCCAGCCCCCGCGGGCCAGGGCGTGGCCGGTCCGATCCCAGCAGCTCCGCAGGTAGCAGCACCAGGGCCCAGAGCCGAGACGGCCCAGGGCGGGAGTCCAGGGGTACAACAGGGTGAGGTGCCCGGGAGGTGCAGGCCAGGTAGCTAGAGCTCTGGGCAGTGGGTGCCTTGCGAGGACTTGGGGGGTGTTTCTTGGTCACCACTTGTATCCGGATGACTGGAAGGGGTGGGAGGCTTGTTAAAAAATGCTGGTTCCTGGGCCCCCACCACACCCAGCTTACGGGATACCCTGGAGCTCTGGGGGTGGGGGCTGCTGCCGAGTGTGTGGTGGAGGGGCCCTCGGGGGGCACAGGCAGGCGGGCAGCAGCCAGGGCCACCTCTCTCGGGGTCACTGGCCCGGCCCTCGCTTGGGCTCAGTCCTGCCCTTGGGCTGTGCCTCCCCCTCCCTTCTCTGCCCTGGCACCCACAGGGAAACTGAGGCACAGGCCCTGTGCACAGCCTGCCCAGGAAGGCCCTGCCTCACTCTGTCTGTCCACCTGTCTGCCCACACAGCAGGACTAGGCCCCGCCACTGCCAGGCTGGGCCAGGGGCGGTGACTCAGAGCGGTGGTTTCCTCCTCAGTCAGCTGCTCAAGCCGTGGGGGGGGGTGCTCAGGGTGGGGCCCCTAGCTAAGAATGAGGGGGGCTGGTCATTGAGGGGGGCTGGCAGGGCTCCTGGCCACGCCCTCTGGTGGGCGTGTGGGTCCGGGCAGGGCTCCCAGGGAGGCGGGACAGTGGAGACGGGTGGGGCTGGAGGGAGGCAGCCAGTTGGGGACCTTCCCGGCCGGCCAGTCTGCCTGGAGAGCGTCCTCGGTGTCCCCGATAAGCTGCGCTGCCTTCTGGACCTGCCCCTGCACCCCGGCCCCCTTCGCGGGCCAGCCCTGGGGCACCTGCCCACCTCAGCACTCAGCAGGTCTGTGGGGGCTGGGCAGGCGGCCAGCATGGGGCGCTGGAGGGGCACAGTGGGGGGGCCTCTCCTGGACCCTTCGCAGATGTCAGAGGGCAGGGCTGCCAGGTCACGGTGGCTCCAGGGCAGTGTCGGCCAAGTCCCGGGCATGCAGGGTGTGTGGCCCTGGGCAGGTGGGGCAGTGGCTCTAGTTTGGAGGGAGGCTGTGGGGAAGGTTGATGCCAAGGGCTCCGAATGGCGTTTCAGCCCCAGGACCTGCGAGCCTGCAGATTGGGCGTGTGGCCTGGGGAGGGGTCCTCGTCGGTGCACCCCGTCCTGGGGGTGCGCGGGGTTCCTGGGGTGGTTGTGGAAGGTACTCTGAGCAAATCCAGGCTTACTTTCCTTGAGGAGCCCGGGGGGCTCTGGGGGCCTGGGCTGGTGGGCTGCCCAGTCTCGGGGTCACACTGTCCCCGGCGTCCGGGGTGCTGGGCTGTCAGCCCAGAGGAACAGGCATGAGCTGACCCAGCCTGTCTGGGATGGACGTGGGGGCTGCTCCTTTTACCCCCTGAGTCCCTCAGCGCCGTGGGCGGCGGAGCACCCCTGAGCCTCAGCTTCCCAGGTGGAGAAGGCGAGCCGGCCCACCCGCTGTCCCCCGCCCCGTTGACCGGGCCCACCCTCGGGGGCAGGGCTTACTCCTTTCCGGATCTGACCGGCACCCTCCCATCTTTTCCTCATCCCCTCCCTGCACTGGCATTTATTCTGCACCTACTGTGTGCCAGGCTGGGTGCTGGCGAGCAGCGTGTGCTGGGGGCAGGGCCTAGGCAGTGTCCCGAAGCCACGGAGAGTGGCCACGCCCAGTCCCAGAGTGTTTCCAGAGGCAGGAGGGAGGCCGTGCCCAGGCGGGAGCAGCGAGGGCGCGGAGAGGCTTCCAGGCAGGCTGAGCCGTGGACGGCACAGGGAGCCAGGCGGGTTGTTAGGGAGCGGTGAGGCGGGCGCCCTTGTGACTGCAGCTGGCCCGGCTCCCCGCCTTCTGGAGCCCGGGAGGCAGAGGCAGCTGGCTGTGCCCCTTCGTCATCGGGAGGGAGTGGGCAGGCCCTGCACCGCCTGCGGGCGTTGCTCAGGGAAGTCTGAAGGTCTCATGACTCCTCGGGCAGCTCCCGAATGGACGGGGGCTGAGCTTGTGTGTGAGGCTGCGTGTGCCTGTGCACCCGGGTGGGCACCAGGCCGACCCACGGGGCTCCCCCAGCCAGGGCCTCACTGGGCTTGTCCACTGGTGCTCAGAGGGAGAGGCCCCGACGCGTCCACACATGCCCCCACACACGGGCACGCGTGTCCTGTGAGCACACACGTGTGTACTCCCCCCCAGACCTGGAGGGGGCTGTCCTGCCCACCCAGGGTGGCTCTCTCAGGCCACTGGGGATCCGAGAGCCCCACCTAGGCAAGTACAAAACTCCTCTCTGCCATCCTCCATGTCCCCAAGGCCCACAGTGCCCTGGTGACATGCAAACATGTCCACCATACTGGCCCTGCCTGGAGGCTGGAGCTGGGCCCTGGGGGGGTGCAGGTTTGGATGCAAACTTGAGTTTTGTTTAAGCAAAATACCCCTCCTCCCAACCATCCCATGGCCCTACTCTGGGTCCCCCAAAACCCCCCATTTGGCTGGTGGCTGTGGGGGGGAGTCATCCCGGCTGGACGCCCCTCTCTGCGCCCCCTGCCTGTGCCCTTCTCCCCCCACCCCCATCTGCCCCTCCCCCAATCTTTCCTGAGGCCCTGCCTGGTCAGGCCCCGCCCCAGAATATTCCAGTTCCTGGGAATGCCACTTTTCTGGGCTAGGGGCAGGCCTCAGCGACCCCCACCCCCCTGGAGGGCAAGCGGGGTGCAGGCTTGCCCCTGGGGGGGGGGTCTGGGGCAGGACGGCCCAGGCTGCCCAGCCAGGGTGCTGGGGGCCATGTCCACCCCCAGGGTGTTTGGGGAAGCACCAGAGACCTGCAGCCACCCTGCAGGGCCTGGCTCAGGTGTGTCACCTCCACATCCTCTGTAAAGTAGGGCTTGGTGACTGTCAACAACCGGTGTCATTACTCAAGTGACTGTGCTCAGGGCTGGGCTGTGGCAGAGCCTGTCTGGGGGGCGGGAGGAGCCCAGCTGGGGTGGGTGGGAGGGGCCCTGCACTCTGGGGCCTGGAGGGTGGGCTCCCTAGAGAGTTGGGGCCTGGGAGGACGATGCTCTGTGCGGGGGACTCTGGATGGGGACCGTGGGGCCCCTCCTCTCACCCCAGGGGAGTGGCCGAGGCTGGCAGGGCTGCGCCATCCCGCCGTGGTCAGGATGTCCCCCTTCCTGTTCGTGCGTCCCTGGCGCCCCAGCCGTGTGGCCGTGGGTGCGTCGGGCGGGCGTCGCCCTGGGCCTCCGCTGGCTCTTCCCACCACGGTGCAGGGACAGCAGCTCCCGGAGTGGTGGCTGTGAGGTGGGCTGGCCCTGTGTGGGCCGCTGGCAGGACCAGGCACGCGGGGCCGGCACGAACAGGCCGGGCCCTCCCTCCCTCCCCCACGCGGGTTCCCAAGGCAGGGTGTGTCCGCCGCGGCCTTGGCACCCAGGAGACTCCCTGGAGCAGACTTGGGGTGCAGCCTCTCAGGGCCGGGGCAGGTCCCTACCCGACTGTGGGGCCTCCCCCGCCACCCCGCACACCCCCTGCTCACTGGTGGCCACACCCCTGCGTGGTGGGACCCTTCTCGGAGCCTCGCTGGACTCTGGTTTTGCTGTCTGGCTGGGGCTGGGGGCAGCCGAGGAGCCACCTGGGGGCGCTGGGTGGGGAGGGCGGCCCAGAGGAGCCCCGTCCCTGACAACCCAGCCCCACTGCAGGCTGGGGCACAGCTGAGCTAAGGGACCCTTTCCCGTGGCCCCAGCCAGCACAAGGCACCAGGGCTGTGGTCCCGGCCCTCCCCCAGTGGCTGAGCCCCCTTGGGCAAGTGGCTTCCCTCTCCAGCCTCAGTTTTCTCACGTTACCCACCTTGGGGTTGAGGGTGTGGGTCTGGGCAGAATAGGAGGGGACACTGAGGCCCAGAGAGAGCGGGCTCCCCCGCCACCACCCTTGGCTTCCACCAAGGGGAGCAGGCTTAGTGGCGGGTGGCCCTGGCCCGGAATCCTGTCCCTTCCTGGTCCCCTCCCCTCTAAGTCCCCTTCCTGTCCTCCCCAACGCCCGCAGGGTCTGGGAGGCTGGAGCTCCAGGCAGGGTGGGGAGGGCACTGAGGAGCCCCGGCAGGGCCAGGCAGGAGTGCAGGGCTGGCTGCGATTTGGGAGGCCGAGGCCGAGGGAGATGGTGGCCAAGGCCAGTCCCAGGGTGGGGGCTGGGGGTGGGAGCACCAGGAGGCCTGTGGGTGGCGGGGGCGGTGTCTGGGTGGCCCAGGGCGGTGGGACGGACCATGGGGGATGAGGCTGGGCCAGCAGTGGCCCAGGACAGAGCGGTGCAGGGAGACGGGCCCTGCCCTTCCAGCACTAGGTTAGGGGCAGGGGCCTGGGGTCGGGGGGCTGAGGCCTTGCCCAGGGTCCGCTTTACAGACGGCAGAGCTGAGGTTGTGGCTTTCTGAGGGCTCATGGAGGCAGGGCCAGGGTGGGCTGTGGGGATGAGTTCTGACACCTCCTGGCTCCCAGCCGGCCCTGCCTGGCCTGCCCTCCCCTCCCGCGAACACGCCCAGAGCATGTCTAACTGAACACCCACCTGGCACCCATGGCCCAGGCAACTTGACATGTAAAATTAACCATCGCACTCACGCCCAGTACAAACATAAACTCAATGTGTTTTATTATTTTTTTCATTTTTATTTTTTTTGAGACAGAGTCTCACTGTGTTGCCCAGGCTAGAGGTGCCGTGGCGTCAGCCTCACTCACAGCAACCTCAACCTCCTGGGCTGAAGCAATCCTCCTGCCTCAGCCTCCCGAGTAGCTGGGACTACAGGCGCTGCCACCACAGCTGGCTAACATTTCTATTTTTAGTAGAGACAGGGTCTCGCTGTTGCTCAGGCTGGTCTCAAACTCCTGAGCTCAAACGATCCTCCCGTCTCGGCCTCCCAGAGTGCTGAGATTACAGGCGTGAGCCACCGCGCCTGGCCAGAAGCTCCTAATAGACCAATTTCTCAGTCGTGTCCTTTAGAGCCAGTGTTCCTTGTCCTCTGTTTAAGAAGGTACCCCAGAGTAATTTCTATTTACCTTTAGGAAGCGTTATTGTTAAACCTCTAACTTCCGAGCCACAATCCACATGAAATTAGTATTTTCTGTGGCTGAGGCAGGGTCAGGGTGAATATTTTTCCACATGGATATTGTTATTGAAAAGCCCATCCCTGCGCTATGCACCCGAGCCTGTCTCGTTCTGTTCCGCTGGTGTAACCTGCATCTCCCCGAGAGCTGAAGGTGCCGACCGTCTTTTCCTGTAATGCCGTTTGTACATCTGCCCTTGTGAAGTGTCTGCTCAGATCTTTCACTCCTTTTCAACTGCGTTTTTCTGCCCTCTGTTGAGTTGTATGAGTTCTGGATACGAGTGCGTGTCACATGTATGCATTACCTGTTCCTCTTCCTCAGAAAGTCTTTTAAGACCAGTGCTATTAATTACGACATTTCCTTTTATGACTGACACCTTTTGTATGCTGTCTAAGAAATCTCGCTACCCTCCTGGTGGCAAAGAATCTCTCCTAGGACTTTCACCGGTTTAGCTTTCACATCTAGCTCTGTGATTCCTTCTGAGTGCATTTCTATATGCGATAAGAGGTCAGGGTCCAGGTCTCTTTCTTTCCAACTAAATATCCAGTTGTCCTAGCACCATTTGGAGGAACCGGTTCATTTTCTGTTGCTGTAAGTTGGCCGCCTTGCTGAGCATCAATCGGGCGTCTGACGGACGTGCGGGTCTCGCCTGGGCTTTGCATTTGTTCCCAGGGGCCGGTGTGTCTCTACCACACTGTCTTGATTCCACTGGGGGTCAGAGGGAAGACTTAGCATGATTTAAATTATTTTAAATTTATCGAGACATTTTCATGAGCTAGCACACAGCCTGCCTTCGTGAGTGCCCGGCGCGCGCCCAGAGCAGCGTGCACGAGGAGGTCCCGCAAGCGTCCCCGTGTTCCCTGTCCGCCCTCGTCCACTTCGAGGGGCTGCCGTCACCAGGGCGCTGCGAAATCTCCTCTTGCAACTGCAGTGTGTCTGTCTGTCCCTTCAGTGTTGCCGGTTTTCACGTCCGTGTTTTTAAAAACAGATCTAGGTTTTATTTTGATGAATTGTCTTCTGTCCCTGTGAAGCATGCTGAGGAGTCTGGCATGGTAGTTTTCTTTCCTTTCACTTTTAAGGTATCAAGTCTTCATACTTACAGTCCATTTCCTCTGTCCCTGTCGGACGGGTGACGTGCCAACCCCCTACCCAGGCGGAAGGAGGCACCTCTCACGCGCGAGCGTGACCCCAACCACCGCGCTGCGCGCTACAAAGCATCGGGAGTCCCTTTCCTGTAGATAACATACGGTTGGGACTTGCTTTATTAAAAATCTAATCTGACAATCTCTGTCTTTCTTCTTCCTCCTGAGACGGGTCTCGCTCTGTCGCTGGGGCTGGAGCGCAGCGGCGTCACCGCAGCTCACTGCGGCCCCAGCTCCCCGCGTGCCAGCATTTCGGGCGTGAGCCGCCGCGCCCAGCCAGTCTCTGCCTGTTCGTTGGAGTTTCGAGTCCACTTGTAGTTAATGTAATCGTCAATGTGGTTGGGTTTAAATCCTCCCGTTTGCTCATTTATCCAACCTGTTCTTTGTTCCTACTTATGTCTTTATCTGGTTTGGGATTAATTAATACATATACAATACATAAACACTCAATAATATTTATAACATAGATAAGTGGCATATATTTTATTTATAACATATGTTTTAGGGTGAGGTGGCACATGCCTGGAGCCCCAGAGACTCATAAGGCTGAGGCAGGAGGATCCCTTGAGCCCAGGGGTCTGAGGCCAGCCTGGGCAAGATAGTGAGACCCCCATCTTAAACAAAAAGTTTAAAAAAATGTTTTAGGATTCCATTTTAGTTCCACTGTTGGCTTATTACCTACACATCTTTTTACTTTTAAATGGCTGCTTTATAGTACGTGTTATGCGGTTTGAACTCATTGCCATGCAGCTTCCAACAGCGTGACACCCCCTTCAGTCTAACGTGGGAGCCCGGCCACCATCATTTCTAGTCCTGTCCCTAACCCGTCCCTCATGCTACGTTGTCACATGCTCTACTTCTACTTTCGTTAAATTCTACAATGTTTTATTTTTGCTTTATGCAGTTAATTACTTTTCCTTTAGTTTCATCGAGACATGATTTATAAATCACAAAGCCCACCCATTGTAAATGTACAATGCAGTTATTTTTAGTAACTTTATGGAGCTGTATCACTGTCACCACACTCTGGTTCTAGAACATTTCCATCACCCACCAAATTCTCCTGCCCTGTTTATGGTCAATGCCCGAGCCTGCTCCCAGCCCCAGGCAATACTGGCTTCGTTCTGGTAAAAGAGAGAAACATCGTCCCATACACAGTCATTCCCGCTGTCCTCGGGGCACGGCTGCCAGGCCCTCGCTCGGATCCCACAGTCCACCGATGCTCAGGTCCCTGGTGGAAAATGGCACCGTATTTGCGTATAACCTGCGCACATCCTCCCGTACGGTGCAGGCAGTCTCTGGGCACTGATACTACCTCATACGATGTACATGCTGTGTAAATAGCTGTTACGCGTACGGTTTAAGGTATAATGACAAGACAAAAAGTCTGTCTACGTTCAGCACAGACGCAGTTTTTCCCGATATTTCCGATATTCCCGATCTGTGGCTGGCTGAGTCCACAGCAGCAGAGCCTGCGGGTGCGGAGGGTGGGCTGCGTGTCCTCCCATCCCCCCTGCCACTGTCCTCTGCACATGTGAATCCCACCCGTGCACGCCACAGCCCTGCAGTGTGCCGTCAGACGGCTGCCTCCGTGAGGGCTCACAGACGGCGGCCTGTGTCCTAAACCCGACCTGCTCTTCACTGGCAAAGCGCCTTTTGTGGAAACACGCTTGCGCCCCTTCGTTTACTGTAGCAAAGCTGGAGTCTCATCACCCAGGCTGTGGCTATTGTTTGTGTTAGTTCAGTACATTTCTGCAACGACATCTGTCCCAAGTCGCTGCTCTCTGTCCTGAAGTCACAGCCTCCCCAGCCCAGTGGCTGTGGCTCGTCTGCACCCTGCATTTGCTCCCAGGCCCAGCGTCCAGGACAGGACCCCACAGCCCATGGGCACACTCCCTCCTGGGCCCCTGCCCCGAGGTCCCCCATCTGGTCCTGCCACCTGCACGTGTCCGCTGACAGCCGCTCTCTCTACAGTGTCTGGCCGACAGCTGCAGCCCGAGGAGCCAGACGCAGACACGGAAGACGACCATTCTGTAAGTGAGGCCCAGGGAGGACGTGTGTCCGCCTCGTGCCCCGCCCCGCCCTTTCCCGGGCCCTGGGAGAGCCTGAGGGCCCGGAAGTGACTTGGTTTTTCCCTCCTGCCAGGTGACCGCAGGGCCTGTGGATGAGATCCTGCGGCCACGGCCTCAGGGGTCCTCACCTGTTTACGAATGTGCAGCCGAGGGCGCTGACCTTGGGCCCCAGGTAAGCCTGCCAGGCAGAGCCCGCAGGCCGGGGAGGCCAGGCGTGGGGTCCTGGGCAGCCCGTCTCCTCCCGCATCACCTGCAGGGGCAGCTCCCAGGTGCGTCTGCGCAGCCACGCCGCCCAGCCCGCCCGACGTCCCGCTGACTCCTCCGTGTCCCCGGGCCTCGCTCCCTGGCCCTGGCCAGGACACAGGGAGAGGGAGAGCCCGCAGCTCTCATGCGCACACGTGTGTGCTGACGGACAGCGGACCCCCGGCTCCCGCGTGGGGCTATTTCGGGGGCACGGGACGTGTGCACACACACACCTGCGTGACACGCACACTGTCTCTGGGGGCAGACACAGGGCCCGTGGCTGCCTCTGGAAAGGAGGGCTTTTCTTTCTTAGCTCCCTGCATACAAAGTTCCAGTTGCGGTGGGGGTTACCGTGAGAGCCGCGGGCCTGGCCGGGCCCTGCGCGGAAGTGGGAGGGCCGCGAGCTGCCTCTCCCTGGCGGAAGGCTCCGGAGGGACGCAGACCCTCCCCACACAGCTGCACCTCGGAGGGTCCGGGCCCCTCTGAACTGAGGTCCCCCGCCCTGGGCGTGTGCCGGGGCCTAACGACCCACACCTGTGACTGCAGGACGCCCCGAGCCGGCAAGCGTCCGCAGGGAGACGGAGATCCTGGTGGAGGTGGGACTCAGGGGACTCGCGGACAGTGTTCAGGATGAGTCGTGCAGAGGTGGGTACGGCAGGAGCTGAGGGCCGGCGAGGTGTGCCCTGCGCCGGGCTCCCCCACCCGAGCAGGAAGGGGAGGAGCATGGAGGCTGGCGTGTGCCCTTGTGCCCTGGGGAGGGCGCTCTTGTCCCCTCGTCGGGCCTGGGGAGGGGCGGGGGCCCCAGACCTTGCCCTCCACGCCTGTGATGAGGAGCCGGAGTCCTGGCCAGGTGGACCCAGGGTTTCTCATGTGCACGAGGGAGACACCGTGTCTGCTGGCACACGCCATGGCGTGAGGGGCCAGGCAGCACCGGGCCACGTGGCCAGGGCAGGTGCTACACTGGGCGGCACCTGCTGAGGAGGGCGGGCCGCCACCAAAGCAGCCTGTCTCCCCTTGGTGGCCCCAGCTGTCCAACAGCTCTGCTGGACACCGCGGCCCCGTCTGTCTGAGGCCTGGCCGGCAGCTCCCGGTGTCCCGTGTTCTCCTTGGCGCCTGTGTACCCCCCTGGCTGGGGCGCCAGGGGCCCTGCGGGCAGTCGCTGCTCCAAGCACTTGTGGAGATAGAGGCGCGGGGGCTGGGTGGGGTCAGCCGGCCCCCACGTCCTGGCAGGGTGGGGGTGGGGAGAGGAGACAGCGCCCACCTGAGGCTGCCTGTGCCCGGTGCCCAACCCCCGCTCTGTGTTGCCCGGGGTGCTGGGCGGGAAGGGGGGTCCCTGTGCTCCGGAGACACAGGCTGCCGCGGTGATGCCGTGGTGGGACAGGCGCAGGCTCACCACGGCCCTGGTGTGCTTCTGCCCCAGTCCGTGCAGGAGGCCACAGAGGTGACGCTGAAGACAGAGGTGGAGGCAGGAGCCAGCGGCTACAGTGTCACGGGCGGCGGGGACCGGGGTATCTTTGTCAAACAGGTGCTGAAGGACTCCTCGGCCGCCAAGCTCTTCAGCTTGCGAGAAGGTGCGTGGCCAGTCCGTCCCTGCGGCCCCCGCCGTCCCGACCAGCACGGGAGGCACTGGGGGGGCCATACCTGGAGCTTCGAATGCCCACTTCACCTCCCTGCCCAACTGCCTCCAGGCTGGGGACCCCCCCTGCACACTGGTGGGACGGGGTGACGCCCCCACCTGCCCAGGTGCTCGGCGGGGGGAGCTGCGGCCGAGAGGTGGCAGCCCCTTTGCAGTCACGCCCGGGGCCTCCTCCCCAGCGAGAGCAGAGGGGCACTGAGGCCGGCTGCTCTTCCTCCGTCCAGGGGACCAGCTGCTCAGCGCCACCGTGTTCTTTGACAACATTAAATATGAAGACGCTCTCAAAATCCTTCAGTATTCAGAGCCGTACAAAGTTCAGTTCAAAATCAAACGGAAACTCGCCGCCCGCGAGGATGAGGAGCGGGGAATCAGCGGCGCCCAGCGCGGCCCCGAGGGCGAGGAGAAGCAGGTGAGTCGCCCTGCCAGCAGGCCGCGCCCCAGCCCGCCCCGTCTCTGAGCCAGGGGCCGAGGCCACCTGCCCTGGCACCAAGTCCCCTCTCCCTGTGTTTCAGGACGAGGCCGTCGCCGACGAGAGCAAAGAGACCCCCACGAAGACACTGGAAGGAGACGGGGACCGAGAGAGACTCATCGCCAAGCCCAGGGTGGGGAGAGGCAGGCGGGCCCAGAGGGACAGGTTCTCCTGGCCCAAATTCCAAACAATCACGGGAAAGCGGCTGCCGGGACCCCGGAGGTCACACAGCTCTTCGGAGGCCCACGACCGCGGGGACGTGCCTGACGTGTCCCCCACGAGCAAAGACACGGAAGGCCAGCTCATGGCCGAGCGCCAGGAGCAGGAGGCAGCGCCAGGCAGCCAGCGCAGGGGCAGGTTCCTGAACCTCAGGCTCAGGACGGGCACGGGGCAGGGCCCCTCTGCGGCAGGACACCCAGGCCCGGGGCCCGGGGCTGGCAGCCGGGAGGGCACGGGGGCCGCCTCGTACGCCGGGAGGGAGGAGGGGGCAGCACAGGTGCCAGCGGCTCAGAGCACGCAGCCGGCCACAGAGGCCCTGGCAGCAACCGGGGGACAGGCAGGTCCCCCAGCCAGACTCCAGAGGACCCAGGAGGGGACAGCCCAGGGGGAGGCTCCGCCACAGACGAAACCCGGGATGGGGCAGGACAGGGAAGGACAGGGGGTGCGGGGCCTGGAGATAGGGGTGGCCAGACTGTCCCTGCAGGACGGGACGGATGGAGTCAGCACCCACATCGGCCCACCAGAAATCCGGGTCCGAATACAAGACTTAAAGACACCCAAATTTACATTTTCCAAAGAAAAAGTTCTGGAGAAAGAAAGAGGCGCTCCTGCCCCAGAGCTGGGGAAAGGCCAGGCCGTGTCCCGTGCAGACGGCCCTGGCCCCGAGACTGACACGGCGGGAGGAGCAGAGGGCCTGGCAGCCACGGAGCCCATCGCAACAGTGCCAGGCCACGTGGGGGCAGCAGGACCCAGGGGGACCGGCATGCAGGCCACAGACGGGGCGCAGGAGGAAGGAACGGACAAGGAGGGAAGGGAAGACAAAGCAAAAGCGCACAAGTTCAAAATGCTGTCCTTTGGATGGTCACCGAGTAAAGAGCCAAAGGCAGTGAGGACAAAGGACACACACGACAAGGCCCAGGGCCAGGACGCAGGCGTCACGGGGGACACTACAGGGGACAGAGGCAAACTCAGGGAGGGAAAGGAGGAAGACGTACATTCTGTTTCACTGGACAAAAAAACAATAAAAATTACAGAAAGAACAGAAGAAAAAGAAACAATAAAAGAAGAAATAACCTTGGGCGAAAAAGAAGTGGCCGCCAAAGACAGCAAGTTCAAGATGCCCAAGTTCAAGATGCCGTCCTTCGGGGTGTCGGCCCCTGGCAAGTCCATCGAGGCATCGCTGGAGGTGTCCGCGCCCAAGGTGGAGGCCGATGTGTCCCTGCCCTCGGTCCAGGGCGACCTCAAGACCAGTGACCTGAGCATTCAGCTCCCCAGCGCCGACCTGGAGGTCCAGGCTGGCCAGGTGGGCGTCAAGCTCCCGGAGGGCCAGGTGCCCGAGGCAGACCTGGCGGCACAGGCGTCTGGAGCCGGCCTCAAGGGCCACCTGCCCAAGGTGCAGATGCCCAGCTTCAAGATGCCCAAGGTGGACATCAAGGGCCCCCAGGTGGACATCAAGGGCCCCAAGATGGACCTCAAGGGCCCCAAGGGGCAGGTGACCGCCCCTGACGTGGACGTGTCTGTGTCCGTGCCCGGAGCAGAGGTGGACATCCAGGCACCCGGTGCCAAGCTGGAGCCCGTGCGGCTGGAGGGGGACCTGTCCCTGGGCGACAAGGAGGTGGCCGCCAAAGACAGCAAGTTCAAGATGCCCAAGTTCAAGATGCCGTCCTTCGGGGTATCGGCCCCCGGCAAGTCCATCGAGGCCTCGCTAGAGGTGTCCGCGCCCAAGGTGGAGGCCGACGTGTCCCTGCCCTCCGTCCAGGGCGACCTCAAGACCAGTGACATGAGCATTCAGCTCCCCAGCGCCGACCTGGAGGTCCAGGCTGGCCAGGTGGGTGTCAAGCTCCCGGAGGGCCAGGTGCCCGAGGCAGACCTGGCGGCACAGGCGTCTGGAGCCGGCCTCAAGGGCCACCTGCCCAAGGTGCAGATGCCCAGCTTCAAGATGCCCAAGCTGGACATCAAGGGCCCCCAGGTGGACATCAAAGGCCCCAAGGTGGACGTCAAGGGGCCCAAGGAGCAGGTGACCGCCCCTGACGTGGACGTGTCTGTGTCCGTGCCCGGAGCGGAGGTGGACGTCCAGGCGCCCGGAGCCAAGCTGGAGCCCGTGCGGCTGGAGGGGGACCTGTCCCTGGGCGACAAGGAGGTGGCTGCCAAAGACAGCAAGTTCAAGATGCCAAAGTTCAAGATGCCGTCCTTCGGGGTGTCGGCCCCCGGCAAGCCCATCGAGGCCTCGCTGGAGGTGTCCTCGCCCAAGGTGGAGGCCGACGTGTCCCTGCCCTCCGTCCAGGGCGACCTCAAGACCAGTGACTTGAGCATTCAGCTCCCCAGCGCCGACCTGGAGGTCCAGGCTGGCCAGGTGGGCGACAAGCTCCCGGAGGGCCAGGTGCCCGAGGCAGACCTGGCGGCACAGGCGTCTGGAGCCGGCCTCAAGGGCCACCTGCCCAAGGTGCAGATGCCCAGCTTCAAGATGCCCAAGGTGGACATCAAGGGCCCCCAGGTGGACATCAAAGGCCCCAAGGTGGACCTCAAGGGCCCCAAGCTGGACCTGAAAGGCCCCAAGGGGCAGGTGACCGCCCCTGATGTGGATATGTCTGTGTCCGTGCCTGGAGCGGAGGTGGACATCCAGGCGCCTGCTGTCACGCTGGAGCCCATGCGGCTGGAGGGGGACCTTTCCCTCGGTGACAAGGACGTGGCCACCAAAGACAGCAAGTTCAAGATGCCCAAGTTCAAGATGCCGTCCTTCGGGGTGTCGGCCCCCAGCAAGCCCATCGAGGCCTCGCTGGAGGTGTCCGCGCCCAAGGTGGAGGCCGACGTGTCCCTGCCCTCCGTCCAGGGCGACCTCAAGACCAGTGACATGAGCATTCAGCTCCCCAGCGCCGACCTGGAGGTCCAGGCTGGCCAGGTGGGTGTCAAGCTCCCGGAGGGCCAGGTGCCCGAGGCAGACCTGGCGGCACAGGCGTCTGGAGCCGGCCTCAAGGGCCACCTGCCCAAGGTGCAGATGCCCAGCTTCAAGATGCCCAAGGTGGACATCAAGGGCCCCCAGGTGGACGTCAAGGGCCTCAAGGTGGACCGAAAAGGCCCCAAGGGGCAGGTGACCGCCCCTGACGTGGACGTGTCTGTGTCCGTGCCCGGAGCGCAGGTGGACATCCAGGCGCCCGGTGCCAAGGTGGAGCCCGTGCGGCTGGAGGGGGACCTGTCCCTGGGCGACAAGGAGGTGGCCGCCAAAGACAGCAAATTCAAGATGCCCAAGTTCAAGATGCCGTCCTTCGGGGTCTCGGCCCCTGGCAAGTCCATCGAGGCCTCGCTGGAGATGTCCGCGCCCAAGGTGGAGGCCGACGTGTCCCTGCCCTCGGTCCAGGGCGACCTCAAGACCAGTGACCTGAGCATTCCGCTCCCCAGTGCCGACCTGGAGGTCCCGGCTGGCCAGGTGGGTGTCAAGCTCCCGGAGGGCCAGGTGCCCGAGGCAGACCTTGCGGCACAGGCGTCTGGAGCCGGCCTCAAGGGCCACCTGCCCAAGGTGCAGATGCCGAGCTTCAAGATGCCCAAGGTGGACATCAAGGGCCCCCAGGTGGACATCAAGGGCCCCAAGCTGGACCTCAAGGGCCCCAAGCTGGACCTGAAAGGCCCCAAGGGGCAGGTGACGGCCCCTGATGTGGATATGTCTGTGTCCGTGCCTGGAGCGGAGGTGGACATCCAGGCGCCTGGAGTCACGCTGGAGTCCGTGCGGCTGGAGGGGGACCTTTCCCTCGGTGACAGGGACGTGGCCGTCAAAGACAGCAAGTTCAAGATGCCTAAGTTCAAGATGCCGTCCTTCGGGGTGTCGGCCCCCGGCAAGCCCATCGAGGCCTCGCTGGAGGTGTCCGCGCCCAAGGTGGAGGCCGACATGTCCGTGCCCTCCGTCGAGTGCGACCTCAAGACCAGTGACCTGAGCATTCAGCTCCCCAGTGCCGACCTGGAGGTCCAGGCTGGCCAGGTGGGTGTCAAGCTCCCGGAGGGCCAGGTGCCCGAGGCAGACCTGGTGGCACAGGCGTCTGGAGCCGGCCTCAAGGGCCACCTGCCCAAGGTGCAGATGCCCAGCTTCAAGATGCCCAAGGTGGACATCAAGGGCCCCCAGGTGGACATCAAGGGCCCCCAGATGGACCTCAAGGGCCCCAAGGGGCAGGTGACCGCCCCTGACGTGGACATGTCTGTGTCTCTGTCTGGCACGGAGGTGGACGTCCAGGCGCCTGGAGCCAAGCTGGAACCCGTGCGGCTGGAGGGGGACCTGTCCCTGGGTGACAAGGACGTGGCCGCCAAAGACAGCAAGTTCAAGATGCCCAAGTTCAAAATGCCGTCCTTTGGGGTGTCGGCCCCCGGCAAGCCCATCGAGGCCTCGCTGGAGGTGTCCGCGCCCAAGGTGGAGGCCGACGTGTCCCTGCCCTCCGTCCAGGGCGACCTGAAGACCAGTGACCTGAGCATTCAGCTCCCCAGCGCCGACCTGGAGGTTCAGGCTGGCCAGGTGGATGTCAAGCTCCCGGAGGGCCAGGTGCCCGAGACAGACCTGGCGGCACAGGCGTCTGGAGCCGGCCTCAAGGGCCACCTGCCCAAGGTGCAGATGCCCAGCTTCAAGATGCCCAAGGTGGACATCAAGGGCCCCCAGGTGGACATCAAGGGCCCCAAGGTGGATCTCAAGGGCCCCAAGCTGGACCTGAAAGGCCCCAAGGGGCAGGTGACCGCCCCTGACGTGGACGTGTCTGTGTCCGTGCCCGGAGCGGAGTGGGACGTCCAGGCGCCCGATGCCAAGCTGGAGCCCATGCGGCTGGAGGGGGACCTGTCCCTGGGCGACAAGGAGGTGGCCGCCAAAGACAGCAAGTTCAAGATGCCCAAGTTCAAGATGCCGTCCTTCGGGGTCTCGGCCCCTGGCAAGTCCATCGAGGCCTCGCTGGAGGTGTCCGCACCCAAGGTGGAGGCCGACGTGCCCCTGCCCTCGGTCCAGGGTGACCTCAAGACCAGTGACATGAGCATTCAGCTCCCCAGCGCCGACCTGGAGGTCCAGGCTGGCCAGGTGGGTGTCAAGCTCCCGGAGGGCCAGGTGCCCGAGGCAGACCTGGCGGCACAGGCATCTGGAGCCGGCCTCAAGGGCCACCTGCCCAAGGTGCACATGCCCAGCTTCAAGATGCCCAAGGTGGACATCAAGGGCCCCCAGGTGGACATCAAGGGCCCCCAGATGGACCTCAAGGGCCCCAAGGGGCAGGTGACCGCCCCTGACGTGGACGTGTCTGTGTCTCTGTCTGGCACGGAGGTGGACGTCCAGGCGCCCGGAGCCAAGCTGGAACCCGTGCGGCTGGAGGGGGACCTGTCCCTGGGCGAGAAAGACGTGGCCGCCAAAGACAGCAAGTTCAAGATGCCCAAGTTCAAGATGCCGTCCTTCGGGGTGTCGGCCCCCGGCAAGCCCATTGAGGCCTCGCTGGAGGTGTCCGCGCCCAAGGTGGAGGCCGACGTGTCCCTGCCCTCCGTCCAGGGCGACCTCAAGACCAGTGACCTGAGCATTCGGCTCCCCAGCGGCGATCTTGAGGTCCAGGATTTCCAGGTTGCTGTCAAGCTCCCGGAGGGCCAGGTGCCCGAGGCAGACCTGGCGGCACAGGCGTCTGGAGCCGGCCTCAAGGGCCACCTGCCCAAGGTGCAGATGCCCAGCTTCAAGATGCCCAAGGTGGACGTCAAGGGCCCCCAGGTGGACGTCAAGGCCCCCAAGCTGGACCTGAAAGGCCCCAAGGGGCAGGTGACCGCCCCTGACGTGGACGTGTCTGTGTCTGTTCCTGGAGCGGAGGTGGACGTCCAGGCGCCTGGTGCCAAGCTGGAGCCCGTGCGGCTGGAGGGGGACCTGTCCCTGGGCGAGAAGGACGTGGCCACCAAAGACAGCAAGTTCAAGATGCCCAAGTTCAAGATGCCGTCCTTCGGGGTGTCGGCCCCTGGCAAGTCCATCGAGGCCTCGCTGGAGGTGTCCGCGCCCAAGGTGGAGGCCGACGTGTCCCTGCCCTCCGTCCAGGGCGACCTCAAGACCAGTGACATGAGCATTCAGCTCCCCAGTGCCGACCTGGAGGTCCAGGCTGGCCAGGTGGGCGTCAAGCTCCCGGAGGGCCAGGTGCCCGAGGCAGACCTGGCGGCACAGGCGTCTGGAGCCGGCCTCAAGGGCCACCTGCCCAAGGTGCAGATGCCCAGCTTCAAGATGCCCAAGGTGGACGTCAAGGCCCCCAAGCTGGACCTGAAAGGCCCCAAGGGGCAGGTGACCGCCCCTGACGTGGACGTGTCTGTGTCTGTTCCTGGAGCGGAGGTGGACGTCCAGGCGCCTGGTGCCAAGCTGGAGCCCGTGCGGCTGGAGGGGGACCTGTCCCTGGGCGAGAAGGACATGGCCACCAAAGACAGCAAGTTCAAGATGCCCAAGTTCAAGATGCCGTCCTTCGGGGTATCGGCCCCTGGCAAGCCCATCGAGGCCTCGCTGGAGGTGTCCGCGCCCAAGGTGGAGGCCGACGTGTCCCTGCCCTCCGTCCAGGGCGACCTCAAGACCAGTGACCTGAGCATTCAGCTCCCCAGCGCCGACCTGGAGGTCCCGGCTGGCCAGGTGGGCGTCAAGCTCCCGGAGGGCCAGGTGCCCGAGGCAGACCTGGCGGCACAGGCGTCTGGAGCCGGCCTCAAGGGCCACCTGCCCAAGGTGCAGATGCCCAGCTTCAAGATGCCCAAGGTGGACGTCAAGGGCCCCAAGGTGGACGTCAAGGCCCCCAAGCTGGACCTGAAAGGCCCCAAGGGGCAGGTGACCGCCCCTGAGGTGGACGTGTCTGTGTCTGTTCCTGGAGCGGAGGTGGACGTCCAGGCGCCTGGTGCCAAGCTGGAGCCCGTGGGGCTGGAGGGGGACCTGTCCCTGGACGAGAAGGACGTGGCCACCAAAGACAGCAAGTTCAAGATGCCCAAGTTCAAGATGCCGTCCTTCGGGGTATCGGCCCCTGGCAAGTCCATCGAGGCCTCGCTGGAGGTGTCCGCGCCCAAGGTGGAGGCCGACGTGTCCCTGCCCTCCGTCCAGGGCGACCTCAAGACCAGTGACCTGAGCATTCAGCTCCCCAGCGCCGACCTGGAGGTCCAGGCTGGCCAGGTGGGCGTCAAGCTCCCGGAGGGCCAGGTGCCCGAGGCAGACCTGGCGGCACAGGCGTCTGGAGCCGGCCTCAAGGGCCACCTGCCCAAGGTGCAGATGCCCAGCTTCAAGATGCCCAAGGTGGACATCAAGGGCCCCCAGGTGGACATCAAGGGCCCCAAGATGGACCTCAAGGGCCCCAAGGGGCAGGTGACCGCCCCTGACGTGGACGTGTCTGTGTCTCTGTCTGGCACGGAGGTGGACGTCCAGGCGCCCGGAGCCAAGCTGGAACCCGTGCGGCTGGAGGGGGACCTGTCCCTGGGCGAGAAGGACGTGGCCGCCAAAGACAGCAAGTTCAAGATGCCCAAGTTCAAGATGCCGTCCTTCGGGGTGTCGGCCCCTGGCAAGCCCATCGAGGCCTCGCTGGAGGTGTCCGCGCCCAAGGTGGAGGCCGACGTGTCCCTGCCCTCCGTCCAGGGCGACCTCAAGACCAGTGACCTGAGCATTCGGCTCCCCAGCGGCGATCTTGAGGTCCAGGATTTCCAGGTTGCTGTCAAGCTCCCAGAGGGCCAGGTGCCCGAGGCAGACCTGGCGACACAGGCGTCTGGAGCCGGCCTCAAGGGCCACCTGCCCAAGGTGCAGATGCCCAGCTTCAAGATGCCCAAGGTGGACGTCAAGGGCCCCAAGGTGGACGTCAAGGCCCCCAAGCTGGACCTGAAAGGCCCCAAGGGGCAGGTGACTGCCCCTGAGGTGGACGTGTCTGTGTCTGTTCCTGGAGCGGAGGTGGACGTCCAGGCGCCTGGTACCAAGCTGGAGCCCGTGGGGCTGGAGGGGGACCTGTCCCTGGGCGAGAAGGACGTGGCCGCCAAAGACAGCAAATTCAAGATGCCCAAGTTAAAGATGCCGTCCTTCGGGGTATCGGCCCCTGGCAAGTCCATCGAGGCCTCGCTGGAGGTGTCCGCGCCCAAGGTGGAGGCCGACGTGTCCCTGCCCTCCGTCCAGGGCGACCTCAATACCAGTGACATGAGCATTCAGCTCCCCAGTGCCGACCTGGAGGTCCAGGCTGGCCAGGTGGGCGTCAAGCTCCCGGAGGGCCAGGTGCCCGAGGGAGACCTGGCGGCACAGGCGTCTGGAGCCGGCCTCAAGGGCCACCTGCCCAAGGTGCAGATGCCCAGCTTCAAGATGCCCAAGGTGGACATCAAGGGCCCCCAGGTGGACATCAAGGGCCCCAAGCTGGACCTGAAAGGCCCCAAGGGGCAGGTGACCGCCCCTGATGTGGATATGTCTGTGTCCGTGCCCGGCGCGGAGGTGGACATCCAGGCGCCTGGAGTCACGCTGGAGTCCGTGCGGCTGGAGTGGGACCTTTCCCTCGGTGACAGGGACGTGGCCGCCAAAGACAGCAAGTTCAAGATGCCCAAGTTCAAGATGCCGTCCTTCGGGGTGTCTGCCCCTGGCAAGTCCATCGAGGCCTCGCTGGAGGTGTCCGCACCCAAGGTGGAGGCCGACGTGTCCCTGCCCTCCGTCCAGGGTGACCTCAAGACCAGTGACTTGAGCATTCAGCTCCCCAGTGCCGACCTGGAGGTCCAGGCTGGCCAGGTGGGCGTCAAGCTCCCGGAGGGCCAGGTGCCCGAGGCAGACCTGGCGGCACAGGCGTCTGGAGCCGGCCTCAAGGGCCACCTGCCCAAGGTGCAGATGCCCAGCTTCAAGATGCCCAAGGTGGACATCAAGGGCCCCCAGGTGGACGTCAAGGGCCCCAAGGTGGACGTCAAGGGCCCCAAGCTGGACCTGAAAGGCCCCAAGGGGCAGGTGACCGCCCCTGATGTGGATATGTCTGTGTCCGTGCCCGGAGCGGAGGTGGACATCCAGGCGCCTGGAGTCACGCTGGAGCCCGTGCGGCTGGAGGGGGACCTTTCCCTCGGTGACAGGGACGTGGCCGCCAAAGACAACAAGTTCAAGATGCCTAAGTTCAAGATGCCGTCCTTCGGGGTGTCGGCCCCCGGCAAGCCCATCGAGGCCTCGCTGGAGGTGTCCGCGCCCAAGGTGGAGGCCGACATGTCCGTGCCCTCCGTCGAGGGCGACCTCAAGACCAGTGACCTGAGCATTCAGCTCCCCAGCGCCGACCTGGAGGTCCAGGCTGGCCAGGTGGGCGTCAAGCTCCCGGAGGGCCAGGTGCCCGAGGCAGACCTGGCGGCACAGGCGTCTGGAGCCGGCCTCAAGGGCCACCTGCCCAAGGTGCAGATGCCCAGCTTCAAGATGCCCAAAGTGGACATCAAGGGCCCCCAGGTGGACATGAAAGGCCCCAAGATGGACCTCAAGGGCCCCAAGGGGCAGGTGACCGCCCCTGATGTGGATATGTCTGTGTCCGTGCCCGGAGCGGAGGTTGACGTCCAGGCGCCTGGTGCCAAGCTGGAGCCCATGCGGCTGGAGGGGGACCTGTCCCTGGGTTACAAGGAGGTGGCCGCCAAAGACAGCAAGTTCAAGATGCCCAAGTTCAAGATGCCGTCCTTCGGGGTGTCGGCCCCCGGCAAGTCCATCGAGGCCTCGCTGGAGGTGTCCGCGCCCAAGGTCGAGGCCAATGTGTCCCTGCCCTCGGTCCAGGGTGACCTCAAGACCAGTGACTTGAGCATTCAGCTCCCCAGTGCCGACCTGGAGGTCCAGGCTGGCCAGGTGGGCGTCAAGCTCCCGGAGGGCCAGGTGCCTGAGGCAGACCTGGCGGCACAGGCGTCTGGAGCCGGCCTCAAGGGCCACCTGCCCAAGGTGCAGATGCCCAGCTTCAAGATGCCCAAGGTGGACATTAGGGGCCCCCAGGTGGACATCAAGGGCCCCAAGCTGGACCTGAAAGGCCCCAAGGGGCAGGTGACCGCCCCTGATGTGGATATGTCTATGTCCGTGCCCGGCGCGGAGGTGGACATCCAGGCGCCTGGTGTCACGCTGGAGCCCGTGCGGCTGGAGGGGGACCTTTCTCTCGGTGACAAGGACGTGGCCACCAAAGACAGCAAGTTCAAGATGCCCAAGTTCAAGATGCCGTCCTTCGGGGTGTCGGCCCCCGGCAAGTCCATCGAGGCCTCGCTGGAGGTGTCTGCGCCCAAGGTGGAGGCCGATGTGTCCCTGCCCTCGGTCCCGGGTGACCTCAAGACCAGTGACCTGAGCATTCAGCTCCCCAGCGCCGACCTGGAGGTCCAGGCTGGCCAGGTGGGTGTCAAGCTCCCGGAGGGCCAGGTGCCCGAGGCAGACCTGGCGGCACAGGCGTCTGGAGCCGGCCTCAAGGGCCACCTGCCCAAGGTGCAGATGCCCAGCTTCAAGATGCCCAAAGTGGACATCAAGGGCCCCCAGGTGGACATCAAGGGCCCCCAGGTGGACATCAAAGGCCCCAAGGGGCAGGTGACCGCCCCTGATGTGGATATGTCTGTGTCCGTGCCCGGAGCGGAGGTGGACATCCAGGCGCCTGGTGTCACGCTGGAGCCCGTGCGGCTGGAGGGGGACCTTTCCCTCGGTGACAAGGAGGTGGCCACCAAAGACAGCAAGTTCAAGATGCCCAAGTTCAAGATGCCGTCCTTCGGGGTGTCGGCCCCCGGCAAGTCCATCGAGGCCTCGCTGGAGGTGTCTGCGCCCAAGGTGGAGGCCGATGTGTCCCTGCCCTCGGTCCCGGGTGACCTCAAGACCAGTGACCTGAGCATTCAGCTCCCCAGCGCCGACCTGGAGGTCCAGGCTGGCCAGGTGGGTGTCAAGCTCCCGGAGGGCCAGGTGCCCGAGGCAGACCTGGCGGCACAGGCGTCTGGAGCCGGCCTCAAGGGCCACCTGCCCAAGGTGCAGATGCCCAGCTTCAAGATGCCCAAAGTGGACATCAAGGGCCCCCAGGTGGACATCAAGGGCCCCCAGGTGGACATCAAAGGCCCCAAGGGGCAGGTGACCGCCCCTGATGTGGATATGTCTGTGTCCGTGCCCGGAGCGGAGGTGGACATCCAGGCGCCTGGTGTCACGCTGGAGCCCGTGCGGCTGGAGGGGGACCTTTCCCTCGGTGACAAGGAGGTGGCCACCAAAGACAGCAAGTTCAAGATGCCCAAGTTCAAGATGCCGTCCTTCGGGGTGTCGGCCCCCGGCAAGCCCATCGAGGCCTCGCTGGAGTTGTCCGCGCCCAAGGTGGAGGCCGACGTGTCCCTGCCCTCCGTCGAGGGCGACCTCAAGACCAGTGACCTGAGCATTCAGCTCCCCAGCGCCGACCTGGAGGTTCAGGCTGGCCAGGTGGGCGTCAAGCTCCCGGAGGGCCAGGTGCCCGAGGCAGACCTGGCGGCACAGGCGTCTGGAGCCGGCCTCAAGGGCCACCTGCCCAAGGTGCAGATGCCCAGCTTCAAGATGCCCAAGGTGGACGTCAAGGGCCCCCAGGTGGACATCAAGGGCCCCCAGGTGGACCTCAAGGGCCCCAAGGGGCAGGTGACCGCCCCTGACCTGGACGTGTCTGTGTCTGTGTCTGGCATGGAGGTGGACATCCAGGCGCCTGGTGCCAAGCTGGAGCCCGTGCGGCTGGAAGGGGACCTGTCCCTGGGCGACAAGGACGTGGCCGCCAAAGACAGCACGTTGAAGGGGTCCAGGCTGTCGTTCCCGGACGGCAGTGTGGTGGTTTCTGGGTGTTCATCCTATGAAGCTTCCGTGGTTACTTCTGATGGAGCAAGCCTCGTTTCCTCACCGGACAGTGCTTCCCTTATAAGTAAAATGGACTCAGGTGTTTCATTGGAGTATCATCTTCCTGATCCCAATATTGACCGTGACTTTAGTGGTTATGTTGGAAAAGATACAGGGATAATCAAAGTTAGGAAATCCCATTTCAAAGTTTCCAGTTTGTTTTCTTCTGCTGGCAAAACTCCCAAAGACTCCGTGGGTGTCGGTGACCAGTCGGCGGGACGTGTGCCCAGCGCTGCCTTGGTGGCCGCGGCAGAGACGCGGAGCCCCGGGGTGCCGGGACCAGCTCAGGCTTCGGGGGACCCCCTGGCGCCGGGCCCCACGTTCTCGCTGGCCGGGTTTCCTTCTTCCCGGCTTGACCTCTCCGCTGCCCTCGGCGAGTCCTGCGTGGGCACTGCCAGTGCGGCCGTCACGCTCACGAAGTACCAGGTGACTGTGCCCAGGGCCGCGTTGTCCCCTCTGCCTTCCCTGGAGCCTTCCGCTGGGTCCGAGGCCGACGTTCGCCCTGACAGCACAGAAGGCTCCTGCGACCGGCAGCCGCGTGACGGGCTTCCAGTGTCCCCCGCTGATAGTGGCGCTGGCCTGGAGCATCCCGTGATTCCTGCTTCTCACAGTCATGTGACTTTTCCTAAGTTCCATAAACCAAAGTTTGGGTTTTCTGTCCCAAAGGCAGCGGTTCCTGGGGGAGCCGCACCTGCGGCCGAGTGTGCCCGGGTCCCGTCTCCTCCCAGCCCTGCAACGGAAGAGCCCCTGCAGCCGTCCCACGGGAAAGCAGAGGCTGCCGCGCCCGCCGTGGAAAGTCCAGCGGAGGAGGCCGCCGCGGGGGGCACGGCCGTGGACTCCCAGGAGCGCTGGTTTAAGATGCCCACGCTCCGCATGCCCCGCTTCGGGCGCTCCTCCCGGGACAGGGGCGGGGCCGGGAAGCAGGAAGGGGCTGCAGCTGGAGCCAGGGAGCTCCCGGGTCCTGCCCCAAGCGCGGGGGGCAGCACGTCCCTGCGGCCCCCAGAAGCAGAAGCAGCTGTGACAGCTTCTGAGAGCAAACTGTCCGCAGGTGTCCTCGGGCAGGATCCTGACGGCACAGGCTCGCAGCTGCTCCTGCCCAGCGCAGGGAGGCCCGAGGCCGATCCTTCCCCTTCCAAGGCCAGGGTCCCGCCAGCCGAAGGCTCCCTCGGGCTTGTGACGGCTGGCCCGGGACTCTCAGAGAGCCGGGCTCCTCCAGGAGAAGCAGGCGGGACTCCTGTTCCCACGCCAGGAGAGCCAGACCTTGCCAGGGTGGAGGAGAAGACAGGGAAACGGTCTTCCCAGCCGGAAGGGCCTCTTAAACTGAAAGCTTCAAGCACCGACGTGCCAGCCCAGATTTCCGTAGTTAACACGAATCAGCTCTGGGAAGACTCTGTGCTGACCGTCAGATTCCCCAAGTTCAAGGTGCCGCGGTTCTCCTTCCCCGCCCCCAGCGCGGAGGCCGATGTGTTCATCCCCACCGTGAGGGAGGTGCAGTGTCCGGAGCCCGGCGCCAGCGGGGCCCTCGGTGGGGAGAGCCCGGGGCCGTGGGAAGCCAGCATCCTGAAGTCAGGCGCTGGGGGCGCCGGGGAGCAGCCTGCGGGCCTCGACCTCTCCTTGGCGGCTCCCCCAATTTCTAAGGTCAGAGTGCACATCCAGGGTGCTCAGGCTGAGAGTCAAGAGGTCACCATACACAGCAGGGTGACGCCAGAGGTCGCAGACCTCGCGAAGCCCCGGGCTTTCTCCACTCAGATCGTGCGGGAGTCAGAGATCCCTGTGTCGAAGATTCAAACTCCTGCTTACGGGTTTGCCTTGCTAAAGGTGAAAATCCCGGAGCCCCGAATGCAAGCTGCGGCGCACACAGTGACACGAGAGGCCCTGGAAGAGGCTGCCACACAGGCCTCCCCGGGAGCAGACCCCGTCCCGGGAGAGCTGCAGCCCGACACCGGGGAGCCATTCGAGATCATCTCCCCCAGCGCCAGCGCTCCGGGACCACAGACACTCGCGCTGGAAGTCCCTTCTGGCCACCAGTTCGCAGACAGCTGTTTGGATGAGGAGCCAGCAGAGATCCTGGAGTTCCCCCCTGACGACGGCCGAGACGCAGCCACGCCGCTGGCTGACGGAGACGAGGCTCCAAAAGAGAGACCAGAAAGTAAAAAACCGGGTCTGCTCTGGTCTTGGCTTCCAAACATTGGCTTTTCTTCTGTGGACGAGACAAGTGCCGACTCCAAAGAGGACGTCCCGAGCCCCGCCCCCGTGCAGACGCAGCCCGAGGTGCGGCCAGACACGGAGCTGCCCAAAAAGCAGGAGAGGGCAGGCTGGTTCCGGTTCCCCAAGTTAGGGTTCTCGTCTTCCCCTGCCAAGAAAGGCAAAGGCACTGAGGAGGAGGCAGAGCCGGCAGAGCAAAAACTCCACGAAGAAACAGTCACCTTTTTTGACGCCCGAGAGAGCTTCTCCCCCGACGAGCAGGACGAGCAGGAGCTGGTGGCGGCGGCAGCAGGAACGGAGCCCACCCTGCCGGAGCAGGACGACTCGACTGGCCACGCCTCTGTGCCCAGACCACGACCGCGGGAAGGCCACGAGGTGTGACCTGTCGGCACGGAGACATGGACAGACCGAGTCAGAGAGCAGAGGCCGCGCGGCGTGCGGACCCCCCGTCCCTGCATGGCCCTCCTGACTCAGAACCAAAGATGTGCCCGGCCCCCCCGAGGTCCGGGGAGCAAAGAACACGGCCTGACGTCCCCAGGCCAGGACCCCCCCGGCACAATGGCGCTCTCGGTGACGACGGGGACGTCTGGGGTCTCCGCTAGACAAGCTTCAAGAGGCCTGTCCGTACCGCCGTGAAAACGTGGCTGCTTCTCCGAGGGAAACGCTGCGTGCGGTGTGGAGGCAGCTTCTGGCCACGTCTGTCCTGCTGCGGCTGCTTCCTGGCAATGTGCTTTCCCATTTCAGGCGGGGTGCGGGGCGCCCGGAATCCCTGCTTCCTGCTCCTGCGCTTCCTCCTCCAACCGTCTCCTGAACAGCAGGCTGCGGGATGCTTCGCGTGGTGACACTCAGGCCGCGACGGTGCGCGGGGCGAGTGGCAGAGGGCGGGACGGCGGCACGTGTCCACCTGCCTGCGGCACCTGTCCAGTGTGTGGCCCCACGCTGCGGCCCGACTGCAGACGGGACGGGCTTAGCGGGTCCCTGGATGGGCAATAAAGGAAGTGACGTGTCCCACAGTGGAGGCTGCCGGGTCTTTTGTTCCAGGGCTGGAGCCCACCAGGGCCTTGCTTCCCCCACACTCCCAGCCTCGCCCCAGCTGCTCTGGAGAACAGGCAGGGGACGTCACAGTGCCTGTGTGGTCACCTCTGGGTCCAGATCCTCCGCAGAGCTGGAGCCTATGAGGCAGACGACGGGGAAGGAGACAGGGCCGAGTCCACGGTGTGTTAGGCACACACAACCCTCCCCCTTCCCCCACGGGGACGAGGGCGCAGTGCGGAGCAGGGACAGCACAGAGGGGGCCGTGGCCATGTTTAGGGCTGTGCTCAGAGGCTCCCTTCGTCACCACGGCCCTCCTCCTGGGCAGCCCACAGGAGGCGAACCCACGTGGGTAGCAGAGTGAGGTTGTAGGGGGTTGCTAGGGCCTTACACCCCTCCCCGCTGCCCTCGGCTACCCCTGCCCTGCCCACCGAGCTCCCTGCGTGCCGCGTTCGGGGCGGGTGGCTGGCACCTGGCCTAGGCGGGCTACCAGCAGTGAGCGCTCCTCGTCCCTGGGGCGGTGGCTGCTGTCCTGGCTGTGGGTGTGAGAGCAGGGGCCGGGCTGCGAGCCCCTCTGGAGCACTGTGGCCCCACTCCCTGGGCCGCCCTGCGCGGGAGCAGAGGGTGGCGGCCGTGGGTGCAGGAGCGGGTGCTGGGGGCAGAGCTGGGTCCTTGCCCTGTGCCACCATGGCACCTGTGTCTTTCCCCGTGGCTGGCTGGGAAGGTCACCCAAGTTAGGGGACAGTGAACTCACACAGGGCCCCTGGGTGCTCATGAGTGGGGAAGGGAAGAAGGGGCTCAGTGGGCCTTCCTCGCGGTCAAGCGAGGCCGCGGCCTCTCCCGGCCCGGGATTCCTGCCCCCGCTGCAGCCCGCCTGCCGCACACACCTGGAGGGCTCAGCCCAGGGGCGCCGCAGTGGGGGGCCGCCTGGCCCCACAGGGCCTTTGTCCCTGTCTGAGCCTGCAGTGAGGGCTTGGGGTAGTGCGACCTGGGTGCTGGAGGCCAGGGGCAGCTGTCGCGCCATGTGGGATTCCCACGTGGCCTCGGTTCTCTTGTGTTTGAGTCGTCTGTGCCGTGTAAGGATAGCACCACAAATCAGCGGCTTAAAACAACACACATTTATGATGCCCCAGTTTGTGACGATCAGGAACCCACCACGGCCTTGCTGTGCTCAGGGACCTCAGGCTGCCATCGAGGTGTCAGCTGGGGCTCTGGTCTCTTCTGCCGCTTGGCTGGGGAAGGAGCCGCCTCGGAAGCCCATGTTGCTGCTGTTCCCGCTCAGTTCAGACTGGATGACGCTGGTCATCCCGAGCCTTGGTCTCCCGCTGGCTGGGGGCTGCAGGCCACCCCAGTGCCCAGACTCGTGGGCCTCTCCTTAGGACAGCTCACGCCCAGCAGCTCACTTTGTCAAGGCCAGCAGGGAACAGACTTCTAGCAGGATGAAGTTGCAATGTCGTGTCACGTGATCACAGGAGGGACACGCCATGCTTCTGGGCACTATACTGGTTACAGCGCGTGGCACAGGTCCTGTGCACGCCCAAGGCCAGGGCACACAAGGGCATAAGTACTGGGGGGGTCACAGGAGCCAATCGAGTCTGTCTGCCCCGTCCCAGAAGGGGCCACATCATGGTGCCCTTCTGGGGTCTCCAAGCCCTGTCAAGTGAGGGCTTCCCTGGGAGGGGGGTCTGCTTTGGAGCCGGCCTTTGAGGCTGCCACCGAGGTGCAGTGGCCAGACCCCAAGTGCGTGGAAACAGGCCTTTCACTGGCTTAGGGCCACCAGGCTGTTGTCCCAGTCGCCAGAGCTGGGAGTCCTGCTGGAACACGGCCTAGACTTTCCCGTGCAGGGCCAAGACCCAGCCAGCCCTGGAGGGTGCTGGGGCGTGGGTGGGGGATGGGAGGCACAGGGCGCGCAGCTTGGCTTGGTCAAGTGCAGCCCCTGCAGACCAGCTCCCCGGACTCCAGAGGCCGTGCAGGGCCCCCCGCCCTGCCCCGCCCCCTCGGCCCTGGGTCTCCTTCGTGTGCCTGTCCCACCCCCTTGGCCTGGGGTCCCCTCTGCCCACCTGCCCCCCCGGGGACCCCTCCACACACCCGCACTTGCCACGCATTAGGAGCCCCGCTTGGTGGTCGTCCTGCGCCCGACCCCTTGTCCCCTGGCCTGCGCCCTCTCCCAGGGCCTTGGTCTCATGGCTCTGGCTTCCCCTACAACCCCTGAGTCCACGGCACCGGAATCTGGGTCCTGGAGCACAGCTGCCCCTGCCCCGTCCCTGAGTTCCCGTGGACCCCAGACTGGGTGAGGAGCTCACACGGCAGACACGCAGCGTGGCTGTGCTACGGCGGTAAATGAAGGCAGGCGCCCCTAGGGTCCCAAGGAGGAGGAGGAGGAGGGGGGGGAGGAGGAGGAGGAGGATGAGGAGAGGCGGGAGGAGGAGGAGGAAGAGCAGGCAGAGGAGGAAGAGGATGAGGAGGAGAGGGAGAGGGGGAGGAGGAAGGGGGAGGAGGAGGGGGAGAGGAGGAGGAGGAGGGAGGGAGGAGGAGGGGGGAGGAGGAAGAGGAGGGAGGGAGGAGGAGAGGGAGAGGGGGAGGGGGGAGAGGGAGGAGGAGGAGGAGGAGAGGTGGGAGGAGGAGGAGGAAGAGCAGGCAGAGGAGGAAGAGGAGGAGGAGGAGAGGGAGAGGAGGAGGAAGAGGAGGAGGAGGAGGAGGGGAGGAGGAGGAGGGGAGAGGGGGAGGGAGAGAGGAGGGAGAAGGAGGGGGGGAGGAGGAGGGGGGAGGAGGAGGGGGAGAGGGGGAGGAGGCCGGGGAAGGAGGAGGGGGGAGGAGGAAGAGGAGGGAGGGAGGGAGGAGGAGAGGGGGGAGGAAGAGGAGGAGGAGGAGGAGGAGGAGGAGGAGGGAGGGAGGAGGAGAGGGGGGAGGAGGAGGAGGAGGAGGAAGAGGAGGAGGAGGAGGAGGGGGGGAGGAGAAGGAGGAGGGGGAGGGGAGGAGGAGGAGAGGGGGGAGGAGGAGAGGGGGAGGAGGAGGGGGGGAGGAGGAGAGGGGGAGGAGGAGGGGGAGGAGGGAGCTGTTGTTGTTGGAGTGGGGCGGCCCCTGCCGCAGCTGATTCACACGGACTCCAGCACACGGAAGCACACGGAAGCACACGGCATTCTTTCAGCCTGGCTCAGGGGCCAGGACAGGGTTCTCTGGGAGTCAGAGGGGCCACGCTGGCCTTCAGGCAGAGGTGGGGCTTAGGAGGGGCGGGATTCCGCGAGCAGAGAGTAGGGAACAGTTTGCAGGTAGCAGCCAGGAGCAGTTGGCCCCCGCAGGCTTGGGCTGAAAGCCCAGGCGGAGGGACGGGGGTGGGGGGTGGAGGGGGTCGGAGGGGGGAGTCCTGAGGGGGCACAGTGTCCAGCTGGAGCCAAGAAGGGCCGGGCCTCAGCCTCGCCACACGCAGTCCTGGCCCGGGGCTTGTCCGTCCAGGCCCACAGCGTAGCGGGAACCCCAGTCCCGCTCGAAGAGTTGCCGCAGCTGCTCCTGCACGGTGGCCACCCCGGGCGGGGTGCGCGGGGCCGTCTGGCTGACCACCAGGCCCACGCCCGAGGTGCTGCTGAAGTAATCTTCCGACCAGTTGGAAGTGCCTGGGACGGTGGGCGGAGGGGACCCTGGGTCACTGGACTGGCCCAGGCAGCCCCCTGCAGCCTGGCTCAACGCTGTGGCCCCAGCGACAGGTCTGGGGACGGACGGGTGGGCACACGGGCCCCTCCGCTGTCACCAAACCCCAGCCAGGACGGCCCCTCGCTTAGGTGTGGGAGGGCCACTCTCTGCCGTGGGATACCGTCCTTATCACCCAACACACGTGTCCCACACTCAGGATTGTCCCTCCTGCCCCTGTGGGGCCGGGTGACAGTGGGCAGGTTGTCTGGTCCTCAAACTCAGCTCAAGACCCTGACCACCTTGGGCAGCCGCTCTGTCCTGAGGGGCCCACGCTGAACACAAAAGCCAGGCCTCCTTCAGCGCCAGGCCGCCACCAGGGGCGGCGTCCCCTTCTGCGGTGTGCGGGGTCCCTGTGTACGGCTGGGTCCTGGGCCCGAGCCCACCGCCTGGGCCTCCTCCCCGCCACTCACCCACGTAGGCCGCCTTCTCTGTGACCATGAACTTGCCGTGGCTCACCCTGCTGAACGGGATGTTGGAGTGGTTCCCCACCGGCACGATGAAGACTTTCTTTGGAGAACAGAGAGGCGGCGTGTCAGGCCGGCAGGGAGGGGCTGCCGTCCCCACAGCCTGGCCGCCGGGCGCGTCCTCACCACGTCCACGGAGACGTTGGCCGCGGGGTTGCTGAGCGCCTGCAGGGAGCGCAGGAAGGGGAACATGGCGGGGTCCGTGTTGAGCCAGCAGCTGACCAGCAGACGCACGCGCACGCCCCTGCCGAAGGCCGCCGAGCGCAGCGCCGTGTCCAGCACCGGCCAGTACCTGCGGAAGGGGGTGGGGCCCTGCTTACGCGCCCCGGGACGCACGGGGACCTGGCTGGAGCGGAGGTGCCGGGGCTGCCGGGCAGCAGAGCAGGCCTCCCCTGCAGGGCCGCCGGCGCTCAGCAGACCCACCTGGCAGGCCGGGCGAAGCGCGTGGTGGGGAAGTACTCCATCACCGAGGCGTAGATGAACTCCTGGGCCGCCCCCATCACCGCCAGCAGCGCGTCCAAGTCCCGGGTGCGGCCTCGGGGGCAGAGCGCAGGCGGCGAAGCCTGTGCCAGGAGGGGCGTCCCTGAGGGCACTGCCAGCCCCACCCCGTTCTGGACCCGTGACCGCCCCACGCACCACCCGAAAGGTCCCTTGTGGTGGTGGAGGAAGGGGGAGGGGCCAGGCGGGGAGACGGGGAGCAGCCGGCCCAGCCTGGGCTCCAGGCCGCGCTAACCCCCCAGAAACAGTCACTGGCCACACGGAAGCGTCTCCACCCTCCTCAGGGCGGGACCCTCACGTGGAGGCTTCCCTGGTTCTGGTGTGGAACCAGTGCCCGGGGCAGCAGGAGAGCCGTCCACCCCGGCCCCCCGCTCTGACGCAGCAGTATCTGCGCAGTCTCTCTGGAGACCCCCAGGGCCCCAGGCCGCCAGTCTCCCACGGATGGCACCGCCTGGTATCGTCCCTTGGAGCCGGGCCGGCCTCCAGGCACAGCCCAGGGCGCGGCCCCACCTGCGGCAACGGCTCCCCGAGGACCCGGCAGATGCTGCTGGTGTCTGCACCAAGCCCAGAGGGGAGTGGGTTCCCTTGCGGGTCTGGCCGGCCAGGGCGGAGTGGGGGTTCGGCGGGCCCCTCCTCGACCCGCTTACCGAGAAGTAGGCGGTGGTGGGCACCCCATCAAAGAGGCCCCGAAAGGGCTGGAAGCGGTTGATGTGGGACGAGAAGTTCCTAGGCCAGGTTTTGGGGAGGACGGCCCGGGGCGCCCCCAGCGCCCAGTAGGTCTGGAAGGTCTTCTCCAGGTCTCGGGCCAGGCGGCTGCAGTTGTAGATGACAGCGCCAAGCTCTTTCACCTGCGGGGACGGGGCGGCTGCTGCAGGGCGCAGGGCTGCCTGTGGGCTGCGTGGGGCCCACCCAAGCCGGGCCAGGGACAGCCCTGCAGCCCCACCTGGGGGGGTCTAACGGGCTGTGCTCAGGGTGGGGGCCCAGTGGGTCATGATCGAAGAAATACATGTTTATTACCAAACACTGCATCAAAACACAAAAAAGAAAATAAAAACCCTTCCTAATTTCACTCTCCGGTGCTGAGCACTGTTGCCATTTCCACGATCATTCTTGGACACATTTTTAATGCATTTTTTTCTAAAAAGGCTCGTGCTCTCTATTCTGCATGGTTCCCTCGCCAGCGTGACTCGGGCATCTCCGCGGCAGCAAGCCTTACTCCACAGCACGAGCTCGGTGGCCGTGGGGATTCCGTAGCTTAGTGAATAGTGCCGGCTGTTTCCGCCACGTGGGCGTTCCGAACGTGACTTCCCCCAGACGCCGGGCAAAGCCCCGGGGAGCGCGGAGGGGAAGAACTCTGGGTGGACGTCCCGTCTCCGGGACCCGGGACTCACCTGCGTCAGAGACCGCCAGTCCATGTTGGCACTGCCCACGTACACGTGCCGCCCGTCCACGACCCAGAATTTGGAGTGCAAGACACCCCTGGTGAGGTGCCCCATGGGCACCCGTCGCACCTGGGCACCTGGCGAGAGTTCAGGGCGATGGGACGAACTGGCCCCGTCACAGGCCAACTTCCCGGGGAGCCCGACCGCGCTCTTCGCAGCGGGGTTGACGCACGTCCCTGCACACTCCCACTACATGATGCTGTGTGACACGTCCCTGTTTTATGGGTGCGGACGCCGAGGGAGAGACGGGCCCAGGGCCCCTCCAGGCAGCCTGGCGCCAGAGCCTGCGTTTGGAGAGCCTGTGCCACGCGCCTCTTGCTGCCCAGCCAGGCTCCAGCCTGGGCCTCACCCACAGGTCACGGCCGCTGGGCTCAGCAAGCTCCGAGGCCACCTGTGCTCTGCCCCGTGGAAAATAACACCTCCGGCTCGTTGGAGCCACCTGTCCCGAGTGAAGCCACCTCTAAGGAGCTCAGAGCCTGGGCCCTGGCCCTCCCGGGGTGTCCTTGCCCACCCCCCACCCCCGTCAGCTCTGCTGTTCCTTGCCCTTGTCCGTTGGTGCCACAGAGGGCCGGGCCCGATTTCTGGGGCGGCAGGGCCCTACCTCGGGCTGCCAGGGCCTGCAGGTCAGTGGACTCCTTGGCCAGCGTCGGGTTGCTGGTGGCCACAGCCAGCGAAACGTTCCTGTCCAGCAGCTGCTGCAGCTTCTGCAGAAGGGCCTCCCCCTGCAAGGCCAGGCCAGCCGTGAGAGACGCACCCCTGCCCCGGGACGCAGGCCTGCCCTCAGAAGGCCACACGGACTGCCCCCCGCCCAGTGTCGCGTCAGCTATCTGGACGAGGACGACCCTTGCCTGGGAGCTGAACTCCCCCCAGGCAGAGTCAGAGCGCTCTGTCCCGGAGAGCCACCCCCGACACCCGCCCTGAGAGCCCCGGAGGAAGGGCTGGCCCCACCGCGGAGCCAGCCCAGGCTGGTGGCCTGACTTGCTGTGTGCCCAGAGTCAGCGGGGGGGGGGGGGGGGCAGGGGCACACCGGCTGGGAAGACGAGTCGTTGACCCCGATGTCGCGCCCCGTGAGGGACCAGTAGTAGGAGGCCACGTGGACGCTCTCCTGGGCAGCGTCTAGCAGCTGCAGCCAGGCCCGGGCCAGGGGCTGGGCAGACGGGCTGCCAGCTGCAGACGGCAGGTCCTGGGGGATGCTCTCCACGAGGACGAGCCTGTGGGGAGAGAGCGAGTGTGGGAGCCAGCGGCACCCAGCCACAGCGCGGCCAGCATTCCCGGCACCTGCCAGCTGCCTCCCACAGCCTGCCTCGTCCCCACGGGCCACGCTGGGGGCACTGCCCTAATGTGGCCCCCAGGCCCAGCCCGGGCCAAGGTGGGTGGGGATGGGGGTGGGCAGGCCTGAGCCCAGCAAGCTGCGGGCGGTGGTGACACCCAGGATTGAGTCCAGGGAGGGGACGGCGGGGGGGATTGGGGCTCCCTGCCAGGTCCCAGGTGCTGCCCTCAGGGAGCGGTTGCTTGTCAAGCCAAGCAGAGCAGGGCCACCGGGTCTGGGGTGGCCTCCTGGTGGGGAGCCCTTGGTGACAGCCAGGGCGACTCAGGGGAAGGGCTGGGCTGGGAGGAAGTTCGCTCCCCTTTCTAGTGTGTGTGCCGGGTGGCCAGCAGCCTCTGCCCAGGGGAGGTTCCGGGCTCCAGGACCCCCCAGCAGGAAAGAAAGGTGGAGGGAAGGCCCAGGGGCAGGAGGGGCAGTGATACCACCCCCGGGGTGGAGGCGTCGGGCCCCCCAGGCTGTGCTCCCCAGTGGTTGGGGGTGGGGGCCCAGGTTGCAGCCCCTGTTTGCTGCCAAGGGCTCCCCACGTCCACCCCGTTCCCACACCCACTCCAGCCCGCACGGTCCAGTCCAGCCCACAGCGGGAACCTGCCCACCCGCCTGCACCCGCAGCCCACGGGCTCACTCACCGGCAGGACTCCTTCCCATCCTGCCCCACGGGCGCCCAGGCCCTCGTGGGCACTTCCTCAGGGTGCACCTGGCCCCGGGTACGAGGAGCGGGCAGTTGCCACAGGAGGTAGGTGAGGGTCCCGGCACCCAGCCACAGCACGGCCAGCATTCCCAGGACCTGCAACTGGGCAGGGCCTCGCCCCCAGGGCCCTGGGGTGGCCTCGGGCCTGCAGCACGGAGACAGGGACTGTCCCGGCTTCCCGGGAGGACGAGGGCTGCAGCAGGGGTGGGGCTGGAGGAGGACGAGGGTCAGTGGAGGATGACACAGAGAGTCCCACGCCCGCACACCGGGGTCAGGCGGCCGCAGCCCCCTCTGCAGCGCGGTGGCTGTGTGCCCCGCAAGGGCACGGGTGGGCTTGCCTTGCACACGCTCAGGGTGCCCCATTCCTCAAGGCTCCTCCGGGGCCGGTGTTGTCCTGCGAGGCTGTTGAGCCCCGGCCACCCCCACCCCCGGGTCCCCAGTCCTACCAGGCCAGCCCCTCTGTCGAAACAGGGCCACGTGGGAGCCCCTGCTGCCGTCTGAAGAGGTTTCGGCATCTGCACGGGGCAGTCTGGCGTCACCCGAAGCTCCAGTCCCACCCGGAACGGCCCCTTGGTGCCCGGGCAGCTGGGTGCTGGGGACAGCCCCTTGTGGGGTCCCTACAGACACCCACTAGAACCCCGAAACGACTCCCACGCCTGCCCAAGGCCATAGCCTGGATATGGGGCAGCCCCGGGCTCCCCTCCACACCTCGCCCCTGACAGCCCGGCCTGCAGGTGGCGGCCCCCAGGCGGCCCCGTGAACGCCTGAGCCCTGCCTCTGCGCAGGGGCGTGTGTGCCCAGTGTGTGCCCGGGACGCGCCCGCGACGCGCCCGCACCTCCTGCGTCCCCTCTCCGGGTGTCTCAGTGCGTGTCTGAGTCTCGCTTCCTTTGTTCCAACCACAACTGAAACCGAGCCTGGAGGGGCCATTTCTGCTTTCGCTGCTGGGCCCCTCATTACTGGCCTATAGATAGCGCTTCCCCCCGGGGCTGGGCCCCGCCTGGGAGCTGCGGGTCAGAGCGCAGCCGGGCAGCAGCCGCGTCCTCACCGGGCCCAGCGCGGCTGAGGGGCCCCTGCCCTGTGGTGCCAGCCCTCCCCTGCTGCAGGGACTCTGCAGCGGCTGGGACGACGGCTCGCCCTGCCCTCAGACCGGTCACCGCCAAGGAGACAGGAGCGGGTCGGCCGGGCCCCGCTGGCCACACACACGGCAAAGCGGCCACGCTGCCCCAGGTGCCGCCCTGGCCGCGGGAACCGCACTGGGACAGGGAGGGCCCGCCAGGGGGCTGCACGTGGCAGCTCTGTCCACGCACTGCAGCCCGGAGGACCTGTGTGTCCCTGGGGCCAGGTTGGCATCTCAGGGCAGAGATGTGCTGGAAGACCCCTGTGGGGCAGAGCTCCGAGCCCCCCAGTCCCGTGGTGAGCAGCTCGGGACCCTGCAGGCCTCAGGGGTCACAGCTGAGGCTGGGCTTCCTGTCCTGCAGGGTGCCGGCACGGCTGCCGCCCAGGCTGGGCAGGGAGGGAACGGGCCACCTGCAGAGCCGGAGGCTTCGCAACCCTCTGCTGGGAGGACGGGCCACGGGGAGGTGGGCCTGGGCCTGGCTGCTCCCCGGCTGGCCCAGGTCTCGCAGGCACATACCTCTGGTGGTCCGGCCTCGGTGTCCGTCCCGGCTCCAGCCACAGACTGCAGGCCCTCAGCTCCCCGGCAGACTCGCCGGCCAGTGCCCACACCCACCTCCTGGAGCTGTTTCCCCCTTAGCCACTTCCTCTTTGTCCCAGGCACACTCACGCAGCTGCCTGGTGGGCAGGCAGGTGGGTGGGGCTGAGAACCTTCACCTCTGGGGAAACTCTACCCCCAGCCCCTCCCTTCCTCCAGGCGGGGGTCACCGTCACAGCCTGCAGGCCACAGAGGCCGGAGGAACAGTGGCTGAGGCAAGATCGCTCCGTCTCTCACACAGCCACAGGTCCTGGGCCAGGGTCGAGAGAGGGCGCTTGGCTCCACAGCCCTCGGGCGCCGGCCCCCCCCCCCCACAGTGCTCAGCTCCCACGCGTGCAAGACGGCGACACGGAGCAACACGGGCACCCGCAACCCTGCACGTGCCCCACGATCTTCTCTCCCGGCCTCCCCACCTCGCAATCTCCATTCGGAAACGGGCTTTTCGTCCTTGAGTTTTGAGATCGTCCTGCCGGGCCTGTCCTCGTGCCCTGACGGAATGTCGGGAACTTTGTCTATACGTGGGCGTCGAGACGCTTTAGTCACTTGCCTTTTTCATGCGACATGTGGATGCTGATCTTGGTTCCCGAGGATTTGGGGGAAGGAATTTGATACGAAATGGGAGAAAGTAACAGTAACGTTAAGTTGTTTTCCGAGCGTGGGACTGTTCTTAAAGGGACAGGGTCGCCCCTGTGTCCAGACTGTGGCTCCTCACAGGAGGTGCTGCTGACCGCAGACCACGCACACGGATGGACTGAGGTTACCACTCACACACTGGGTCTCGCAGTCCAGGTCATGTCCCCACGTCTGATGTCCGTAAGAAGGCCCAGGTGTGTGCCGGGTTTTGTTGCCGACTTTTCCCTAGCGGGTGTGCACATCCTCAATTGCGAGGTAAGGCTGGGCTGGTGTCCCCAGGGGCGGTTCCAGGAGTTCCCGCTGTTTACGTTCCCCGTCCTCCCCAAGGCTTGGCGCGTCACGCTCCTTAGTTCCGCCAGTCTGGCCGCGCAGAGAGGTGTCCGAGCGCGGCTGCCGCTGTAGTTCCCCGCGTCTGACTGACATGCATGTTTTAAACATTCACAAGTCATGGGGCCTCCTCTCCTGGGAAGTCCTACTGAAGTCTTGCCCATTTTTAAATTGAGTTGTTGACTTTTTCTTCTAGATGTGGAGGATTGATTGTATTTTCTGAACTGTCAGTTTTATGTGCAGCTGTATCTTCTCTCACTTTGCTGCCTTTTTCCACTATGCTTTTTATTTAAAAAAATTTTCAAACATACAGAAAGCAGAAAGAATGGTGTAATGGACACCCTTGCGGTCAGCACTTGCATTTAACAGTAGCAAACACCTGTCTCACTTGTCCCCCGGTAACGTTTTACAGGACTTTATACGCCGCAGACATCTGTAAAAGCTCGAGCACACCAAATAGAACCTGATCAGTGTAGCTTTTGTCATGATGACACGGATGACATTTCACTTCTAAATCCTTCAGTACGCATTTCTGAATAAACGCCGCATTTGCTACAAATCACAGCATCGTCACTCCTGATAAAATCAGTAATTCCTTAGTATTATCAAATTCATGGTTCAAACTTTCCCGATTGTCACCAAAATGTTCTATACAGCTGGTGTGTTTAAGCTTGAATCTAACTGAGATCCACATTTTGCATTTGGTTTTTACATCTCCTAAATAACTTTTTCCTCCCAAAACCTTCCCAGGCTCCTCTTCTCCCTCCTCACAGAGTCCCTGTTCTTCTTTTGCCCAGATTACCTGTTCCTGAAAGTAAGACTTGAGGTGACACATTTGTTAAGAATGCCACCTAGGTGATGCCCAGTGCCCAGGTGATGCTGTGAGCCCACGTGATGCTGTGAGCCCACGTGATGCTGTGAGCGCCCAGGTGATGCTGTGAGTGCCCAGGTGATGCTGTGAGTGCCCAGGTGATGCTGTGAGCCCAGGTGATGCTGTGGGCACCCAGGTGATGTTGTGAGCCCAGGTGATGCTGTGAGCCCAGGTGATGCTGTGAGCGCCCAGGTGATGCTGTGAGCACAGGTGATGCTGTGAGCACCCAGGTGATGCTGTGAGCACAGGTGATACTGTGATCACCCAGGTGATGCTGTGAGCCCAGGTGATGCTGTGAGCACAGGTGATGCTGTGAGCACCCAGTTGATGCTGTGAGCACCCAGATGATGCTGTGAGCCCAGGTGATGCTGTGAGCCCAGGTGATGCTGTGGGCACCCAGGTGATGCTGTGAGCCCAGGTGATGCTGTGAGCACCCAGGTGATGCTGTGAGCCCAGGTGATGCTGTGAGCCCAGGTGATGCTGTGGGCACCCAGGTGATGCTGTGAGCCCAGGTGATGCTGTGGGCACCCAGGTGATGCTGTGGGCACCCAGGTGATGCTGTGAGCACAGGTGATGCTGTGAGCACCCAGGTGATGCTGTGAGCACAGGTGATGCTGTGAGCACCCAGGTGATGCTGTGAGCACAGGTGATGCTGTGTGCACCCAGGTGATGCTGTGAGCACAGGTGATGCTGTGTGCACCCAGGTGATGCTGTGTGCACCCAGGTGAGGCCATGGGCCCAGGTGATGCTGTGTGCACCCAGGTGATGCTGTGAGCACCCAGGTGATGCTGTGAGCACAGGTGATGCTGTGAGCACCCAGGTGATGCTGTGAGCACAGGTGATGCTGTGTGCACCCAGGTGATGCTGTGTGCACCCAGGTGAGGCCATGGGCCCAGGTGATGCTGTGTGCACCCAGGTGATGCTGTGAGCACCCAGGTGATGCTGTGTGCACAGGTGATGCTGTGAGCACCCAGGTGATGCTGTGAGCACAGGTGATGCTGTGAGCACCCAGGTGATGTTGTGAGCCCAGGTGATGCTATGAGCACAGGTGATTTTGCGTGCACCCAGGTGATGCTGTGAGCACCCAGGTGATGCTGTGCACCCAGGTGATGCTGTGAGCACAGGTGATGCTGTGTGCACCCAGGTGATGCTGTGTGCACCCAGGTGAGGCCATGGGCCCAGGTGATGCTGTGCGCTGTGTGCTGTAGGGGTGGGGACCCTGCTGGATTCCAGTCTCCCCACTCACAGGGAGCAAAGTCTCGAGCTAGTGGGAGCACAAGGTTCCCAGGCCTGTGTCAAGTCCAAGGCGTGTTCAGCCTCCAGGGCCTGGTACTTACCTCCCAGACCTCGTGTAGTTGCCTCTCATGTGTGCGGGGGCCCTCTGGAGCGGTCTCCGTACCGAGCCTGCTCTCCACTGTTTTGCTCTGCTAATTCCAGCTGCCTTGGCCTCCCCAGCCTCTGATCTGGGCCCCACTCAGCAGCACCCCAGACTCCCTTGGAGCCCCTCGCCCCCGCACTCTGCCCCACGGGCTGCCCAGCAGTAAGGTGGCAGTTGTAGGTTCCCTCACCTGCTTTCCTTCTCGGAGGGCGCAGTCCTGTGCCGCCTGCTGTCCAGTGTCTGGAAACTGCTGTTTCAGTTATTTTGCCAGTTTTCCCACGGTTGAAGGTAAGCGGGCTCGGCCGCCGACGCCTCACAGCCAGACGCAGAAGTTGCCTGGGTCGTGGTAAGTTCTTCCTCATGCTAAATAATAACAGCCTTCTCATTAAAATTTCATTTTGAACAGAATTAAAACTTACTTTTTTGGCATAATTTGAATGGTCATTATTTCTTTGAATATTTTTTTCCAAAAAATTTCCCTGGAAATAAAAGGCCACTAATTTTTGCATGGAAAATGTGGAGGTTACTTCTTTGTAAAGACCTTTATATATTTGTTGACAACAAAATTAACTGGAGGCCGGGCGCGGTGGCTCACGCCTGTAATCCTAGCACTCTGGGAGGCCGAGGTGGGCGGATCGTTTGAGCTCAGGAGTTCGAGACCAGCCTGAGCAAGAGCGAGACCCCACCTCTACTAAAAATAGAAAGAAATTATATGGACAGCTAAATATATATATAGAAAAAATTAGCCGGGCATGGTGGCGCATGCCTGTAGTCCCAGCTACTCGGGAGGCTGAGACAGGAGGATCGCTTGAGCTCAGGAGTTTGAGGTTGCTGTGAGCTAGGCTGACGCCACGGCACTCACTCTAGCCTGGGCAACAGAGTGAGACTCTGTCTCAAAAAAAAAAAAAAAAAAAAAAAAAAAAATTAACTGGAGACGAATTAATGAATCCACATTTGTATGCTTTTCTTTGTTTCTGCAAATGCCTGGAGACCCAAAGCAGGCTCTGCGCCCCAGCTACCTCTCCGTGCCTGCAGGGCTCTGCGCCCCAGCTACCTCCCTGCGCCCACAGGGCTCTGCGCCCCAGCTACCTCTCCGTGCCCACAGGGCTCTGCGCCCCAGCTACCGTCTCCGTGCCCACAGGGCTCTGCGCCCCAGCTACCGTCTCCGCGCCCACAGGGCTCTGCGCCCCAGCTACCTTTCCGCGCCCACAGGGCTCTGCGCCCCCAAACTCCAAGCCACACAGGCAGCTCCCTAAGTGCGTCGCCCACACAACCTGCTGCTGCTCCACTGCCCCTGCCTCTGGGCCACTTGAGCCATGACCTGGCACCTCCTTTGCCCTGTCCCACGGTTCCTGGGGGCCGCCATTGTCCAGGCTCCCGCCTTGCTCCCCGCCTCCTCGCTAGCCTGGCGTGGTCCACTCTCCACGCTCGTCCACGCAGTCCCTACGACAGAGGTCCCCAACCTTTCTGGCACCAGGGGTCGGTTTCACGGAAGACAATTTTTCCACGGACTGGGGATGGGGGTGTCGTGGGGGGGCGGTGCAGAGCTCAGGTGATGATGTGCGTAACAGGCCACAGATGGGTAACGGGCCAGGGCCTGGGCTTGGGGACCACAGCCCTACAGCGTCACTCCCTGGTTAAAACCCTCCTCAGGGAAGGCCTGAATGTGGAGTCCACCAAACTGGGTCCCCGCCCCGCCTGCCACTCCTGCCGCCCCACACGTCCCCTGACCTCCCAGCGCTCAGCTGCACCTGCCGCAGCGCCAGGCTCTGGGGGCGGCTTTCCGAGGCCGGGCCTCGCCCCCTCTGGGAGGCCTCACGGACTGAGGGGTCTGCTGCCCAGACTTGGGCCTCCCAACGCGGCCCACCCTCCCCGCTCCGTGAAGGCGGCCAGGCCCGGCTGTGCGGCCTGGGAGCGGCCCGGCTCGGAGGGCGGAGGCGCCGGAGCCGGTGCTCGCCCTCTCGGCTGCTCCCTGCAAGCTCGCCTCGGACGTCATGCGTGGATCAACGCGGGGACACCTGGCGACCTCCTCTCCCCGGCAGCCGTCACTGGGAGCGGAGGGGCAGGGACCCGACGCAGCCAGGAAGACGCGCGCGGCCCGGCTGGCGGAGGCAGCGAGCGGGGACTCCAGGTCTGTGGGACGCGCCTGCGGGGCGCCCGCCCGGCTCCCGGGGGCTCCCGGGGTCACCGCGGGCCGCCCGGGCTGGCACGGGCCGCGGCGGGGAAGACGCGGGCCCTGCGTGGGGGACAGGAAACGGGGTGCCCCTCCTCGCTGCCTTCTTTACGCAGGGGCACCCTCCCGGACGCCACGGCGTCCGGACGGCTTTGAGAACTTGGTCTCTTTCCGAGGAGCAAAGATCTGGAAACTTCGCCTTGGCCGCCCCCTGGCGGCGCGCCCCGGAATGGCAGCCCTGTGCTGGGGACGTCCCGCAGGGCAGGGGGACATCTCCTCCCGCAGGGCAGGGGGCATCGCAGGGCAGGGAATGTCACCTCCTGCAGGGCAGGGGGACATCTCCTCCCGCAGGGCAGGGGGCATCGCAGGGCAGGGAATGTCACCTCCCGCAGGGCAGGGGGACATCTCCTCCCGCAGGGCAGGGGGCATCGCAGGGCAGGGGGACCCCGCAGGGCAGGGGGACATCGCCTCCCGCAGGGCAGGGGACCCCGCAGGGCAGGGAATGTCGCCTCCCGCAGGGCAGGGGACCCCAGCCGAGCACCGGGACCAGCCCACCCGCCCCCAACACCGTCAAAGGACAAGCAAGGCCCAGGCGACAGACGCCAGTGTGCTGCCGTGTGATAGAAGAATGATTTATTAGAACAAACTCCATGACAAATCATATAAAATAACCATTTTCTGAGAGACATCCACGAGACCACCTGAGAACAAACGTACAGGGAAACCTCCGGGAAGCCAAATAAGTTACCGATCCCAAGTCAGAGGCGGGCGGGGCAGGAACGACAGGACGCGACCGGGAGGAGCACGAATTGGAGAATAAAAGAAAGTGCGACGTCGCCCAGGGGCGGGTGTGGGGGAGGATGTGGGCAGGGGAGAGGGCCAGGAGGTGCCAGGGCGGGCTGCGTGGGCGACCACGGGGCATGCAGGGCGGGCGCCGCTGGACTAGCACCTCCTCCCTGGGAACAAGGCTCTGGGGCTGGGGACGGGGCGGGACACCCACCACCCGCTCCTGTAACCACCGGGCGGGCTGCAGGGGCACAGGCGTGGGGACCCCACCAGCTGAGTGTAAACAGGGCCCCGCACGTTCCTCCCCCCGCTGGCCCTGCCCAGGCCCGGCTCTCGCAGGTGGCAGGAGGGCTGTGGAGCTCACCCGGCCGCCGACCGGCTCTTTGGCTTAGAGACTCCAGCAACACTGGCCGCCCGGGCGTGGGGGGCACAGCAGAGGGGCCACGCTCTGCCCACCTGGCATGTTCCCAGCTGAGAGGATCCTGAGAAAACAACCGTTCCGGGGCCCATCCCTGCCCCCACGAGGCTGCAGGTGCCCACTTAATGCCCACCGGAGGGTGGGTCGAGGCTGGAGGGGCCACACTGTCTGGGCACTGAGCGGGACCCCTGGCAAGCTGCTTCCCACTCACTTTGGTCCAGCTCTCGCCTCTGCCTGGGGGCTGCCCCAGCCTCGCACCCAGACCCACCAGAAAAGCCCAGTGCAGAGGCCCGAGGTGCCTCGCTGGGACATGCCCCGCGGCCCCTCAGAGCGCGGCACGGGGGTGCGCCTGGGCTAACTGCGCGGATGCACTGTCTCCCCACCTGCGTGCACCTGTGCACCTGGCCCAGCCCGGGCCCACGCTCACTAGGGTTCCACTGGGGCAACCCTAAGCTCAATGGGTTTGGCAGTTGTGTTGGCACCAAGGCTTAAAGCAGTGGGGTCCCTGCCCCAAACGTCTCCACGGGCCACCTGCCTGGCCCAGGCTCCAGGCCTGGGGTCAGGTGGGAGCCACCAGGGCAAGTGCCCTGCCTTCCCCGAAAGTCCCAGCGACAGCCGAGCCCTCCCCAGCTCTGCATTTGGCACTGAATGACCACGGCCGGCCTCTCTTCCCCTGCCCAGCACACGAGGACGGCACAGGTCAGTGCACGGGGCCTCCCAGAGGGGCTGGGCAGGCCCTTCACGAGGGAGGCGTTTCCGTGAGCCCTGGAGGGGCTGCTGCCATGGCACAAACGACTCTTTCCTTTAAAGCTAAAGACAAAAGTAACAGTGATGGAAAGGAGGCGGGTGCGTGCCCCAGGGGCTCGCCCTTGGCAGCGGCCGCAGCAGGCGCTGGGCCAGCGGCCGCGTGGGCAGGGTGGCCACAGGGGCTGGACGTGGTTGGGTGCTGGCTGGGGGCTGAGGAGGGGCCCGGCGTGGGAGGCGCCTGCCCACGGGGTTATGGCACGTGTGGGGGTCTTCAGGGAGAACCACTGCACCGGGCAGGGGCCGGGGGCTGGACAGGAGGCTGGCCTGGCCGGGTCCTGAGAGCTAGATCAGGAACCGCTCGGCGTCGGGGAGGAAGGCGGGTTCCGGGAGGCCGGGGGGCCCGCAGTTGGCCCGCGGCGGGAAGCTCCTCAGGGGCAGGGCTGGCAGCAGGGTCTCTGCCGAGGGGGGCGAGGATGGGCTGTGGGTGGCCACGCGGCCCTTCCCGAGCCCCGGCTGGGCCGAGCCCGCAGAGCCCCGGTTTCCTGTGAGCAGGTCCAGGTTCCCGCTGGGGTCCACGATGGCGTTGATCACTGGGGGGTGCGGGGAGGGTCAGGCACCCGAGGGCCGGCCCCCACCCCCGGTCCCACCAGCCTCCCCCACCAGCCCCAGTCTGGGCCACACCCACCTTCCAGCTGCTTCTGCACCCGCCTCAGTTCTTTCAGGATGGAGCTGATTTCCTGGATGTGGGAGGGGGGAGGGGCAGCAGATCACCAAGGGATGCGACCCCTTCCCAGGAACGGGCCAGGAGCCAGGGTCGTGGCCTGGGCCAGCTGGGCAGAGCCAGGGAGGGCTGCTCACCTTGTTGGACGTCTTCAGGATGGGCACCTCGTTCTCCGAGTTGATCCGGGCCTCCAGGTCCTCCCAAGCTCGGCCTGTGTTCTGGAAGAGGATCCTGTGGGGCAGGGGGCGTGGCAGGAGGAGGGGTGAGGACGGTGACGACACAACTGAGGCATGACAGCTCCCAGGTCTCCTTCTGCCACGGTGAAGCTCGTGCCACCCTCTCCTGGGCCCAAGGAGGAAACCAAGGCCCGGCACCGGGCCTAGGCTGGCGGCCCCACGGTCCGTGTCTGTGTCCGGCACTGAGGGTGGGGAGGGGTGGGCCGAGCCCAGGAGCAGGGCTGGAGGGGAGGGGAGGGCAGTTCGGGGGGCTCTGGCTCGTCTGAGCTCAGGGTCTGCTTGCTGCGAGCCACACGCATGAAAACCCGGCTACGTATGTGCACACACGTGTACCTAACGGGCCATCTGCCCTCAGGAGGACAACAGCCTGGCTGGCCCCAGCTCACGTGCATGTGCTCCTATCTGTGCCCGAGGGAACCAGGGGCCTCCACCCAGCAGGGGTTGCCCGCTCACTTCATCTTCTCGGCGAGGTGCTCCGTGTTCTCACGGATGGCCTGTGACAGCTGGGACACGGGGTTCAGCATCAGGTTATCGAAGATCACCTGCAAGAGCCTGGCATCAGCACGGCCTCTGGCGCCCCTCTCCGCCCGATGCCCGGCCCTCTGGGCGCGGGGGTGGGTGCCGTGCCTCCTCTCGGTTCCGTGGCTTCGTCCTGTTGGCCAGGGCGTCCTCACAGGTGTCGTTCATGTTCTGGTCCAAGTCCCGGGAGCTCAGCGAGCCGGGTGGCACCTTCTGGAAGTTGAGGCTGGCCTCAGGGATGCGCTGCACCAGCTGCAAGAGGGAGGGCAGGGCAGCACCGGCCCCCTGGCGGGGTGGCTGCCGTGGACAGACGGGCAGCCTGCCTGCTCGGGGTCCCTCGCCATGGGCTCTCCGGGTGGCCACTTGGGGGGCAGACCCAGGGGACCTGGGGACGCATGGTGAGGCCCTGCTGTGGCATGCAGGGCGGCCTGAGGACCCTGACCTGAACTCCTCGGGGCAGGGCCAGGCTCAGCGAGGTGACGAGCCCTCCCCAGGTGTGGACACTGTGGGGGCGGCGGGGCCTGGCCGGCTCCGGCATGGGGACCTCCGGAAGCCCAGGGCTCACCTCCTCGCGGGCAGAGATGGTCGAGGCGGGGGTGCTGGGCATGTTGCCGAGGGAAGGGCTGCGGGCGGGCCCCGGTGAGCCCAGCGAGTCACCGTCCCCAGCCACGTCGTGGATCTCCCGGGCCAGGATGGCTACGTCCTTCACCAGCGTCTGGCTCAGCCTGCAGTGACAGAAAAGGTGGCAGGTCCCCTGGGGGTCCACTCAGGCCAGGCCCCAGCACACGGCAAGCTGGGGCAGCTGCAGCCCGACGGGCCTCCCTTCCCCAGGCCCAGCGCTGCTGCTGGGAGGCAGCCGCCCTCAGGGGCAGGGCCTGCGTGTGGCGCTGCTCCCAAGCCCGTCCTGAGCGCAGGTCCAGCCAGCCAGTGCCAGCACAGGAGCACGGGGCTGGCACGGCCCCAGGAGGCTCAGCTCCCTGCAGCCGTGGGGGATGGTAGGGGTTGGGACAGAGGCCCACGAGATGGATAGGCAGATGCCCAGATAGGCACGGGCCCCGGTGGCCACACCTCCTCCCCACCCACCAGGGCCAGCATCACAGCTGCCCGGCCTGCACGGCATGGACCCAACTCAACCGTGGAACGTGTCGGTGCCATGGGCGCCCAGGTCTGTAGGCAGGGAAACTGAGGCAGAGGCTGGGTAAGCTGAGGCCACAGTAATAGAACCTGTGGCTTCTGACCCGAGGGTCACAATTGGGCAGTTCCAGAGAGGCTGGAGACCTCCCCATGGGGCAGAGGCCGAGGAAGAGCTGAGCCCCCAGCCTGGGCCACTCGGGACCCCCTCTGGCTGCAGCCCTGGGTGGGACAGGCCTCCACCCGGCCAAGAGTAACAGGCATCTCCCAGGCAGGTGCCGGGGAAGCCACAGAGGCTGGAGGCCGGCTGGGGACAGGGGCAGCTCCCTGCCCTCCTGCCTGGGTCCCCAAGCCCCAGGTGGCCCCTTGAGGAGGCCTTGCTGGAGACAACAGCCTCATTGCCTGTCCTCCTGCCCCCCGAAGCCCCTCAGACCCACAACCAGCAGGTCCTGCCAGTGCTCGGGGAGGACAGGCCCCACACTGGCAGTCACCCGAGGAGCAGACCATGTGGCTCCGGGGCCCACAGAGGAGGGTCTCTGTCCTAGGCTGTGCCAGCTGTCCCAGGGCCCCTCCTGCGTCCAGCTGCCCAGCCGCCCTCCGCCTGGACGGCCCAGTGCGGCCACCAGGGCTGCCCTTGATGCACTCCAAACCAAGCCCCCAGCCATGCCCACCCTTCCTACATCACGATGAAGGCCGTCCCTCTACTTCTGGGTGACATCAAACTGTCATGTGCCCCTGCCCCAGTGCCTGCCCCACCCCGGCCCCCTGTTCCATGTGCCAGCCTGTTGAGCGCTGCAGCTTACCCACTTTGGGACTTCAAGAGACCCACAGGGGTCTCCCGCGCCCCTCCCTCTCCCAGGTGCCAGCCCCGCCCCATTCCCCCTCCCTCTCCCAGGTGCCGGCCCCGCCCCATTCCCCTCCCTCTCCCAGGTGCCAGCCCTGCCCCATTCCCCCTCCCTCTCCCAGGTGCTGTGGCTGCCTCCTTGGCCCCATTCCCCCTCCCTCTCCTTGGCCCCTCCCCGCCAACTGCACACCTCCCACGGCCTCAGGTGCCACCTTCAGGCTGACACTGCCGGTGCCTCTGCCCCTGCTTGGGCCACTCTCTTGAGACCACCTGCTTCTGGCCACCTCCTCCCGGGCACCTCAAGGGCTTCAGGCTCAGCACCCTCAATAGCAGACACTAGCTATCCACTCGGGCCCTGGATCCTTTCCTGTCCTCGAGCCCCCCACCCTCCCCAGCACCTGGCCTGAGATGACTCCTCTGCAGAATGAGAGAGTTCACCCATCCATCCACCATCAACCTACCACCCACCCACCCACCCAGTCAGCCATCCACTCTCCCATCCATCCACCCACCCAGCTATCCATGCACCCACCCCAACATCCACCCACCCACTTGTCCATTCATCCATCCGTGCTTCTATCTGCTCAGCCACCCTCCCACCCACCTACCCAGCGGGCATTCACCACGCCTGTTTGGGAACAAGAGAAGAGCTCCCAGCCTGGTCCCTGCCCTTGTGGTGCTCTCAGCCAAGAGGCGCCAACCAGCAGACAGACGGCGAACCTGTTGCTCACCTTGCAATCTCCGCAATCTCTGCCGTCTGCACGATGAAACCGTAGTGGTCAGGCTCCTCCTCGTCATCTGTGTCCCGGGGGGCGGGGGCCCGGGACCGTGCCCGGCTGGAGCTGCCAGCCCTCGGGGCCTGCGTGGCTGTTGGGGCATGGGAGCGTGTGTGTTTGGGGGAGCCGTGGTGGGAGCCGTACTCCTCCTCGGAGGTGGACGTGTAATCCGAGCCCTGCTGCCGGCGGCGTGTGTCTTGGATAAGTGAATTGGTTTCAGAAGCAAGAACAGAACAAAGCAGTGCTCAGCACCCTGTGGTGACCCCAGGGTCCCTCTGGGTGAGGGCCCAGCACTGCAGGACTTGGGGGCATCATGGCTGGCACCCCTGCACCCAGAAGCCCTTTAGCTGAAGCACCGACAGCTGCTGAGCTTGCAGGGCCGAGAGGCCCCCACCAGCCCAGAGGCAGGTGCGGGAAGCAGCCTGGGCTCCCAGGCCAGCGGCAGAGTCCCTGGGCTGGGTCTGCGCACGACCTGGGTGACAGGGGGGCGGTGCCTGTCTCCCCACGCAGCCAGCTGCAGCCCCAGGGGGTGAGGACAGCCCTTGCAGCCCCCAGACCCACGCCTCAGGGGCGCCCGCCGGGCAGAGTCCTAGAGTCCTCGCCCACCCCTGCAGCCCCAAGCAGCGGCGAACCGCCCGGACGGCGCTCAGGCAGTGCAGCACCAGCGCGCACAGCCCAGGCAGGGCCGGTCCTCCGCCCACGGCCACCCGCAGCCCTCACCACAGACCCCACCTCGGCCTTCGGCCCTGGGCAGGGGTGGGCGTGGCGGGAGACGCGGGGCGTGGGGAGCGGGGAGGTGGAGGTGCGCAGGCCAGAGGCAGGAGCTGGTCCGGCAGCTCCTCGACCTCAAACCAATCCACTCGCAGGATGGCGTGTCTCCCTTGCGGGGAGCCCAGCCGTGTGGACGGAGACGTCCAGCCGCCCAGGTGGGGGCCCAGCCGTGTGGACGGAGACGTCCAGCCGCCCAGGTGGGGGCCCAGCCGTGTGGACGGAGACGTCCAGCCGCCCAGGCGGGGGCCCAGCCGTGTGGACGGAGACGTCCAGCCGCCCAGGCGGGGGCCCAGCCGTGTGGACGGAGACGTCCAGCCGCCCAGGCGGGAGGCAGCTCCGCCAGCCACGGCAGCCCGTGCCCCTCCCTGTGCACATGCCCCTCAGGGTAGCAGAGTGGGGGCTCTGCTCGTGGGGGAGCCGACACAGGCCTCCCTGCCGTGGGGTCTGTGGGCTGAGGGTATTAGAGCGGTGCGGCTCCCACCATGGGGCACAGGTGTCCCCGGCGCCCTTCGCTGAGCTGTGCAGTCACTGGGAGGGGACAGAGGACCATGGGACAGCCATCCCCGAGTCCCTGGGCCCCACAGCAGATGGTGCGGAGCTCCATGTGTGCCCCCCAAGCCACCAGGGTCCCAGCCTAGCGCACGGGAAGAGTGGCAGGGCCACTTCAGGGCCCCTTGCCCGCCCCCCCCCCCCCCCCCCCCCCGGAAGACAGAAGGAGCCCTCTGCTGGCGACGGTCTAGGTCTTCCGCAAGCCCTGCTGTGCACATACGTGTGTGAGCGTGTGAGCGTGCTGACACGCCCACCCCGGCTGCGGGAATAGGGGCTCCTCTCGTGCTGGGGCTCGGGCCACAGCGGGGGACCAGCTGGCGTCCGGGAGCCCCCAGACCCACGGCAGCCCCCCTCAGCCCTGGCCCCCCGCCCACTCCCGGCACTCACTGGAGGCGTATCTGGCGCTGCCCGAGCGGGCCCTGCTGAAGGGCTGGCGGGGGCCCGCGGTGGTGGCCGTGGCAGCGGCCCTCCTGGCAGCAGCCCGAGCTTCGGCCATGGTGGGCTTGCGGCTGGCACAGTACAACTCGGCGCTGCGGCCGGAGAAGCTGGACCGGGCAGGGGCTGCCTCAGGGTCACTGGGCCCCGTGAAGGAGCCAGCCCGCTTCCGGGGCATGGCCAGGATGTCCAGCCGCGACAGCTTCTTGGTCTGCTCAGTGGCTGGCCGGCCTGCCGGCTCCGGGTTGGCCGGAGCGCCCCGCTCACTGTCCACGGCCTCGGTGTCTGAGGCGTCCCCCAGCCGGGCCCGCCTGAGCCGGGAGGCCCGCGTGGGCCGCGGGGTGGACAGGCTGTTGGAGCGGGTCAGGGCCTGCTGCCCCTTCTGGGTGCCCGCGGAGCTGCGGCTCTGCTCCTCGCGGGCAGCTGGGGACGGCGGGGGCGCCACTGGTTTCCGGCGAGGCCCTGGCCGCCCTGCCCCGGTGGTCTCGGAGGTTTCGTGGTTGGAGGCAACCGCGTCCGAGCTCGGTGGGGGGGTGGGCCCGGAGCCACGCTCCTCTTCGGGCCAGTCCAGGGACCCCCGGGGCCCACGGCCGCGCCGCACGGACGGGCGCCGCACCAGCTCTCCGCGGCCCGAGTCTGCCTGGCCCAGCGGACGATGCTGCTTCTCCGAGAGCCGCTCTCGGGTACCACCCAGGACGGCACCTCCCGCGTCCTGTGCTGCCGGCGGGGACGGCGTCTTCTTCGGTGGACCCAGGGTGTGAGGGGTCGTCGGGCTTGGCCCATTCCTGCTGCTGAGCAGGCTGGCTGTGCTGCCCGTGTCCACGTCCGAGTCCCCGGACAGGGAGTCTGGCGGCCGGGGGGTGCCGCCCTCCTCACGCTCCGCCTCTGCAGACTTGGAGAGCAGCCGGGCCTCCAGGGCCGCCAGGGCCGTCTCGGTCTCCTTCAGGATCAGGTGGGTGTCCTGGGTGTGGAGGTCGGCGCGCGAGGCCCGGGCTGCTGCCAGGTCCTGCAGGAGCGGGTGGCTAGTGATGTGCGGGGGCTTGCCGGGCGCTGGGGGGCCGCTGGCTGGCTCCTTGGTGAAGCTTTCTTGCCGGGCAAAGGCCAGGGCCTCCGTGGGCGGGGCCGGGCCGGGGCCGTGGGGCTCGGGGGCCCGGCCGGTCGGCAGCTGGACGAGCATCCGCCCGCTGGCGCTGGCGCTGGCGCTGGTGCAGACAGGGGCGCTGGGCTGGGCTGCCCGCCCTGGGCCCTCTGCCTCCCCGACGGCCACACGCGCTTTCCCGGGGAGGGCAACCGCCCCGTTCTGGTCCCCAATGAAGAAAGAGGTGGGAGCCAGCTCCCCGGGGGTCCTTGGCGAGCGCCGCCCCCTGCTCCATGCCGGCCCCTCCTGGGGGCTCCGCTGTTTCGCCTGCTGCTCCGCCCCTGGCTCGGGCCCGCGGCCTCCATCCGACCCGCTGGCGTCACTGAGGCTGTCGGGGTCCAAGTCCTCCTGGCCCACGAGGCAGCGTGCCTGCTCGACACCCGGCTCCGGCGGCCCGGGCCCGCTCCTCCTGGTGGCCTCGGGGCCTGCGGGGCTGCCGGCCCTGTCACTGGGCAGCTGAGGAAGCCGTCGGCGTGTGCGCACAGGCAGGGCCCCCTCGGGCTCCCCAGCTCTGCGCCCCAAGCTGTCTTCTGTGAAGCACAGGGACGGCCCAGTCAGAGCGGCGCAGGCCTCGGCACGCGGGAGCCCTGACTGTCCCCCGGGCACAGGTCCGTGGCCAGCAGCCCAGGCCACCCTGGCCAGCCCGACCCTCCGACACAGCACTGAGCCCCCACTTACCTGGGAGGCCCGGCTCTGAGTAGCCGTCAGCCAGGCTGGCCCAGCGGGACACCCACTTCTGAGCCCCCGGCGAGCCCGGCACCTGGAGGCCCTGCGGGGAAGAGGACAGGAGCGTTTCCACAGCAGGGGTCACCGGGGCGGTGCAGGCAGCGGCAGGACGCCAAGGACAGCCCGCCCTGACACCGGCCACACCCACGCCACCCGGGGCCTGGTGCACGTGTCCCCGCAGAGGCAGCCAGGCCGTCCTGTCCTGGGCGCGCGTGCCCCCACGTGACCCCCTGCTGGGCCAGCTCTGCCACAGGGGCACCCAGCGCAGGTCCGCGTCTCAGGGTCAGTCCAGGTCAGCGGCCAGGGCCCCACCCCGACCCCTGGACTCCACTGGGCCAGCCCATGGGGCAGTTGACCCAACTCAGCGCCAGGCCTGACACGGGCCCCAAGCCCTCCCCGCCTGCCAGGTGAGCCCGCCCCTCAGAGGAAGGGCCAGCCCAGCCTCACCCGGCCCGCCGACCTCAGGCCCTGCCCGGACGCTGCCCCCTCCGACCCTGGCCCTGCCTGGGGCAGCCATCAGGGCCTGTACCTGGTGCTCCGCCTGGGGGGCCACACCCAGTGGCCGGGAGGCAAACTCCTGCAGCAGCGCCACCCGCTGGGCCACGGCCCCGTCGCCAGACTCATCTCTGTCCCCTCTGATGACTGGGCGGAAGGTGGCTGAAGATGCCCTGCAGAGTTCAGGGGACTCCAGTACCCCAAAGACCTGCCAGGAAGAGAGGGCCCCGGGCACTGGGGGTCAGAGGGACCCAGCTCGCCACCCACTACTCAGACAGACGCCCTCCCACGGCCACCAGGAGGGCTGGGGACAACACCCTGGCTGTCTGGCTGAGCATGTCACTGGGAACACAGGCCCAGCCCTGGGAAGGCGGGAGGCAGGGCCTGCACCCCAGCCTGCACGCCGGGCCCCCCAGCCTCTCCCGCCCAGCCGGACTGGGCGCAGGGGCCAGACCTGGGCCACAGCAGCCAACGTCTGGGCCCTGACGTCACAGCGGCCCTAGAGTGCCCTCCGGCCCCCGCCCGGCACCTGGTCAATCATCTTCCGGGCCTCCTCCACCTCCTTGTCCTGCGCCTCCGTCTCGATGGTGTAGGTCCCCGCGTCACTGAGGCTGTCGTCCTCCTCCTGTTTGCGTGCCTTGGTCAGCTGGGGGTCGGCGGCGGGGGGCGGTGGGGTTGGAGGGGCCACGGGGCTGGCACCGCGGGGCGTCAGCGGGGCAGGTGGTGCCGGAGGCGCCTTCTCAGGGCTGGGCCGGGTGGCCGGGGAGCTCTCCCGGGCACACTGGGCCATGAAATCCTGCGCCAGGCGAGAGCGGCGGCCCACGCTGCCGAAGGGGCGGGCAGGCGCCCGGGCGGCGGGCGAGGGGCCGGCCAGCCGCTCCTCCGTCTTCTCTCGCTTGAGCGAGCTGGCCCTCTGCGGGCCTGCGCTACCGCCTGCTGCCCGGGCTGGGGCGGGAGCGCCGGTGCGGTCCCTGTCGGCTGGCCCAGGGCCCCGGCGCTTGTCGGCCTTAGGGTCCCCGGGCGGGGCGTGCGTGAAGGACTGGGAGCGCTTCTTGCGGGGCGTGTCCTCGTCGAAGAACTCGATGACGAAGGCCTGCTGGTTGTGCAGCAGCTCCTGGGGGTCCCGTTTGATCTGCCTCTGCAGCCGCACCTGTTCCCCGCCAGGCTCCGAGGGCACCCCAGCTGCCGCGGCCGCCTTGGCCAGGGGGTCCTCCGAGTCGCTCTGCGTGCCATCCTCGTGCTTGTGGCCTGGGAGAGAGGGGAGACCTCAGCTAACAGCGATCACCCTCGGGCAGCCTCGTCGCCCCATGCCCGCTGGGGACAGAGCACCCCACACCACGGTTCCAGGCAGTTAACCAAGACAGGCGTCCGGTCACCTGCCTGCTCCGCAACGAGCACCGCGGCCAGCCAGGCACTCACCCTTCAGGGTGCGGGTGTGGATGGGCAGGTCGCTCTTGGTGCTGTGGCGGTCATCCCCCGGGCCTGCCCGGCGCAGCAAGCTCGGGTCATTGTGCACCAGCCAGTCGGCCACCTTGGTCTCAGCCGAGACCACCTCGACAGGCGTGGCCTCCCTGCCCGCGGGCCGCCGCTGGCGCAGGGAGAACTTGGTGATGTGGTCCTTGATCTTCACCTTGCCGGGGCTGCAGTCGTCAAACTCGATGGTGAAGGAGGCGTGGCTCTGCACCACGGGGGCCGCCCCGCCTGCGCCCGCCTCCACGTCCTTAGTGGGCGCCTCGTGTACGGGCACCTCCGGGGGCTGTGGGGCCCCCTGCATGGGGATCTCGAAGTAGCTGGACTCCCGCCTGAACGAGTAGCCCTGGGGCTCCACGGGGGCGCGGAGGCCTTCCAGCTCCCCGTCCTGCTGCGCCGGCTCCTTGGGACGTTCTGGCGATGGGAGACGTCCTCAGACCAGGCCCAGGCAGCCACCCTGCACCACCCTCCTCCGCCAGGACCCCCCACCCAAGGGGGACGGGGGCTCCATCTCCCCTGGAGCAGGCACCTCAAAGGCCAGGCCATCCCCTCACCCATGTACCGCCCCCTGGGAACCCTGGGGGTCTCACGAACCTGGTCTCCGAGACCAACCTGGGCAGGGCTCCTCCCGGCGCGGGTCCCCAGGCGGGCTGCTGCCGTCGTCCTCGCCCCACCAGGACGGCTGCCCATACAGGGGCGTGCGGTAAGCTGCTGCGTCTGCGGAGGGAGAGAGTTCAGACCCCAGGTCCCCGCGGCCCCCAAGGTGGACGGGAGGAGACACCTGGAGCTCAGGAGAGGCCGGGTTCTGGGGCAGCCCTGGTGTCACCTCCCAGCTCAGACCTGCAGCAGCCCAGGACCCCACCCGCTGCAGACAGTGCTGAGACCTGTTTCCAGATCTGCGGGGAACAACAGTTGCCCCGAGTGCCACAGACGCTCACCTGCCTGGGCCTCCCTGGGGTGGCTGTGCCGGGAGGGCCATCCCTGGGGGGTCTTGGCAGCCCCACCCTGGGGTGGGCAATCCTTTCAGCCCCGCCCTGCCCGCTGCCCCTGGAGCCTGCCCAACAGAGGGGCAGGAGGCCAGTGGAGCTCACACCTGGGTCCGACAGCCCCCACCCCCAAGGCTGTAAATGGTTCAGGTCACAAATGGGTGGCCCGGGGGGCTGAGGGCAACTGGAATCCGGGTGGCTCACGTGGTATTTGGTTTTTGATGTTTGAATCATTGAACAGAGGTTAAAAATCAGGCCGGGTGCAATGGCTCATGTCTGTAATCCTAGCACTCTGGGAGGCTGAGGCAGGAGGATCGCTCGCGATCAGGAGTTTGAGACCAGCCTGAGCAAGTGCGAGACCCTGTCTCTACTAAAAAATAGAAAGAAATGATCTGGACAACTAAAAATGTATATAGAAAAAAATTAGCCAGGCATGGTGGCACATGCCTGTAGTCCCAGCTACTTGGGAGGCTGAGGCAGGAGGATCGCTTGAGCCCAGGAGTTTGAGGTTGCTGTGAGTGAGGCCGACACCACGGCACTCTAGCCTGGGCAACAGAGCGAGACTCTGTCTCAAAAAAAAAAAAAGAAAAATCATATTTCACATGAAATCCAGTTTCCAGCCCTGGTGAGAAGCTGGAAGCCCAGCAGCTTCCAGACGGCAACAGTGGAAGGGGCGCTGTCTGGTGCCCCCGGGTCAGTGCAGGCTCCGATGCCCACAGCTCCCTCCCCGCCTCTGAGTGCACCCTGTCCCGGCCAGAGCCCTGGGGGCAGCTGAGCCGTGGCCAGCTGTGGCTCCCAGCTGCACACACCACCAGGTCTGCCCGGTCTCGGGTCAGGTGGCATGTGTGCACTATGCCAGAGGGACACAGGACTCCCAAGATGTGTCCTACATGCCCCCCGCCCTCGCCGAGGACCTCATTCCTGACCCAGAGCCACACCAGGTGCTGCTGAGGTGGGGTGTCTGCTCCTGGGCAGCCTCTCACAGTTGCTGTCGGTCCTCCACCCCTCTTCTGTCCCCTAACATGCTCTCCCTGCTCTGCTGGGGCCAAAGAGCCAGCCTGGCCTGCCGGCCGCACCTGCCATAACCTCGGGGACAGCTCCCAGCGGCTGTCACCGGCTGTGTCTTACGGCCTGGACACCAACAGGTACTCTGGGGAGCTCAGGGGACTTTCTGGAAAGCTTCCCAGTCCTTGGCAGAGTCCCGCTCTGGGTGCACCTGCATCCCAACCGGATGGCAGCAGCCGCGTGGCCGCAGTGTGGACACGCGCTGCCCGTGGGAACAGCAGACGTGGGGCCGAAGCTGGGGCGGTGGGTGACCTTTCCTGGACAGAGGTGGGAGCAGAGAGCCTGGTCCCTAGACACCTCCTCTTATCCAGAATTCAAGTCACGTGCTGGGGTTCTGGGTTTGCGTCCTGCACCTTGTCCCCCTCCACACCTGGCCAGGCACTCGCCCCTGGGAGCCACCCAGACCTGCACAGCGGCCGCCTTCCGACCAGACTTCCGCCCACACCGTGCACCAGCAGCCAAAGGGCACAAATCAGGTCTCGTCAAACACCCACCCACCCGTAGGGGTGCAGGCCTGCACAGGTAGGTGTGTACAGGGGTGAGGGGTGCAGGTGAACATGCGTCGAGGTGTGCACAGAATTGAGGGGTGCAGGTGTGCACGGGTAGGTGTGTACAGGGATTGGGGTATGAGTGTGCACAGGAAGGTTTGCACAGGGATGAGGGGTGCAGGCATGCACAGGTAGGTGTGCACGGGGTAAGGGGTGGAGGAGAGCACAGGCAGGTGTGCACAGAAGTGAGGGGTGCACACATGCACAGGTAGGTGTGCACGGGGTAAGGGGTGGAGGTGAGCACAGGCAGGTGTGCACAGAAGTGAGGGGTGCACACATGCACAGGTAGGTGTGCACAGGGGTGACAGGTGTAGGTGAGCAGGGGTACGTATGTATAGGAGTGAGGGGTGCACACATGCACAGGTAGGTGTGCACAAGGGTGAGGAGTACAGGGGGCATGGGAAGGTGCGCCCACACATGAGCCGGCTTGTGTTATGGCTGGTGTGGGTGCTGGAGCCCAGGAGGTGTGAGGCCAGGGTGAGTGTGGACACTGGTGGTGCAGGTGCCAAGCAGGGTGGGTGTAGGGGGAGAGGCAGCTGTGGGGCCAGGCAGGGCCTGGGGGTGCCCTCTGTGCTTGCCCCTGGCCGTGCTCAGGGCCTACCTGCTGCTGGTCTCCGGTCCCCCTTCTCCGGCCTGGGGTTCAGGGACTCGCAGTAGGGCGTGTGCTCCGGCAGCGCCTCGCCCCTCTTGGACGCCGAGCCCTTGAGGCTCACCTGCAGCTGGCTGGTGTACTTCTCGTGCTGCGGGCAGCCGGCAGGGTGAGGGAAGGGGCGCCAGACGCAAGGAGACCCCCACCCCGGGCAGCCTGGACTCCCCTTCATGGGTCCCGCAGTCTCAAAACCCCAAAGGGTGGACAGGGACAAGGCCTGAGACCTGCCCGGGCCACGTAGCTTGGGGTCTACAATGAGGCCCGGGGTGGGGGCCCTCAGGACCACACAGCCTCCAGGAGGGAGCTGGGGCTTGCTGGGAGGCCTGCGTGGGGGCACATCAGACAGACGGGACCCTGTGCTGCCCGGAGTCCATCTGGGAAGCTGGGCTAAGCACGGTCCTCCCCACACAGGGCTCTTGGCAAAGCTCTGAGTCCCCCGAAACTGCGCTCTGTGACTCCCACATAAATACGCGAGGGGACAGGAGACACCCCCACCTGCCCAGCTCCCAGCCCAGGACCCTCCAGCTCTGACTGGGGGCTCTGGCCTCGTGCGTCCCTCCAGCCCCTGGGAAAGGGCACTCCAAGAACGCTGGCCATGCAGGTGGCCGCTCCGGCTCCACACGTCCCCCTGCCTGCTCCGGCTACCCCCACGGTGCCCTCGCCAAGACGCTGGGGGCCCAGGGCCACCAGGTGTTGGGTCCCACACCCTCCTCACCCCCAGGGACGCACCCAGGGATGCACCCAGGGACGCACCTGGCTCCTGACGGGGCTCCTGGCTCCCACCTCCCCCGAGCAGCTTCCTCCTGTGCCCCGGCCACCCTGCACACCCTAACAAGCCACCGGCTGACAAAGCCACTCAGCTCTCCTCTCCCCATCCCCCCCACCAGAGCCCCTGTGTGCTGCTGCGGCCCCCACGCATCCCCATCTGTCAGGCATCGGCCTGGGGGACTGACCACCTTCTCCACCTCCAGACTGGGCCGTCTGGCAGGGCAGGCCAGGCTGGCCTGATTCACGGCACCCACGGCAGACAGGGCCTGGGGTTTGCCGGGGAGACGGCAGTGGGGACACCAAGAGGGCGGGACTGTGGCCCTGGGGCCTGGCCGGCACCAACCTTGAGCGCCTCCTCAGGGACACGGTGCTGTACACGCTCCAGCACATACATGTTGGAATGTGGCCACGTGTTAAGGAGAACCCAGGCAGAGAGGGCCAGAGGCCACGTGCCTGACGCCCAGAGGCCAGCGCTGGGGTGCACGCCCCGTGGCAGCTATGCACCCAAGATCAGGCCATGACCCTGGGTCCCAGGGAGTGGTCGTTGTTCCCAGGCCCTGGGAGGTGCCTGTGACCAGGGCCCCAGCCGGGGGGCTGCAGGGGCTGCAGCTCCGGGGTCCCCACGGGCAGGCAGAGCCCAGCCTCAGTGTGAGCCTCAAGCTGTGACTGCCAAAGCCCCTGCCCTGCTCCCAGAATAACAGGTTGGCTGCCGCCCTGGGGACTGAAGGAGGAGCCCAGAGGAGGTGGCGCTCGGGGAAGGATATCATAGCCAAAGCGGATGACGTCATTGAGTTTCAGCGTGACATACTTCTGGTCCGGGATGCGCATGTCGTTCACAAACGTCTGTGGAGGAGGCCGGAGGCAGGAAGCTGAGCCAGTGGGGGGGGGGGCGCCCCGTCTCTGGAGTCCACAACAAGTGTGCCCAGCCCCAAGCCCCACAGGGACCACAGGGCAGACAGCCACTGCAGGCCTTCCTCAGTGACACAGGGACTCTGGCGTGGCCCCTCAGGAACAGAACCCTGTGCAGTGGAGCCCTCCAAGCAACAGCTTCTCTGCAGGTGCTGTGTGCACAGCAGGAGGCCACGGGCTCCGGGCAAGGGTACGGACAGCAGCCCAGACCGGCCCTGGGGTGGGGACAGCTGCCGAGGCTCTGCAGACCCTTCTGGCCAGCGCTGTGATGTCACAGGCCCCTGAGGGAGCCAGCCCTGCAGGACCAGGCTGGCATCACGTGCCCAGGGCCAGCAGCCCCCCGAGACCCTCTTGAAGCCCGCCTGGGCGCACGGACGGCGCAGGCCGAGGAGGCCCCACTGCAGCCCGGCGTGAGCAGGGCTGCTTCTCTGACGGGCAGCCCTGAGCCCCAAGGCTGGAGCACCTTGAGGGGTTTCTGGGGTGGCGCCCAGTGCTGGCCACAGCGCTCACACCACGGAGGCTGCCATGGGGACCCTGGCTCAGGACTGCGCGGGCCCCGGCAGGACGGAGGCGGGCAGTTTTGTTTCCTTATTGAAACGGCGTCCCAGGGCAGGACGTGTCCACCACACGCAGAGACAGGAGGCCCAGACAGGTCCCTCCAGGACAGACAGACCCATGTGCCCCCAGGAGCGCCCTCCCGTCCTGCTCCTGCAGTCAGGGCCTCCACCCTGGTGGCTTCCGGCCCCTGCTGTCCTCAACTCACACAAGGGAGGGTCCCACGCCTCCCCCCCCCCCCCCCCGCCCACATGGGTACCCCAGCATGGCCCTTCATCTCAGGAGCCCCGTTTCCCAGCCCAACACCTCCCCTACCTGCCTGAGGGGCCCACTCCTCAGCCCTGCAGTCCTGAGACCCTGCCAGTGGGAGCCCAGGGAGGGGCCCACTGCAGCTGGGGGCGGAGCCCTAGCTGAGGGGTGGGGGCATAGCCAAGGGGCGGGACCATATCAAGGGGCGGGACCATAGCCAAGGGGCGGGACCATAGCTGAGGGGGTGGGGCCATAGCTGGGGTGGGGTCCAGAGCTGGGAGGGGGTGGGTTTGGTCCAGAGCTAAGGGGGCAGGGCTGCAAAGCAACGGTGGGGCCCTGTGGAGGGGCGGGGCCAGGGGCGCACACTCACCCCATTGAGGCTGCCCAGGTCCTTCACCCAGTGCTCGTCCCTGTCCTGGTCGTAGTTGATGACAGCATGCTGCTTGTCCACACTGCGGGACTGGGGAGACAGCCGGCCCTCAGGTGCCGCATCCCAGGGAGACGCCGCATCCCAGGGAGACGCAGCCCAAGAGGCAGAGGCTGCCCTGCGCATCCTCACAGCAGCCCACGGCCCCCGCCACCCCCACAGAGCAGGCACTGGCAAAGCCCATCCGGATGCCAGAGCAGGCCACAGGGATTCGCCAAGATGCCAGGGCCACTTCCCCCACCCGCTGCGGCCACCGGGGCCCACCCTCCCTGGCGCTGCTCCTGGGTCAGCCGTGGGAGGGGTGGGAACCGTCTGGTCATCTGGACATGCTGCTCCCTCCCAAGGTCAGAGGGCCGCAGCCAGGCCGCAGCAGAGCCCAGAGGGAGGGTGGACAGGCTGGGGGTGGGGAGGCTGTCTCAGGGGGAGGGCTCCCCCGCCCCTCGCCCAGGCCCTCAGGGACACACGCAGCCCCCCAGCAGGCCTGTCCCTGGTGCCTGCCTGCATGTGCACACCTGCACGCACATGCACACGCGTGTACACGCGGGACTTCCCACCTGAGTGCTTCTACTTTCCTGGCTACCGGCCGCCCAGGCCCACTCGGGGACAGTCGCCCCCGCTTTCCCACATGGTCGGCTTCGCTGTCCACTGCAGGGCCACAGCCAGCCCCTGCCACTCTCCCACGGGGGCTCGGGGAGACAGGGGCAGGACAGGGTCACGTTCCACTTGCTCAGGCGCTGCCAGCATGGGTCTCAGCAGAGAGCGCACCCCCCGCACTCCACCCCATGCCACACATCCCCTTGTGCCGCCGGGGCTGCGGGTGTCTGGGTGGTGGCTGCATCCCTCCTGTCCCCCAACCTGAGGAGCCGCAGGCCTGGGGGCCCAGCCCCAGGAAAGGCCAGCAGAACCAGCCAACTCAAGGGAAGCCGTCAGGCTCTGGCCCAGATGGCAGCGGGTGACCCAGGGTGTGACCCACACAGCCACCTGAGGACCGTGCAGGCAGTGCCCAGCAAGACACCGGGTCAGCCTCCAGAGCACACCAGGGACGGTGAGCCCACAGGGCCACTCCCCACCCCCAGGGGCAGGACGGCCCTGGACCCACAGAAGGGTGGCCCAGGACCTGAACATTCCCCCGGGTCCCAGGGGGCTTCCCAGCTGGACAGGTGAAAGCCCCAGGACCCTCGGGCTGGTCACCGCCTCCCTGGCACCTGCCGCCACTGCCGAGCCCCACTTCCCTCTGACACTCTCCGCCTGCCTGCCCCAGCACCACCCTGAATAACCAGTTTTGGGGGGAGGCCCCAGTACCCCTCCCAAGGTCTAGAAGTCACCAGGACAGGACCTCCCTCCTCCCTCAGAGACACCACAGGGGCCGGGGTTGGCTCTGGCCCCACCCCTGCCCACGGTCGCCCAGCTTGGTGAGGCCTGGGCAGAGGCACCAGGGCAGGCCCCAGAGGGAGGCTTGCAGCTGGGCGGGGCTTGTGGTGGCCGCAGGCCTGAGCCGGCCACAGCCTGCCTGTGGGGCCTCCACCCTCCCCCAGCCACTGCCACCCGAGCAGCGAGTGCTCAGGACCCTCAAGGTGGCCAGCCTGAGCCATGATGAGGGTACGGCAGCAGGTACCACGGAGGAGGGAGAGAGGAGGGAGAAGGGTAAGGGGGCAGGCCCACGCCTCATGCTGCCAGGACCCCCCAGGAAGTGGGTGGGGGCCAGGGATGGTTTGCAGGGGAGAGGAGGGTCCTGGGGTGGCCATCCTTGAGCCACCTCCACCTGCACAGCCCACACCATTCCTGAGAAACGCAGGTGGGAGGCTCAGCCCGCCCCAGGTCCCCTCCCTGGGTCTGATCCTGGCGCCCACTCACTTGCCAGCCAGAGCAACAGGGTGGGTCTCACCTGGAGACCCTCACCCCCACCCCCATCCCCATCCCGGTCCAAATTCCTCGTCCAAAGTTGGTGCCCACAGCTGAATGGCTCCTGGCTGCTCTAGCAGCCTCTGCCCCACACGGTTGGGGGGATCAGCTCCGAGGGGACCAGGCTGGAAGGGGATGCCAGACACCACCTCCTCCATTGGACTTCCCAGCCTGTCCCTGAAGGCCTCGGCCACAGGCCCCCCAGCACTCAACCTCCTTTAAGGTAACCCCACACAGCCCCTCCTGCTGGCCCCTGGCCCAGCATAGGGGGAGGGGGAGGTGCTGTGGGCCAGGACCCGCCGCGGGGTGGGGGCTGCCCGGGCGCTCTGGGTGGTGGCTGCTTAACTGCCCTCTCAGTAGCCCCGAGGGGCATGATTCCTACCTCAGAGTCCAGCCTGGAAGCTGGGGGACCGGAGCCCCTGATGGGCTGGGGGCTCCCCTGCCCCCACACCTGACCTGTGCACAGGCCAGCAGCCGCCTCACCTGCCTGACACACGGGCCCAGTGGGGCCACAGGGACCCACCGTCTCAGGAAGAGAACCCCCGAGGACCGAGGGCCATGTTGGGCGCCCTCCCTGCTGGGCACCAGACCTCCCTGGGGGACAGGTCTGGAAAGGGCACAGGGGACGCGGTACAGGGGCTGCCGACCCTGCTTCCCACTGAAGGGTGCCGGGCGGTCCCAGCTCTGCTGGCCGAGGAGGGCGGGCTGGGCAGCTGGATGCATCTTTGCCAAGGAGGAGCCCCGAGGGGTTTCTGGGAGGACCTTCCAGCCTGGACACATCCCTGCCGCTCCCCAAGCCTCAGACCCTCGGGCTTGACAGCCACCTCCCAGGCACACCCCACACACCTCCCAACACTCCGGCTCTCCCTGCCCCGCCCTCGAGGCTCCCCTAGGAGCCAGGTGCCAGCCCACTAATCCTCCCCAATCTGCCTCCGTTCCCCCGGCCACCTCTCCTGTGCCCCAGCCCCACCCAGCCCGGCAGTCCCTCTGCCCGCCAGTCTCCAGTGCGACTCTGTGGGGCTCCCCTGGTCTTGTCCCATGCGCCCTGGGGGCCCTGCCCAACCTTCCCCACCCTGCCGGGCCACAGTCGGGCTTTGGCTAGGCTACTCTGTGGGCTCTGGACACACCACGCCTCAGCCCAGGAGTGCCACCCTCCCCGCACCCACCTTCCCTCTCCCAGGGGCCCCCATTCACACCAGAGCCTGGGCCACCCCCACTGCCGGCCAGCCGGGCTTTGTCACCAGACACACCAGATGGCAGGGAGCACCCGGGACTAACGGAGAGGGCCTGGGCAGGGGCCAGGGAGAAGCCCCTTCCAGAACTTCCTTCCCAGCCCCAACACCCCAGGCCAGAAGCAGACCTCCACTCAGCCAAGCCCACGAGCTCAGGGGCTAGAAGCCAGCCCACCCGTGACGGTGGCCCCTGGCCCAGGGCTCAAGACTTAAAACAACGCAGACCAGTGCCTGGGGAGAGGAGCCCGGAGGCAGGAGGAGGGCGAGCACAGAGGTAAGAAATGTGAGACATGGCCGGGAGTGCCCCAGCCCTGCAGGATGGGGACCTGCCGCCTTCTGAGTTCAAGATTGTTCTTTTTTAAGCAACAAAGGAAGCAAGAAGCGCTTCATCTTTCCCTGCTGCACCCCTTTTAACAAAAGGGTGTGTTCTGTAAATTTGGATTCAGTCAGAAGGCCACACTTAAGGACCTAGAAGGCCACATGTGGCCTTAAGGCCGCAGGTTCCCCCCCCCCTCCCCCCGCATGGATTTTGGGAAAAGGATCTAATAAATTGTACTCACTTTAACACGGAATAAAGATGTTTCCACAGTGTGTGTCTGACACCCTCCGTGGGCGAGATCCCTGCCCGGCTGTGCTGATCCTGGCGGTGGCCACAGCCCAGAGCTCCGGGCACTCCCTGCTGCCAGCTCACCCCACCCGCCACCCCCAGCGCGGCCACAGGCAGCACAGCACACTGGCCGGGCGCACCGTGTGTGCAGGGCCCGGCCTCGCGCTGTGGTTTCTGGGTCAGGATGAGAGTAGGGATCCCGGCTGCCACACACCCCACGGACAGCTGAAGGGCGAACCGGTGGAGACAGAGCGGACACTCCCCACAGACACATGTACACGTACACTTGTGTGCACACACAGAAGCACATACACATATGCACAGGGCACCCTGCCGTGTACACACACATGGGTGTACATATGGACACGTGTGTACATGTGCACAAGGTACCACGCATTCACACTAGTGCATGTGTGCACATACATGTGTATACATAAGCACATACACACGCAGACTGTGCGTGTGTGGTCGCGTGTACACTGTACACACGTGTATGTGCACATACATGTGTATACACAAGCACACACACGCAGACTGTGCATGCGTGGTTGCGTGTACACTGTACACACGTGTATGTGCACATACATGTGTATACATAAGCACACACACACGCAGACTTGCATGCGTGGTCGCGTGTGCGCTGTACACGCGTGTGTATATGCACACACATGTGTATGCATAGGCCCGTACGCACACGTGCACAACGGCAGGGAAGGGAAGGCAACACTCGAAAGCCTTAGGGTCTGGGGGCTGGAGGACGGCAACGGAAGGCGCCGGGAGGAGCCTGGACAGGGTGGGGCGGGCGGCAGCAGGTGGAGGGGGGTGAGGAAGGTCCTAGCAGGAGTGGCGAGGGCAGCGGGTGAGGCAGGGTGGGCAGGCGGGAGGCCGACCGGCCCTCCCACACTCTCTGGACTCACATGACCTCCCTGAGCCTCAGTTTCCCCACGCATGGAGACAGGACTTACACGGCCACACCACCCAGGACAGTGAGCAGCAGAAACATGGGCGTGCCCAGGCCAGCGGCTGGCCCAGTGTGGGGAGCTGAGACGCGCCCATAGCTCCTGTCCCGCTCCGGGCTCTACCACCGACAGGCCCAGAAACTAGGAATCAGACCTCGAACGCCCTAAGCACGCTGAGCCCCCACACAGCGGCCTCTCCCCCAATTCCTAGGAAGAGGAGTGAGCAAAGGTGGGGTGGGAAGGGTGCCCCGCCGGCCCCCAGCACCTGCAGGTTCACTCTGGCTCCTCCCAAAGGCCCTAAAGTGCCACCTCCTCCGAGAGGACCTCCCGGCCACCCTGGGTGGAACAACACTGCCGTCACCAATGCCACACCTGCGTGTGGACAACCTTCGTGGGGCAGCAGCCGGCCCAACCCAGCCTCGGGGCCATCCTTAAGGCCGGGGCACACCCTGCCACCTGCCACCTGCCTCTGTGAGGCCTGAGCTGAGAGTGACCTTTATACTTTTAAATGGCTAAAAATCACAAGACAATTTTGTGACACGTGACAATTATAGGTGTGGCTATTTCAACGTCTGTGCACAGTGTTACTGGCGCCCCTGTTCCTAAGTACCGTTCACGGCTTTCCCACCGCAACCGCGGAGCCACGTGGCCGCAGGGAGCAGCGAGGGGCCCGCGAAGCCCAAAACATTTACGCAGCCCTGCACACACCCATCGGCCAACTCCTGCACGCAGCCACCAACTCTGTCTCGCCAACTACCAAAGGCATGAAGTAGAGAGAAAAAAGGGAAGAGAATGTTCTAGATTAAAGAACTTAGGAGCCTGAACAACCAGCCTCAATGTGAGGAACTTGCTGGGTCTAGATTCAAGCCAATCAGAGGACATTTTGGGGGGAGGCTGGGATGTCTGGACTCCGTCTGTCTCTGCCGCTATAATGAAAATACCTCCGAGGGGGTCATTCACGAACAGCAGAGATGTGCTGCTCCCAGCCCTGGAGCTGCGAAGTCCAGACCAAGGTGCTGGCAGACTCCGCGTCAGGGAGGCCCTGTCTCTGCGTCAAAGGCGGTGCCTTGAATGCCGCGTCCGCACTCGGCAGAGGGCCGGACAAGCTTCCTCGGGCCTCTTTCATGAGGTTCCTCGGCCCACCCCTGACGGCAGAGCCTCACGTCCTCATCACGTCCCAAAAGCCCCTCCTCTGAAAACCATCACGCTGTGGACTAAACCGCAACCCACACAAACATTCACACCATGGCCAGACGCTGGCAGTGTCACCGGGACAGCACTTGTCCCGGGTAGAGCCGTGTCACCGGGACAAGGCTTGTCCCAGGTAGAGGTGGGCAAATCTTTGCTGCCCAGGTGAGTGTCCCTGTGGCCAGGACCCCTTGTCAAAGCCTCAGGCACCCTGGGCGTGTGCCACACGGTACGCTTTGCGCTCGGGAAGCAAGGTCTTAATGACAGGACACCCCCAGGTGGGCAGGGCTGACCCCTACCCCAAGCAGGCCCCTCGGCTGGACTGGACAGCCACCCAGGGCATCCCTCTCCTCTGCGAGTCCCACGCGGGGGCTGCCTAGGGCCCTGGAGACAGCCCCGCCCCCATGATGGGTGGGCAGGGCTGCAGGGAGCCCGACTCACACACACCCACATGGGACCGGGGAAAGACGTCCCCGGACAGGACGTCCCAGGCCAGTGCACCACCCCCACCCTTGGTTCCCAAACAGCCAGATGCAGGAGCCTCACGAGAGCCGCAGGCGGACCCTGAAGCCCAGGGCCAGAGAGGGATTCTGCCTGTGACGCGCCCAGTGTCCTGCCAGCCTCTCCTGCCCGGGGGAGGCCCCACACCCAGGGCACCCTCAAAAGGCACCAGCCTTCACCAGGGCACATCCGGGAACGAGACCGACGGGACTATCCGGGCGGCACCCCCAATCACGGCCGGGGGGCCCAGACGATGAGCATGTGGAGGTGGGTGCTCACCCCCTGTCCACACAAGGCACCTTCCTGCCCAACACTTTGAGAGTGTGACAAAAGCCTAACTGTCCCCTGTCAGAAACAGGGATGTGTGCAGGGGCAGGGACCGAGCTTGCGCGCACACTCACGCCCCGCACAGGCCCCCAGGGAGGCCCAGAGCCCACTTGCGGGTCCAGGGCCCAGGCAGAGGGGCCCAGGCCGCTGCGTCGTGGCCCTCTCCCCGGGGTGTCCTGCATTAAGGGGGCGGGCAGCCCTCCCAGGGCCCCCACGCACCTGCAGCATAAGCTCGCACTCCTCTCGCCCCACGAAGATGAGCTCACGCGGGAGCCGGTGGCGGGCGCCGCTGCTGCTCACCAGGAACCAGGACGTGACGCTCATCTTGGCGCTGGCCAGGCCCGACGGCCCTGGGGAGAGAGGGGTTGTCAGGGTGGGGCTCCCTGGTGGCTGCGGCCCCTGCACACACGGAGGCCCAGCCCAGATCTGCACCCCAGAGGCAAGCTGGCCACTCCCGAAACACTGGGCTCCAGGCACACCAGGCCACCTACCCTCCTCTGAGTGTGGCCCCGAGTCCCCCTGTCAGCCTGTGCCCTGTCTTCCCCGCCATGTCCAACCATGGACGCCTCTCCTCCCCTGGCCAAGGCCACCTGGTCCTCTTGTACCCTCTGAGACCACCACACCTAATCTCTTCTCTCTCCTGGGTGTCAGGGGTCAAGGTTCATAGGATATTGGACACACTGCCTGTGTGTGGACCCCATAGCCACATGACCCACTAGGAGTAGCTCATGGGTGGGACTCCACATGGCCCACCAGGACCCCACAGTGCCAGGTCCAGACACACCCCAGGACACAAACCCTGAACCAGAGGATCTACTGCCCCCAGAGGGATACACCGGGACCGAGACCCAGGCAGGGGCCCTGGGAGTAGGGCGCAGCAGGAACAGAGCTGGGCCCTGAGCCATCATATGCTCAGCCCCAAGAGAAGACGAACGTCCCTCGGTGGCCGTTGTGCAAAGACGGCATCAGGCAGCTCTTCGGGGCCCAGGAGGGAGGTGGGCCTTTGGTGCCTGTGGTCCCAGCACCACCAGCAAAGGCAGGTTTGAGGGACTGGTGTGGTCAGCACAGGCAGGGAGCAGTACAGCAGCACGAGGGGCACGGTGGGGACAGCCTGAGTGACGCAGGGCCAGCACTGCCCGAGACCAGCCCTGGTGCAGCCTGAGGCAGCCAGTGAGCACAGACCACACGCTCACGGCACTCTGCACACTCCAGCACACAGCCACGTGGCCCCCAGCTGCTCTACCCTGCTGGCACGCCATGGACGCCACAGTCTGTGCACAGGTCCTAAGCACTGCTACGTGCCAGGGGGTGGCCTGGGTGAGACAGCACAACCAAGACACACAGAGTCCCCATGTCTCGGGGCTCCCCTCCAGCTGGCAGGCAGGCAGCAGAGAAGGCAAGTAGCTCGTGAGGTGTGAGGAGTGACACAGAGAATGGGGAGGGAGGGGCAGGACGCTGTGCTGGGCGGGGTTTGGGGAAGGTGTTGGGAAGGCTCTCTGAGAAGGTGGTATCTGGGCACAGCCAGCAGGGGTGGAAGGGAGCGAGTGAGCATCCCTGGGACCACACTCCAGGCAGAGGGAGCAGCCAGTGCAAAGGCCTGGGAGGGCCGGCGGCCTCACGCCTCTGGGAGGCCTAGGCTTGTCCTGGAGCCAGACGGAAGTCTGAGGAGGGCCCAGAGCAAAGTGGAACCGCAGTGCCCTCATCCAACAATTACGAAGAAGAAAGTGAGCACGAAACAAGGTGTGGGGTCTGAGCGAGGAGCTCCAGGGGTTGTCTGGTCACACGCTTACGCGGCTGGCCCTGGAGCTGGAGTCTGCGGGCACCAAGCTCTGACTCGGTACAGAGCACAGCCGCGGGTGAAGCAGGAGACTAGGCAGGAGGTGACCGGGAGACTGCCAAGAAGTGAGGACATTCACCCGGGACACAGATGACAGTGGCCGGGGCCTCACTGGGAGCAGAGGAGGAGGTGAGGCTGCCGGGCTGAGTGCGTCCTGAAGGCAGGGTCACAGCGAAGGGATGGTTTGGACTCGGCCGCGAGCGTGTGAGGGAGGAGTCAGGACCAGCTGGACAGGTGGGGGCCACTGCTGAGCTGGGGATGGCAGAACGGGGTCCCCCACACTCACTTCCCAGGAAGCGTGCACATGGCCACCACACCCGAGGCCACGGTCACACGCAGTCTCATCACAAGCAGGGTCAGCCCTACCCCTGTGATGCCCACACCCAGGGTCCTCAGCCGTGAGGCTCTTGGCGCAGGTCCTACTCCCTTCCGCCGGGGGAGCAGGTGAAACCAACGCCCGCTGCAGCCGAGAGCAAGTGCCCCAGGGACCGCATATCCACGGCACACCCTGCCCTGTGCAAGCAGGTGGGAGGACGTGGAACCATCCACACCAGGAGAAGGCAGCTCCAGGCAGCCAGAACCTCCCTCACCCGGGGGCCCTGCCCTTCCTTAGGGTCCAGTGGAGGCCAAACGGGTGGGACTTCATTGGCCCCGTAGGCCCAGCCCCCTGAGGCAAGGGGAGCGGGAGAGGGGGGAAGATGAAGAGGGTCTCTCTTGGAAAGGCACCCCATGATGTGTCTCCCGGCCCCCATCCAGCCCTCAGCCAGGCGCTCACATCTCACTCTGCCATCCCATGGTGCCAGCTCCCAGGGGCAGGGGCACGGGACCTCCACTCGGAAGAGGCCACAGCAGAGGCTTAAGGCAAAGGGAAGACAAGCCCCCAGACCCTGGTTATGCGGCCGTGCCAGAGCCAGGCTACCCCACTGCCACCAGCAGCCCAACCCAAAAAGGCCTGGAAGCCACAGACGCTTCCAAGCAGCCTTGGGCTGCTTCAGGGCTGGGCTGGCCATGTCGCTACGAGGGAGAATAATAAACACCCCAAACTCGTCCCCTCGCCCGGCCGGCAGGGCCACCCGTCCACAGGTGAGGGGGGGTAGAGGTGGAGATGCCCAAGGGCAGCGGAGCGGCGCGCTGGAAGGAGCAGACGAGGCACGGCCGGGAGAGGAGGCAGGGACAGCGGAGGGACTGCGGCGGAGGGAAATGAGAGAGGAGGAAGACGGAGGGAGGGACGGCGGGAGGAGAGACCAGGCCAGAGGGAGGCGGCGGGGCGGGAGCGCCAGGCCCGGCGGGGGAGGGAGCGGCGTTTCTGAATCAGCGCTCGCCGGGGGCGGCCATGGCCGTGCCGGTGCCGGGGCGGGGACCTGGGCGCCCAGGCCTGCCGCCCCACTCCGCAGGCCGCGTAGACACGCACCCGGCAGGGCCGCGTAGACGCGCGTCGGGCGGCCCCTCCCGGCCTGGCGCAGACCTGGGCCGCCTCCACGGCGGCGGGGACCGGCCTGGCCAGGTGCACTGGGCGGCCCCCGCCCTCGCGCCTTTGTCCAGGCCCTGCCGGGACCCCGCTGCCCCGGCCGCCCCCCGCACCCCGTGCAGTCCCGCAGGCCCGCAGGTGTGGGCGGTGGGAGGCTCCGGCCGCGGCGAGAGCAGGGCCGGCGCGTCTTACCTGCGGCTCGGGCTGGGTCCCCGGCTCGCCCGCTCGGTCCCCGGCTCGGCCCCCGGCTCGGCCCGGCTGGGTCCCGGCCCTCCCGCCCGCCCGGCCGAGCGCTGGGCGGGGCCGCCGCCTAGGACATGCCCGGCGCGGCCCGCACGCTCGCCGCAGCCCAGCCGAGCCCACGGGCAGAGCGGCCGCGGCGGCCTCGCGCGGCGGGTCCCTGACGTCTGCGGGCGCCCGACCCCGCCCCGCCCGGCAGCCCCGCCCCCGCCCCGCCCCCACGACCGCCCCGCCGGAAGCCAGGTTGGGGCGGGCCCGCGGCCGCCAGGTGAGCGCGCCTCCGCCAGCCCCGCGCGCGCTCCCGGCCCGGCGGCTCCGCGGGCCCCGCCCGCCCCGCTGCGCGCCCGCCCCGCTCGCTGACCCCGCTCCGGCGGCCGCGGCCCGGCGGGGACCCGGCCCTGCGTGCCCAAAGTGGCGCAGCGTCTGGGCCCCGGGCCCGCAGGTTAACGCTTAACCACGCTCCGGAGCCCGAGGCTCAGCCGCGTCCCCAGCCCCCAACCTTTGGCCCCCGTGGGCCAAAGGGGACTCGGAGGGTGAATGAGGTAGGTCGAGTCCCAGAGACCCGCGCCCCGCGCCCGGCCGGACAGGGCGAGTGTGCTGCCGACCCCCGGCGCCCTGGGCTGGGCTGGGCCGAGCCGGGCCGGGGTGGCGGGGGGTCGCCGTCCTACCCGGTCGCCCTCCGTAAGCCAGACCGTGCGGAGCGGCGGGGTGGGGCTGGGACCCCCCCAGGCGCGCAGGGCTCCTGAGTAAGTGCTCTCGGGCTGCTCGCTCCCCGCGGGGGGGGAGTAACGGGGGGCGGGGGCAGCGTGGGGTGGGACACGCCGCGGCGGACCACGGCTCTGAGGGCATCCTGCCTCCCAAGTGAGGGGACTGAGGAAGGGGAGGGAAGTCCCGGGAGAGGGGGTCCGGCCGCGCGCCAGGCCTCAGCCTGGAGAGGAGTCTAGGCCTTGCCCTGTGGGTACTCTCGGCTGCGACAGTGCCCTGCACCTGCTCGCCACCCCGCGGCGCCTCTCCACAGCCTCAGTGCCGGCCCTGAGCTGGGGTGGGAGTTGGAGGCCGTCGGACACACCCTGGAGTGCAGAGGGGAGCGAGCCGTGGAAGCCCACCTGGGTGGGGAGAGGGCGGGGAGTGTGAGCTCGGACGGGGCGGGGAGAGTACGGCAGGTGGGACCTTAAGCGGTTGATGCAGGTGTTTGGACTCCATCCCAAGGACAGTGTGGCACCACATGAGGTTTGATGCCGGCGGAGACCTGCTCGGATGAGGGCTTTAGAGAGAGGACGAGGTCTGGGTGTCAAAATGAGTGGATGGGGTGGCCAGGCGTCTAACCAGAGGCTGGTAGAGCTGGGGGCAGAGGGAGGAGAGCTGAGGGCAGATTTGGGAGGAAGGCTGGGCCAGGACTGGTGCCCAGCTGGCTGGGGGAAGGGGGCTGGGTGTTCTCAGTTTGCCCCTCCGGGCCCACTGGCCCCTGTGCCCACACCAGGTGGCCCCACCTCCACCCCATCTGCCTCCAGGTGAGTTTAGGGAACTTCCCCAGCTCCCCTGCTGGAGGAGCGGCCATCTGCCCGCCTCCGGAGGCCCTAGCCCTGCCCTCTCCAGGCTCCAGGACCAACTGCCCGGGGGCCTCGCCATCTCTCTTGGCTTTGCCTATACTTGTCTACACCTTGGTAAATGACCCTTCACAAAAGTCACTTTCTCTCTGTGCCTTCCTTCTGCCAGGACCCTGGCTTCCTCCAAGGTGAGGTAGAGAGGAGGCAAGGATGTGTCCAGCTTCTGCCCGGACCCAGCCAGTGCGTGTGGCTGTCACAGGCTGGGACACCAGGCAGAGAGCAGGTCAGCCGTTGAGGGGGTGGAGAGCTGGGTACACGCAGGTGAGCCTCCAGGGGCACTTGGGAGCCCAGGGCTGAGCTAGAGGAGCATGCGTGGGTGATTCTCGGAGCAAGGGCATGGGGGGCGGGGTAGAGAGGGTGACACAGACCAAGCCAGGAGCCCAGAGGAGCCCAGGACAGTAAAACCAAGGAACGCTGAGGCCCAGTTCCCCCAAACTGACCCGTATGTTGAATGCATCCCAAGTACAAATTCCTACAGGATGTGTTTTGTAACTACACGAACAATTCTAAAGTCCGTGAGGAAATTAAAGGTACAAGAGGAATTGTCTGAAAAGACGTGAGTAGACCCGTCTGCAGAGGACACACACAAGGCGCCAGGAGCTTGTGAAAAGACCACTGGGGAGATGCGAATCAGATCACAGCGAGGGACCAGCTCACACTGCGGGACACTATGTCCAAACAGCCCAACGGGTGCTGGCGAGGGTTGGAGAAACTGACCCTGACGGACTGTTGCTGGGAGGGTAAAGTGGTTTGGCCACTGTGGGAAACAGCGTGGCAGCTCCTCAAAACATTGAAAGTAGAGTGACCATAAGATCCAGCAGTTTTGCTTCCGAGTTTGTACCCAACAGAATGAAAGTGGGGACGTGCACAGGTTATCTGGGCCCCCACGTCCATGGCAGCACTAGTCACAGTAGCCACGAGGTGGCAGCAGCCCCAGCCTCCGCGCACAGATGTATAAACAAAGTGTGTGTGTGACGGAATGGAACTGTGTCTTAAAAAGTATAGAAATTCCAACACATGCTGCAGCGTGGATGAACCTGGTGACACTATGCTAAGTGAGGTAAGCCGGTCACAAAAGGACAAATGCCGTATGACCCCACGTGTGGGAAGCCCCTGAGTCGTGAAAATCAGAGACAGAAGGTAGAAGGTGGGTGCCGGGGCTGGGGGCTGGAGGGTGGCTGAGGGTTTGATGAAGACAGTGGCAGCCGGGAAGATGGAGAGAGTTCTGAGTGACGGTTACACAACAATGAGAATGGACTAATGCCACTGAACTGTTCACCTAAAATTAGTTAAAATAGTATCTTTTATGTTACATGTATTTTGCACAAGAAAAGAATGAATAGCCTATAAAATTCTGAAAAGGGAAAAAGAAGGCCTCATCCCTGCCAGAGAGTAGAATCTGTCGTGGGGCCGACCGGAACATTTTGCTACAGGCAGTTGACACACAGATCAGAGGTCTGTGTGGTCATTTAGCATGTGACCAAGTGGGCATTTAAAATCCACGAGGAAAAGGGCATTATTTAATAGAGAGTATTGGGACAGCTGGGCAGTGGTCTGGAAAAAACAGGACATCGGACCCCGTCCCGCTCCTCACTCCAAAATAAATTCCATATGGGCCAGAAATATAAATGCAAAAAAACCAAACCCAAAAAGTCATTTGAAGAAAACACAGGAGGCTATTTACTAATCTCAGGACGAGGAAGGCCTTTCTAAGCATGACACACAATTTATTGTGGAAAATTTAATTCAATCACAAATGGCAACACTTTGGCTAGACGACGTCTTTAAAATCAAAGGATGTGCGATAAACGGGGGGACCTATGATGACGCAACTCCCACAAGGGCGCAGTCTCCTAACCAGCTGTCTAATAAGGACAGGGGCCCGCAATGCCCCAGGATGCTGGCCGCTGGACGAGAGGGAGTCCAAATGCCGTCAGCTCAGATGCTTAACCTGCCCGTGCCTGCTACCTGGAGGTGGCATTTGCTGCCTGTCAGACCGACAGACATTGAAGGTTTTGATGAGAGATGACGGGAAGGGAGGACGCACCCCGGGGTGAGTTTGGGGCGTGGATGGGGGGGCTTTGTTTCCACCGTACCTTGGCACTGCCGGGCTTTGTTAAGTGAGGAAGCCGTATTAATGACATGTGCCATATTCTTAGGGGAGAGAGTCAGGAGGGGGCAGGGGTTCCCCTGCCCACGTGGCAGAGTCAGGGGAGCCCCAGCAGGTCTGATGGGCTTAGGGGCAGGGCACCTCGGCTTCAGGGCTGGCAGCACCTGAGCTGGTGCCTGGGCTGGAGGCAGAGTGTGCAGGTGCCTCCTTCTAGTAGCAGGACGGGGCCCAGGGGATGAGTCAGAAAGAAGTTGGGGTGCAGTGGGGTCAGAGGCCTGGCCTCCGCCACAGCCAGACCCCGGCCCCAGTGCCCTGCGGCTCTTCAATGCCACCGGACTCAGTGCCCTGCAAGCGGGCTAAGGCTCTTCCTGAACCCCATACTCTGCTCTCCCGAATTTGGTTCAGGGGTCTCTGGTCAAATGCACAGAAGCTGAGCCTCCACCAGCCACCCCGTCCTCCTGGAGCAGGGACCGTGGGGCTCCCTAGTGTCCCTTCATGCCTGGACTTCTGCATCTACTCCCTCATCTCATGCAGTAAACGCTTCTAGGCTTTTACCGGGAGAACCGGGGCATTTGCTGCTAGAGGAAGGGGGAGGCTTGGTGCTGGCAGCTAGCCACAGGCACAACCAGGACACACCGCAGCAGACACAAGGCCCCAGCACCCACTCCTCCTCCCGTCTGTCCTGGCCTTGCGCAGCTCTGCTGGCCACCAGAAGCCACAGGTCAGCTGCAGCCAGGAGCTGGGGCTTCTGGGGGTGAGGACAGGCAGTGCCTCCCTGGGAGCAGGTCCTGGAGCAGGCCGACTCCCCCTACTTTGAAAGTGTCCTCTGCATGGCTGCCCAGCTCCCTGGAGGCCTGTGCGGCCCAGGGGGGACAGGGATCACCTGCAGCCTGGGCCCTTGTGGCCCCTGCAGGGAGAGTCCCCAGTGGGGCTGGTCTTTCTCTGCAGGCCACTGGCCCAGGCAGCCGGGGCGGGGACAGGGCTCAGGGCGGGAAGCTGGCCTGGGCAGGGGCCAACCCTCAGGCCTCTCTTGCCCAGCAGAGGCATGGGGGGGGTGCCTGGCTGCTCTCCCAGCCTGGCTTGCTGCCCTTCCTGAGACCCAGGACTCAGCCCTCCTGCCAAGATGATTATCCACAAACAGCAGGAGGGCGGGGCCCGTGAGGGCACTGCCTGTCTGCATTGTGTCCGCAGCTAATTACGTGCCCCAGCTGAGACCCAGAGCAGCCAGCCTGCAGGGACGGTGGGGTGCCCTGCTCCGGGATGGTGCCCTCGCCCCTTCCAGGGCTGCCTGGGGAGCAGCCTGGTGCCAGGGCGGCCGGGGACAGCTGAAAGGCTCCAGGGCTGTGTTGCCCACACCCCTCTCTGAGCCTCCTCTGAAGGGCAGTGTCTGCCTGCAGGGCTCACCCTGAGACACGGCCAGAACCAGCAGAAAGGGTGTCCTTCCCCAGTGCCCACCCCATACGCCCCCCACTCACGGCCCGTGCTCCCCATGCTCACGTCCCCCAGTGCTCCCTGCTCTGACGCCCCCGTGCTCCCTGCCTCACGTCCCCAGTGCTCCCTGCTCTGACGCCCCCGTGCTCCCTGCCTCACGTCCCCAGTGCTCCCTGCTCTGACGCCCCCGTGCTCCCTGCCTCACGTCCCCCAGTGCTTCCCACAGTGGATAATATGATAAGAGACCTATGGAGTCCCCCCCGCCCCCCGCCTCGGTGGGAATCCTCCCCCTGCAGGCCCATCAGAGAAAGGGGTCTTGCTCCCCTGCGGATCCCCAGCCCACTTCTCACCTGGGACCTGCCTCGGAGCCTTTCCTTGTTCCTTCCCGCAGAGCCAGGTCTCTCAGTCACCTCTGGAGAGCTCTTGGTCTTGTGGTGGCCTGAGTGTGTAACGGCGTCTGGCTGAGGACATGTGAGAGGAGATCTTCTGTTTCGGGGAGGCGTGACTGTGGGAGAGGGTGGCTCTAGAAGTGCTGTTCCCGCCACGAGGAGGTTGGTGTGAATGAAGACAGTCTGCCCTGCACTCACCGCCTTTGCTGGGGGAGGACGTGAGGCCTGGAGCTGCAGCAGCCCCTTTGTGACCACGGGAAGTTGGGAGCAGAGCGGAGAAGCCCTATCCAAGTCCCTGCCACAGAGACCTGGGCCCAGCACAGATAAACTCCTTACTCTGATTAAGCGAAACAAACAAACAAAAAACTCTCAGTGTAGTTCAGGCTACTCTGGGTAGGATGTTCTGTTAATTGCAGCTGAAACATCCATGTAGCATCATATGTTTAGATCAACTTTCTCCAAACTCTGTTCCTTGGAATACTGGTAATAAAGGTGTCTTTAAAAGCCTTTGTTAGTGATCCACACATTTTTTTTCACAGATTGAAGAACCTGAAACACACATTGTTTAATTAAATAAAAAAGGTGTTGCCCTGCCCTCATCCCCAGCCCTGGCAGCGCTGGCCACGGAGCCAGGAGCCACCCAGTGAGGTGTTTTTGCTCCAGGGAGGGTGAAGTCGGAGACGGTGCCTTGACACCTCCCTTAGGAGAGACAAGTGCCAGAAAGCCCAGGAAACACGAACGGGCCGAGCTCTCGGGGGTCCTTGTGCACCACCCACTCCTGCAACGCACACGCCAGCATGAGCTAGGCGGACAGAGGCACGTCCCACGTGGGGAGACTTTTGCTCCCCCTCCCAGCTCTCTGTTGGAACGTCACTGTGGCCACCGGAGTTAGACCGGAACGGGGCACTGAGGGCACCGAGGCTCCCGAGGGGAGGGGGACGTGCCCTGCACCCTCTCTCGATGTGCTTCGTCCAGGAGTTGTTCTGTTTGGAATGTGAATTCTTGCACACGCACGCCGCCACCGCTGCGCACCCGCACCCACCGTCCACTGCTCTCCCGGGGCCGGTGGGCACTGCCTGTCTTTTCATTCACCCCCGCCAGGACCTGCGCGTGGACTTCCGCGTGCGCCCTCGGGAAGCAGCAGAGCGGAGGGAGTCCCGGCAGGGCGGGACGCCTGAGAGAGGGCGTGCTGGCACAGCCCGGTGCCCTCTGATGGCCACTTGGATTCTCCCCGGGACTCTGCAGCGGGGTCTGAGGAAACACAGGGCGGAGCAGAGCCACCCGAGAGGGTGGGAGAGGGTGGGCGCGTGTTGCTGAGTGTGGAAAGCCCTCGCTCAGAGTCACAGAGGAAAACAGTGGCTGGTGACAGCTGAGAGGGTGACACCCACGGTGTTGAGCAGCTACTGAAATGTTTACTTTGGGAGGCCAGGTTGGCGGATCGCTTGAGGCCAGGAGTTTGAGGCTGCACTCCAGCCTGGGCGACAGAGTGAGACCCTGTCTGGAGCAAAAAGAAAAGAACGTATTGCTTGTCTTGCTTCACAGACACGGGGCCACGTGCAGGGACGTGCAGCAGCCGGCTGGGCCGGCGGGATATAGGAACGTCACTCCCCGGCCCGCGAGGCTGCGTCTGATCCTTCAGCGGACACTTGCAGAAAAGTCTTCCGCTGTACTCCTCACCAAAGGCTTCTTAATATACTGAAATATCGCCTTTTTAGTAAGCAAAGTACCTTTTTATTTTAACTAAAACAAAACAGAATTTTTTGTTTCCTGTCTCAGATTTTATATTTCTTTTGTAACACCCTAAATTTCCCCTCGTGTTTTTATTTTTTTTATTTTTTTAGAGACAAGGTATCACTCTGTCATCCAGGCTGGAGACCAGTGGCATCATCACAGCTCACAGCAACCTCAAGTCCTGGGCTCGAGGGCTCCTCCAGCCTCAGCCTCCCCAGCAGCTGGGACCACAGGTGTGCGCCACTGCACCTGGCTCTCTTGTGTTTTTTAACTCATGCACATGCATTGTTTGTACGATTTCTAAAGTTTAATAAAAGATCATGTATTCCGACATTGCAGCAGCAGCGTTTATAGGTATGTTACGCGGTAGCCCACCTTCAGACAGTGTGTGCCATGCTGGACAGGCCAGACTCCACCGCTCGCTGGACCCGGAGCCCAGGCGTCTGCTCCGTGTCTCTGCCGGGCAGCGCCCCCAGCCGCCCGGCTGCAGCCCAGAGTCCAGACGTTGTTTTGCAACTTCAGCAGGTATCATGACACCCATCTGTGTTTCTCCCACACCGGCACACACGCCGCACACACCTGTCTCTCCTGGTTCTGTGACCAGAAGAGGGAAGAAGTCATCAAAACGTAGCAAGGTCTTATGATCTCAAACTGGACCCAAATCCAACAAGAACAAATCAAAGCACACCCTAGTGAAGATCCGTGATCACGGCCTCCAGGACAGGGCAGGACCAGACCAGTGACACCGGTGTCGGGACAGGGCACACTGTGTGCTCAGCACACTCCCTCCTCTGCCGTGGGCGAGCTGCGGTTTTCAGACCATGCAGTCGGAGGACCAGGGCTGGGCCGAGGGGGAGGTTCCCGCGCAGCCAGACGCGGCGGGTGACTCGGTCGGGCTTGCGTAAGGATCTTGCTCCTAGGTCAAATTTTACGAGGAGGAGAAGAAAAGAAAAATGAATTATCTATCTTGCCATGCTTGCTTGCTTAATATATAAATAGTTCTTAATAAAAATATATGCAACTCGATTTCTCTCAGTCTTCTTTTATAAAGTTTAAGACATACACATATATGATCTTAATAATTTCTTGTATCAGTCAAATCACCCAGTAGCTCATTTTCCTGTGTGCCAAGAAAATCTACAAGCACCCATTGTCATTTATTAGACCTTGTCATTTTATAACAATCGTGAGCCTCCGTGTGCCCTAGAATAAAGCCCCCCCGCAGAGCAGCACCCCTGCCTGCAGCTGTGGCGAGCGGCAGGTGTCAGACGAACTCCTGGACCAAAGGCAGCTCTCGAAGCTGCATCGTGAAAAACAGCTCCTGGAAGCCTTTGGAGAGCACCGGGCCAGCCGGGACTTGCGGGAGTCCTGAGGACAGGGAATCACGCTGAGGAGCCTGGAATTCTCTGCCATTGTCCTCCCCAGGGAAATTCGCTCTGGGTGTGCCTGGAGGCCCCACAGAAAGTGGCAGCTTGGGGCGGAGACAGGTGTCGGGGTTGGAGCTCCCGCTCAGCCTTCTGTGCTTCCTTCCTCTCAGGGACTTGCCAGTCTCTGAGCTGTTCGGGTGGGACGCTCAGAAGCGAAGCAAAAATGGCAGCTAAAAGCCTACGAGGCTACGCAGAATTTTAACAGCGCGACGGCGTTGGAGAGAGAAACGGCAGTGAGGCGTCCAGGAGAAGCGACCCTGTGAACACTCGCTCGACTCTGGAATGTGACACTCCAGCAGGCTGGACAAAATAATCTTCCTGACTCCATTCCATCTTTTGCACACGGTGTCCAACACTCGCCAAGAAGTCGCCAGGCATTCCAGGAGATAGGAACAAAACACGAACAAAAAAAGAAGGAGAAGGAAGAAAAGAAACACGCACAGGCCATTCGGACACTGGGGCTGTCAGACATGGGTTTTTAAATGGCAATGGTTAAAACATTCAAGAAATGAGTGACAGGATGGAGACTTTTACCAGAGGCTTGGAATCTATAAAAAACAATCAGATGGAAATTCTTGAATTAAAAATAAGATAACTGAGGCCAGGCGTGGTGGCTCACACCTGTAATCCCAGCACTTTGGGAGGCCAAGGTGGGAGGATTACTTGAGGCCAGGAGTTTGAGAGCAGCCTGGGCAACATAGCAAGACCCTGTTTCTACCAAAAATACAAAAATTAGCCCTGTGTGGCAGTGGGCTCCTGTAGTCCCAGCCACTCCGGAGGCTGAGGCAGGAGGACAACCTCAGCCCAGGAGATCAAAGTTACAGAAGAGCTATGAGCGCACCATTGCACTTCTGCCTGGGCAACAGAGCAAGACCCTGTTAAAAAAAAAAAAAGTGAAATTAAGAACTTGATACAATGTTTGATACCTGAACAATAAAAGGTTTTCAATTTTAAATCCTTTTACTGTCTCCTTGCTCCAGTCTGGATATTTTCTACTGCCCCAGACTAGAGCAGGGGGAGACAACAGGAGGCAAAACTTTCTAAAAATGAGGGTGTGATACGTGGATCCGTGGAAAAGGTCGGACAGGCGTGTAGGTGGCGTCCCAGAAGGTGAGAAGGAAGAGAGCGGCAGAAGCCATATCCAAAGAGGAAACTTCCCAAAGCTGGCAAAGGACGTCAACCACAGACTCAAAAATCCCAGTGGATCCCCAGCAAGATCAATAAAAAGAAAACACTCCGAGGCACATCTTAATGAAATCAGGGAAAACCAAAGGCGAAGAGAAACATTAAAATCTACCAGAGAAAAAAAGACACATTACTTTTCAAGGACCAACAAGGAAACCAATAAATACATTTTCCACAAGAATGTTGGAAGCCAGAAGACAGTAGAATGACATCTTTAAGAGTTGCAAGAAAACTTATAATTCTGCTATTTTAAAAACCCTTTAAAAGTAAAGATGGCAGAAGTACCAATGAGAAGGGTGACACTTTGTCTCCAATGAAGAAAAACAAAACAGAAACCTGTTGCCTTTCTCAGCACGGAAAAGGCGTGGAACAATCGCCAGGCCGGTGCGATGTGCACCCCTGCGACCTACGCCACTTCCACAGACCCCTGCGCGCCGCCAGGAACCCGGCCGCGGGGAGGGGCCGCAGCGAGGCCTGCAAAACCCCGCTGCTCCCAGGGGTCAACGGCACAGTCAGTGAGTCATTCAGATGATAAAAGCAGCAGATTGAAAGACGACCAACACATTTAAACCTGTAAGTTCCCCAAAAGACCAAAAATATGAGTCATCACTGGACGATGTTAGTGAGCTAATTCATTGTTTTGGACACTGGTCAATCCAGGGAAAGAATCCAGCATTTATCCGGCATTTATCCCACCTTTTCCATGTGAACTGTATGTACCTTTAGGCAACTGAAAAGTTTTCCTTTATAGAAATATTCTCGTACAACTATGATATATCAACTAAAAAATACCAAAGAAAGAGAAATATTCTACATGATGGAGGAATAAGGAATGACAGAATGAGCGTGTCACCGTTCCATGACCCTAACTTAAGGATCTCGGCTGATCACGAATGGCTGCGGACACGACGAAAACAGAGGCGCCTGGAGCCGCCGTGCAGCAGCGTCACACCTGAGCGTGAGTGTCACACCTGAGCGTGAGCGTCACACCCCACGGCCGGCGCCGCCCAGCGGAACGTTCTGCCTGAGTCGTGTCCCGTGTCTGCAGCATCCACGACAGGAGGCCGTGACCACACGTGGCTACTGCGCCGCAGGCTGGTGCGTGAAACTGGATTTGTATTTCTATTTCATTGTATTAACTCGGTTGCCGCCTGCAACTAGTGGCTGCCACAGTGGCCGGCACGGCTCCAGGTGCCGCCGTGTTACCGCCGGCCTGCACAAGCAGGAGGGACCTGCCACCCGACGTTGGGTTCCAGTGTCGAGACTGATGATGTCACACACAGACACGCCACGAAGATGTGACAAGGCTATGACTCGCTCAGTTGCGGTGTCTCAGGAGGGCAGGGCTGGCCTCCTAAGCAGGTCCACGATGGCTTGTGGGAGCCAGAGAGGGACACTGGCCTGGGCATTGGTGGGGTGGGGCCGAGTGAGAATTCACACAGGTGGGCAGGAGCTTGCCTGGCTTGAATCTCCCCCTGCACCCGAGGGCACCCGGGCTCTCTTACCAGCTTGTCCAGACGGGGGCACACGGGCGGGCGGAGGCTTCAACGCTGTCGGCAGCCGGACGGTAAGAAACGGAGTTCAGCTCCTCATGGCCAAGCACCGCCTTGGGGAGTGCAGAGGGCGCAGCGAGATGTCACACCACAGCCGGCCAAACCCAGACGGGGAAACCACAGGACGTACCCTGGTCCCCTTGCTGGAAGGGAGGAAGGTCGATGAGAAAACTATAGCTTCAAACAGCCCTGACGTGCCAGCCGGGTGCGAAGGGTCAAAGGTGCTCAGATTCTGATCCAAACAGACACTTATGAGACAACTGGAAACTTGAACATTGACTTGATATTTAATAATAGTAAGAATTTGTTAGATAAAATAATACTGTGGGTTTTTAAAAAGTCTTATTTAGATGCCTACTGAAATATTTATGGATGAAATGATATGATATCTGCCCAATATGATGATTTGCTTCCAACCAATACAGGAGGGGCGAGAGTTGGGTGTGAAGGAAACCAGACTGGCGAGAGGAGATGGCCGTGGAGTTGAGGGAGAGACCCCGGCGGCTCATCACACGGCTCTATTGCCCTTTAGGGCTGACATTTCCCATAATAAAAAGTTGTAAGAGTACCAATATGAAGAGATTTTAAAACAAAAACTGAGATGGTTAATTGCCTTCAGACGGACTGGACAAATAATTAAATAAAGACCATTCTCACCCCAGAAGAAATGGTCCGAGACGGAGGCCCAGCGACGCGGGAGGAAATAACTCAGAAAACGGTAAAGACAGGGTGAGTCTCACACTGACGGTTTCAGTGAATCACCACGTTTAAGGCACGTGTGGAACTAAACACGACGGCTGCGCAGAAGGTGGCCGGGGTACACAGAGTCACAGCGTGGCAGACCCCTGAAGCGTTTGGGAAAAGGAAAGTTCTCATTTGTAGAAGTCTAATGCGCAAAGAATGAGTCTGTCATTTCTAGGTTACCGCTAAAAGAATAAAAAAATATAGCTTTAATGAAAGCCAAAAGAGCGGGACTGGAACAGAATAATAAAGAGTACTTGATTAATCCAAAAAGAAGTCAAGAAAAAAGAAAAATTAAAGGAATGATACATAAATAGAGCAAACAGATTACAGATTGAAAGATGGTAGATTTAAACTCAAATATATCAGTAATTATAATAAATGTAAATTATTTTAAAAAGAATGCTAGGATGGCAATAAAAACAAAGCAATACTCAACAATAAACAGCTTATATAGGCACACCTTAAATAAAAGACTAGAAAAACACTGAAATTGAAGAACAGAACAAGATATTCCATACAGACAGTAATCAAAAGAAAGCTGATGCAGCTAAAATAACATCAGATGAAGCCAACTTCATGCAAGAGACACGAGTAGAGACAAAGAAACCATTTCACCTTATAAAAGAGCCAACCCAGTAGGAAGCCATAGCAATCAAAAACCAGTACGTGCCTAAGAACACAGCCCCAAACACAGAAACAAAACCTGGCAGACCTAGAGGAAAAGCAGTAAATCCACGATCACAGTGGGAGACAGTAAAACATTTCTTCCAGGAACTGGTAGAACAGGCAGATAGAAAATATCAACAGAGACACAAAACATTTTAACACAAGAATTTAACAAACTTGATTTAATTTACACATACAGAACATATCATCCAACAACTGCTGAATACACATTCTTTCTTTTTTCGAGACAGAGTCTCACTCTGTCGCCCTGGCTGGACCTTCCCAGGTATCAGACACATCTCTAAAGTCACTATAATCCAATACATGTGGCACTGATTTAGAAATAGAGAAGTAGATTCCTGGACCAGAATAGAAATTCTAGAAAGAGACACACTGCGCAGGGAAATTTCATTCATGACAGAAGAGGAAGGTTAACTCATGGGAAAGAATGGGTTATTTAACAATTGTGCTGGCAGAATTAGGTAACCATCTGTAAGAAAAATTTACATAGCATGTAAACATAGTAGCCATAGAGGTAGAAGCCAAGGAACCGGAAAAGACCAGGCCAGCACGTACGCAGCCTAGCGTGGAGGAGATGACTCAAGCCAGATGCCCCAGAGCTACACAAGGAAGGTAAACACGTTTGACTCCATAGCAATATTAAAATTCTGTGTGGCAAAAGATACCATAAACAAATGCAACGCCAGTGTGATAACCTGGGGAAGACACGTATTTGTAAACCACTCGTCAGACAGGAGATGAACATCTATAATACGTGAAAAGCTTGTGGAAACTGACAAGAAACAGGTTTTTAAAAACAACAGAAAAATGGGAAAAGGGTATAAATAAGCAGTTCACGGAAGAGCAGAGAGAACGGTCCAACCGTGAGGACACACGAATTCACAGGAAGCACGGCCGGCCCCGAGCCCCATCCTCAGGCAGCCAGGACCAAACGCAGGCCAGGGCCCAGTGCTCCCAGGGCTGTGCTCCCAGGCACCCTCACATGCTGGTGGCAGAAGTGAAAGTCATTACAGCCACCTTAGAAAGCAGTCTGGCAGCCAAAAATACGATTAAGATGAGAAATGGACACTGACCCAGCAATCCCTGATTGAGAATTTCCACCATAAACATAAAACCTGCATTGCAGAAAATATATATTCACAGCTACCTAGCGCAGCACTGTCTGCAATGGCAGAACAAACAGAAAAGAACATGTTAAGTGAAGTGAGCGCCAATGGAAGTAAATGGCTCCTCATTCATCGGTGCACTCAACAATTGCATACTGCTCACGTGCCTGTTGCTGTTTTAAGATCCCAGACTGTGGCAAAAAGCAAATCAAAGCCCTAGTCTTTATGGAAAGTTTGTTTTAGTAAAAAAGACAGAAATAAACAAATATACTGAAAATGTTAGGTAGTAGCAAGTGTTAAGATCAAAAATAATTCAGGAGAGAAAAGGAAATTAAGAAAGCAACTGCATCTAAATAGCATCTAAAAGAACTAAACATTTAGGAATAAATCTAAGGAGGTGAACGACTTGCGCACTGAAGACTACAAAACATTGCTGAAAGAAACTGAAGAGCTAAAGAAATGGAAAGACACCCCGTGGTCATGGATGGGAAGACTGAGTACTGCTAAGATGTCAGTACTCAGCAGACTGATCTACAGATTCAATTCAGCCCCCGTCAAAATTTCAACAGCCGTTTTTTGCAGAAATGGAAAAGCCAACCCTCAAATTCATATGGAAATGCAAGGGGCCCCAAAGAGTCAAAATAAATTTTTAAAAGAAAAATAAAGTTGCAGGACTCACACTTCTTGACTTCAAAACTTACTACAAAGCTACAGTAATTAAAACAGTGTGGTACTGGCATAAGCACAGACATATAGACCAGTGGAACAAAATAGAGAGTCCAGAAATAAATCCTCACATATTTGGTTAAATGACAAAAGTGCCAAGACCTCATAATGGGGTATGGACAGTCTTTTCAACAAATAGTGCTAGGAAAACTGAATATCCATGCACAAAACAATGAAGTTGGAGCCTAACCTTATGTCATATACAAAAATTGACTAAAAATGGATCAATGACCTAAACTTAAGAGCTGTAACTATAAAACTCTTAGAAGAAAACATAGGGTAAAATCTTTATGACCTTGAATTTTGCAATGGTTTCTTAAGTGTGACACCAAAATCACAGGTAATAAATGGACTTCATTATAAGCAGAAAATTTTATGCACCAAAGACATTATCAAAAGAATAAAAAGGTGACCCACAAAATGGGAAAAGATATTTGCAAATCATATATGTGATAAGGGATTAGTGTCCAGCATGTATAAAGAGTTGCTACAACTCAACAACAACAAAAACCAAATAACCCAATTTATTACACCAGTGAGCAAAGGACTCAAATGGACTTTTCTCTAAAGAAGATACACAAATGGTAAGTAAGCACACGAAAAAATGCCTAACATCAATAGTCATTAGGAAAACGCAAAACAAAACCACAAGATACCATGTCACACCCATTAGGATAGCCATTTAAAAAAAAGAAAAAAGAAAAAAAATAACGGCTGGGCACGGTGGCTCACACCTGTAATCCTAGCACTCTGGGAGGCCGAGGCGGGAAGATCGCTCAAGGTCAGGAGTTCGAGACCAGCCTGAGCAAGAGCGAGACCCCGTCTCTACTAAAAATAGAAAGAAATGATTTGGACAGCTAAAAATATATATAGAAAAAAAATTAGCCGGGCATGGTGGCACATGCTTGTAGTCCCAGCTACTCGGGAGGCTGAGGCAGAAGGATTGCTTGAGCCCAGGAGTTTGAGGTTGCTGTGAGCTAGGCTGACGCCACGGCACTCTAGCCCGGGCAACAGAGTGAGACTCTGTCTCAAAAAGAAAAAAAAAGAAAAAAGAAAAGTAACAAATGTTGGTGAGGACATGAAGAAATTAGAACCCTCATGCATTGCTGGTGGGAATGTAAACTGGTACAACCACTACAGAAAACATTTTGGCAATTCCTCAAAAAGTTAAACATAGAATTACCAACATAAGCCAGCAATCCCACTCCTGTGTCTTTACTGAAGGAACTGAAAACAAGGACTCGAACAGATACTTGCACACGAATGGTCACAACAGCATTATTACAACAGCCCAGATGTGGAAGCAACCCAACCACCTATCGACAGATGAATGGACAGAATGTGGTCTATACGTACAAATGGAATATTCTTCCGCCATAGGAAGGGGTGAAGCTCCGATACATGCTACAATATAGAAGGATCTTGAAAACATTATACTACGTGAAATAAGCCAGACATAAAATTTCAAATATTGTATGATTCCACTTATATGGGGCATGCAGAACAGGCAACTTTATAGAGACAGAAAGTGGAACAGAGGTTGCCAGGGACTGCGGGGGCGGGGGGGGGGGGCAAGGAATAGGGAATTACTGCTTAATGGGTACAGAGTCTGGGATAATGAAAAAGTTCTGGAAGTAGGCAGTGGTGGTGATTATACACCATTGTGAATATACTTAATGCTACTAAATTGCACATTTAAAAATCGTTATAGTGGTAAATTTTATGTTATGTATTTTTACCACAATAAAAAATAAATTCAAAAATATATAGCAAAAGGAATGACAATTAAAAGGTACACTAGAAAATATCAGTTTAACACAAAAGAAGGCAACATGGAGGAACAGAGCAAAATATGCAAAATACGTAGAAAATGAATAGCGACACGGCAGACATAAATCCTACCTTATCGGTGATTACATTAAATATTAATATATGAAACACTAATTGAAGATGACATTGGCGGCATAGATTTAAAAACATGATCCAAGGATCTGTCTGTTAGAGATACACTTTAGATTCAAGGACACGATATGTTGAAAATAAAATGATAGGAAAACGTATAACATGCAAACGGCAACCCAAAGAAAGATGGAGTTTCAATACCAATGTAAGAAAATACAAACATTAATACAAAAAATACTCAGCCATAAAAATAATGGTGAGCCAGCACCTCTTGTGTTAACCTGGACGGAGCTGGAGCCCGTTCTTCTAAGCGGAGCATCACAAGAATGCAAAAACACACACCACGTGTGCTCACCACCAAACCGGCACTGATCTAGGGAAACTCGTGCGCACACGTGGAAGTAACATTCGTCAGAAACCAAGCAGGTGAGAGGAGGGGCGGGCAGGTAAACTCACACCTAACGCTGGGTTGGGGCAGCGAGGGCCCCGGGTGCAGGGGTTGGACTGGTCGTGGGCGCAGGAGGTCTCCGTGGGGACCCTCGAAGGGCCTGGGGGCACGTGCAGCCCCTCGGCTCCAGCCTCCGCTCCCCACCTGCGCCTCCCCTCGCGGTTCCCGCCCCGCCTCGCCGCCCACGAGGCACACAGACCCTTGCGGGTCGCCCCCTCCCCCACCACGCCCCCCCCGCCCTGGCAGCCCCCCCCCGCGCCTCCCCCCGGCCTGGCAGCACCCCCCCCAGCCCCGCGCGGCCCCTCGCACCTGTGCCCCCTCGCACCTGCGCCCCGGCCGCTGCGGGTCCACTCTGCCTTCTCTGCGCCCCCCACCCGCCTCCACCCGCTTCCCAGACCGCGGCCGGGCGCGCCCACCAGACACTGCCGGCAGCCCCCACGTCCCGCCCTCCCAGGCCAGGCGCTGCGCCTCGGTGCCCACCCGCGCCCCTCCGCAGAGCCGGAGCTGAAGTCACCGTCCACGTGAGACCCGGCCCTGGACACCCTCCTCACAGCGCCTGCCCGCTCCACGCCGGTCGCCCCCGAGGCCCGCGCCTGCTAGTGTCTCCCGACCCTGGCCCGTCCTCCCCCCAGCCACCGGCGGGCGGGGGTCTCGGGCCTCTCCGCTCTCCGCCCTGGCCAGGGCTGCCACCCCAGCTCTGCTCACCGCCTCGTCATTCTTCGCTCAGCAGAGGAAGCGACCTCCCGAGTGCGGGCCCCACCAGGTCGCAGACTTGCTTAAAATCGGCCAACTCTGACTCATTTCTCCCAGGACCCCCACCCCGTGTTGCCCCCTCCCCCGTCTCCCGCGGGCCCAAACATGCTGCGCCCCGGCCACCTGCGGCGGGCCAGGTCTAGGTACCCGCTGTCACCTCCCCGACGCCCTTCCCCCTGCTCCGAGAGCCTGGGTCCACCTTCCGAGCCCACACGGAGCCCCTCGCCCCCGCAGACCCTCGCAGTCCCCTGCGGCCCCTCCTGCCGTCTCAGAGGGAGCAGGGCGCCCGGGTCTGCACTCCCAGCCTGTGCCCCCACCCCTGGGGCCCCCCAGCGCAGCGCCCTCTGCGGAGGGATCTTAGCAGCCCCAGACGGATGGAGTGGCCACCAGCGTCCGCTGTGTCCAAGGATTGCATTTGCGCGCGACCTCCGCGATCCGGGAGCGGCGAAAGTGGACGTGGGGACACGCGGTGGGCGCGGGGAAAGAGGGGGACCCCGGGCCGGGGCGCGTGGTCCCAGGACCGGCCGGGCAGATGGAGGAGCCTGCGCGTCCTGGGGCGCCAGGCAGGGGCCTCCCCGCCCAGACACCGTCCGCAAAGCAAGAGCTCGGGGCTGGCCACGGGTGACCTGAGGATGATGTGGGATGCCGCCCCCACCCCCAGCTGTCCCAGGCCGCCCAGCTGCCCAGATGGACCAAACCTCTCGCTCTGGGCGTCGTGCTCCGTTTCCCCGCAGTCCCTGGAGGGCCAGGCTTGGCCACTGCCTCCCAAGGGGGTGCCCACTGGGGCCCGAGCACAAGGACAGGGCTCTCTAGCCTCAGCAGACTCTCTCAGACTACCCCTAGCATCCCCCCTGCACTGCGGCCCTGCACTGTCCCAGCATCCCCACGCTGACCCCTGCCCCTTCCGCCCTTGCCCGGTGTGTCCTCCACCCAGAAGCTGGGCTGCAGTCAGAACCCAAGCTCAAGCCCTGTCCCTCCAAGGATCAGACTCCCATCTCCCGCAGAGTGAAAATCAGAGTCCCCGCGACAGCCCTAAGGCCTCCTGCCTTCCCCTCTCCCGCTCCCTCCCGCCCTCCATGCTGGGCAAGGGTGTTTTGCTGCGCCCCACAGACCCCAAGCCCCACCTCGAGCTTCTGCCCCTGCGGTTCCCTCTGCCCAAATCTTCTCCCACCTCTGCTAGACTATCCCCATCAGTGAGGCCATCCTGGCCAATCTTGACACCTGTCAGCATCTGGCATCCTGAATATTACTTTTCTATTTGTTTTTTGGGCCAGGAGGATCTGCCACCTGCCTTCATGAATCCCACAGAGAAGGTCCTGGGCCTTCTGTTTGGTATTAATAGAATGGTCTAGACTCCACAAATGACCTTTTCCAGATCTCAGAAATCCGAGCACCTGCACCAGTTTCCTGCCTGTGCCTCCTCCACACCTCTGTCCCCACAGTGGCCCATGCCCCCACCCAGCCCAGAAGGAAGCCTCCCCATTCCTGGCTCCTCACCCCCAGGACAGGACCTCAGGCCTCCGTGATCAAGGTTCCCAAACTTCCCAGAGTTTGCTCTCAGGCAGCATCCCCGGCCCATCTTCCATCCATCCAATCATCTTCCTACCTACCCATCCCAAAACATCCATCTATCCATTCATCTATGCATCTGTCCTTATCCCCATCTAACCATCCATCCAATGGTCTAACCATCCATCCATCCAACCATCTAACCATCCATCCATCCAGTCATCCATCCAACCATCTAAACATCCATCCATCCATCCAGTCATCTATCCATCCATCCAATCACCCAACCGTCCATCCATCTAAACATCCATCCATCCATCCATCCAAACATCTATCCATCCAACCATCTAAACATCCATCCATCCATCCAACCATCTAAACATCCATCCATCCATCCATCCATCCCTGCTCCACCCAGTCATCCACCTGTACTTGCTTTTTGAGGCATCTCAATTTTGGGGGGCTCTATCCAGTCCTCTCCTTTCCTTCCTGTAATTACATCTCAGGTGGGATCCACGACATTAAGATAGCAAAATGGTCCATTAGTTTAAAATGCCCATATCCAATTTAAGCCCCCATCCCCCACTAAGCCCTCACTGCTGGCCATCCCTGTAACTCACTAGACCTAAGCAGGGGCAAAGGTGTGGTCTGCTCATTCACTCTAGCAACGTGGACAGAGAAGGAGAGCAATGGCTCTGCCTCTGGGACACCCTTTTACTGCCCTCTCCTGGGTCTTGGTCCTTCTTGGTTGGGGGCAAGGAGCGGAGTGGGCAGGCAAAGACCATCGGGGCAGGAGATGTCCCTGCTCTTGCTCTGGCCGGGTCTCTTCCCCTACCATGTGATGGTCTCTACGTAAGTGGAGGTCCCAGTTTTCTCAGGACAGTAGGCAACTTCGGCCAGACCCTCAATTACTGAGACCCCGCAGGGCAGCTGCATGTCCCTTGGGCCCCACCAGCAGTCCGCAGCTCAACCTCTTCCCCAAGGCAAGCATCCTGGCCTGATGCCACCTGGGGGTCTCGTTTCCCAGCTTGTTTCCTGTGACCCCCTGCCGTGTGCCTGGGGAGGGTGGCCCTGTAGACTGCTGCCTGGGCTCACATGCCAGCTGGCTTCTACTGGGCTCGGCCAATGGAAGACACCAGCAACCAGCTGGGCGGAGGGAATTTTTAGGTAGTTTAATACTTTGTCCTGGCTCCTCCAGCTTTAGTGCCCAGTCTCTGGCAGCACCCACAGCCCTCCACGAAAGCAGCTCCCAATGGGCCCTGCAAGCATCGGTTGCTTCCTCTCTCCTTTCAGCCCTACATACGGTGACCGTTTTCTACTTTGGGGAGCGAGAAGCCTGGGTCATCCAGGGGCCCCAGGTTACCACAAAGGACCTTGTGAGAGGGCAAGAGGCTCAGCGCAGGGTGAGGAGAGGGAGACAACAGCTTGGGGTGCTTCGGTGATGGAGGAGGAAGCCGGGAGCCAAGGAACGTGGCGGCCTGAGCAGCCGGAAAGGCAGAGAACCGTCCCCAGAGTGCCCAGGAGCACAACCCTGCTGGTACCTTGACTTTTAGGCTTTTAGCCTCTAGAACTGCAAGAGGGCAAATATGCATTGTTTTAAGCCACTAAGTGTGTGGCAATTTGCAACAGTGGCTTTGGGAAACTCGTGACACATCCTCATCCATTTTGTCCGTTTTGCCTGTGCATCAGCGGATTTGACTTGAAGAATGGTGCTAGAGTGTCATAAATTTAACCAGGTAGCTCCCCTAGGTGTCGTGTCTTTGTGGAGCAAATCACTGCACCTTCGTACCTGGTAGGAGGCTGTTGCCCTGTCCGGTCTTCCCTCAGTCCCAACCAACCTAGATCACCGCCGTCCACCTCGCTCGGCAGCGGTGTCAGTGCCCCTCCGCGGTCTTGCCTTCTGCCTCCCGTCATGACGTGGTCCACGGGGGCCTCGGTCATCCCGACACCTCCTAGGACGTTGCGCTGAGCCTTGGCCTTTCCCACATCAAGCCAGCTGGATCTGGTTCTCAGGAAGGGCCAAATACGCCAAAAGCCTCAGTAAGACGTGTGTGCCAGAGGCTGGAAGATGCATCTCATGAGGTTTCAGGTGGTGACATTTCTAGGGGTCCAGTGGTCTGGAGGGTGGCAGTTATCCCTCCCCCAAAAGTGAAAGATAAGTTGCTATGATTTGTGTCACCAACTACAAAAATGAGGCACCATGCTCCGTGAACCACTGGGATTTTTAAGGCAGTACATTGTTTGGGTTTTTTTGTTTGTTTGTTTGTTTTTTGTTTTCTTTTTCGAGACAGACTCTCACTCTGTTGCCCAGGCTAAAGTGCCGTGGCATCAGCCTAGCTCACAGCAACCTCAAACTCCTGGGCTCAAGCGATCCTCCTGCCTCAGCCTCCCAAGTAGCTGGGACTACAGGCATGTGCCACCATGCCCGGATAATTTTTTCTATATATATTTTTAGTTGTCCAGAGAATTTCTTTCTATTTTTAGTAGAGACGGGGTCTTGCTCTTGCTCAGGCTGGTCTCGAACTCCTGACCTTGAGCCTCCCAAGTGCTAGGAATACAAGGCATGAGCCACCGCACCCGGCCACATGCGCTGTTTGGATACGCTTCCCCAGAACGTTTGCTGAGTGACACTTAAGGCTGCCCACTGTGCGTGGGGCCAGGCTGGGGCCAGGCTGTCTCGCCACTAGGGAGACTTATGACCTGTGGGAGCTAGTGCCACTTAAAGTGCCCGCAGAAGACGCGCATCCTGTGTGGAGCCTTTGGTAAGCGCTAACGGGAGAATTGCAATGAAGACCCTTAGAAATGGGGAACGAGGCCACGCTCTCCTCGCTGCAAACTGTGCCCGTTTGGGAAGCTTCCTCCAGCTGAGCTCCTGGGCCCTGAAGACCGGATCACGGAGCACCGAGTGACTCCACGAGCTGCTCACCGTGAGCTGCTGATGTTCAATGTGCACAGACATAAAATTAAACAAGCACAGCAGCGTTCCCGCCATTAAATGGAAACGGCACGTCTAAGACCGGGCCCGAGCAGGTCCAGAAGGCACAGCGCTCGCACGAGCAGATGGCTCTGCCTCTCGTGACAGTTACCCGCTGCTCCCCTCCCCCGCTCCCAGCGTGCTCGCGGCCCCATGGGGCATCCATTTGACTGGGTAACAGGAGAGAAGAAAACATGGAACTGCTTTACCAGTGGGTCTGAGTGCAAGCTGGTTCCAAAGCTACAGTATGGACAGCCCCGCACAGGGATGGCCCCAAAAGACAGCAGGGAAGGACGGTCACCAGATGGCACCTCTGGTCATCCACTTCATCTGGAAGGCAAAGGTGGCCAGAGGACGGATTGAGGAGGCTCACAGTGGCGGTTAACAACGCAGACTGGGAAGGGCCCACTGATGAGCCACCTGCAGGGGCAGAGTGTGAGGACGTTTGTGTTCCAGGAGCCGCTGGAAGCCTCCCTGCAGAGGAGGCTCTCAAATCAGAGGGGAAAACGGCAACTTCTGTGGGTGCCGTCATCTCCTGACCAAGCCTCTGTAGTCCTTGCACACGGTGGCCGAGGCAGCAGGCACGGTGACCTTCCACGGCTGCGTGGCCCACCCCCGCCCTCCCAGCAACACTGACTGCCGAGCGCCGTCTTACCCACAGCAGGGAAAGCAGCTAAGCCCCCTCCAGCAGGGACAATCCTCAGGGACCCGCGGTCACACGGCTCCTGCCAGCATACCGTCCTTTGCCTCACTCACTGTCTTGGGATCCCACAGGTGACATCCACAATCCAGGAGTTTGTTTCAGAGGGAAAGAAAGCGTGGCAAGGGGCGTGTCCATGAATTTGCGGGTCTCATCCCACGCCCTTCATCCAGGAGCAGGCGGCCTGATGGAACGGTGGGTGGCCCCACTGGGAGACCGTGCCCTCCCTGGGGAGACACCGCAGGTAGGACACAGGACAGACTTTCAACCTGGGACCAAGACAGGCTGCCACTTCCCTCACCGCCAAAGGAGCAGAGGGAGGCCGGCCCTCCGGGAGACATCCAATCATCTGATGTTCCCTCCTGTCGTGGCAAGGTGGGGTCACAGCAGTGGCGGTCCTGGTTCTCAGGGCTCCGGGGACGAGGGTCCCTCTGGCCATCTGGGGCTGCTTCTGCTGGAGCAGGGAGTGGCCATCCTGGGAGTTTGTGGGGATCACTGCCGAGAGGCTGGACCGCCACCGTGGGAAGGGAGGAGGGAGCACTGCGTGGACTGCCCACGATGCCGGGGTGCTGCCTAACACCCCCACGTCCAGAAAGAAAGGTCAGTAGGAACTGCGCAGCCCACAGAGACCCACCCAGGGCTCAGAGCTCGTGTGAAGGAGGGTTTGGTCACAGCATCTGGGGAGGAACCCCAGCCACCACGTGTGCCACAGGGAGGAGCACAGGGAATGTGTGGGGGAAACGGAAGGGGTTATAGGTTGAACTGGGTCCCCCCAAGCCCATATGTTGAAGCGCTAACTCCCAGGGCCTCAGAATCTGACCTTGTTTGGAAATAAGGGCGTTGCAGACGTGATTGGTTGAGCTGGGACGAGCCACACTGGAGCAGGTGGCCCCCAATCCCATATGACAGGTGTCCTAATACAAATGGGAAATTTGGACAATGCAAGGAGAGCGCCACATGAAGATGATTTTGAGCAAAAGGCCAGGAGGTGGGGACAGGCCTAGAACAGACGCCCTGGCAGCCCCAGAAGGACACCCCCACTTTGACCTTCGGCTTCAGGGCTCCAGAACAGTGTGACAATACATTTCTCTGTCTAAGCCCCGGTTTGACAGACCTAGTCATCGTCATCACTGATGTTGGCCACAACCTGCTCCTGCAGTGTGAGGGCAGAGGACAGCACTGCTCCTAACCTGGAGGCCGCAGCCCCTGTCCCGAGGCCCACTCTGCAGGGCCGCTCTGGCCTCCACCAGCCCAGGGTGCCCCCTTCCCGCTAGACTGTGCCTGGGACGCTGGAAACCGCAGAGTTCCTGCCCACACGGGGCCGTGCAGGCCCCTTCTTGGGGTCTGTCTTCTGGTGACCCCACTGCTGTGTGCAGGTGTCTGGGTTTAAGCCTCAGCCTCCCAAGTAGCTGGGACTACATGTAGGACCACACCCAGCTACTTTTTCTGTTTTTTGTAGAGATAGGGGTCTCGCTCTTGCTTAGGCTGGTGTCAAACTCCTGCATCAAGCGATCCTCCCGCCTTGGCCTCCTAGAGTACCAGGATTATGGGCATGAGCCATTTTACCCTGTCAAGATTCTATTTCTAAATAAGGCCACGTTCACAGGTACTGGGGGTTAGGACTTCAATATAGCTCTTTGGGGGATGCAATTTAACCTGTAACAGTTGCAGATCACAGAATCCACTCCAGCCAGTTTAAGAAGAAATGGATTTCTAAGGAGTTATAGGACGGCTCACAAATCAGGCTAAACTTCCAGGAGCAATGCCCAGACCCCCTGCCAGGACTGGTCTGGCTCAGCTGCCTCCCAAGCCCCAGAACTGCTGGGCTCTGCTGTAGCAGGAAGCTGACACCCACCACTGACCCCGGAAATGTGTCACCTGGTTTGCTGGGACCAGATCCAGCAAGCAGTTGCCACCACACGTCAGGTCAGATGTCTGGCCCTCGTGGTGAGGGGAGGCAGACCAGCGAGATCCTGACTCTCAGTGGGAAAGACAGAGTTCCCCGCATGGGGACTGGTGGAAGGCAGAAGGATATTCAGAAGATGCTGAGGGGCCACAGGACAGACGTCCCTCCTGCGGCCACTTCCCCAAGCTTTGTGACAGGGTTGTGATGACTCAGCTCTGGCCAGCGAGATGTAGGTGGAAGCCTTCTGGGGAGCCTCTGCGAATTCGTTTTCAGGATAAAAGAGAGAGACATCTCTGTCACTATCCTTTTCTGCTTCTTCCAGCCAGAACATGATGTGGCGTCTGGAGCTGTGGCAACCCTCTTCTGACCATGAGGAAAGGGCCACAGAATTGCAAAGATGTCGACCCTGACATCACTGGGCTGCTGAACTAATAATGCCAGCTACACCTGCCTCTAGAATTCTTGTTATGGGAGAAGAAAATCCCTATTGGTTCAAACCACTCACTGCGTTTGTTGGAGTTTCTGCTACATGAAGCCAAAAGTGCTTCTCACTGATACATTATCCGTCTATCTATCCATCCATCTCCCTACACATCCACCATGCTACAGTTAACAGAGGTTTTGGCCGGGCATGGTGGCTCATGTCTGTAATCCTAGCACTCTGGGAGGCCGAAGCGGGGAGATCTTGAGCTCAGGAGTTTGAGACAAACCTGAGCAAGAGCGAGACCCTGTGTCTACTAAAGATAGAAAAATTAGCCAGGCACAGTGGCATGCACCTGTAGTCCCAGCGACTCAGGGAGCTGAGGCAGGAGGATCACTTGAGCCCAGGAGTTTGAGGTTCCAGTGAGCTATGATGGCACCACTGCACTAGAGCCCAGGGCAACAGAGCAAGACTCTGTTTCAGAAAAAACAAAAACCAAAAAACAAAGGTTTTATGCAAATGAGTGACAACTTGCTTTTTAGAACGGATTGGAGGGAAGAACACAAGAGGCGTAGAGCCGGACTGGAAGGCAGCTGCGGGGACGCAGGTGCAGGAGCTTATTCCAGAGGTGTCTGCCTGCAGGAAGCTGTTAACTGTTAGAAGTAGGACTAGGGAAATGGAAAGTTTTGACGGATTCCTAGATTTGTACCACATCAAGCCCTCCGATGAGGATACTATAGCTCTCTGAAGCAGCGGTGTTTTTTTCTCCCAGACCTCACGTGTCTGGGTCTTTTGAGATGGGGTCAGAGCTCTTGCCCATCCCACTGCTGTCCCCAAACCTGTCGTCCGCCACCGGGGCTGCCTCGCCGGTGTCTGCCCAGCCCGGCCGGGAGGTCCCAGCAGGCGGCGAGGGCGACCCTGTCGGAGAGGGCCGTGCTGGGAGGCGCAGCAGGGATCGCGGGGAGCGGTGGGGTCGCGCGGCCCCAGCCCTCCCCGCCCGGGCCTGCTGTGGCGTGGCGGCCGCGGCGTCCACGAGAAAGACGCACCCGGGGCTGGTTCCTCCGACGTGAAGTGACCGCGGCGCCGCCCGCCGCCCGCCGCCCGCCGCCCGCCGCCCGCGGGACCCCTCGTTCCCGGCGCAGATCTTTCCCGCGTTCCGTGGCCGACGTGCCAGGCTGGAGCTCCGAGGACGCAAAAGAGAACAACCACACGCGGTCCCTGTCCGCGGGCGCACATTCTGCACAGGGACAGCGACAGGACGCCGCGACACGTGACCAAACAAGGACTAACGCAGGGATGCGGAACCCGAACGCGCGGCTCCGCTTCCGATGGGGCCTTCCGGGAGCTACACCGCCGCGGCTCCCACGTGACGGGCGGGGCAGGCAGTGCGCCTGCGCAGCGCGCCTAGTCCGGCTACGCCCGCGGCCTCGGCCTTAGCTCCGGGAGGGCGCTGGGCTCGGCGCTCCTTCCCGACCCTTCCCCGTGGGTCTCTTGGAGAACGAGGAGGGGCGTGTCGGCTGGGGGCCGAGAGGGAGCTGGCCACTGCCCCGGACCCCTGCCACAGCCCCGGACCCCTGCCCCGGACCCCTGCCCCTGCCCGCTTCCCAGGCCCGGGAAGAGCGGGGCGAGGCCCCCTCCTGGCCGGGACGCGCAGAAGCCTGGGCAGGGAAGCGCCGCGCTCTGCGCCCTTTGAGCGGGGCTCGGACCATGGGCCTGGCCGGGAGGGGATGTTGGAGGGGAGGCGGGGCTGGACCACTCGGGGAAGAGGAGATGGGATGTCATTATCCCATGAGGAGCCCTGGGGGCCCCTAAGCAGGCAACTGCTAGGGTCGAATTAACGTTGTTACGAGACCACTTGGTAATTGTGTGGGGGTGATTATGACCTGGACTAGGGTGCAGGCTGTGGAGAGGGAGAGAAATGCAGAGACTCAGGTGTGTTCTGCACACAGACTCTGCAGAACCTGTTGATTGCGGGAGTGAGGTAAAGAACGGAGGGGGTCACGCAGGCTTCCAGCCTGAAAACGGGCTCACTGGTGCTTTTACTTACTGGAACGAGGGTGACTGGGTGAGGGACTGGAGAGGGGCCAGAGTTCACTGTGTGGTCCCGTAATCTGCTCAGGAGGTGGGATGTGGGTGCTGCACATGTGACTGGATTTCAGAGGAGAGCTCCTGGCGGTCACCGTCCATTTAGGAGGCACCAGCAAGGGATGGCATTTATCACAACGGGAAAGGATGAGATTCCCTAAGGTACAGGTATCCACAGAGAAGAGCGCCCTGGTCTGAGGCCTGAGGAATGCCAGCAAGTGCAGAGATTGGAGAGAGGGGAGGGGCCGGTGCAGGAGCAGCCAGTGAGTGGGCGGAAACCCTGAGACTCTGGGAGAGGAGAGAGCTGGAGGGAGAGTGTTCAGTGAGCAGAATGCGGCTGAGGAGTCAGGGGCACGGTGTGGTGACGTAAAAGCCTCCGTTTGACTTGGTGGTTTCTGGAGCAGTGGATGGAGTGGGGGGAGGGAAGCTGTACTGGAGTTGGATCACAGAGTAAATGGCAGTTCCTTCTTTGAACTAGACGAGCCATCAGAGTTCACGTGGAAAACGAGCATGCAAAAATGGCTAAGGAAACTGGAAAAGCAACAGAATGAGATCAAAACACGTCATAACACTCCATCGGGCCCAGCATGTGGCGAGGCTGCAGGAGAGCGTGGGCAGAGCTAGGGAAGGGAGATGCCCGGACACCCCCACGCCTGGGAATTTACATGTAAGGATTGCTGTCAAGCCAGCAGGGGTAGTAAGTGAAGTCGCTCATCTGGATAATGACAGAGTTAGGTCCATACGTTGACCCGACACCACTTCACACTAAAAAGATCAAAGATATGAATGTGAAAGAAGTAAAACCACAAAAATGCTAGGAAAAAAATTGGTGAATTCAACATCAGAGTGGACCAACCCACTAGGAAGATGGGAAAGGACACAAACAAGAGTGAACCCAAAACAAAATACAAACGACCCACGAGGATAGGAAAAGATACTGAATCGACTTATAATAAGAGAAATGCAAATTAAAACGATTCTGAGATCCCATCTTTTACTTATCAGATTTTGAAAAATCTAAAAGTTTGTTAACAGTGTCAGGATAATGGGGAAACAGGTGTTGGGGCATGGAGATGGTGCGGCCACCACGGAGGCAGTTTGGCACTCTGGGGCGGGGGGTGTGCCAGTGCTTGTCACCGCTGAGCGTGTGCACCACACCATGCGTGCTCAAGGGCATTTGCTACAGCATTAGCTACATTATTTACAACTCAGGTGCCCATCTCCCGCAGACGAGTTAAATACATGATGGCACAACCACACTGTGAAACACAGCGTAGCTCTTTAGAAATAAAAGGGTCAAAGGAGTTTTTCTGTGTTGACATGGAAAGATCTCTACTATATTTTTAAGTGAGAAAAGCCCAGTGCAGACAGGACGTGCAGCGTGCTGCCGTTTGGGTGGCGATGGGAGGGGGAATAAGGAACGTGGGAGGATGCACACGAACTCGTGACAGTGGGGACCTGAAAGCAGGGACAGAGGGAGTGGGGTGGAGCTCCAGGGGGCCACGGAACAGAAGCCAAAGGAAGGATTTCCAGTGTCCATCTTTTAGTGACAAAGGATAAAGATTAAAACACAATACTGGCCGGGCGCAGTGGCTCACGCCTGTAATCCTAGCACTCTGGGAGGCCGAGGTGGGTGGATCGCTCGAGGTCGAGAGTTTGAGACCAGCCTGAGCAAGAGCGAGACCCCGTCTCTCTACTAAAAATAGAAACAAATTACCTGGCCAACTAAAAATATATATAGTAAAAATTAGCCGGGCATGGTGGCACATGCCTGTAGTCCCAGCTACTTGGGAGGCTGAGGTAGTAGGCTCCCTTAAGCCCAGGAGTTTGAGGTTGCTGTGAGCTAGGCTGACGCCACGGCACTCACTCTAGCCCGGGCAACAAAGTGAGACTTTGTCTCAAAACAAACAAACAAACAAACAAACAATAAAAACACAATACTTAGGAACAAAGGGAATAGAAAAGGGAAGACACAGAATTGGCCAGTCATGTGAGAAGTCTTGCTGGAAAAAGCAGAAAAATGGAAGGCGATATGGGATAAAGCAAGAGGTTTTGAATTTTAATCTAATCCACTGAATTGGTAATTAATTGGTAGCATGGCTCAAAAGTTTAAAAGTTACCCTCTTTCTTCATCTTCCAGCCACTAAGTTCCCTCCCCATAGGCAACCAACATTTCTTTAATATCTCTCCAGAAGTATTTCACACATGCAAATGTGTACTGTATGCATGTGCATATAACTTCCCTTTTCACACGAAGGAGGACAGCATACATCACCCTCTACACTCTCATACCCATGACCTCGTCTAAACCCAACGACCTCCCAGGCCCCAGAGAGGCAGGTGCCTTCGTTTCTGACTGTGGCATTCCATTCAGTGGAAGGACCGTGACTTATTTAGCCGGTCCCTTGCCGGTGAACAACGCTCTGACAAAGGCCACTGTAGGTAGGTCATATTGCACGTGTCTACGGGTATAGGATGGGTCCCTAGAACTGCTGGGTCCAAGCATTTGTGCAATTATAACGTGGACAGCAACTATGAAATTGCCCTCCGAATTAGATGCGTGCCAGTCCGTACCCCACCGGTGACGTGCAGTGGAGCCGTCCGCAGCTTCACCGGCAAAGTAGGTTCCGAAGTGCTGGACTGCGTGTTTGTGTCCCCCCAGAACTCCTGTGAGACCCTAATGCCCAACGTGATGATATTTGGACGTGGGGACTTCGAGGCGTGATTAGGTCATGGGGGGGCCCACGATGGGCCTGGGGGAGCTCGCTCTCTCTGCCATGCGACCGTACCACAAGAAGGCTGCCCGTGCCAGGCACCGAACCTGCCGGCACCCCGTCCTGCACGTCCAGCCTCCAGGCTGTGAGGAGCGCGTTTCTGTCTAAGCCCTGCCGTCTGTGGGTTCTGTAACAGCAGCACGAACTAAGACACGAAGCTTTTATCCTTGCCAGTCTGATGCAAGATGGTACCTTTACGTGTTTTTCTGTAAATATTTTGTTATGGAAAGTCTCAAAATATACGAAAACATTTTTAAGGTACAATAAACTCCCTGTACCCGTCAGCAGTTTCAACAGCCATGCCCATCCTGCCATTCTGGTTGTATTAGACAGACCTTCGTCTGTTCCTTGTCCCAACAACTGTTTTTATGATTTTTAAAAAAATGTGCAGACATCAAAATGCACGAATCTTCACTGTAAATTTTGACAAATGGCTACACCTGTGTAGCACGCACCCCTATAAACATCTGGAAGGTTCCCTCATATCCCTCCCAGCCAACCCTTGCTCTCCGTGCAAGGCGGCTGCTGTCCCCATCTTTTCCACCGTAGACCGGTTTTGTCTCTGCTAGGATCTCAGACACAAAACCGTCCTGTCCACGCTCCTGTGTCTGGCTTCTGCCTTCAGGTCAGCCAGCTCCATCCGTGTCAAGCGTGTGTGGCCAGCGCCTCCCCCGTGCTGGTGCGGAACTTCCCGCTGCGGGAATAACCTGCATTCGGCTCACCCGTCTCCTGCTGACGGACACATGGGTTCTTTCTAGCTTTTGGTAGCATGGAGAAAGCTACAATGAACGTGCAAAGACAAGTCCTCCCGTGGCATTTCATCTCTCCTGCCTAACACCTGGGGCTGTCGCTGGGCCAAAGGATGGGCGAATATTCAGCTCTGTGAGAGACCGCCAAGCCCTCTCCCAAGGTGGCTGTGCCGCGTTGCACTTCCCCTCAGCAGCGGTGAGCGTCCCCACCGGTGTTTGGTGGCGTCAGTCTTCAGGACGGGTATGCGGTGATATCTCATGGTGGTTTTATGAAGATTTGCATTTCCCTGGTGACCAGTGATGTCCCGCACTCTGGCATGTGCTTCTTAGCCATTTCTGTCACCTCCTTCCTGCAGGGTCTGTCAGATCTGTTGCACAAACTGGTGAATCTCCCCGGCTGCAGTTTGTCGTTCCAGGGCCCACCCCCTTCCACTCTCCGGCACCGTCACTTGCTCCCCAAGGCCTTGAAGGCTTATTTGCTTTTTTTTTTTTTTTTTTGAGACAGAGTCTCACTCTGTTGCCCGGGCTAGAGTGCCGTGGCGTCAGCCTAGCTCACAGCAACCTCAAACTCCTGGCCTCAAGTGATCCTCCTGCCTCAGCCTCCCGAGTAGCTGGGACTACCGGCATGCGCCACCATGCCCGGCTAAGTTTTTCTGTATATTTTTAGCTGTCCAGATCATTTCTTTCTATTTTTTAATAGAGACGGGGGTCTCGCTCTTGCTCAGGCTGGTCTTGAACTTCTGAGCTCAAATGATCCACCCGCCTCGGCCTCCCAGAGTGCTAGGATTACAGGTGTGAGCCACCGCACCCAGCCTTTTTTTTTTTTTTTTTTAAATCTTTATTTCTGCCCAGAATTCATCATTGCTATGCATGGTGTGTGTGTGTGTGGGGGGGGGTCAGTTGAACCAAGCTACCCCAGCGTTACTCCATGTGGGTTTATTTTAATTTCTTTTATTCTATTTATTATGAACGAGGCGGCACAGGTGTCTTAGGTCCTAGAGACAGTTGCCCTTTCTTTCTGTGACCTGCACACTGAGGGGAGGCTTAGGTCCGCCCTGGGCTTGGGCTTGGCGGAGTAGTCTGACAGCAAAGGCGAGGAGGCTGAGGGGCCTTCCCTGTAGAGAGGCGGGCGGGAAGGGCAGGAGATGGGCGTGAGGAGGCGGCAAAGTCACTAAGCTGAAAACCACGAGGCCAGAGGGTAACCGTGCAAAAGCTGTTTGATCAGGTAGAGCCTGTGCGGTGCCGGAGGGACCCTGCGCTCCAGACTCCAGGGGAGAAACAAGGGAGCAGGGGTGCAGGCGGGAGGGGCGATGCAGGGGAGGGACACTGCAGGGGAGGGGGCGCTCAGAGCCTTCAGCCAATAACAGGGAGACCTGGCTGGAGAGCCCAGCGCAGTGGGGGAAGAGAGGGTGGGTGGTCTACCTGGGGGCGGGGGCGGGGCGTCAACACAGCAGGACTTTGTGAGCGGGAGGGGCAGGGGGACATTCTGCAGGGGTCACGGAGTGTGTCCAGGGCCCATCTGTCCAGCCCGGGGCCTGCCTGGGGAGGACCCGTGGAGGGCGCCGCGGAGGAGTCAGCCGGGGGCTCTGAGTGTGCCCAGCACATTCTAGGATAGAAACAGACACATCCGCAGATGTTACTGACAGAGAAGTGCAGCGGCTGCCCAGGGCCGGGCAGGGCCCGCCTGGGATCTGCCCCGCCCCCTCCACATTCCGAAACGCGCGTCCCCCACAAATCCATATGTCAAAGTCCTGCCCCCAAGTCCCTCAGAATGTGCCTGTGTTTGGAGACAGGACCTTTATAGAGGGAATTAAGGCAAAATGAGGTCACTAGGGTGCACCCTGATCCGACGGGACTGGGGTCCCCATGGGAAGAGGAGGTCAGGACGCGCGAGGGAGGACGCAGGGAGGACCCCGGGGGGGAGGCGCCGTGTGCAAGCCCAGGAGAGAGGCCTTGGCAGGACCGGCCCTGGGACACCGTGGCCTGGGAACTGCGAGGGCATAAGCGTCAGCATTGAAGCGGCCTGTCTGTGGTCCCGTTGGCAATGGGAGCAGACCCAGCAAGGCAAGCGAGGGTCTCCCTCAGTGCAGACTTCTGTGTAAGTCAGTGAAAACAAAACCACTGAGGGAGGCGAGTCTCCGTCCCCTGAGACCCACTGGCCTCTCTGAGGGGCTGCTTGTCACCCAGGCCTGGAGCTGGGGCAGGTGGACTTGCCCCAGGGCTCAGTCATCCCTGCCATCAGTGTCCTGGGCCGCTCTGAACCAGCCACAGTCCTGGGCAGCTCCAGGGGCAGCGTTTTCTGCCACTGCCAGCCGTGTCTGGAGCTGCCCAGCCGTCCAGCCAGCTGTCCCTGGGCCTCTGCTGCTGCCCAGGGCACCCCACCATTCTCTGCAACAGCTGCAGGGGGGAGGGGAGAGGAGCAAGTGGCCTTCCCGAGGAGCAGGACTGAGCCAGGCCAGGGCCCAATGGCGGTGGTCCTCAAACTGCAACGTCAGCAACCCCCAAGCACACCCAACATTCTGGGGCAGCCTGGGGCACTCTGTAAGGCCCTGTCACCATGGTTTCTTGTCCGGGGCTCCCTGCTGTCCTGGTGATGGTCCCAGAGGGAGGCGGCAGCACCGCCAACACTCAGTGGCCATGGCTGTGCTCACTGGGCATTATCCCATTCACCTCCCAACTGGTCTGCCACCACTCCCATGTTACAGGTGAGAACACTGAGGCGGAAGAGGACAGGACAGGTGGCTGATGGGTCAGGGAACAGGTGGTCTGGGGGCCATGGAAGTTGCTACGTCTAGCAGAGGGTGTGTTGTTGGGAGGTGCCGGTGTGGCAGGTGTAATGCAGGGAGGTGTAGAGATACAGGCTTATGTTTCTCTGTGTGTGGAGGGGCGGAGGTGAGAGGGAGGAGGTGAGGGAACTGAGAAAATACCCTGGAACTCCATGGCTACAGAGGAGGGAAGTGCAGATATCGAACCTCCACTCTGTGACAAGGGCAGCATCCCCTTTCTCCAGCCACTTCTCAGACTGAACGTAAGCAAGCCCTATATCTCACCCTGGAAGCTGGTCGCGGGCCAGGTCCATTTCTGTGGGGGTCTTTCATAATGGTGGTCATGGTGGTAACAGCGGTTGCGGTTGTGTAATGGTGGCGAAGATGGTAGTGGCAGAGGTGGAGGTGGTGGCAGTGGAGGTGGGGGCGATGGCAGTAGTGATGGAGGTGGGGATAGTGATGGTGGAGGTGCTGGTGCTGGAGGTGATGGTAGTGGTGATGGTGACGGTGGTGGTAGATGTGGAGGTGCTGGGGGCAATGATGGAGGTGCTGGGGGTAGAGGTGGAGGTGGTGGCAGTGGAGGTGGGGATAGTGATGGTGGAGGTGACGGTGATAGAGGTGACAGTGATGGTGGAGGTGCTGGTGCTGGAGGTGATGGTAGTGGTGATGGTGATGGTGGTGGTAGATGTGGAGGTGCTGGGGGTAGAGGTGGAGGTGACGGAGATAGTGGTAGAGGTGGAGGTGATGACGGAGGTGGATGTGACAGAGGTGGAGATGATGGCAGTAGTGATGGAGGTGGGGGTAGTGATGGTGGAGGTGGCAGCGATGATGGAGGTGCTGGAGGTGATGGTGACGGTGGTGGTAGATGTGGAGGTGCTGGGGGTGGTGGAGGTGGTGGTGACAGTGGTGGTAGATGTGGAGGTGCTGGGGGTGGTGGTGACAGTGGTAGAGGTGGATGTGGAGGTGGAGGAGGTGATGGTGATTGACGTGGTGGAGGTAATGATGGTGGGGGTGGAGATGGAGCTGACGGTGCTGGTGATAGTGGTAGGGGTGGAGGTAGAGGTCACGGTGGAGGTGATGGAGATAGTGGTAGAGGTGGAGGTGATGACGGAGGTGGAGGTGACAGTGGTGATGGTGATGGTGACAGTGGCAGAGGTGGAGGTCCTGGCTGTAGTTTGTGGGGCCAGCTGATGGTGATGACCATGATAAAGACAGTGTGGGGGCTGGGTTGTTCGGTGAAGACAGGATGGGACTGAGGTGGGGAAGAGAGAAGCCACAGTCTAAGACCAGGGCAGGGGCCCGGGTGGCTTGGTGTCCACCCCCTCAAGGCTGGGGACCGTCAGGTGGAATGAAACCCCTGTGCCATTGAAGGGTTTGGTGCCATTTATGAATGTTGGGAAGAGGTGAGACCAGGTGTGTGTGGGGCTGGGGTAGTGGGGGGAGGGAGGGCTGAAGCCACTTCAAAGCCGGCAGGCTCCCTGTGGCTGCGTCCACACCGTGGGCTCACACACCTGCTCTGCAGACGTGCCCTCGCACCCTGACACGCCTCTGCACCGCATAGCCCCCGCCTGGTGCTGTCTCCCTGTTGTCCACCGAGAGGCTCCTGAGAGGTCACTCTTCCAGGGGAGCTTCTTGGGACAGCTCCTGCACCAGAGTCAGCCCCTCATCCTCCTCTGGCCCTGTCCTTGCTGTCCTGCTCTGCCACCGCCCCAAAGGCTGCCCAGGCCTTGGACAGCACTGGGGGCACGTGCCCAGCACACAGCTGAGATTCCTGGAGTGTGTGGACGCCTTGGCTCTGGGACTGCGGGCCAGTTCTGGGCCCTTCCACATGCCACAATTTACCCGCGGGCCAAGGGATCAGGCTGGATGGCCCCCAGGAGGGGGCCAGGCGGGCTCCAGACCAGGAGTGGGGCTGATGGCGTCAGTGGCAGCTCTGGCAGTGACCTGAGTGTGAGCACAGCTTGGCAGAGCTGGGCAGGCTGGAGAAGCCCCAGGAAGCCCCCTCCCTCCAGGGCACTGGAGACCACCTCCTCCCCTGCCTGGATGCCATGGCAACAGCCTCCTCCTCCCCCTCCCTTGGGAAGGCTGGGCTGAGTCACAGTCCCCACTGGGAACATGACAGGGCCGCCCTGCAGGATAGGGCTCTGGTCCAGGCTCACTGGGAGGCAGGGTGGGTGTGGGGAGGGGCGGTGAGGGGCCAGGCTCCCTCCCAGGGAAGGGACATGCACGGGGCTCAGGATGGGGAAGGCCACAAGAGCCGGCAGAGAGCCGCTGGCCCTTCCAGCACCAGCTCAGCCTGAGCCCTGGGGCCCTTTGGCAAGCACAGCCCCCTCCCCGCCCTAAGCCTGGGGTTCACACGGAAGCTCGGGGCACATGGAGGCCATTCCGCCCCCCTCCCCCGCCCCACCCCACAGCCTGCTGGGGAAGGCGAGCTCACGGAGACAGGTGGGGGTGCGGGGGGTGCGGAACTGCAGCACTGGCCCCATCAGCCAGAGCCCAGGACCGCTGGCCCAGAGCTCTAGAAATCTCTGCACCTTGCCCTACCCACAGGGGGCCAAGCCTGCGTGGCCACCCACTAGGGAGGGCTGAGGGTGCAGGTGGTAGGGAGGAGAGACACAGCTAGGCCTTGCCCACCTCCAGCTCACGCTGAGGCTCTGGGGGACCAGTCCCAGCCCAGGGAGTGGGTGTGACCGGTGTGGAGGGAGGAGACAGCTGGAGTGAAGACCAGCAGCGTGGGGGCCGGAGGGAGGCGCTGCCGATGGAACCCACAGAATTAGGAAGGCACAGATCTAAGACCTGGGCCCGGGGCCACCCTGCTCAGGGCTCGGCAGGTGTCCTCCAAGGGTCTGCTTCCTCCCCAGGGCCAGAAGCCACTGGGGCATCCCCTGTATTTGCAGCCCTTGCCCTGCCTCCCTGGGATGCCTCTCCCCTAAACTCCGGGGTGACAAACCTAGGGAAAGAGGAGGGCCACCTGCCTGCTCCAGCCCACCTCCAGCCCCCTCCCCTCTGGCCAGCCCTCTTTTGCCCCCAGAAGCCCAGACCAGCAGCGCCACGCTGGGCAGGCCCACACCTGGACACAGGAAGCACGGCCCTTCCCACCAACAGCCACGATCTCCACCTGGGGTGGGCTTTATTTCCACTGTTGTCACGACGTGAAAATAGGAAGACAGCACTCATTTCCGTGACTGTCACGGCTACAGCAGGCGGGTCCGTGCAAATAAGACCTTCCCGCCAAACGCTAAGCACAGACAACTGTCCTCTGGGGTCACCGGAGCCACCCTCCAATCCCCAGGGGCAGAGCAGCAGCGAGACCTGGGGCAGGGGCTGGGCTGGCTGGAGAACCGGAACCGCACACGGGCCTCCGGCGCACCCTCGCAGTCAGTGTCTTACATACATGCGCGAGTACACATTGCATCTGAACCGTGTCGGTTACTAAATTAAAAGTGACCACTTCTCTTTACGCTAACTTCACAGTAACTGTGTGCAGTAAACAGACTCCAGTGTTGATAACCCAGCAGGCTTCCCTGCCCAGGAAAGGGAAGTTCTTCCCCGACAAAAACCACGGCAGTGGGCAGGGCCACAGCTCCCTGCTCAGCCGAGGTGCGGCTGCCCATCTGCAGGGCTCGGGCCCGCCACGGCCTGGACAGACAGACAGACACGGACACACACACACACACACACACACTCACGGAAACCCCCGATCATGGAGCGTATCACACGGGCTGCAAAGTCCCACCGGCCCTGCCTGAGGTGGGGGTGGAGGTCAGGACAGCCAGAGCAGGGCCCCCTCCCCAGCCAGACGGCGCAGACAGAGCAGCACCAGGGGGCAGCGAGCAGCACCAGGGGGCACCGGGCTCCCGCCGGCTCCTGCACACCTGGGGAGTCCGGCGCACGGCGCACGGGAGTGAACCTTGGAAGCGTTCATCCGCTGCAGGCCAACTGTGCTTCCACTCCAGACGAGGCAGACGTAGAAATACAACATCAAGTGTCAGGAGGAGAGAAAATAACTTAGCCTTGGGCACGCTCTGTCCTCTGTGCCCCTTCCAGTCACAGCAGACACAGGCCAGGTGGTGGTGGGGAAAACACCTGCTGACCCCCAGAAGCTGGGGCCAGGCTCCCCCTGCCCCTCGCCACTGCCAGTGAGGTTCGGGGCAGGATGTGCTTGGTGAGTAGGTGGGGGAAGCAGGGGACCCGAACCGTTCCGGGAGTGCCAGCCTCCCCCTCCCCACCCCACCACGCAGACCCCACCGGGAGCCCTGCAAACACTGCTCCTGGCAAACCGCAGACTGCAGGCCCTGCTCGGTGCCCTGGAAATGACCACAGCTTCAGAGAGACCCTGGCAGGCAGGAGAGTGACCTGCAGGGCCAGGCCCACCTGGCCCAGGAGCAGCCTGGACCCACAGAGCCCGGCTCAGGGTGGGGGCTGCTGTCGTCCCCTCCGGTCGCACCTCCGGAGACACTCAGAGGCACCCCGCACCCGCACTCAGGCAAGAGGGCAGCACAGCTGGTGGCCCACCAGCAGACACCTGGCAACCTTGGGGAGCCTCTTTCTGGGTCTAAAGAGAAGCCATTTTCAAATTTCCACTGTCCCTGCCCAAAGTGACAGCGCAGTCAGGACCAATGTCCCACCCCAGTGGCGGCAGCTCCAGAGCCTGTTCAGCTTCTAGCTGGCTCCACTCCTGCAGTCTGGGATCCCTGCTGGGGCTGCACCCCCTCCCACCCCCCATGGTGACACCAGCTGTGCCCAGATGGCCCCTCCTGGCACTCTCCCTGCCCTGGGCCTTCCCAGCAGGGGTTCCTGCTGCCACCCACCAGGAGTGGCCTGTTCCCTTTGAGCACCCCACTGGGACTCACACTAAGAACTTTTCTGACGCGTGAATCATTCACCTAGCATGGGGCCGAGCTCTCAAGGATATCCCCACAGTATGACAGAGAGGTGGCAAGGAACGTCCCCGGACAGAAGACAAACGTGCTGTCTCACACCCAGGGACGTGAGCAAAAGCCAGGTGCCCGCTGGACACCCTGGGAACTTGGCTGGAGGGGACGGTGAGAGGAAGACGGGCAGTCTGGGCAGGGCACAGCCTGGGGGCAGGGGTGAGCTGGAGTGGGGGGAGGGGAGGCGAGGCAGGAGGCAGGCTGAGGCCGTGTTCCAGGAAGCAGCAGTGTCCTTTCTGCGGCGTGGGTCCCGCAGTCCAGTCTCAGAGGTTCCCACCTGGCCTGTTCCAGTGTCCCACCTGCCCTGCCCCTTCCCTTCCACGCCACCCCCAGGACCCACAGGGGACACATCACGCCAGCAGGGACTTGACCAGGCCGCAGTGGAATTTGCGGACGTGGCGGTACAGGTCCCCAGACTGCGTGAACCGGCGCTCGCACCAGCGGCAGGCGTGGGGCTTCTCCCGCGTGTGCACCACGGCGTGCCGGCTCAGGTTGTGCGAGTACTGGAAGCTCTTGCCGCACTGCACGCAGGTGTAGGGCTTCTCCCCCGAGTGTGTCCGCTCGTGCCTCTTCAGCGTGTACGTGCACGAGAAGGTCTTCCTGCACAGCGGGCACGTGGGCACAGCGCCGCTGGGCGAGAGCCGGGTCCGAGGGCCGTCCCGCTCACGGAAGTGGGCGCTGAGGTGCAGCTGCAGCATGTGGGAGCTGGGGAACAGCTTGCTACACAGTGGGCAGACGCAGAGGTGCCCACCGGGCCCCAGCTCACCCCCACTCGCCACCCGCTCTGCATCCAGCTCCAGCTCCAGCTCCAGCTCCCGGCTGCCACTGACGGGCAGTGGCTCCAAGCCCACTGCCAGGCCCTTGGCTGCAGGAACGCAGGGTGGCTTCAGGGGGCTGTGGGGGCTCCTGGGGCTGCTGCTGTCCTGTTGGGACAGTGAGTCCTGCTCCTCCTTCACAGGTGGCCGGGCTCCCTGCTGCAGCTGGCTGCACACGGGTGTCTGGAGGACACAGGGCGGGTGGACCACCTCCTGCCTTTGGCCAGGCTTCAGGGACAGGTCCAGGGCCTGGTCTGATTCTCCTGGGGCCGGCCAGGGAGGAGGCCTGGATGCTCGCAGAGGGCGTGAGGCCTTGACCCCAAACTGGGAGAGCTTGGTCTTCTGGGCAGCTGGGCAGAGATCAGGAGTCCAGGCAGGCCAGGGACATGGTGGCTGACCAGGTCGCTCCGCGAGAGGGGTGGGGGTCTCCAGGTCCAGGTTTCGGTCCTTGTCCCTGAGCCTGCCCTTGCAGACCTTGACGATGTCATACATGTGCAGGTAGCTGGCGGCGGCTAGCACGTCCTCAACAGGCAGGCTGCACAGGTCCAGGCGGCCCTCGTACATGAAGTCTAGCAGACGGCCGAAGGCGGGCGCCGTGACGATGTCGCCGTTGAGCCGCACCGTGTCGCGGCTGCCCGGGGGCCGGTCCCTGTAGAAGAGATGGAAGTAGACGCTGCACGCGGCCAGCACGGCGCGGTGGGCCGGGAAGCGCGCGTCGCCCACCAGCACGGTGCAGTCGCACAGGAAGCCCAGCTCGCGCTGCTGCCTCAGGCGGCCCAGCAGCCGCCCGCCGTGCTCGGGGAACTCCATGCCGCCGCCGTCATCACCTGGGCACAAACGGGACGCCCGTCAGCGCGCCTGGAGCGCCCGCGAAGCGCCCTGCCCGGCGCAGGCAGCGCGGAAAGAGCGGCGCGGAGGACCGCGCCGAACCGCCGCCCGGGACCGCCCTGGGCACCTGCCCGGAGCAGGAAAAACTCGATCGAAAGTAAACAGAAGCCGCTGCGCCGCGGGGGCGAGTCCCGGGACGCGGGCAGAGGGGCCAGAGCCGCGCGAACCTGCGCGCGTCCCCGCCCGGGCGCCCCTGAACTTCACTCCCGGGCCGCCGCCGCCCGCCCGGCGCGACCCCCGACGCCACAGTCGCTGCGCTGCCGCCGCCGCCCGCCCGCGCCTCCGCGCCGCCTCCAGCTGCCGCCCGGCCAGCCAGATGCCGCCGCCGCCGGCCCCATTTAAGGCAGCGCGGCCGCGGGGAGCGGGCCGGCGGGCGGGGCGGGCGGAGCCGGGAGCCGCCCCCCGCGCTCACCTCCGCCGCCCGAGCTCCTCTCGGTCTGCGCCTGCCCCGCGCGCCCTCCCGGGGCGGCCCCAGCGGGCACCGAGCTGCGGGCAGCGCGCCCCGGCGGAGAGGGCGCGGCACCGGGAGGGCGCCGGGCGGGGCGCGCCGCAACTTGACCGGCCCGGCGCCGCCCGCCGCGCGCCCCGCCCCGCGGAGAGCGAAACTCGGGCGGGGGCTGGAGGGGGCGGGCCGAGGCGACTTCCCGGAGCGGCGGAACCGCTGAGGTCACTCTCGCCACCCCTTCCCTGTCCGTCCCGCCTGGCCCGGCCCCTCGCGCCGACAGAGGGGGCGCTGGGGTGGGAGCGGGCTTTGGGGGGCAGCGCGGGGGCTGGGGGGTGTCTCGCGATACTTGCCGCCTCGGCCTCGGTGCCTCCCCCGTGGGGTCCCAACTGCAGAGACCCCTTCAGAGGGCCCGCTCCCACCCAGGTCTGCGCTGGGGCAGTTACGTGAAGCCACAGCCAGACCCGACCTCCTGCCACCCAGCAGGTCGCCGGCCCGGCGTGGGGGAGGGGGCGCATGGGTGGGGTCGTAAATTTTGAAAAAAATCCCATCTTTTTCCGTGAACTCCTTTTGAATTTAAGTTAATTCAGCCGGGATCCTCTTCCAAACACTCAAGCGGGATCTCGACCTCGGAGTCCAGACTGGGGGACTCCCACCCTCTCAGCAGACCCCAGCGTGGGCTGGGGACCAGCGCTCCGAGCTGCTGCTGGGCTCGGAGGACAGGGCACGTCCCAGCAGACACGGCGGGGTGGGAGACACACGCGGTAATGGAGGGAGGCGGAAGCCCTCCAGAGCGCAGGGCAGGCTGGAAAGTGTTCAAAGAGGAGGAGACAGCCAAGAAGGGCCAGGACCGGTGTCCTGGGCAGGGAGTTCCTGGAGGAGCAGTGGCAGGAAGGTGTGAGGGGACACCTCGTTCTGGGAGAAGGAAATAGAAACAGAACGAGGAGTCTGGCAGGGTTGGGGTCCCTGTGGGGGGGGGTCGCACTGCTGGCTGTGGAGCCTTTTCTGGGGCACGACCAAAGGGGCTGCCCGCGGCCGAGAAGGTTCGAAGGCACTTCGGACCAGCGCCAGGATCATCCTCACAACGACCCGTTAACACATTCTCTTACTTTTATCCCGTTTTGGTGAGGGACGGTAGGAAGGTGCCCAGGGCCACACGACAGGAGGGCCGTCTCTCCGCAGGGAGATTGAGGGTGTGGGGCGCAGTGGGCCGGGGGCAGAAAGGAAGCTTTGACCCGGGATTGGGGGGTCCGAGGGAGGCGCTGGATTACAAGGGGTAGGTCCCTGGCCAGGTGTGTGTGGGCAGGAGGAGTGGAGCCCACCGGGTTACAGCTGAAGTCTGTGGGAAGGAAAGCCGCATTGTTACACTAAAAAATTATTCCTTGTTTGACCGGATGTCCTGCATTTTTATGTCCTCAGTCTGGCAACTGCAGCTTGGAACCGTGGAATCACACTGCACTCACAGCCACTCGGACCGGCCGAGGGACAGCGGAGCCCTGGCTCCCTAGGATGGCCGTCTCCTCTGAGGACCCTTGGGAGGCCCAGCATCCCTTCCTCTGCCCATTTACATAATTACCTCCTCCCCCCCAGCCCTCACTAGGAATGGCTGCTTTCAAGTTCAAGGTGAACCCTGAGGGACTGCCCCCTTCCCCTTCCGGCCCTCCCTGGGTCAGAGCCCTGCCCCTCCCCTCCCAGCCTTGAGCTCCACCAACCCCTGACCTCTTTGAACTTAACAGCTCGCATCTGCACAGTGGGGGTCTGAGTGCTTCCCGGGTTTTCGTGAAAATTAACTGCAGGGCCTGGCACTCAGAGATCTCAGGGCCTTTGCACTGCTGGTCACTCACTTTCTGGAATGTTCTCCAAAAGGGCCTTCATTGGCTCTTCTTCATCCCTGTCTCTGTTCAATGTCACCTCAGCCAGGGTGGCGGTTCCTCAACACCCCCCCCCCCAGTGGCCCATCCTCTCCTGCCTTGGCCTGGTGGCTGTGCACTCCGTGTCTGTTGAGTGAGTGCTCGACGGTGGCTTCCGTGAGGGGTGAGTGCTGCCTCCCCCGGCCGGCCGAGCACCCGAGGCTGGGGAAGGACAGTCCATGCAGTGGCTCTGGCTGACGGGCCAGCAGCCCCCCACCCAGGCTGGGGGTGTGCCCTGCCTGCCCTGTCTGCTGGCGGACAGAGCAAGCCTTGGGCACTTGATAGACGCTCTGGTGCCCGGGAGGGTCAGGAAGCTGCTGCAGGAGTGGGGTAAGATCTGGAAGGTCCAGCCAGGGACGGGCCACAGGAGGGGGAGGGGACAGTGGGAGCAACGTCTGAGTTCTAGTCGCTCCTGCCCCAACGCTCCAGGATGGGGTGTCCCAGGAAGGCCAGAGTGGGTCCTGGAAGCCCCACCAGCCTGCAGCCCTCAGATTCCCTCTCCAATGGCTCCGTCTCAGGCGCAGGGATGACAGGAGGCTGTCGTCGTAGAGCCACAGTCACGGTGGCACGGCGGCCATCTGGCCTGGGAGCTGCCCCAAGGCCCAACCCTGCAGCTGCTGCTGAGACCACGCAGCCCTGGGCCCTTGAGTCCTGCCCCGTGGCCGGCAGCTGGAGGAGGTGACAGGGTGGAGGCCCCTGGAGGGGACAGGTGGTACCCTCCTTGAGGCCGGGTGCAGCAGTTTTTGCTGGAAACACCTGGCCATAGAGTCCCCAAAGTGGCCATTCCATGGGGGGGAGGGGTCTGCGGGTTGGGATGGGAAGGGTGTGTTCTGGAAGAGAGGGCTCTGCTTTCCCCGCAGGAGGCCAGAGGAGAGGGGGCTGGCCCTGTCCACCAGGAGACCCCAGGCTTGAGGGATGGCACAGGTGTGAAGACAGGACTGGGTGTGGGGCTCACAGCAGGTCATGGCACAGCAGGTCATGGCTGCTCCCAAAGCATCAGGCCACGGCGGGGGGCAGGGGGGTGCTCCCTACACCTCCATAGTATGGCCAAGCCCAGGATGGGGGTGGGCACGGGGGACTCTTCCTGGGGGAGCCATGGGCAGGTGGGACAGTCCCAGAGGAGCCCCCGGTGGCCCATGGTGAAGGTTTGCTGTGAGAGTGACCGACAGACATCCAGGCTCTGGGGTCAGGCATCCAGTCCACATGGCACAAACCGGCTGGGCCTCTGACTTGGCCCCCTCGGGGCAGGGCCCTGCCTGGGGTCACCCAGTCTGAGCTGGAACAGCTATGCGTGGCAGGGGGCGGGGGCTTGGGCAGAGGTGCGCATGGGAGCATGGGAGAGACAAGAACCGGGAGTCCCCCGAGGACTGAGTGCCCCTGTGCAAGAGGGGAGAGTCTCTGGGAGTGTCCTCTCTTGGTCAGCCCCAGGAGGCAGGGAAGCAGTCCCAGTTTTGGCTGCAGATGGTCCTGGGGGCTCGGCTGGGCTGAACCCGCTTCTGTCTGTGTGCCCCCCCACCCCCTTCTGTGCCCCAGATGAGCTTTGGCTCTGGATAAAAACAAAATGACCCACCCACCAAATACTTACCAACCCCAGGAAGGTAACTCACAAGTCTTTCTCTTGCAAAAGGGATATCAGCCTTTGGGGCGGGGGAGGGGCAGTTGGAGTAACTTCTGGCTCTAGCCCGAGGGCCACCTCCCAGGGAGGGGTTTGGGGTGGCAGTGTCCCTGAATCTGCAGGGGGAAGGGTTTGCATCCCACTCAGAGGAGGCTGCTCTCTCCCAGGGGCTGCAGACTGGGTGCCTGGGGCCCATCTGCACCCAGCACGGAGGGTGCTGGGCTTTTGCAGCCCTCACAGCCCTTCCTTTGAGTCTGACGACTCCCCCACCCCAACGGGCAAACACAGTTCCTCCTCTGGGTTCCCACGCCAGGCTCAGGGTGGGATGTCAGGCCAGGTACGCCCCTCCCTCCGTCACCAGCAAAGTCCCCCCTAGTGTGTGTAGCGGGCAGCACATGGGGTAATGACAGCTCCCCTCCCAGCATTCCCCCAGAGGGCTGCCCCGTGCTCCCCCAGGCCACTATGCCCCAGGGGCCCACTTACACCCCGCCCCCACCGCGCCGCGGGCTGGCACGTTCGCACGGGGCACAATCTGAAAGTCACCCTAACCTACCCCTCCCAAAGTCTGCAGAAGTCCGGGATTGTCCCAGACGGGTCTCGAGCCCATTCTGCTAGGGTCACCGCAGAGCTAGGCCCAGGAGGACAGGGGCGCTTTACAAAAGGGGAGACTGAGGCCAGAGAGGACGCGGCCCTAGGACGGGAAGGACGGCGATCTGGCTGCCCCGTTAGCGGCCCAGCCCTGGCCCAGGCCCCCGAGGCCGCCCTCGCCCGCCGCGCGCTGGGGCCCGGGGCGGCGGAGGCGGATGTGGGCGGGCGGCTCGGGGCGCGGGGCGGGCGCGGGGCGGGGAGAGGGCGGGCCGGCGGCGGCGGGACCGAGCGCGGCGGCGGCCGGCCCAGCGCAGCCAGCGCGGCCGGAGGACGGGAGCAGGCGGCCGAGCACCGAGCGCGGGCCCGGGCAGCGGGCGGCGGCACGCGAGGCCCGGCCCCAGCAGCGCGCGCCCGCCGCGGCCTCCAGCCGGTCCCGCGCAGCGCCGGCCCGCGGGGATGCGGAGCGGCGGGCGCCGGAGGCCGCGGCCCGGCTAGGCCCGCGCTCGCGCCCCGACGCGGCGGCCCGGTGAGTCCCCGCCCCGCCCGGCCGATTCCCTCCCCGCGGCCGGGCCGCTTTGTTCGGGCCGGGCCGGGCCGGGCCGCGGCGCAGCCGGGCGGGAGCGGGAGCAGGAAGTGGCCGCGGCCTGGCGGGCGGGAGGGCGCGGGCGGGCGGGCCTCGCCGGGCGCCGGGGTGCGGGCCCGGCCTTCCTCATGACCTTGGCGGGCCGCTCCAGGCGAGGCCCGGGCCGGGAAGGGGCGCCGCCGGGCCGGCCGGGGTTGGGGCGCCGGGCTCCCGGGCCGGCCGGCAGAGTGGGCGCTCGGGGTCAGGAGGCGGGTTTGCCCCGCGGCCTTCAAGTCTGTGGGAGGGACCTGGGAAGGAGACCTCATTTCCCAGGGACAGAAAGTTGTGCGCGGTGGCCGGGTGCCCGGGCTGGCCTACAAAGGACTCCAACTCTCCTGGGCCCTGAAACTGCTTCCTGTCCTGGGTGGATGTCCTGCCCACCCATCCCAGAGGAGGGGCCTGGAGGGCAGCTGCGGCTTGGCCCCCAGATGGGGAGTCCAGGGACTGCTGACGGACTTGTCCCCAGGCGGGAGTGGGCTTGGGCCTGTGCTCTGTGGCCAGAGGGCCCCCACATCCACTCCTGGGTCCCTTGGCCTGGCTCCAGTGGCCACTCCTGACTTTTGAGCACCCGCCATCCTAGCAGAGGGTGGGGTGCATTGGTGGGGGCTTGCTTCCCGCCCCCACCCCCGGCTGCACGGATGGCTCAGGGACCAGTGCTCTGGAGGTAGGAGGGAGCCCTCTCAGAACAGTGTTTTCTAAAAAGTTGTGACTCAACTAACAGTAGTGGCAACAGTGCACGCTGGGGGAAGGCCTCAGGGCACAGAAGCCGTGGCATGTAGGGTCCTCTCTGTGCGGCCACCCTACACCCAGAGCAGCTCGGGCGCAAGCCTGGTGTGTACGTTCCCATGCAGACGTGCACCGCCCCGTGTGTGCACAGATATATTTTTACACGCGGCTGCCGACAGCTGTCTGACTCTGTCAGCAGGCCTCCGGGGCTCGGGGTGGGGGTGGGGGACATCAGAGGTCTTTGGGTCCAGCCCTGGGCCGCTGGGCCATGCCCACTCATTGTCACCAGAGCCCCTATGCCCGCCGTGTGCCGGGACTCTGAGCCCCGGCACACGGAGCCCTGTCTCGGTGGTGTCCCTCTCTGGCTGGCTTCCTGTCGCTGCCCGGGGGCCTGCCAGGTACGTCAGGTTCTTTCGTCTTGGGGCAAGGTGTAAGCTTCCCTGTCCTGGCACAAGACAAGGCCGTGGGCCCTTTCTGCCATTCTGAATTCAGCTTAAGACAGCCAGTGCAAAGCGACCCTCCCTGGTTGCCCAGACTGTGCCTCAGGAGGCCAGAAAGGTGGGCTGGCGGGACAGCGTCACGGCTGGCTGTGGAGGGATCCGTGTTGGGACCCATTCCACAGAGGTCCCCAGAGGTCTCTGCCTGGCCTGCAGGTCTCAGACAGGATCTTCCTCCCCTTAAGAGTGCCCACCTGGAAGGGGGCAGAGCACTGCTTGCAGGAAGAGCATGCCAAGCACTCCCTCCCAGCATGCCCAGAGTTGGCGACTTGGGAACTGGGTTTTGAGGGATGCCTAGGAGTTCATCCAGCAGGGGAGAAAGGAGGAGGGCCATGCAGGATCAATGGCCAAAGTGTGCTCAAGTGAGGGCTGGCTGGTGGGCCACTGCAGGGTAGGGGCTTGTACAGTGCTCCCCCATTTGTTGCCTCCTGAATGCTGTAATTATGGGTCTGTAACCACCCTGAACTGAGTGCTCCTCACCGACAGGACGTGTCTGAACCTCTCTTTGTCCCCCGCGCCCAGTGCTGGGCCTGGCAAAACCAGAGATGCCTGGTACATGGTGGCCGAATGAATAAACCAGATTGAGCCCGGCAGGGGCGCTGTGGTTTAGGAGGAGCCTGGGGTTTCTCCTGGGGAGATTTTTAGCATCACCCTGGAGGGCTCTGGGCTCTCATTTGTGCCAGCAGCCAGGAGTCCTGGGCCTTCCTTCTTCATGCTTGAATTCTCTGCTTTCCTGGTCTGGGAGCAGGGAGGAGGAGCTCTGTGCCCTGCCCAGGATCTCAGCCCATGGGTAGAAATACGATGGATGGGGTGTCAGTCACCAGGGGTGTGGGGAGGCTGAGCCAGCCTGGGCTGCAGAAGTCCGGGGGGCTGCCTGGAGGAGGCAGCCTCAGCTGGTTCAGCAGGTGGAGGCTGGGAAGGCCTTTTGGGGATGGGAGTGACTTGTCCAAAGGCCAGGGGAGGTAGGAATGGAGAGGTGAGCAAGGCAACACCTCCAAGGGCCTGCGGTTGGGGGTTGGCAGGGGCTCGGAGCCCAGTCTGAGGAGCAGCATCCAGTGACATGGATTTTATGTCAGGCAGCAGGAGTGTCTTGGGGAGAGGTTGGGCAGGCTGGCAGAAGAGTGAGGGCGGGATGGGGGTCTGAGACCCTGGAGGGGGCAGGCCACATGGGAATGCAGGCGTGGGTGGAGACCCCAGGCTCGTGCAGCGGGCCCCCGCGCTCACCTCGGGGACAAGGAGCTGCTCCAAGCCGGACACGGCCTCACGCTCACTCAGCATCCTTTGCTTCTCCCAGAGGCTGTGGCCAGGCCGCTGGGCCCAGGAGAGCCTGCCTGAGAGGAGACTGTGAGCACCGCCTGGGCCGCCCGGCCTGCCGGAGCCCCGGGCACCATGAACGACGTGGCCATCGTGAAGGAGGGCTGGCTGCACAAACGAGGTCAGTGCCCGTGTGGCTGGGCCTGGGGACGGAGGCCCCATGGTCTGCCCAGGGGGTCCTGGAGCTGGTGGGGCTGTGCCCGGCCTGCAGGCTTTGTTTGCCGCGGTGGCCCCGGGTCTGCCTGTGCGTGTGCGTGCGCCTGCTGGGCGGGAGGGGCTGTCTGCTGGGGCTTCTGGACTGGCCTGGGGAGAGCATCCAGCCCCCACGTCCCCCGCAGCATGCAGGGCACTGCTTCATGGGGCCTCCGGGTGGAGGGAGAGGCCCCATACAGGGCCGGCTGTCGGAGTGGTGGCCTGGCAGGGCCCCGGGGGTGGGGAGCCACTGCCCGCCTCCCTCCCGGTTTTCCTGGAAGGCGGCTAGGACAGGGGCCGTTCCAGGGGCTGGCATGCCCGTGGCCCAGGGCACTGCCCAAGGGCTCCTGAGGGCAGGGCAGGGCTGCTTGGCTTGGCCTCCTGCCTGTCTCCGGCCTGGCCTTCGGGGCTGGGGGCTCTGTACCACCCAGGGGCCCAGTGTGGGGCATGTTTGCGTTGTAGCTGCAGCGCTGGCTGGGTCCGGGGCCCCCAGCCCCCTCCTCCTCACTCAGCCCTGCAGCCCAGGGAGGGGCGCTGCCCCAGGCGCTTGGCCAGGAGCAGGTGGGTTGGGCGCTGCAGCCATGGCCCTCCGCTCTAACCCTGCCCACGGGCCCCCTTCCCGGCCTGCTCTCCACTGCCCCTCTGTACTGCTGGGTTAGGGTTCCAGGTGCCCTGGCTGAATCAGTCCCTCTTGCCCCAGGGCGAGGATTGGCTACTGCTCGGAACTTTCTCTTTCAACAGACCTGTTCCTTTCTGAAGTTCAGGTGACCCATGCCAATGGCCCACCACTGCTCGTGCATACCTTCTAGCAATGAATCCCCCATCTAGTGGGAACCCCAGACACAAAGCAGACAGGGAGGCGTGGTAAAATAGGTGTCACAAGATGGGGTTTTGTGGGATGAATAGGAGCTCCCCAGTAGAGCAGGCCTGGGAAGCCACAGGAGCTGGGGGAGGAGGTGAAGGAGGGCCGGGATGCGATGGGCTGGTAGCAAGGGATGGAGGATGTGCTCAGCTGTGTGGTTTGAGACCTCAACTGGCAGCAGTGGGAGGCCTGTGGTCCATGGGGAGCCCCTCACCTGGCCTCCCCCAGGTTTCCTGCACCACCTGCCTTCCCCACTCGCCTCTTTGTTGCCTGAGGAGTCCTGCCTCTGGCCTGGAGCCCGCACGGCCTTGCAGGGTGTGGCATTAGGACCCCCCTCCCCCACCCGGCCTCTGCTCTCTCCTCTGTGCCATCGGCTGCCTGGGGCTGCTAGTTCTTAATCCTGGGCAAATGTTTGTTGATTGTCTATGAGATTAGGGCTGACCCAGGAGATACCTGGGCCTCAGGACTGCCCGGGGGCCCGGTTACTGGGGTTACTGGGGTATCCACCGGCCAGTTGGCCCAGGCAGGAGTAGCCTCGAGGCCGAGGCTGGGGGAGCTTCATGTTGCTGCTCACGGTTGGTGCCTCCTGCAGGGGCTGGGTGGGGCCTGGGGACATCAGCCACTCCCTCACCATGTACCTCTCCAAGGGAAGTTCCTTGAGCTCGGGCCTTGGTTTCCGCATCTGTGCTGTGGGAGTGGGGGCAGGGAAGAGACCTCGTGGAGTGGCCAGCGTGGTTTGTGAGGGCCGGAGTCGGTGCAGCCGGCGTCAGCAGCCTCGACCGGGAGGGAGGGTCCTGTCTGCTGCCCCGGCTCTTCCTCCTGCGCCCCAGTGTGGTGGCCGCTGGGTGAGAGGTGGACACGTCACGTGCCCGTGGTGGGTCTGGCCTCTTGCTGCTGGAGCAGGCGGTGTCCCCGCTGCACGGCCCGCCCCTGCTCGCCGAGGAAGACCTGTCCTCGAGGGCACCCCTGTTCCCCCGGGTCCCCCTGTGTGTCCCAGCCGGTCTGATGCCCTGATGGCAGGGCCAGGCCCCTCCCCTGTCCTGCGCTGGGGCCAGCAGGGCCACGTTGGGCCTCACGGTGCTCGGGCCTGGCCTGGCCTGGCCGGGGTGGGGGTCATCGGCTCCCGCCCTTTCCTGCCACGCAGGTGAGGGTGCTGCCTCGGGGTCTGGACCCCTCTCCTTTCCGGATCTCCCTGGGTCTGGCCCAGGGCTTGGAACTTGCCAGTTCTTGGCCGAGCCCCTGAGACAATAGTCCCTCCAGAGCCGCTTGGGCTGGCCACGCAGGGAGTGACGGTGCCTTTGGGGCTGGGTGGCATGGAGATGAGGGGCGGGCATGGCAGGGCAGCAGCCCCAGCCGGGGTCCCTCCTGCTGCCCCTGGGACGTGGACGGCTCTTTCTGGGGAGTGACCCTCGCTTCCCTGTGTGCTCTGAGCTGGAAGGTTCTGGAGCTCAAGTTCCAGCTGTGCACGGACCTGCAGCTGCACCCAGGAAGCCCTCTGGGCCTCAGCGTCCCCCTGTGTCCAGCAGGGAGCTGGGCCCTGGGAGCCGAGCTCCGGCCGCCATGGGTGGGAGCCAGTGAGGGGCGGCCCGGCAGGTGGCGCCGGGCGGGGCCGGCAGGGACAGATGGGCAGGTGCCCAGCCGCGTGATGAGCTGCTCAGACGTTCCATTTCCAAAGATCTGGCCTATTACGTGAACATTCCTGATTTTTGAAGGTTGATAATCTTTTAAAAACCAACTCTGGGTGGGAATACGGTTCTGTCCGCAGTCGGCCTGCAGCCCCCAGTTTTCAGGCTTTAACGAGCCGCTAGCTCTGCGCTGAGGCTGCAGGCCGGGGCTCGCAGCTACTTTGGGGTCTTCTCCCCCAGGGACTTGCCGCCCTGCCCGCTTGCCTGGCACCTGCCACCGGGCACTGCCCACTGCAGCCCGGCCCCAGGAGAGCTCTCTGGTGGAGCCGCAGCCCGCAGGGGCCACTCCTGCCCGTCTGGCCAGGTTTGTAGCTGTCCTTGGCGTCCCCTGGTCCGCAGACAGGCTGGCTGGACCGGGTGGGCCAGGAGAGGGCAGTGGCACCCAGGCTGGAGGGGCTGTGGGCGCTTGAGGAAGAGCCGGTGCTGGGCTGCGCTGGCGGAGGGGCTGGCGAGGAGGAGCAGGCCTGCCTTCCTCAACAGTCCGCCCCCCCCCCACCCCAGGCGACTGAGGGGAGTGGCCTGTGGTGTGGGCTCCCTCTGCCCCGGGCCCGTGCCTGGAAGTGGAGGCGCGTGTGGGAGGCGGGTGTCTGAGCCTCAGTTTACATTGACCCTCGGGAGCCGTGTGGGGCCCTGTGTCCAGGGAGCTTGCGGAGGGTCCATTCTCTGGACATCTGAGGTCCTGTGGCGCCTCCGCCCCAGGCCTATTCCTGGCACGGACCCCCCCCATCCAGGCCCTGGGGTGACCCCTGACCACCCTTGCTGGGGTGGCCCCAGGCGTCTTGGTGGGGAGTGCAGCTGCGCCCCGACCCTGAGGGGGCTCCTGGTCCATGTCCCCTCCCACCTGCTCTGGCCCAGTCTAGAGGTCCTGGACAGGCTGTTCCCGCGGGGCGAGGGTCTTCCGCTGCACCGTGTCACGCGGTGTTGGTGAGCTGACACAACCCCTGCATCCCTGGCTGCCTCCCCGGCCCTGCCATGCAGCCGGTCCTGGGGTCGCTGTGCGGGGTGGGGGCCATGGCGGCTGCAGCCCACTCCCCTTCCTTCCCAAGGAGGCCTTGGCTTTGGCGGGCAGACGGCGGCGGGAGGGGGGAGGCCTGTGGGGGCTCGTGGACCATCGCTGCTCGGGTGGGATGGGGCTGCTGCCACCCTGCCCTGCGGGGAAGGGCTCAGCAGGGCCGAGGGAGGGAGCCTGCAGGACCACGTGGGCTGGAGGGCAAGGCCTCAGTTTCCCGGCTGTCAGATGAGGGTCAGCTCCGGGCCACATCCAGGTGGCCTCTGTCCCTGCAGCCCACTTGGGCCCCGAGACTGTCAGTGTACAGTCCCTTGCGGGGAGCATCGAGGGTCCTGAGTGGCCCCAGGTCAGAGTGGGCGGCCGGGCGGAGGAGGGGCCCGGCCTGGGTGGGAGGGAGGGAGGTCTGTAGGTGGCACAGGAGGGCTGGACAGGGGTGGGGCCTCGGCCCCAGGCCCAGCCAGCGGAGGGGACGGTGCAGGGGACGGTGTGGGGGGGGGTGGGGGGGTGGAGGCTGCAGCAGGGGTGGAGGCTGCAGCGTACTGTGCTGTGGCAGAGGCCGGGGTTTGGGGAGTTCCCTGTTTGTGAGCGCAGTGAGTTCTCCCTTCAGAAACAAACAGCAAAAGAGGAAGCTGAGCGGCCTTGCTGGGCGGGGGTGGGGGGGGCAAGGGGTCACTGCTGGCCCCAGCCCTGGACCCTGGGCCCCTGTGCCTGGGCGTTCCTGAGCGACGCTCTGTGGGGTCTGGACTGCAGGGGGGTCGAGGGAAGGGGAGTGGGGCTGGGGCCATGGGACCTGCCCACCTGCCAGGCGCTGGACGGCCTCTGTAGACCCCGCCCCCGCCTCCCCCTCCCCTCAGGGGAGCAGAGTGCCTTATGTGGAGGGAAACTGAGGCCCGGAAAGGGACAGGGCAGACTGGGTTGAACAGCTCCTGCCCCAGACCCGTGCCCGCTGAGGGGTCTCCGCCTGCTCCCGGAGGAGCTCACAGGGGACGCTGGCTGGGTTGCATCAGGCTGGTTCCTAGAAGTACCGAGGGAGGGTGACCGGAGGGAATTGGCTCGGGCACCGCTGGCGTCCCCTCTGCCCGGCACGCCCGGCTGGCGTGGGGCCAGCACCCTGCCCTCAGGCCCGCCGGTCGCTGCAGCCCGTGGCTGTCACTCTGGGCCTCTCCCCAGGCTGCCCCACAGGTGGGCAGGCGCCCGCTGCTCTCACCCACTCAGGGCCCGTGCCCTGTCCCCGTCCCCTGTCGGGTGGCCCCCCAAGAAGGCTCCCCCAGTCCACCCCTGGGCCCTGGGCTCCAGGCGAGGGTGGCAGTTAGGTGGCCCCGGGCCAGGCCTAGGAGCCACAGCCCCAGCTGGCCCCCCACTCCCACGGCCCAGGGGGTTCCCCTTTCGCTCATCCTGCCCTTGGGTGCGTTTTTGTTTACTCCTAGGAAATATTAACAGGCCTGTGTCAGAAACATTAGCCCGAGGACGGCAGGCTTTGTTGGTGATGGTACTGCCAACCCTGGGGGCTTTGGGGTAGGATCCCTGGGGTTTGGGCTTACAGACCCCCCCTGGGGCCCCTGTTGTCACTGGCTGGATGGGTGGCCGGGGCCTGCACTGGTGCTGAGGCCGTAGTGCTGCGGGGCATGTGGAGGGGGCGGGTGAGGCCGGGGTCCCAGAGGCCGAGACCCTGGGAACCGGCTGGACGGAGGCGCCTGGGGGAGCCGGGGGGGTGGGGCGTGGAGAGTGGGGGGCCGAGTGGGGGGGGCGCCTTCACAGCAGGCGTTCTGAGCTGGCCGGGTCGGCTGGGGGGGCGGGAATGATTGCAGGGTGGGGGGCAGGGGTGGATCCAAGGGGGACTCAGGAGGTAGCTTCGGGGATCTCAGTGACAGATTGGGTGTGTGGCGGGGTGGAGGTTCAGGGCCCCCTTTCCTACCCCAAAGGGTGAGTGATGGGTGGTGCCGTGGAGGAGGCGGGTTTGTGGGAGGACGGGTGGGTGGGACACCCCGACCCAGGAGTCTGCGGGCGGCTGCTTACTGGGGGAGGGGAGCTGGAGGGGGGCTGTCGGGAGGCCCAGAGACAGGAGTGCCCCGAGTCAGACGCCGAGGGCGGTGGGAAGAGCTGGCAGTGCTGAGGCAGTGGCCGAGGGTCTGGGCGGTGTCCCCACGTGGCCCTGCCTCCCCCCCCCCCCGTCCCCCCCGACACCAGCCCTCCTGAGTGTACCTGCGGCCGGGGGTGGGGGGTGGGGGGTGGCAGCCTGTGAAGAGCTGACGGGAGGAGTGGGTGCCCTGCCGGGGCAGCAGCCCTGATGAGCTGGCTCTCGGTGGCCTTGAGGGTCACCTCCCCCGAGCCTCAGTTTCCCCAGGGAGCTGCTGGGCACAACGGTCCCTGCCCTCCCTGTCTACCAGGTGGGACAGGAGCGTGGAGCGTCACCCCTGCCAGGCTGGCTGTGCCCCCGCAGCCCTCAGACGGCTCCTCCCTGGGGAGCGGGCGGCGTGTTTCACCCGAGTGGGGTCAGCTGCCTTGGGCGTGTGGCCCCTCCTTCCCCACCCCGGCCCGCACGTGCCCACAGGGTTTGCGGGCTTCCTGGTTGGCCGTGGCCTGGCAGGCTGGCCCCCCGAGATGGCCCGCGCCGACCGCTGCCCGCCCGCCCGGCGCAGTGCCCTGGGCCGCCGTCAGCAGCCGCCCGCTCAGTGTGCTGGGGAAGGTAAATGGGCGCCCGGCAGCTGTCGGCCACGATGGATGTGTCAGCGGCGGGGGACCGCGCGGTGGCCGCTGTCAGCTGGCATCCACTCCCCGGGCCTGCTGGGGCTCACTTTGCTGTGGAGAAACAGCTCGGTGCCGCCTGGCGCCCTGCCAGCCGCTGCCGCCGCCGCCGCTGTGGCAAAGTGTTTATCTAGCAATTTCCCGAGAGCTGGGGACTTGGGGACGATGCTCACAGAACTGAGGACGTGGTGGCTGGGCGGGCTGTGGCTGGGAGGGGCCAGTACACCCGGCAGCTCAGGAGGACTCGGGTCAGGCCTGGACATGAGGTGCCCACACGGGCCTGGCCACAGCGGCGAGTCCCGGCCCCCATGCGTGCGTGGGTGCTGTTTGGGGTGCCCTCACCCACGGCGTGGCCTGGGACGTGTGTCTGTGGGACCCAGGCAGGAGAGGCCTCCTCCTGGCACCCCACATTTGGCCCAGGAGGGGCTGCTGGGGCAGAACCCCCTTTCCTTGGGGTGAGTGGGGGTGGGTGGGGTTGGTCCCCGGGTGGAGGGGACCTGGGGAGCTGTCCCCTGGGGGCCCCGGGGGGACGGGGCAGCATCCTGAGGGATACACGTGGCTCCCCTGTGTGTCTCGGCCAAGGCCTGGCGTGGGCACACGCAGGGGGCCGTGCCGCGGTGTTCGGGGCCGTCAGTTCGTGGCCCCCGGTGGGGCTGTGCAGGTGGGTGCAGCGGGCGGGCACCAGCCGCTCCAGGTCTGCCCGGCTGGACTGCGCTCCTGCCTCTGGAGTGGGCGTGTCCAGGGACCAGACCGGGCTGGGACAGCAGGCTCCCTGCCCAGGTCGCGCACCGGCACCTCGGACGTGGAGGACAAAGGGAGGCCCCTGGTGGTGTCTTCTGCTGGGGGAGCGTGGGGTCTAGGGAGTGGGGCTGGTAGAGGGGGCCGGGGGCCACCCTTACTGGCTGATGTATGTCCGTTGCCTCCACCCTCCCGAGGGAACCCAGGGTGGGCAGGTGCCAGCCTGCAGGCTCCCATGAGGATGGCAGTGGCCGGGCCCCGGGGTGGCCGTCTCCTTCGCGTGCCCCATTCTGTGTCATCCCCAGTCCTGAAGCAGGGAGTGGGGGGCCTGGGTCCCCTGTCATCTGGGTTGGCTGCCCGCCCCGAGTCCTGTCTGGCCTGAACTCATCAAGATGCGAGCCACGGCCGGGCTGCAGTTGGCGCTGCCGGAGCCCCCAAGTGACCGCCTGGCTGGACCTCTGGGCGGGAAAGGAAGAAAGAAGCGTGTGTCTCTCACTCCGCTGCCCTGGGCCTGCCCTGGGCCCGGACTCCTGGGGCATCACGGGGCATGGCTCCAGCGCCTCAGTCCCTGGGTCTCCAGAGGCCCTGGGGCCTGCACCCGTCCTGCCCCCGCCCAGAGGAGGCCTGCCCCCTCCTGCACCCCACATCCAGCTCCCAGAACCTGCCAGGCGGGGCCTGGGGAGGGGCTTGTGGGGCTGCTGGAAGGGCGAGAGCAGGCTCAGGGCCGGCGGGGGCGGGCGGATGCGTGTGCGGCCGTGCAGGGTCCGTGGGCGCAGGGGGCCGTGGGCGCAGGGGGGGCCGGCGGCAGTTGGTGGATCGGATGGGTTCGGGGCGCTCATCAGTCTTCTCGCTCAGCGTCCCGGGGAGCGGCAGCTGGCGGGAGGGAGGCACTCCATCAGGGGCCGACAGCTCCAGACTGGCACGCAGGCGGGTGGGCGCAAGCGGGACGGGGTGGGGGTGGGGCGGGTCGTGCATCCCCCTTCTCTCCCCTCCCCACAAGCCCCCAGCCCGCCTGCTGCACCTGGGAGGCCGGGGGCTGTGCAGGTTGGTGTGCGGACACTTGCACGTGGGGGGCGGAGCCGGTGCCTGAGTGTGGCCTCACCTGCTTGGCCAGACCCCACCTGCTGGGTTGAGCTGGGTGGAGACGCTGAGGAATGGCCTTGGGGGCGGGTGCAGATGTCTGTCCCCCACCTCCTCCTGCACCCCCTTCTCCCTGAGGGTCCGTGTTGGCTGCAGGCTAGAGGCCCCCCATGGGCTTGGGGTGCGGGTCCCCAGGTGTCCTGGCCACGGCTCCTGAAATGTGGACTCATAAGAAGGGGCGGCGGAACCTCCCCATTCCCTCGAGGGACCCCGCCACGTTTGGGTCAGCGTCACAGAGGGTGGGCGCCTTCCTGCTTTGCCACCTTGTTCCCCCGACCAATGCCCGGGTGCTCCCTGTGCCGGGGGCGGTGCCTGTCGGTGCTGGTGTCTGGCTGAGGACGCCTAGCTCCGGCTGGGGACGTGGCCAGGGTGGCTCTGGCTGCCTGGCTGGGCCTCTGGGTGGGAGATGCTGCAAGCGGCCTGTGTCTCCGGAGCCCCTGGGGCTGACCGGCAGCCTGTCCCCACACTGGGGCCCTGCTGGGCGGGCTCTCTGGGGAGGGGCCCCAGCATCCCCCAGCGGCCTGGGTCTTGCAGAGCGAGGGCAGGGCCTGCGCAGGCCACATGCTGGGGGGGCCTGGTTGGGGGGGTCTGGGCAGTGGAGCTGGGGAGGAGGGGAGGCCACGGCCGGGGAGGTGGCTGTCTGTGGAGCCCCAGTGGCTTTCCCGGCACCTGCAGGGCCCCGCTGCCCGCACCCAGGGAGCCGGGTGTAGCCGGTGGCCCCTGAGAGCCTTCAGGGGGTGGGTTCGAGCTGCAGGTGCGGGTCAGCTGGTCCCGTGCAGCCCACACCGAGCGGCGCTGTGGCCCGCAGAGGGCCTGAGGGTGGAGAGGGCTGGCCAGGTGCCCCAGGGGCTGCAGGAGGACGGGTGGCGGCCACTGCCCAGGCACCGGGCCTGGCCTGTGGGAGCCGCACGAGCCCTGTCCCAGCCAGACGTGCTGAGTGGCTGGGAGAGCTGGGGCGTCTGGGTCCCACCAAGTGGACTGGCAGGACCATGGGTGGGTGGCCCGGTGACAGGACAATTGCTTGTCCACCTGCAGCCCTCCAGGCACCCTCATCTAGGGCTGTGGCGGGAAAACCCAGGCCTCAGAGCTCAGGGACCCCAGACCCTCCCCGGGCCCCTCCTGCCTGTGGTTGCCTAATTAGTAAGCTCCCTGTTGTTCAAATTCCTTGCTCGACAAAATGTAAATGAAACGTTTTTTTCCGGGTGTCAGTATGAAAAATGACAGTTGCTGGGATATCACAGAGGACATCTGCTCTGATCCTTAAGTGTGAACGCCCGCTTAGGGCTGATGTTGCAAAACTCGTGGGAGAACGTTCCCGTGCACCTGGGCAGCTCATGGGTGGGACGGGCCCAGCGGGCCTCCCAGGCGGTACGGTGGGTCCCTGGGCTGCGGCCACGGGGTCTCGCCCTGGGTGGCCCTGACCCCTCACTGAGGACACCAGGCTCTGTTTTCTCAGCGGGGACCAGCCGTGGGGGGCAGCCCACACATGCGTTGTCACCTGCAGCTACCACCTGGCCGGCCCACCTGGCCAGCCCTGCGTGCTCGGGGGGAGCCCTTGACCCTGACGCCCCAGCAGCTCAGCCCAGACCTGCCCCAGCTGCCTGTTAACCGATCACGCCCCTTCCCCACGTCCGGGGGCCCTGGCCTTCCAGACACCGCTGTGGGTGGCTCTGCATGGGGTGGGTGCCTTGGCGTGGGGAGCCTGCCTCCTCACGGACCCGGGGCCGTCTCTGCTGCTGGCCTTAAGCAACACGTCCCCGCCGCCTGCCTACGCCCGGACTCGAGCTTCCTGGGCACATCTGTCCCGGACAGCCAGCTGCCAGCCGTGGGCGCGGGGAGTCCGCGGGCCGCAGCCCTCACCGCGCGCTCTCACAGGGGAGTACATCAAAACCTGGCGGCCCCGCTACTTCCTCCTCAAGAACGATGGCACCTTCATCGGCTACAAGGAGCGGCCGCAGGATGTGGACCAGCGCGAGTCTCCCCTGAACAACTTCTCCGTGGCCCGTGAGTTCCTCTCTGCCCGCGCCCGGGGCCGGCAGCTGCAGGCAGGGGGACGGGCTGGGCCGTGCTGGCTCCCGAGTCACGTCCTCTAGGACCGCTGGGGGGCCAGCCCTGGTGGGAGGGGGTCTCCAGGCCAGTCTCGGGCTGGCTGGCCCTGAGCAGTTCCCCGGTCCCCTGCTCTGGAGGCTGGCGGGCCCAGCCAAGCAGTGACGACAGCCCCCTCGGGGCACATGGCTGACCCAGGAACCCTCCTCCCGCCGGCCTCACCCTGGGAGAGTGCTTGGGTGGAGGGCACGGGGGGGGGGGGGGGGGGGCGGGGAGGGGCGCGTGGGGCTCGGGAGCCTCCGTCACCCCGGGAGGAGCCTGCAGTTCTCCCCGAGAAGGGAGAAGGCCCTCCGGGCCGCAGGCCTGTGGTGGGACCTTGCTTCCCTCAGCCGGGCTGCGGGTGGGAGTCTGCCCCGCCCGGTGGCGAGTGTGGTGAGGCCGGCCAGGTGACGCCGGCCCAGGTGAGGCTCGCCCAGGATGTTGGCCGGGGCGTCCCTCGAAGCCAGAGGAGCCGTGGTGCTTTCTCCCGTGTGCTACTGTGGCTTCACTCCCTGCCTGTGGGGGACAGCATGCAGGACCCCACCCCTGTGGGGCGGGGACCCAGGGGTGGAGGTGGCCGTGTGGGGGGGATGCTGGGGCTGGGGGCCCTCCCAGCCTCATCCCCATGCCCCGTGCCAGGACACAGGCCTGTGTGTGACGAGTGGCTCGTTAGGGCCTCACTGTGGGACAGCTGCCCGCGGGGCCTGGGAACCACAGCCGCCGAGATCTGAGTTGGGCCGCGGTCCGGGGTGCAGAGCCCGGTGCCCGCCGAGGGTTGGTCGTAGGTTCCAGCCCTGGCACCGCTGTCTTAGGCCCTTCCTGCAGGTAGCTCTGCCCTCTCTGCCGTGTGGCCTGGGACCCCGGGCTCCTCCGGCTCCCCCACCCCCCGACCCCTCAGTTTCTGGTCCAGGGTCTTGAGCGAGGGTCAGCACCGGGCTGGGTGGGAGAGACTCCCAGCGCAGTGGCATCTGTTGGGCGCCTGGTGGCCAGCATACCCTGCCCTAAGGGCGTCTAGTGGGAGGGGACGGGCCTGGGCTGGGGGCTTCCAGGGGATCTGCAGGTTCCTGTGAGCCCTGAACTGCCCTCCTGGGCTCTCTGCTGCAGGCCTGGCAGCAGCAGAGCAGCCTGAGAGGGGACCCTGGGTGAGGGTGGACCCAGGAGGCAGACACCCGGGCCCCTGGCGGCCACGTGACCTCGTGGGAGGTGCACTGCCGCTCATGCCGGGCTCTCCCCCGAGCCTCCTTGGCTGGGGCTGGGGGCTGCGGGGCTCCCGGAGAGAGCCGGGCGCCCGGGTGCCCAGCGGCAGCCTCAGGCAGGGCCCTGCTGGGGGCGGGGAGCGCAGGAAGGAAGGAGACGGCCCTCTCGGGAGGGGACACATGGGCGGGCACCTGCCAGAGGGGGCTGTCCTAGCAGAGGCAGGCGGGGACTTCAAGCCAGGCCACTGGTGGCCTGGAGCAGGTCCTGGGGGGCAGAGCTGCTGCAGTGGGGGCTGTGCTGGGTCCTCTGTGTCCAGGGGCAGGGTTCTGGGCCAGGGGGCTTGAGACCCCGGCCCTGGGATGGAGCTGCAGCTGCTGGGCTCCAGCGGGCTGTTCAGGAGCGCGCGGGAGGCTGGTGTGCTGGGATGAGAAGGCCCACTCGGGTTTTCCGCCTCCCCTGCCCACGGTGACACAGGCCGCCCTCCCCCCGAGGCCGGCCGTGAGCCCCTGCCTGGCCCCCAGGCCCAGCAGACCGCTCCCTCGCGGCCCGGCCGGGGCCCCTCGAGGTTGCCAGGGCCAAGATGCTGGAATGTCGGAGGCCCCTCTGCTGGCCCCCCGCCCTCCTGCCTCACACAGGCTGGGCCAGAACCCTGCTGAGAGGCCTCCAGGCTGCACCTTGTGCTCACACACTCTCTTGGGGCCTGGTGTGTCCCCAGAGTCCCTCAGCTGCAGATACGTGTGTTCCAGGCGTGCGTGCGTGTGCTCCAGGCATGTGTGTGCTCCAGGTTTGTGTGTGTGCTCTGGCATGTGCGTGTGCTCCAGGCATGCGTGTGCTGTAGGTTTGTGCATGTGTTCCAGGCATGCGTGTGTTCCAATGTGCATGTGCTCCAGGTGTGGGTGTGTTCCAGGTGTGTATGCCCCAGGTGTGCATAGACTCTAGGTGTGGGTGTGTTCCAGGTGTGTGTGCCCCAGGTGTGCATAGACTCTAGGTGTGGGTGTGTTCCAGGTGTGTGTGCCCCAGGTGTGCATAGACTCTAGGTGTGGGTGTGTTCCAGGTGTGTGTGCCCCAGGTGTGCACAGACTCTAGGTGTGTGTGTGCTCCAGCTGTGTGCCCCAGGTGTGCACAGATTCTAGGTGTGTGTGTGCTCCAGCTGTGTGTGCCCCAGGTGTGCGTAGGCTCCAGGTGTGCGTGTGCTCCAGCTGTGTGTGCCCCAGGTGTGCACAGACTCTAGGTGTGTGTGTGCTCCAGCTGTGTGTGCCCCAGGTGTGCACAGACTCTAGGTGTGTGTGTGCTCCAGCTGTGTGTGCCCCAGGTGTGCATAGGCTCCAGGTGTGCGTGTGCTCCAGCTGTGTGTGCCCCAGGTGTGCATAGACTCTAGGTGTGTGTGTGCTCCAGCTGTGTGTGCCCCAGGTGTGCACAGACTCTAGGTGTGTGTGTGCTCCAGCTGTGTGCCCCAGGTGTGCGTAGGCTCCAGGTGTGCGTGTGCTCCAGCTGTGTGTGCCCCAGGTGTGCACAGACTCTAGGTGTGTGTGTGCTCCAGCTGTGTGTGCCCCAGGTGTGCACAGACTCTAGGTGTGTGTGTGCTCCAGCTGTGTGTGCCCCAGGTGTGCGTAGGCTCCAGGTGTGCGTGTGCTCCAGCTGTGTGTGCCCCAGGTGTGCATAGACTCTAGGTGTGTGTGTGCTCCAGCAGTGTGTGCCCCAGGTGTGCACAGACTCTAGGTGTGTGTGTGCTCCAGCTGTGTGTGCCCCAGGTGTGCGTAGGCTCCAGGTGTGCGTGTGCTCCAGCTGTGTGCCCCAGGTGTGCACAGACTCTAGGTGTGTGTGTGCTCCAGCTGTGTGTGCCCCAGGTGTGCACAGACTCTAGGTGTGTGTGTGCTCCAGCTGTGTGTGCCCCAGGTGTGCACAGACTCTACATGTGTGTGTGTGCTCCAGCTGTGTGCCCCAGGTGTGCACAGACTCTAGGTGTGTGTGTGCTCCAGCTGTGTGTGCCCCAGGTGTGCGTAGGCTCCAGGTGTGCGTGTGCTCCAGCTGTGTGTGCCCCAGGTGTGCACAGACTCTAGGTCTGTGTGTGCTCCAGCTGTGTGTGCCCCAGGTGTGCACAGACTCTAGGTGTGTGTGTGCTCCAGCTGTGTGCCCCAGGTGTGCACAGACTCTAGGTGTGTGTGTGTGCTCCAGCTGTGTGCCCCAGATGTGCACAGACTCTAGGTGTGTGTGCTCCAGCTGTGTGCCCCAGGTGTGCACAGACTCTAGGTGTGTGTGTGCTCCAGCTGTGTGTGCCCCAGGTGTGCGTAGGCTCCAGGTGTGCGTGTGCTCCAGCTGTGTGTGCCCCAGGTGTGCACAGACTCTAGGTGTGTGTGTGCTCCAGCTGTGTGTGCCTCAGGTGTGCGTAGGCTCCAGGTGTGCGTGTGCTCCAGCTGTGTGTGCCCCAGGTGTGCACAGACTCTAGGTGTGTGTGTGCTCCAGCTGTGTGTGCCCCAGGTGTGCACAGACTCTAGGTGTGTGTGTGCTCCAGCTGTGTGTGCCCCAGGTGTGCGTAGGCTCCAGGTGTGCGTGTGCTCCAGCTGTGTGTGCCCCAGGTGTGCATAGACTCTAGGTGTGTGTGTGCTCCAGCAGTGTGTGCCCCAGGTGTGCACAGACTCTAGGTGTGTGTGTGCTCCAGCTGTGTGTGCCCCAGGTGTGCGTAGGCTCCAGGTGTGCGTGTCCTCCAGCTGTGTGTGCCCCAGGTGTGCGTAGACTCTAGGTGTGTGTGTGCTCCAGCTGTGTGTGCCCCAGGTGTGCGTAGGCTCCAGGTGTGCGTGTGCTCCAGCTGTGTGTGCCCCAGGTGTGCACAGACTCTAGGTGTGTGTGTGCTCCAGCTGTGTGTGCCCCAGGTGTGCACAGACTCTAGGTGTGTGTGTGCTCCAGCTGTGTGTGCCCCAGGTGTGCACAGACTCTAGGTGTGTGTGTGCTCCAGCTGTGTGCCCCAGGTGTGCACAGACTCTAGGTGTGTGTGTGCTCCAGCTGTGTGTGCCCCAGGTGTGCGTAGGCTCCAGGTGTGCGTGTGCTCCAGCTGTGTGTGCCCCAGGTGTGCACAGACTCTAGGTGTGTGTGTGCTCCAGCTGTGTGTGCCCCAGGTGTGCACAGACTCTAGGTGTGTGTGTGCTCCAGCTGTGTGCCCCAGGTGTGCACAGACTCTAGGTGTGTGTGTGTGCTCCAGCTGTGTGCCCCAGATGTGCACAGACTCTAGGTGTGTGTGCTCCAGCTGTGTGCCCCAGGTGTGCACAGACTCTAGGTGTGTGTGTGCTCCAGCTGTGTGTGCCCCAGGTGTGCGTAGGCTCCAGGTGTGCATGTGCTCCAGCTGTGTGTGCCCCAGGTGTGCACAGACTCTAGGTGTGTGTGTGCTCCAGCTGTGTGTGCCCCAGGTGTGCACAGACTCTAGGTGTGTGTGTGCTCCAGCTGTGTGTGCCCCAGGTGTGCACAGACTCTAGGTGTGCGTGTGCTCCAGCTGTGTGCGCCCCAGGTGTGCACAGACTCTAGGTGTGCGTGTGCTCCAGCTGTGTGTGCCCCAGGTGTGCATAGACTCTAGGTGTGTGTGTGCTCCAGCTGTGTGTGCCCCAGGTGTGCATAGACTCTAGGTGTGTGTGTGCTCCAGCTGTGTGTGCCCCAGGTGTGCACAGACTCTAGGTGTGTGTGTGCTCCAGCTGTGTGCCCCAGGTGTGCATAGACTCTAGGTGTGTGTGTGCTCCAGCTGTGTGTGCCCCAGGTGTGCATAGACTCTAGGTGTGTGTGTGCTCCAGCTGTGTGCCCCAGGTTTGCGTAGGCTCCAGGTGTGGGTGTGCCCCAGGTGTGCACAGACTCTAGGTGTGTGTGTGCTCCAGCTGTGTGTGCCCCACGTGTGCACAGACTCTAGGTGTGTTTGCTCCAGCTGTGTGCCCCAGGTGTGCATAGACTCTAGGTGTGTGTGCTCCAGCTGTGTGTGCCCCAGGTGTGCACAGACTCTACGTGTGTGTGTGTGCTCCAGCTGTGTGTGCCCCAGGTGTGCACAGACTCTAGGTGTGTGTGTGCTCCAGCTGTGTGCCCCAGGTGTGCACAGACTCTAGGTGTGTGTGTGTGCTCCAGCTGTGTGTGCCCCAGGTGTGCACAGACTCTACGTGTGTGTGTGCTCCAGCTGTGTGTGTCCCAGGTGTGCACAGACTCTAGGTGTGCGTGTGCTCCAGCTGTGTGTGCCCCAGGTGTGCACAGACTCTACGTGTGTGTGTGTGCTCCAGCTGTGTGTGCCCCAGGTGTGCACAGACTCTAGGTGTGCGTGTGCTCCAGCTGTGTGTGCCCCAGGTGTGCATAGACTCTAGGTGTGCGTGTGCTCCAGCTGTGTGTGCCCCAGGTGTGCACAGACTCTAGGTGTGCGTGTGCTCCAGCTGTGTATGCCCCAGGTGTGCACAGACTCTAGGTGTGTGTGTGCTCCAGCTGTGTGTGCCCCAGGTGTGCACAGACTCTACATGTGTGTGTGTGCTCCAGCTGTGTGTGCCCCAGGTGTGCATAGACTCTAGGTGTGCGTGTGCTCCAGCTGTGTATGCCCCAGGTGTGCACAGACTCTAGGTGTGTGTGTGCTCCAGCTGTGTGTGCCCCAGGTGTGCATAGACTCTAGGTGTGCGTGTGCTCCAGCTGTGTGTGTCCCAGGTGTGCATAGACTCTAGGTGTGTGTGTGCTCCAGCTGTGTGTGCCCCAGGTGTGCACAGACTCTAGGTGTGTGTGTGCTCCAGCTGTGTGTGCCCCAGGTGTGCACAGACTCTACATGTGTGTGTGTGCTCCAGCTGTGTGTGCCCCAGGTGTGCATAGACTCTAGGTGTGCGTGTGCTCCAGCTGTGTATGCCCCAGGTGTGCACAGACTCTAGGTGTGTGTGTGCTCCAGCTGTGTGCGCCCCAGGTGTGCGTAGGCTCCAGGTGTGCGTGTGCTCCAGCTGTGTGTGCCCCAGGTGTGCATAGACTCTAGGTGTGTGTGTGCTCCAGCTGTGTGTGCCCCAGGTGTGCATAGACTCTAGGTGTGTGTGTGCTCCAGCTGTGTGTGCCCCAGGTGTGCGTAGGCTCCAGGTGTGCGTGTGCTCCAGCTGTGTGTGCCCCAGGTGTGCACAGACTCTAGGTGTGTGTGTGCTCCAGCTGTGTGCGCCCCAGGTGTGCGTAGGCTCCAGGTGTGTGTGTGCTCCAGCTGTGTGCCCCAGGTGTGCGTAGACTCTAGGTGTGTGTGTGCTCCAGCTGTGTGTGCCCCAGGTGTGCGTAGGCTCCAGGTGTGCGTGTGCTCCAGCTGTGTGTGCCCCAGGTGTGCACAGACTCTAGGTGTGTGTGTGCTCCAGCTGTGTGTGCCCAGGTGTGCGTGTGCTCCAGGTGTGCGTGTGCTCCAGGTGTGGTTGGGAAAATAGCAGAACGTTCCTCCCAGGCCCCTCCCTGCCGCGGCCCTGTGGGCCCTGCACACGCCCACCCGTGCGCGGCCTGGGGCCTGCTGGGGCTCAGGTGGAAGAAAGGAAGGACCGCAGGCGGGGACAGGGGTGGGGGTTGACCCGACCCAGCCCCAGATGTGCTCTGGGGTTGCCTCCCTCCTCCAGAGCGGGGTGTGGGGTCCTGGCCCCCTTTGACGAGGGGGGAGGCCGCAGTTTGGCAAAGGATGAAACGGGACCTTCTGAGGCCTGGTGGGAGGGGTCCGAGGGAGGCGGCCAGCGCCAGGGCGGTGGGGCAGGCTCTGGGGTGGCGGGTGGGCGCGGGCAGACGCGTGCGCGCTGGCCCCACCCCCAGAGTGCCAGCTGATGAAGACGGAGCGGCCCAGGCCCAACACCTTCATCATCCGCTGCCTGCAGTGGACCACAGTCATCGAGCGCACCTTCCACGTGGAGACGCCCGAGGAGCGGTACGCGGGCCCGCGCGGTGCGGGGCTGCCTGCGCAGCCACGTGGGGACAGTGGGTGCTGGCACCCTCTGCCTGTGGCCACCCTTGCTCCCCAGTGCTCCCAGGCCCTGCTCAGAGCCCATTTTGGAAATTGTCTGTGGGGTCTGGGTGGGGAAACTGAGGCATGGCATGAAAACCAGGTGGGGAGGAGGTACAGTCCTGCTGCAGGCTGCACCTCGGTGTCCCCAGTGTCCAGGGGGGTTGCTGGCCGAGTGTGGCCAGCCCAGGGCTCTCTCTGGGGTCTGTGTCACCACGTCTCAGCTGGGCTGTGGCGGGGAGGCCGGGGTGGGTGGCAGCTGCAGGGGGGGCTCCTGCTGGCGGGCAGGGCCTCACGTGACCTCCCTGCAGGGAGGAGTGGACGACCGCCATCCAGACGGTGGCCGACGGGCTTAAGAAGCAGGAGGAGGAGATGATGGACTTCCGGTCGGGCTCGCCCAGTGACAACTCCGGCGCTGAGGAGATGGAGGTGTCCCTGGCCAAGCCCAAGCACCGCGTGGTGAGGCCCCAACTCTGCCGTGCCCGGGGCCGCGGAGGGCCAGGCGGGTCTGGGCCTAGCGGGGTGGGGCTGGCTCCCCCGTCTCCTTCCCCGTGTCGGAAGTGAAGTCGGGGTGCCGGTCCGAAAGGCGCGACGGTGTCATCACACCGTTCCCCAGACCCCAGAGCTCCGGACTGGGGCCGCAGCCCCGTGTGCTCAGTGGGCCCAGAGCCCTGCGGAGCCCAGCGGGCCGGTGGGTGACTCCGGGGCCCACTTGGGCCGCTGGCGGGAGGAGGGTGAGCCGGCGTCCGCCGACCCGCTGCCGCGCTGCCCTCAGACCATGAACGAGTTCGAGTACCTGAAGCTGCTGGGCAAGGGCACCTTCGGGAAGGTGATCCTGGTGAAGGAGAAGGCCACCGGCCGCTACTACGCCATGAAGATCCTGAAGAAGGAGGTCATCGTGGCCAAGGTGGGCACGGGTGGGCCAGGCCGGGGGGCGGCGGTGGTGGCGGGGCGGCAGCTCACCGGCCCTGCCTTCCAGGACGAGGTGGCCCACACGCTCACCGAGAACCGCGTCCTCCAGAACTCCAGGCACCCCTTCCTCACGGTGAGTCCCGCGGCCCTTCCAGGCTCAGGCTGGGGTCAGGCTGTCACCCACACAGCTGCCTCTGAGGGACGGTCCCGTCTTTCCGGCACGCATGAGGGACCTGGCTTCAGACTTGGTGATGCTGGGACCGGCCTCCGTGGAGGATTGGGGTGTGGAGGTGCCGATGGGGACAGGGTCCTCTGTCTCTGCCACTCTGGGGGGCCCTGGGAGCCCCTAGGCTCCCAGACACCCCGGGACCCTGTGGGCCAGTCTCCCGCTGCCTCCTCTGTGGGGGTGCAGGCCAGGTGGTCCCTGTCCTGGGGACTCGGCCCGGAGGTATTTGCCGTGAGTGAGGTCCAGCCGCTGGGCTGGTTCCTGGGTCACCATGTTTGGGTGCGAGTTGGCCATCGGTGGGGTAAGAGCAAAGCCACCTGTGGCTCCAGATGTGCAGGCCGCCCGGCCAGCTCTGCCCAGGAGGGCGTGTCCTCCCCCTGCCAGGGCAGTGGGGTCGGGAACTTGTCACTCCGCTGCCTCCCCCTTCAGTGGCCCCCGAGCTGGGAGTGCGGCCAGCGCCGAGGTCCTGACTCCCCCAGACACTTGAGCCAGACCCACCTGCTCATCTTCAAACGGCCTCGGTGCCTCTGGGTGCCGCATGCCTGCCCGTCCCACCCGCGGCTCCGTCTCTGCCTCTGTTTCAGGCGCTGAAGTACTCCTTCCAGACCCACGACCGCCTCTGCTTTGTCATGGAGTACGCCAACGGGGGCGAGGTAGGGGCCGCGGCTGGGTGGGCGGCCGCGGGGCAGCTCTCGGGAGGGGCTCGTCCTCTCGGAGCCTCCGCTGCCGCCTGCAGCACGGGGTGGTGTGGCTGGTGCCCGCCGCGGGCGGCTGCCTGCCGGGGGGCGACTGCCGTGCCGAGTGGGGCCTCCAGTACCTTCCGGGCCCCCTGGGCCTTCTGAGGCTGGTCCTGCCTCACGGCCGCCCCCCACAGCTCTTCTTCCACCTGTCCCGCGAGCGCGTGTTCTCCGAGGACCGGGCCCGCTTCTACGGCGCCGAGATCGTGTCGGCCCTGGACTACCTGCACTCGGAGAAGAACGTGGTGTACCGGGACCTCAAGGTGCGCCCCGTGGGCCGGCGGGAGGCAGGGAGGGGGCCCGGCAGGCTGACCACGCCGCCTCCCGCCCGCAGCTGGAGAACCTCATGCTGGACAAGGACGGGCACATCAAGATCACGGACTTCGGGCTGTGCAAGGAAGGCATCAAGGACGGCGCCACCATGAAGACCTTCTGCGGCACACCCGAGTACCTGGCCCCCGAGGTGCGCCCGCCGCTGCCCCCGCGTGCTGCCCCCAGGCCCGCCCGGGCACGCGGTGACGCCCGCCCTGCCCCTGCCGCCCGCCCAGGTGCTGGAGGACAACGACTACGGCCGGGCCGTGGACTGGTGGGGGCTGGGCGTGGTCATGTACGAGATGATGTGCGGCCGCCTGCCCTTCTACAACCAGGACCACGAGAAGCTCTTCGAGCTCATCCTCATGGAGGAGATCCGCTTCCCCCGCACGCTCGGCCCCGAGGCCAAGTCCCTGCTCTCGGGGCTGCTCAAGAAGGACCCTACGCAGAGGTGAGGCCCCCTGGCGGCTGGGCAGGCTGGGGCGGAGGCTGCGGCCCCCACACCTACTCGGGAAGCCCCCAGCCCCATCTGCAGAGGCCGCCGGCCGTCCCCGCCGCCCCGGGGTGCTCCCTCTGGGGGTCCCCAAGTCGTGCGGCGGGAGGGTGGGGCCTGAGCCGGTGGTGGCGCGTCAGTGGCCCCGTCTCCCGCCCCAGGCTCGGCGGGGGCTCCGAGGACGCCAAGGAGATCATGCAGCACCGCTTCTTCGCCGGCATCGCGTGGCGGGACGTGTACGAGAAGAAGGTGCGCCGGCGGCCCGCAGCCCCGAGTCCCCGCGCGTGCCCTCAGCGTGGCGCGCCCGCCGGCTCCGTCACCCGTGCCCTCAGCGTGGCGCACCCCCCGGCTCCGCCACCCACGCTCGCACGGCCAGGGGGTGTGGAGCCCGCTGCGGCCCCAGGCACCGGAGGGCTCTGCCTGCGTCTGGCCCCTGTGCACGCACGGTGAAGGCTGGCGGGGGTGGAGGAGGGGCGCGACCCCTCCCCTCCACCAACCAGTTCCCTTGCTTATCTGACCTCAACCCCTCCTGCTGCAGGGAAAGCCCAGCCCTCCCTCTGGATGTGCAGAGATGGGACAGCACTTGCTCTTGGGTGTGTGGGAGGCCGCCTGAGGGAGGCAGCTGTCCTGCGTGGGGCCCTGTCGTGGGGGGCTCACCCTGCCCAGGGGGCCCCCGGCCCCGGTCCAGGTCCTGGCCCCGTGGGCTGCCACCTTCCAGCCCTGCCCTCCGAGGGTGTGGGGGGCTCGGGCAGTGCCTGACTCCCCCGGCCTTGACCAAGGAGCCCGCTAGTGCACAAGGGACAGCTCTGGCACCAGGCCGGACTGTGGGGCCAGCACTTGAGGATGTCCTTGCCTGGGGACCTGAGGCGCCGTCCGGTGGCCCCTCACGTGTGCACATCACTTTACAGTTACCCGTGCGTCCTGGGTCCTTGGCGTCCTCTCTGCAGCCTGCCCCTCGCCCAGGCCCTTGAGCTGTGGGGGAGGCTGGGGTTCCACCGGACCCCTCCTTCTCCCCTTCCCAGTTTACAAGAAACCCAGTTGAAAGAAAAACCAGAAAGAGCCAGGCATGGTGGCTCACGCCTGTAATTCCAGCTACTCTGGAGCCTAGACTCAGAATTCGAGACCAGCCAAAGCAACGTAGGGAGGCCCCCTCTTAAAAAAAAAAAAAAAGAAATTGTCCCCTATGCCTGGGGGCAGGGCGGGTCTGGCAGGGCGGGGCTGCGCTGTGCATCTTCTGGGCTGATGGGCGTGTCCCAAAGCTCCCGCCCTCCCCAGGCGCTGCTGCACCTCTGCCTGGCCGCCCTCTGGGAACGGAACGGGGGCTGTGCCGCTGGGCTGGCGGCTCTCCCCGACCTCAGTGCCGCCCGGAGACAGCTCCCTGGAGGTGTCGGGCACCGTGAGGCCCGGTGCATCCTGGGTCTGGGGTGCTGGGAGTCGGGGCGAGGCCTGTGACGGGCCCCCTGTCTGCCCCTCTGCAGCTCAGCCCGCCCTTCAAGCCCCAGGTCACATCCGAGACTGACACCAGGTATTTTGACGAGGAGTTCACGGCCCAGATGATCACCATCACGCCGCCTGACCAAGGTGAGGGCTGCTTTGCCGGCCGCCCTCCCCCGCTGGCGCGCCCGGTGGCTGCGCTCTGAGGCACGCTCACAGGGATCCACTTCTTTTTGGCTTCAGATGTTTTAAAATCAAAATTTTTAAAAAGCTGCTCTTGGAAGGTACTAATGATTATGGTGGGAGGCTCACTCCCCCGCCCCCAGCACTCAGAGGGACGGGGTCCCGTTTCCAAATGTGGGGCCCTGCCTCAGTTTCCCTGGGTGCATGGCACTGGGTTGGCGGCGATTTTGGAGGTCTGGCGTCATCCTGGAGCCGGGGGTGGCGTGAAGGTGGCGGGGGCGGCCCGGGTCTGAGCGGCCTCCTCCCGCAGACGACAGCATGGAGTGCGTGGACAGCGAGCGGCGGCCGCACTTCCCCCAGTTCTCCTACTCGGCCAGCGGCACGGCCTGAGGCGGCCGCCGGGCAGCCCCGGCTCTGCTCCGACACGGCTCCACGGCCAGAGGCGGCCCCGGACGGATGATGTGCATTTGATGGTTTTCATTCCTTGGGTGTATCTGAGAGGAGCCACGCCATCCTCCCGAGCACGGTCCTCCCGAGCATGGTGCAGAGATGCGTCGTGCTGTGGGCAGCATCCTTGGGGGAGAAAATTGTCCTGCGACTTTCCTTAATTTATTTCATCCAATTTGTGCTCCAGACATGGCCTCGGGCCTCAGAACAATTCAGAACAATTCGATTCTCGTAGGAAAACGTTACGGACTTCTGCCGCCATGTGCAGAGAGGTCTGGGGTCCAGGCAGGTCCTGCCGCTGCCCCAGCCTGGCCCTGTCAGCCCGTGTCACCAACCGCCCCTGGCTGTCACCTGGGTCTAAGGCACCAGAAACAACCTCACAGTGGCATGCTGGCTGGCACCCCCGGGGGGCACGTGGCAGCCCCCAGCACTAAGGCCGTGCCCGCAAGGATGTCCTCAGAGGCTGGCCCCCCTGAGACAGGACCTGGGGTGGGGGTTGGGCCAGGGTTCGCCCAACAGGACAGAGGAACAAGGTTTAAATTTGTTGCTGTGTATTATGTTGTTCAGATGCATTGAGGGGGTTAATCTTAGTAAAAAGAAAGCCCCCTCCAGGCCACCCCTTCTCCCTCCTGTGTCACGGTCTTGGTGGCTGTCCCACTGAGCTCCTCCCTCTCAGTAGCACTTGTCTTCTAGACGCTCCCTTTCAGCTGTGCGCCCCAGGCCGGCCCCCTTCTGCAGGGAGGCCGCCATGGCCCCCACGCCCCTCCCGGCCAGATGCTGCCGCTGCACCATGGCGTTTTTTACAACATTCAACTTTAGTATTTTTACTATTATAATATGAAACTTGCCCTCCAAATTCTTCAATAAAAATCGCTTTTCAAGTTTGTGGCTCACTCTGCCGGGGGAAGACCCTGTGGCCCGGGGAGGGGGCCTGGTCTCCCCTGCTCTGCTGGGCGTCAGCGCCCTGGGCGGGTTTGGGGAGTGGCACTGCCTGGCTGGGTCCTGCGGGCCTCCAAGGAAGACCCTCCTCCCCCAGCTCTGGCGGGGCGTGCCCGAGGCGGGACGTGGGATGCCCGGGTGTCCCGTGACCCCGCTTCCTGACCCCACCGGGCTTCGCCCCAGCTATGGAGGTGGCCGTCCAGGCTGCAGGGCCACCTGCCCCTGCCCCAGCTGCCGTGCCCTGCGCAAAGCCGCGAACATCAGGGAGGATGCGACTCGCGGGGCCCAGGTCTGGGCGAAGGTCCTGTCCTGGGCCACAGCCAGGCCCCAGAGCCGAGTGCTCAGTCACACAAGTCTGGGCAGAGCAGGAGAAGGCGCTGCCCTGGGTGGGGCGAGGATGGGGGCCGAGGTTACCTCCAGAGCGCTGGGGACAGTTCTGCGCTCCGACAGCTGCAGGATGCGCTGCTGGCGCCACCTGGTGGACGCCTGCTGGGGTGCTCTCGGCCAGCTGACTGGCACGCGGGCCGCCGGCGCCAGGCGGGTGCGGGGCGCTGGGGGCCAGGGGTCGGGGGCCTCGACTTCCTCATCTCAAAGGGACTCAGCCCCGCAGCTGAGGACACTGATAGGGCCCACGGCTGGCCAGATGGCAGTTGTCCTCTCTCCAAGGCAATGACAGGGGGGTGGCCAGGGGGTGTCTGGCAGGGAGCACAGGGTGGGGATGACACTGGGTCTGTGGGAGCCACGACAGCCACATCAGGATTGTCCCAAGTTCTCCTGTGGGGGGTCCCTTACCGCTCCAGTCCTAGCAGGCTGTGAATTTCAAGTCCTTCTGGAAGGTGCAAACGTACACAAAACACTGCACACTAAACGAGGCTTTGGAGGGAAGAGGCTCCCGGATTTCAAGTCTAGAAAAAGACGTGCATCGTAGAAACCGGAAAACACAGTGTCCCTGCAGCATCCTCGCACTCCGAGCAAAGCGTCACTGAGAGTGGTCCACGGCGTGTGGAGACAGGGCTGTGCAAGGCGGGGGTGGCGTCCTCCAGACGGCCAGGCCGAGCCGGGGAGCCGCTCCTTCCCGCAGGACCCCCGTGGACATCGGGTGGAAGCTTTAGGGACTTTGTGCAGTCCAGAACTTCAAAGTCATGGGTACGAACACAGACACGGTATTATTTTCTGTCCCCACTGTGGTGGGTGAGACCCTAAGGGCATGAACACAAGAATGCAGACCCTCTGGGAATGCCCTGACCTCCCTGGGGCGGGCGTGCGTGCGTGTGCGTGTGTGCGTGTGTGTGTGTGTGTGTGCTCGCGCAAGACACACCTCAGAGCGCAAACTCCAGGGAGCACAGCTGCCCCTGCAAGGGGCGGTCCCACCCTGGCCAGCAGGGCCACAGCAGACGGGGAGGGGGCAGCGCCATGGCCCAGGCCTGGTGCGGGAGGACTGGCCAGGGAAGTTGTACCACGACTGCCCATCAAGAGGAAGTTCTCTCCTGTGTCTGATGTACCATATCCTGCCTCTTCCAGGCCAGTCTGGAAGGGACAGGAAGATAACAGAAGTGACTTTAGCAGTTGGACTGCCCACTTCCAGCAGGTCCCTGGATCTGGGGGGCCTCAGTGTTGCAGGAGAGGCCCTGGTGCCCACCCAGGTGGGGTTCCCAGGGAAGGTCTGCTCCAACGCCCAACTTAGCATCCCACAGATACTTATTTCATCCTTTTGCTTCTAACTTGTGTCTTTACACTTAAAGTGAATTTCTTACAGACAGCGTATAGCTGGGTCTTGCTTTGTTGTTAAAAAAGAAATCTGACAATCTCTACCCTCTAATTGAGGTGTTCAGACCATTAACGTTTAACATGACGATTGACGTGGTGGAGCCTAAATACACCACCTGGGCATTTCTTAGGCACCCCATTTGCTCTTTGCTCCCCTTCTTTTCCTGGCTTCCTTTGCATTAAATGTTTAGAATCACCCCGTTTTACCTCCTTTATTGGCTCATTTGGATTTCACCAGTTTTCCCAGCAATGTCCTTTCTCCTGCCAGGCCGCAGGGCGGGAGGCCACACCGGGTGTGGAATGTCTGCGCAAAGGACCCAGCGCGGCTCCCGGCCTGCCCTGGGGTTTACAATACGATACGCAGCTCTTACCTGCGAGTCCCGCCAGGTGGCCTCGTGCTACTCCAGCGCAGTTTATGGGACCCTTACAGGAGTTCACTTCCACGTCCCCTCTCCCAAACTTAGTGCTGCTGTTTTGATGAATTTTGTTCCCAAATATGCCATAAACTCCTACATACACTGTTACTATTTTTGAACAGTGAATTTTTTTTAAAGTCGTAAAATATAAATTTTACTATTTTAACCACTTTTATTTATTTATTTTATTTTTCAGACAGAGTCTCGCTCTGTTGCCCGGGCTAGAGTGCTGTGGCGTCAGCCTAGCTCACAGCAACCTTAAACTTCTGGGCTCAAGTGATCCTCCTGCCTCAGCCTCCCTAGTAGCTGGGACTACAGGCATGTGCCACCATGCCCAGCTAATTTTTTTCTATATATTTTTAGTTGTCCAGCTAATTTCTTTCTATTTTTAGTAGAGACGGGGTCTCGCTCTTGCTCAGGCTGGTCTCGAACTCCTGAGCTCAAACGATCCGCCCACCTCGGCCTCCCAGAGTGCTAGGGTTACAGGTGTGAGCCACCGCGGCTGGCCGAGTGTCTGTGTTTTTGATTTGCATTTCCCTGATGGTCAGCGGCGATGAACATCTTTTCATGTATCTGTCGGCCATTTGTTTGTCTTCTTTGGGGAAATGTCTTCTCAAGTCCTTTGCCCATGTTTGAACTGGATTTTTTTTTTTTATTGCTAAGTTTTAGGAGTTCTCTGTATACAGACAGTCTCCAACTTACGATGGTTTGACTTATGATTTTTTGACTTTATGATGGTGCAAAAGCGATACACGTTCAGGATATGATGGGTTTATCTGGACATGACCCCACTGTAAGTCGAGAAGTATCTGTATAGTCAATTATCTTTTAAAGTGATTTTAAAAATAAGAAAACAACCCACCTTTTACATTTACCACTTGCTTCTGGTGCTCACGGCATAAAGCACCCTCTGCCACAGCACTCGTGCCTGTGGCGTGGACCCGGCCTCAGCACGCTCAGTTCAGGCGGGACCCCAGGCAGCCCTCTGTGACCTCCTTCTAAGTAGCCCCACAGCTGCCACCTCAGCCATCCCGACCGCCTCGCCGAGGGCCCGACACTGCTGCAGTGGCCCGCCCTGCGCCCCACGGCGGCGAGTCCCACTCTGCACCCGGCTCAGCCCCTGCCCACGCGCCGGCAGCTGCGCTCCAGGCAGCAGCGTCTCTTGCCCCTCACGACTGGCCAGTGCGCCCCACCGCCCACAGGGGCAGGGAAGGCGCTTCCCAGCCGTGCCCAGCGCACACCTGCGCCTGCCTCTGCCCAAATAACCTCTACTCTAGTCCGGAGCTTCTCGGCGGGGCTGTGGCTTGACTGTCCAGTGAGTCACCCTGGAAGGGCCGGGACCCACCCGGGGACTCCTGTGTGGGGCCAGCACTCAAGCCGCCTGCCTGGCTACGCCTCTCCCCCTGCCTACCCATCTGGGCCTCCAGGCCACTCCCCACCCCGCCTGTCAACTCTTCCTTCCAGCCCACAAACTGCACCTACTCCAAATGGAGCAGGGACTCGCACGCCCCCACCGCCGCCGGGGACATCTCCCTTGCTAGACCAAAGTTCCTGGCGGGCAAGGGCCTGTCAAGTCACCGGGGACCCTGACCACAGACTCCGAAACAGCAGAGTGGACACCAGGATACGATGGATCAGGGTGAGACGGTGGCGCTGCAGGGACAGTGTGGGAACAGGACCGCTCTTCGTGAGGTGGTCTAGCGTACTCCGGAGCCAGCGGCCCAGGCTCAGGTCCTTTCTCCCATTTACGGGCGGGGCGGGCAGGGCAAAGGGCACAGCCCGGGCTTCAGCTTTCCAATCTGAAAAGCAGGATGACAAGTCAGCACCTCACACGGTTCCCGGGGGCGCTGCAGGGGCAGGCAGGTGTGGTGCCTAGAAGGGGCCGGGGCCACTCCAACCGCCCCTTCACCCCCCAGGTGGGCGCCCTCCAAGTGGTGGGCCACTCACTTCACCCTCGCAACTGCCGACACAAACAAGAGCCCTCTTGTGCAAATATAAAGGGGTTTATTCGCTTCTGCCGTCACGAGTACAAAACACAGCATGTAAAGGCGCCCTCTCCACCCGCCCCGAGTTCAGCGTGAGCGGCCGCCGGCCGCCCAGGAAGCCTGCTGTCCGCCGCGGCCCTCGGGAACGCAGCGACCTAAGCCACGCTCAGGCTTCGAACACGGCACAGCTGGGGCACAGTGCCTTCTCATAAATGTCACTGCAGCTGCCACGTCGCCAGGGAGGAGAGAAAAAAGCTGGTGTTAGGGGCTGTGTTGTGCCCATCCCCCATAATTCAGACGCTGAGGTCCCAACCCTGGTGTATCTCGGGACGTGGCCCTATCTGGAGACAGCATCACAGCTGAGGTGGCACCTGGGAGCAGGGCCCTAAGAGCACCACGCGGAGAGAAAGACAGATGACACGAAGACACGGGAAGAAGCCAGCCACCTACAAACACCAAGACGCCAGCAGCCACCAGGAGGAACTGGCCCTGCCAACACCTTCACCTCAGACCTTGGCCCCCAGAACTGGGAGTGAGTAAATTTGCGTGTAAGCCCCCTGTCGGGGTGCTCTGTGACGGCGGCCACGGCTGACTCTCACAGCGGGTAAGGCCATTTGGGGCCCAACCTGGGTTTCAAATAGGACAGAATCTCTCCACAGAGACCTCCCAGTCCTGCCACAATTCCCTGGGCCACCAAGGTTTACACAGGAAGCATGTCACACAGTGATTTATTCTGATGTAGCGAGACTCTAAGAGTAAAGACCAGGAAGTCCAGCAAATCCCAGGGAGAAAGTGACCAGGAGACAAAGAACAAGGACACAAACAGGCAACACGCTGCAGCAAACACAGTAAGGACAGCACAGTCCAAGCTGAGTCAACAGAGCGGTCAGAACCGCTCGCCACTGGGCGTTTTAGACGCTTGGCTGGTGGCGCCGTGTGCCGGCTGTCAGGGCAGCCCCGGCCAGTCCCTGCTGCTGAGCCCGGCAGAGGACAGGCCAGCATGGGCCAGTGCAGGGCCACCAGGCAGGGGCCGTGTCGACTCAAACCAGAGCCACGGGGAGAGACCCGCCCTCACTCACACAGCTGGCAGGGGAGGGGGCACAAGACTGTGGGCTTCCCACGGGGGATGCCTGGGACACAGCTTCCTGCAGGGACCCGGAGCACGTCATTTATGTGTAAAACAGGGCCCTCAGGCACCCAGTGTGAACTGTGGGCATCTGGAGAAGAGGAAACCAGTTCGGGGAGTCCAGGCACGTGGGGCTCCACAGCTCTCTCCGGGGACCACATTCTCCCCTCAGCTGCCCTCTACTCTGGGCTCCCCCCTCCCCAGCGAGGAGGTCCACTGGACGCCGTGTCACCAAAGCCATGGGAACGCGCCACAGCCCTCTGCGCTGCTCCCCAGTGCTCCCACCCCTAGTGGGACTCGGGCTCCCACCCAGATGAAGAGACCCGAGACGGGACGCATGGTTCCGTCTCGCACGGCGAGCCTGGCAGCCCCCGTGTGTCTGGGGGAAGTCGTCTGCCTCGCAGGGCAGAGCTCTGCACCGCCCGCCACCGCCAAGAGTGGCCACGGGGTGGGGACAGTCCCCCCACCCAGACGCTCTGAGCAAGGACGGGATCCTGCCAGCTGTGGCAGACACACAGGCACAAGGGCAGGTCACGCAGACACCGCACCGCGTGCCTAAGAGACAATCCCCAGCCAAGCAGACGCAGCTGCTGCTGAGGATCGGGGGTGTCCCCGGGAAGCTACAGACCAGACAGACACACGAAAGTGCTGCTGGTGAAGTCCAGACGGGAGAGCTGAGGAGGGGAAAACAGGACGCTGCCTAACGCAGGGGGCCGCAGCCAGAGCGCGAGCAGGGAGCCCGCAAGACCTGGGTTTCCTTCAGAAAGGGCCACTGACCGCTCAAGCTGGGCCAAGTGCTTATCGCCGTCACATCCCGCTAGGCAACACTGGATGGCGAGGTGTCAGGGGCCACGCAAGCATGTGCTTGTGGCTGACCCACCCATCCCCCACGTAGGGCTGGCCGAGGACACGACTTTGGCAGCTCCGGGGACCACAGCACTTACTCCACAAGGCCACACAGGGCGCAGGCCACGGCGCCGCAGCCCCAGCAGGCGCGCACGCACCGTCTGCACAGCGCGCGCTCGCACTGGCCGCACACCGCCTTCCCGTCCACGGCCCTCACGCACGAGGAGCAGGCGACGGACGCTGCCCCAGATGGGTCTGTGAGGAAAAAATGCCACACGGTCAGCCGGGAAAGGACCCTGGAAGAGCTTGGGGAGGCAGGGTCACCCACCTCCCCACACACCTGAGGGCAGAGTGCTCCCACCTGCCGCTCCCACCCAGCACTGGACCCCTCTGACAAGCCGTGGGCCACACAGCACACAACACCCGCCACTGGAGAGAGCTCTCAGGGAGACGGGCCTGTGGCCATTCACGTGGCTCCGGGTTGGGGCCCCTTCCCTTCCCCAGAGCCCTCCGCTGCCTGGGCCTGGGCGGGAGGGCTCAGCGGCTCCCCACGTGCTGGTGTCAGAGCCCCGCGTGTCCCACCTGTGTCTGTGTGGCCCACGGCTTCCGTGGTTAGCAGAGAGGTCCTGGGCCCCTCCTAGACCCACAGACCAGACGTGCGGGTGAGGTTAGGGACTCTGTTATTAAAAAGCAGCACAGGTGACGGTCTGAGACCCACACGGCTCATGTATGGAATCTGCCTGTCTCCACCGGCTGGGGCTGCCCGAGAGGGCTGCAGGTGGAAAGCAGGTGGGGCGCCCAGGTGAGTCTCTGCTCCTTTTCTGGCCCAGCAGTTAGGATCTGCTTCACCACGGCCAGGCTCGGACACTGGGGAGGGTCAGGCCTCCGGGAACAGCAGCCTTCGGGGCCTTCCAGCATTTGCCTGGCTCATCAGACTTGGCCGGACTCCTGCTTGTCCGGGTAGGAAAAGCTCCTGAGCAGACAATTTTGCCAACAAAGAGAAACGCACATGCCACCACCCCCGTCAGCCACGGCCAGTGCCACTCACCGGCTTCGGAGGCCTGCGCGAGGCTCCGGGTCAGGCGGCCGTCGGGTCCAATCAGCATCTGCCCGCGGGCAGCCCTCGGGGCCCCCACGGGGCCGGGCTTTGGGGACTCCGGCAGGTGAAGGACGGCACAGCCTTCATCCCACGTGTGGTCCATGTAGGCCTGCGCCCCGAGGAAAAGGAGCTGCTTGGTCTTCTCTGGGGGAGACAAATCACCGCGTGTTCACGCCTGTGCAGCAAGGACGCCCCTGCACAGCCACCTCACCCTGCAAGCCTCACACGGACCCTGCTGGGCGGGCAGTGAGTCCCCCTTTGGGGCCTGTCACCCAGTAACCCCAGGACAAGCTGGGTCCTGGCAAGGCTGGTCCTGCTCTGCCTCCGTGCTGAGAGTGCTCTTCCCTCCCGCCGCGGCTGCCATGTCCTCAGGAGGGTTCCCGCCCTGCAGCCCCACTTGTGTCCGACACAAAGGACACAGATAGGGACACTCCTCTCCTGTCACTCTCACCTGCAACTCCCAGCTGGCCTCGCCTCACAGGCTGTGCCCCCTGCCCAGGACCCCCACCCTGAAGGCAGGCTGTGTGGTGCAGAGGGAGCTCCGCACTGGCGCGTTCGTCCACAGCAACAGTCCCCCTCTGCCCACCCGGGCAGGAAGCAGCCAGAGGCTGAGCTGGCCTGTGACCTCAGGCCAGTGCCCGGCCCACTGCTTCACCTCCTACAGAGCTGCCGGCAAGACAGGGCAGCAGCCGGCTCCTGACAAAGGTATCCCAGAACCTTCCAGACCCACCTATCCCTGGGAACTGCAGTGGTTACTCGGCACCCAGGACAGTGGCTCTCCATCAGGATGCAGTTCAGTCACCCGGGGGACTTCACAGCGTCAAACACCCGGCACCAGGCCCAGCAATGCTGTGTTTCCTTCTCTACCTCACCCCAGCCAGGACAGAGATCCCAGAAGCCCTGTGGCTCCACGCGAAACTGGCAGCAGTAACAGTTACAGGCAACCAATGGAGTGGCTGACAGCCCAGCCACACCTGAACCTCTTCTTCCTGACCCGCCACGTCCCCTCATTTATAAGCGGATGTCACATGGTGAGACTAATCCTTGTCCTCAAGGGCTTGTGGTATAACCGTGGCAAAGAGATCACGGTGACAGCTGTGGCTTGGCTTTCACCACTCAAGTCGCGCTTACTATGGAGGGCCCAGCGAGCCAGCGCCCTCCCCAGCCCAGTCCTGTGAATGACAAGCCCCCGCAAACGCCCTAGCACCCAAGGGAGAGAGCCAAGACTCAGACTGACCTGGTCCCCTTTCCTGTTTAGTTCAAATGTCCTTAGAGGGCACACAGTTGCAGTCCAGCCACAGACTCCTGCCCTCCTCATTTATCACCTGCACGGCCCGCAAGGGCATCTGAGTTTGCAACCCCAGTGCACAGAGAGAGAGAGGGTGGAGCAGTTGCTGATGTGGGGAGATGCAGCAAGAGGAAGAGAACCGGCGAGGGGCCAACCCAGAGACTGGGCTCTGTCCCCCATTCCCAAAACGCAAGTGGCACTACTCAATTACCGACACCTTGGGTTGTTCTCTAACTGCTCCCCAGTATAAACCTTGTGCCCCCAACCACTACTGGAAATTGCTACCCTGCTCTCCCGGACTCCCGTCTCTGCTCACGCTGATCCCGCTACTCCCGCTACGCTGCCCTCTTCCCCTCCTCTCCCTCTCTACCTAACTCCTACTCGCCCTGCCCGATCAGGCTTAGGCTCTTCCCTCGAGGAACCTCTGATACCCCTGCAGATGCTCCCGCAGCAACCTGGGCCTGTCCCCACCCGGGGCCTCCCCCACTGGGCTGGGCGCTCCCGGGGCGCAGGGGCGCGTCCGTCTTGATCGCCTTTGGTCTCCCGGGCCAGCCCGGCGCCTGGCGGGGCGGGCGCGCTCCATAAATACCTCTTGCAGTAGAAGAGGCACTTTTCCAGTTTAACCCACGCAGGACATCCCATCCCCCGACCTCTCCCAGGGCCTGCGGGGCCCCGAGCGCAGACTAGGGCATCCCCCACAAAGTCCGGACGACAAAGTCCCGAGGAAGCACCAGGCGGGCGCCGCTCACTGCGGACGGTGACTCGTGAAGAGGTCGTGGAGGAAGGGGTGGTGACAAGGGCAGCGACAGAGTGGACGGGCCTGGGGGTCACTCAGGTCCCACTCACTGACTCCAGACGTGGCCAGCCCGTGTCCTCGCGGCTTCCCACCTCCCAGGGGCTCGGGGCCGGGAAAGCGGACGCCGCCTCAGAGAGGAAGTTGTGGCCCGGCGGGATCCAGGCCCCGCCGCGGCGAACCCTCGGCGGCCGCCCCCGCACTCACCGAAGATCTCCCGTGAGTAGCGCTCCCCGCACACGCCGCGGCTCAGCTCCTTCTGGCCCACGCGGACTTTGAGCTGCAGCGGGGCCGCCGCAGCGAAGGGGCAGCCCCGCTTGGGCATGGCCGCGGGGCGCGAGCGACGCAGCTCCGCCGTCGCGCGCGCCTTACCGCTGACCCCGTGACGTCACAGCAGCGCGCCAATCCGCGGGCGAGGGCGGGGGCGGGACGAGGGCGGGGTGCGGCCCGGGATAGGCCGGGGTGGAGATCGGGGGCGGGGCTCCTGCGCGACGAGGCGCCGGAGAGGCCGACGGCGACGGCGGGGCGCGGCTCGTGCGACGGCGACCGCAGCGCGGGAAAGGTCAGGGGCGAGGTTGAGGGTCAGGGTGCGCACCCGGCGCGGGATAGGCCGGAAGAGAGCTCGGAGGCGGGGTTCCCACGAGCGCGGCGCAGGATAGGGTGGGGGCAAGGCCAGGGGCGGTCCTTGGTGGCGCACGAAGGGCCGGGGCAAGGCTGAGCGTCCAGACCGTGCAGCGGAGTCGGAGACGGCAACGGGGAGGGAACTTGTGCGTCGGGGGCGGGACTCGTGGGAGACGCGGCGCCAGATAGGTCGGTGGCGACGTCGGGGGCGGGACTCGTGGGAAGCGCGGCGTGGGCTAGGTCGCTGACAGCATCGCGCCTGCTTCTTTTTGGTCCCTAAACGACTGTGGGCGCTGGTTAGGTTTCCTCGTTTCCTTTCCCCAAGTTTGAGGGCGACCCACTCTTGCTAGGTTTTGACGGTGGCGAATTCCCAGACTTCTGCTCCCGCTAGGTCGACCTGACGTCCCGCAGGCCCACGCGGGCTCCAGGGGCGACAGTTCCTGCTCCCGGCCGCTACCGCCCTGCCCACATTTCCTGCATTGTCCGAAAAGTACCTTTTCTTTACAGCTGGCTCATTGACGGGGGTCCCCACGCCGTGCAGTGCGTCCGCGGCTGCCCCTCTCTGGGGTCCTGCTCATCAGACGTCCCTGCTCCCCTCCTCTGACCTGGTCCCCGCGGCTGTTCCTCTCTGGGGTCCTGCTCATCAGACGTCCCTGCTCCCCTCCTCTGACCTGGTCCCCGCGGCTGCCCCTCTCTGGGGTCCTGCTTGTCAGACTTCCCTGCTTCCCTCCTCTGACCATGTCCCTGTGGCTGTCCCTCTCTGGGGTCCTGCTAGTCAGGCACATTTCCTTAAACAACATCAATGTCATAATTTTAGTCTAATTTGGTCTTGACGTCTCTGTCTGGAGAGTGGCTCTGAATTCTAGTCCTGCTCTGTTGGGGCTGCAGGGAGGTGGTAGTGGGTGTTCACAGCAAGTGTTTATGGGATATGTCCTCATCCTGGTGGACACCCAGCCTGAGTGTCCGACCATGACCCCACTTAGCTCACGTGTGCTGGCAGGCGACCCTGTGCCTCTTGTCTGACCTGTGTCCCGTTTATTCCTGCCAAGTCAGCCGCTCTCTAGGAGAGCCCTGACTGGGACAAGAGTTAGGTTCGGGCGTGTCAGGTAAGGCACAGAGCGGCAACTCAACAGGACACATGAAGTAGCAGAGGCTTCGTGTGACCCACAGGCCCAGAGAGAGGAGGGCGGCTTGCTCGCTTCCAAATGGATGCTGAGGCGGCATGAAACGACAAGAACTCACTACAATTACCAAATCACCAATTTGTCCTTTACCGTGTGTCGTGCAGAGATCACCACTGCCTCATCTGCACTGGGGCCGTGTCCTCCATGCGACGTGGAGAGAGCCCTTTGTTGTAACAACTCAGATGCTCACAACATCTGCTTCTCAAAGAAAAGGGATGGGCACCCGAATTACTGGCGGGGTGGTCTGCACTGACCCATCACTCGATGACAGAGCCTCCTGACGCTGGAACACGTGAAAGAACCATTTCCCTCTAAGGTGGTGCCCTCCTACCCAGTGAAACCTCCACAGATACCTGCTGGCACTGCCGGTGGCTCCTCCTCAAGGTTTCATCCAGGTATGAAGAGAAACAATGACAACAACTGTGTCTCAGTGGAGGATTTAGCAGCTACTACAAAATACAGATTTGAAAACTTTTTTTGCAGCTTCCTAAATTTTTTTTTTTTTTTTTTGAGACAGAGTCTCACTCTGTTGCCTGGGCTAGAGTGCCGTGGCGTCAGCCTAGCTCACAGCAACCTCAGACTCCTCGGCTTAAGCAATCCTCCTGCCTCAGCCTCCCAAGTAGTTGGGACTACAGGCATGTGCCACTATGCCCAGCTACTTTTTTCTATATAGATTTTTAGTTGGCCATATAATTTCTTTCTATTTTTAGTAGAGATGGGGTCTCGCTCTTGCTCAGGCTGGTCTCAAACTCCTGACCTCGAGTGATTCATCCGCCTCGGCCTCCCAGAGTGCTAGGATTACAGGCATGAGCCACCACGCCCGGCCTGCAGCTCCCTAATTTAAATGGCAGTTGAGGCCAGGTGCAGTGGTGCACACCTGTAAACCCAGTACTTTGGCAGGCCGAGGTACGCGGATCACTTGAGCCCAGGAGTTGGAGACCAGCCTGGGCAACATAGTGAGACCCCCATCTCTAAAGAGAATAAAATGAGCCGGGTGTGGTGGCGCATGCCTGTAGTCTTAGCTCCTTGGGAGGCTGAGGCAGGAGGATGCTTGAGCCCAGGAGTTGGAGGCTGCAGTGAGCTGTGATGACACCACTGCACTCCAGCCTGGGACAGATTGAGACCCTGTTGTGTCCGAAACAACAAAATGGCAGGTTAAACTTGTGAAGCTAGGCTTGTAGCTTTTTATACAGAATGGAATGATTTCTTTTTCTTTGAAAAACGTCTGCTGTGTGTAAGGGTCAAGTCACACAAGGTGCCATCCCCCTTCCCCTAGGAGCTTACCCCTGCCGTTGCTCTCTCCCTTTGTCCCTCTTGCTGTGCTATGGAAGGAACACTTGCTCCTGCTGAGTGCTGACGCTGCTGGGCAGGGCAGGCGGTCGCTGTGGTGTAATGTGTCTTCCCCCTCTCAGGCCACCGAAGGCCGTGCTTGGCATTGTTTAGAGAAGTTTGGTTGCACGCCTGGAGTCACGGGAATTCAGAGTTGAGCCCGCCACGTGCGTGTCTCCGAGGTGTGAGTCGGCCAGAGCCCACAGAACTCCGTCCCCCGTGAGACCAACCGCACTCGCAGCGGTGCCGTGTCTGGTTTCACTGCGCAGGGCTGCGTCTCTCCAGTGAATTCCTTCCTCTCGGAAAGGATCCTGAGAGGGCGGTTATTTCTCTAAATCTACCCCACACGCTGCAAAGTTATTAAGGAGGCTACTGAGCGTTCAGGGAGCGCCGGCCACCATGCGCCTTACGCGGCTCTGGCCAGTTACGACACGGCTCATCCCAGCAAAGGAAACACAGGGACGGTGGCCACGCGGCCACTGGCACGAGGAGGGGCTGCTGGTGAGGCTTCGTCACCCCATGGGGAGGGCAGGGTCAGCGGGGCGGGTCCTGCCCAGGCAACAGCTCTAGAGCATAATTTGTTTAAGTGTTTAGGTTATTTTGTTTTTTTTAGAGGTGGGCCCAAGCTAGAGTGCAGTGGCATCATCACAGCTCACTGCAGCCTTGAACTTCTGGGCTCAAGCAATCCTCCTGACTCAGTCTCCCAGGGACCTGAGACTACAGGTGTGCGCCACCATGCCTGGCTATTTTTTTTTTTTTTCATTTTTTTCTGTAGATGGGGTCTTGCTATGTTGCCCAGTCTGGTCTCCAACTCCTGGGCTCGAGCAGTCCTTCCACCTCAGCCTCCCGAAGTGCTGGGATCACTGCACCTAGCTGTGTTTAGTTTTGAAAAACATATTTAAGGTACCCGATCTCTCTTACACAGGCTTCTTTCCTAAGCGAACACACGGCTTAGCTTTGTGGCACCAACACCACGGGCATCTCTTAGGAAGCTGCGTCCATACTTGGCACAGTGAACTGAAACCTTTCAGTGTTGAAAAGCAGAAGGACAAGTCCAAACAAAAGTGAAACCACCACTCGTTCCGTGGCTACTGGATGTTTATTACGACATGGCTCCAGCTGGGCACACAATCGTGGGACAGTTAGTGTCACAGAAGGTCTCCGCTTTGAGCACTTTGGCTCATTTTACACAGCAGAATTTTTAAAAACGTATACAGGGTTGGCTTTCTGAGGTTTAAAATCATTGTAGAAATCAACGTGTTGAGCTGAAGGCTTCAGTAGAAATGTAAAAGTCCAGAATCGCTTTCATGTTTCTTTGTTCACGGCGTCGGCTGTGGCGGCCACGGACCGAGGCTGCTGCCGTTCCTGTGGGACGGGGCAGAGGTGCGGCCGGCGGGGCAGAGGTGCGGCCGGCGGGGCAGGCTGGGCCGCATCTAAAACAGCTGGATCATCGACTCTCTGGACTTCCCGACGCCGACCCACTTGACTGCAGGCCAGAGCGGCGTGTTCATGGAATGAAGTTTTCTTTAATGTCACATCTTTTTATGTAGTTCATCTAGTAAAAGGGGCTATGTTTTCTTCAAATGGACATAGTTCTAATTTTTCAGTTATAAAGGCCGCACATGTCCGGGGATTAATCCACGTACAGCAGAGAGCAGGAGTCCCCCTCCCTCCCTCGGTCCTGCCCCTTGGGAACGGCCACCTCGTCTGTAGGTGGTCTGTCTCCCTGCGGCCCTGCTGCAGGTGCTGCAGGTGCAGACTCCCTTGTGCTGTGACAGGAAGGACACGTCTCAGCGGCGGGTGTGTCCCGTCTGTCGTTCCAGATGCTGAGAGGTGGCCGTTCCTGGCAGGGCCACACCCGCCCCTAGCCGGGGGCCCTTCTCACCTTGCTCTGATACGCTCTCCCGGCGACGCACGCGGCTGGGTTCTTATGTGCACCATGCCCTGCACTGGGACGTGGACCTCTTGGGGCGCCCAGGGTCCCGGGTGAGGGAGGGGCCCCGGGGATGCAGGGCACCCACCTGCGACTCCCACGTGGTTCTCCACGAAGCGGACGTAGTTCTGGGCCTGTGGGGGCAGGTCCTCCCACCTCCTGGCGCCCGTGGTGTCTGCTTTCCAGCCAGGCAGCGTCTCGTATTCCACCTCAACCTTCTGGAGTATCTCCTGGTTAGCTGGGAAACACGGATGAGCGGGTCCCACAGACGTGTGGTGACACGGCGGCCCCCACCCCAGGGCCCCAGGGGCTGGCAGCGAGGAAGGCGTCCAGGGCGGGCAAGGCACCGCTTGTTTGCCGTGTTGGGTGGTGAGTGGGAGCTGGCAGGGGTCTGGGACACTGGCTGTTCCCCTTCCCGACCAGGGACACGCCCACCCTCGACGGGTGTCGGCCAACTGCTAAAACCTCCACGGTGACATCAGCTGAGGAACTGCAAGGCCCTGCCTGGAAATTCTAAGATTCTAGAATCCTGAAGCCTTGAGGGATGCTTAAGGATCCATGTCCCCTCACCCCGAGAGCGTCCGCTCCCTGGGGACAGGGACTCCGTGCGGGGTCTGCAGCTCAGGGTAGGATCCAGTCACCCCTCACTGACAGAAGGTGCTGGGACAGGGTTCCTGCTACAGTGGTTTGGTTTCTTTTTGTTTCCGGATGCTGCAGTGGCTTTCGAGCCACGGAGCCAGGCGGGGTCTGCCCGGGGCTCTGCACGGCCACGAGGAGACTTGGCAGCCTCGGTCGTGTGCCCTCACAGGGGCCAGACGTCACGGGGCCAGGGACACTGCCCCAAGGATGCACGAGGTTCCCAAGGCCAAGTGACACTTTGGGACCTACGTGGGCCTGCTCAGAGGCGGTAAGCAAGGGGCAGTTTGCCCAGGGCCGCTGGGGACGTGGGGCCAGAACGTGATCTGGGCCTGAGGTCAAGGGGCACGTCCAGATGCGCAGGGAACCGTGCCATCCAAGAAAACAGCCCCTCCTTCTTGCTTTCCAAAGGAAGGGGTGCACGGCTGGAGAGACCCCAGTTACGTCTTTAAAAATCTAACCGGAAAGCGAGTGTTCTTAGATGAAATCGTCGCCCTGCGCGCCTGCACGGTGCGCTGGGGCTTCCAGAGCAGTCAAGTCTCCGTCCTGACTCGGGCCCCCCCCCGTCCTGACTCGGGCCCCCCCCCGTCCTGACTCGGGCCCCCCCCCGTCCTGACTCGGGCCCCCCCCGTCCTGACTCGGGCCCCCCCCCCGTCCTGACTCGGGCCCCCCCCCCCGTCCTGACTCGGGCCCCCCCCCGTCCTGACTCGGGCCCCCCCCCGTCCTGACTCGGGCCCCCCCCCGTCCTGACTCGGGCCCCCCCCGTCCTGACTCGGGCCCCCCCCGTCCTGACTCGGGGCCCCCCCGTCCTGACTCGGGCCCCCCCCCGTCCTGACTCGGGCCCCCCCCCGTCCTGACTCGGGCCCCCCCCCGTCCTGACTCGGGCCCCCCCCCGTCCTGACTCGGGCCTCCCCGTCCTGACTCGGGCCTCCCCCCGTCCTGACTCGGGCCCCCCCCCGTCCTGACTCGGGCCCCCCCCCGTCCTGACTCGGGCCCCCCCCCGTCCTGACTCGGCCCCCCCCCCGTCCTGACTCGGGCCCCCCCCGTCCTGACTCGGGCCCCCCCCCGTCCTGACTCGGGGCCTCCCCGTCCTGACTCGGGGCCTCCCCGTCCTGACTCGGGCCCCCCCCGTCCTGACTCGGGCCCCCCCCCGTCCTGACTCGGGGCCCCCCCGTCCTGACTCGGGCCCCCCCCCGTCCTGACTCGGGGCCTCCCCGTCCTGACTCGGGCCCCCCCCGTCCTGACTCGGGCCCCCCCCGTCCTGACTCGGGCCCCCCCCCGTCCTGACTCGGGCCCCCCCCGTCCTGACTCGGGCCCCCCCCGTCCTGACTCGGGCCTCCCCGTCCTGACTCGGGCCCCCCCCCGTCCTGACTCGGGGCCTCCCCGTCCTGACTCGGGCCCCCCCCGTCCTGACTCGGGGCCTCCCCGTCCTGACTCGGGCCCCCCCCGTCCTGACTCGGGCCCCCCCCCGTCCTGACTCGGGCCCCCCCCCGTCCTGACTCGGGCCCCCCCCCGTCCTGACTCGGGCCCCCCCCCGTCCTGACTCGGGCCCCCCCCGTCCTGACTCGGGCCCCCCCCCGTCCTGACTCGGGGCCTCCCCGTCCTGACTCGGGCCCCCCCCGTCCTGACTCGGGCCCCCCCCGTCCTGACTCGGGCCTCCCTGTCCTGACTCGGGCCCCCCCCGTCCTGACTCGGGCCCCCCCCGTCCTGACTCGGGCCCCCCCCCCGTCCTGACTCGGGCCCCCCCGCCCGCTGGAGGTGGGCCTGTCCCCGAGCCCTTCCCAAACCACCGACGGCACCCGCAGCTGCCGTGGGGCCTGTCGTGGGAGAGCCCGTGAGAGCCGGAAGCCGCGCCAGAGGTGAGTCTCCGGGGACAGGCGGCTCGCCCTCGCCTGCTGAGCGTGCGAAACCTCTGCCCCGTCTCCGAGGAATCACAGGTCCTGCCCGTTTGATGCCCACGAAACAGACCAACGGACAGAGAAGCTACCAGCTCGCTGCATGTACCTGGGAAGTAGGGGATCCTCTTCCCGCTCAGCTTGTACGCGACGCCCACTTTAATCTCGCTCAGGACGTCCAGGATGTCCAGCTTCGTCAGGGCCAGCCTGTCCAAAACCGAGACAGACACAGACTGGAGAGCCGGGATTTCTTCCTTTTGCTTTTCACACCCTCCTTTCTCCTCCGTTTACAGTGAGTAGAAAATAAAGATCAGGTGATCCCAGAAAACTGCCACGGGCCGACAGGTGTGAGAGCAGGCGCCGCGCATCTGGGTGGGTGCCGCTGCCGGTGGGTGGGTGGGGGGGCGGCCTCTAGGGCCCCACCCAAGCTCGCCTTCTGGCTGCCCATGCTGTGGGGGTCACCCTTGCAGGTGAGGGCCTCAGGTGGGCTTCGCAGGTGGCCTTTCCTGCTTGGGGTTTTGCATCCTTTTGAGCCCCGAGTTACCTCCACGCGGTTCTAGGGGGAGACTGAGGCTGGCACGTGGGGCTGTGGGCTCTCTCCCTGTGCGGCGGGAAGGGCCCGCAGCTCGTGCCAGTTGGCTCCCACCAACAAGTGTCATGTTGTCACCAGCTGCCTTGGTCTGTGGCTCCTCCGGGCCCTGTCTGTGTGCCACCCCATAGGATGAAGCTTCTAGAAATGCCAGGTGCCCCCTCGGGCCCCTGGGGCCCAAGGGCGAATGTGCGCCTGCTGTCCCTGCCTGCCAGCTTGTTGCCGCCGAGTCCCGCAGTCCCTTCTGCCAGGATGGCCCTGGCGGCCCCAGCTCCAGAGGTGCCTGCTGGGGAACGAATGAGGCAGCGCCTGCCGCGCTCCGGGGCCTCCTCCCAGGCTCCAGCGCCTCCGGAGCTCCCAGGGCTGGGGCACGGCCCTCGCCTGATGCCCAGGCACACCCCACGTCGGGCCTGTGTCCTGGGTGAGCAGAGCGGCCAGCAGCGTGGGGACCTGGACGAAGCCAGAGGCTGCACCAAGCAGCCTCAGGGCCCCGGCCCCCTGGGCAGGTGCTGGTCCTGTGGGTGTGGGGGTCCCGGGCGGACGGCCCGTGGGAGGGCTGCTTACGCGGTGAACCCGTTGACCATGTGGGCGTATCTCAGGATCATCAGGTCTAACCAGCCGCAGCGCCTCTTCCTGCCCGTGGTCACTCCCCATTCGTGGCCGCGGCTCTGCAGCAGGTCTCCGATTTCCTAGTGACAGCAGAGCGCACGGTCCTCCCAGGCCACGACGGGAACCTGTGCCCCTGGCCTGGCCCCCCCACCTGGCTCAGGGGAGTCCTCGGAGCTGCCACCCCCTGACAGAGTCGCCCCTGGCGTCTGGGTCCCGTGCCCCTGGCAGGCGCGTCCCGCAGGCCAGGCACACACCCGGCAGGGCCCGTCTCCGGAACACACCAGCCCCGCCAGGTCCTGTAGCCGGCTCGGGGAGCACGGCGTGTGCGTGTCTGCCGACGCCAGCCCCAGCCTCTCACAGCACCTGCTTCTCCTCCCTGCTCAGCACAAGGGCCGGGCCCTCCCTGCCAGGGGTCACAGGTGAGGCTGAGAAAGGAAGGCCGTGCCTCCTGGGGATCCCGGCAGCTTCCAGAAACACCCCTGAGGCCAAAGAGCCGAGGAGGGTGGTGGGCTCTTGTTCCAGCCCGGTTCTTGGCAGTGACGGACCCCCGACCCTGCCGGGACATGGCTGACGGCAGGTGCTCGGCGACCTCTCTGAGCCAACGTGGTCCCCAAGCTGCCCCAGACAGGAGAGACTGAGGGGGCTGCAAGGCACCGCACTCCCCTGTGGGCCTCTCACTTCCCCAGGGAAACGTCCTGCACGCACGTGTGTGCGGCTGTACACGCATGGCGCAGGCCACGTGGTGCTGACGCGGTGGGAGTGCGCCAACATCCAACGCCCTCCTCAGCCGCCACCCCCGGCCCTGGTGGGCGGGGCAAGTGGCGGGAAGGGCGCCCTGCCTGGCCTCCTCGTCCCCTGTGTTCCCCAGGGTGGGGGCTGGGGGCTCACATTGATCTGCTCCGTGGGGAAGGCCCCGATGCCCACGCGTGTGGTGTAGGCCTTCACCACGCCGTACACGTCGCCTATGTTCTGGGGGGGTATGCCCAGGCCCGTGCACACGCCGCCCACCGTGCAGTTGGATGAGGTCACAAAGGGGTAGGTCCCTGCAAGACAGACGGGGTCGGGGGCTGCCCAGCACCCCTGCTGGTGCCCCGGCCCAGGCAGCAGGCGGTTCGACTCCCCGTGTGTCCCCTCGGTGGGTCTGACGGCCCACCTGGCGCGCTGGGTGCCGGGCTGCGTGGCTCACGTACGAGTCTGGGGCGAGGTGAGGGAGGAGGCTGCTCCTGGCGTCGACAGAGGTGGCCAGGCCACCGTGGTGATGGGGCCTTAGCTGGTGTGCCCGGGGCTCGGGGACGGGGACAAATAGACCGCCAAGGGGCTGCTCTGACTAGCCTGGCCAGCTGCCTGCTGCCATCCCGGCCTTTCCCCGTTAGCTCACCCGCCCTTCTCTCCTCCCCTCCCCCGCTGAAGCTGGGGACAGGGACGCCGGGACCGCTTCTGTGGGCCTGGGTGGCACTGTGGCCTTGGCTCTGCCCCCCGCCCCCCCGTGTGCTCCCGTGGCTCTCGGCAGCGGCCTGGCCTTCCCTGGCAGACGCAAGGCCGTCGGGACGAGCGCCCGCCGGGCCTTACCGAAGTCGATGTCGAGCAGGGCTGCGTTGGCGCCTTCCACCAGGATTTTCTTGGCGGGGCCGTGGAGCGCCTTGTACATGAAGTAGACGCCGTCTCGGACCATGGGTCGGATCCGCTCCGCGAAGGCCTGAGAGCACCGAACAGCAGAATGGGCTGCAGCCTGGGCGGAGCCCCGGGTCCCCAAGAGGGCTGGCCAGACCATAATAATGCCTGGCAACAGAGGTGCTCCGTGCTGTTCGACAGGCACCCCGGGGCCTGCCTGCCCGCGCTGCCCGGCCTCACCTTGAGCCTTTTGAGCTGACCGTCGACGTCTATTTCCAGGGCAGGGAACATGGACTGGTGCTGGCGGGCCAGGCTCTTGAACCTGCAGGAGTGACCGTTGCCACGGCTGCCCCGGGTCCAGGGCGCCTGGTGGCCGCCCCACTAGCCAGGCTCTCGCCGGCCCCCTCCCCCGCCCCCGGGGTAGGGCCCAGGCACCTGGTGGAAAACTCGTCAAAGTCCGACAGGAGGTCACAGATGCGGAGGCCGGTCCGGGCAGCTTTGGACGAGTAGGTGGGTCCGATCCCCTTCTTGGTGGTGCCGATGCTGAAAGGTGGGGGCGGGTGCTGTGGGGACCTGGCAGAGCCCGCCAGACCCCCGGGGCCACCTTAGGGATAAAGGGCCGAGCGGGGTGACACCCCAGGTGCCAGTGCATCAGCAACACCCAGGAGAGAGCACCGGGAGAGCCACCTGGACACCCAGTGACGGGGTGCTGGGGCCCCAGGCCTAACCCCCCTCGACCCTGTCTTCACGCTGCCCTGTCTGCTTTCTGCCTCAGCTTCCCTCTCCGGGCCCAGCACTGTGGACGCTGCGCTCGGGGCCGTCGGCTGCTGCCTCCCCAGCCTGGACCCCGCTGCCTGCCAGGCTGAGCCACCCGGAGCTCAGCGCGGCACCGTCTGGCCGGGCTGTGTGTGTGCACTTGTGTAAGTGTGTGCATGCGTGCACGCGTGACCATGCACATGTGTTTGGTGTGTGAGCACGTGTGTGCAGTGTGTAAGCGTGAGACTGTTGACTCTCCCTGGCAGGACACGCTTCTGCTTCACCCGTGTCCCTGGCACATCGGGGATCCAGTAAACCCCCTTGAGAGGACAAACGGTGGCTGCTGGGGTGGGGGCAGGAGCCAGCGGGACAGGGCCAGAGCTGCATGGCCTCAGCGAGTCTCGTGTCTTCCCTGGGCCCAGGAGTAGTCAGGGCTGCCCAGGATCCCGCAGTCGTGCGGATGCGGCAGGTGACGTCAGGGCACGTGCACCGCCAGGGGGCTGTGTGCTGGTGGCAGCGAGTGAAGACGCGTGGGACCCCCGAGAGAGGTGGGCAAGTTCAGGGTTCAGCGATGTGCCAGGGTGTCTCGGGGTGCTGTTCCTGGGGGCTTCACGTCCGTCGACTCCCCTCCCCGTCCTGCCCAGGACCAGACGGGCCCCGGGGCTGGCCGGCGTGCGGGACCGGAGCACCCGCGCCGATGGGACGTCGGCAACGTACTTACTTCTTCCCCTCCTGTGCTTGGCGCTGCACTTCCTGGAGTCCGTCCACGGCCTGGTGAAAATCGAACACTGTCGGGCCGGGCGGGGGCACCGGGGGACGAGAGAGAAGCAGAGGACAGAGGTTTACGGGGGGCCCTCACCTGCCACGCCCAAGTCTCCCGGGAAGGGGGTGGTCGAGGTTTGAAAGAGGACGGACTGCGCTGAGATGCCCCGAGTCCCGCCCTGCTCTGCACAGACTCAGTGTCCCTGTCTGTAGGCGGGCTCCTGATCCCCGGCCCAGCCCCCACCTCGCAGCTCTTTGGAAGGGGCGAGAGGGTGTGCCCTGAGCCCTGAGCCCTGGGGGCGCGCGTGCCGGAGCCCTCGGCCCCGCCCAGGGTGCCTTACCGAGGTGGGCTCTGTCAGAGATGATGAGCCTCTTCTCCCAGTCCTTCAGCCCTGCGGGGACACGGCACAGGGGGTCGGCCTCCTCACAGGTGAGGTTCGCAGGTGAGGTGGGCCCGGCTCCCTCAGGGAAGGCTTGTGGGAAGGAGCCACGTGGTCCCCTCTGTTGTGCAGGAGGCCACAGGCCCTCCCCTCGGTGCCCCTTCTCCTGCTGAGGCTCCCAGGCCCTCAGGCCACGGGGCACCCCCCCTGCCCCCCCGCCCCCCCTGCAGATGTCTGTGGGCTTGTCCTGCTCCAGGCTGGGGCGCTGGGGCTGGTCTGAGCGCCCGGCCTTCTCCCTGCCCGCAGCCGCTCTGGAGGTGGCCTGTTCCCCTCAGGGCCTCAGTCCGGGTACCTCCTGGTGCCCGTGTTCCCAGAATTGGGTTCCAGGCCCTCCTCTCACCCCCACCTAGAGCCCTGAGGCTGGAGCTCTGCTTCCTCCCAGGCCCCTGCCTCTGACCCGCCCACACCCTGGCTGCGGGTCTCCACCTGCCCGTGTGCCTGGCAACACGCCTGCTGGGCCGCAGGAGCCACGTCCCTCCCTGCCGGCATGGTTGACCCAGTTGTCCCCGATCCCAGCTGCACACCAGGGGCCCTAGCTCCCCCCGGGACTTTCTGGGTGTGAGCCTGCAGGGCCGGCTGGCCAGGTGCGCAGGCAGCAGCCACGGCGGGCCTGGGGCCTCCTGGGCAGGACCCCGCCTTCTGCATGGGCAGAGCCAGCGGGCGGGAGCGGGGCCAGCCTCAGCACGCCAGGGCCTGCCCGTGTCCCCGTGGGAGAGACTCTCACTGAGGTGCCCGCGAAGGACACCACGGCCAGGACAGGGCAAGTCTGCAGGGACACGGACCCACCTTTCTTCTCGTTCTTCTCAGCTTCTTCAAACAGGCCTGGCAGGTGAATGACCACCCCGTTGCCTGCAACACACGGGCGCGGGAGAGCCAGCTGCGGTCAGCGTGAGGGGCACACCCCGCCCACAGCAGCCCTGCTCGCAGGGGCCACGCGGTGTCCACGGACAGACGGAGGGGGTGGCACGGGGTGTCCACGGACAGACGGAGGGGGTGTCCACGGACAGACGGACGGAGTGGCCACAGGGTGTCCACGGACAGACGGACGGGGTGGCACGGGGTGGCCTGTCCACACAGTGGAGTGTGACTTAGCCTCACGCAGACAGGAAACCCTGGCACATGCCCTTGGAGGGCACGACACCAAGCGAGATAAACCACCTAGACGTGGTCCCAGAGTGGTCCAAACCGCAGAATCAGGAAGCAGGATGCGGGTGCCGGGGCCTGGGAGTTGTTTGCTGTTTTGGGTTTCAGTTTGGGAAGGTGAAAAGTTCTGCAGGTGGACACTGCCTGGTATTTACCCAAAGGAGCTGAAGACTTACACCCACACAAAACCCGCACGCGAGTGTTTACAGCAGCTTTATTCATAATTGCCACAGCCTGGCGCCCGGTGGTAGGTGCGTGGATAGAAGAACCGGGGCCACCCAGACAACGGGATTTCATTCAGTGCTGAAGGAAACTGAATGAAGAGGGTGTGCCCTCTCGAGCCGCGAGGAGACACAGGGAAAGCTACACGCATGTTTCCGGGGAGGAGCCCGTCTGACGGGCTCCGCACCGCCCGGCTCCAGCCACGCGACATTCCGGAAGAGGCAAAACTAAGGAGACAGGACAGACAGCTGCCACCAGGGGGGGCGGGAGGGGGATCGGGTGGAGCACTGGGGGTCGTAGGGCAGCAAACGTGCTCCGTGAGACACCGCAGAGGCGCACACGTGTCATCGCACGTTGGCTCAAACGCACCCACGCACGACACGGAGGGACCCCTCCTGTCAGGGCAGGTTCCCCGACTGTGACACACGCACCGCCGGCGGGGGCGGGGGGTGACCGTGGGGCGGCTGTGCATGCGTGGAGGGGACCCGGGGAATCTCCACAGCAGCCGCTCGATTTTGCTGTGAACCTAAAACTGCTCTTCAAAATAAAGTCCATTAAAAAACAACAAAAAATGGTTAAAACGGTAAATCTTATGTCTTGCATGTTTCACCAGTTAAAAATTGGTGAAAACAGAACCCCAAGCCCGTACGGAACCGTCTGCAGAGACAGAGCAGGTCGGTGGGGGCGGGGCCGGGGGAGGAGGGGTCACCCGCAAATGGCACGCGGGAACGTCTTTGGGGGGTGAAAAGGTTCTAACATTCAATTTTTAAAACTTTTTGTGGTGGCTGCACATCTTACTTGTGCCGCTGGCGAGTTTTATGGTAGGTGAATTATTCCTCCAGAAAGCTGTTTTCTCCACACGGCATGAAAACGGGGGAGCCCTGGAGAAACGCAGCCCCGCCCCTCCCGGGCCCAGCAGCGCCTCCTGGGGAGCCCGGCCCCAGCAGAGACCCCGGCCCAGAGAGGGCAGGCAGCTGGCCCAGGGTCACACAGCAGGCTGGCGAGGGGTCTGGGCTATGCCGAACGCTAGGCCCTTCCCCTGAGAGCAGGAGGGGCCTTCAGAGCCACCTGCTGCCTCCAGGCGGACCCTCTCTCACTGCTCCCGCCTGGCTGGCCGTGGGACAGGCCAGGGGAGACAGGACATCAGTCCAGATGGGAGTGACCGGAGACCGTGCAATCCACAGCGCGCACAAAGGGTCTCCTAAAGGCCACAGCATCCTGAGACAGCCCTGTGGCCGAGGCCTCGAGAGGCGCGAGCTGGGGGGGCGCCTGTGTGGGCCCTGGCACAGCTGCCCCTGCTGAGCCTCTGCGGGCACCATCTGGCCGCACCGCCTGCCGCGCCAGCCCCCGCTGCTGTTTCCAGCCTGGACTCCGGTCCCTGGCCCCGACCCGTCCTCTGAGACCAGGCAGGGCGGCCTTGGGTCACGTGGCGCCTCCTTGGCCTGGTTTCCTGCCGAGCGGGGCCCAGGCCAGGCAGAATAGGCGGATGTCAGGAGACCAGGCCAGGCAGAATAGGCGGATGTCGGGAGACAGCTTCTGCAGCACAGCCGGGGGCAGTGGTCAGCCGGCCTCCCAGTCCGCCTGGGGCTGGGGACCAGGGGCTGCGGGGACACAGCGGGGCAGGCCACCTCCCAGGCTAGGGCCTCCCCACTGTGAAATACGCATTGTCACCGCCCTGTCCTCGCTCCATGCTGGGGGGGTCCAGAGGCAGGGTCTGGGCTCGTCTTCCCTCTGGCCCAGCCCCGACCACCCACAGCTGCTCCGGCCGGCCGGCATCTCCCCCTCCTCACAGTCAGCGGGCAGAGCCCGTGCCAGCGCTGGACACAGCCCCTTCCCGACCGGCAAGTGTGGCCTTGCTGTAGTCACAAAACGAGCCGGAAGGAAAAGGAGCAGAGCGGCCTGGCCGGCCCGGCCTGGGGGGCCAGGAAAAGCTGCTCTGAGCAAGGGGATCTCGGGCTGAGACCTGAGTGCAGGCTGGGCCGGAGAGGCGGTGTCTGGAGGGAGCCTCCAAGTCCCGGTGGCACTGAGCAGTCACCAGGGCTGCAGGCAGGTCCACGGGGAGGGGCTGTGTGCGGGCCCTGCAGGGGGTGGGGGCCGTGGACAGAGGGACGACAGGGGCAGGGCCGAGGCCCGCCAGGCATCTGCAGCAGCCCAGGCGAGGGGACGGCCCGGCACCTGCAGGCAGCACCCGCCCACTGTCACTCACACACTCGGGGGGCGGGGGGAGTCCAAGTGCGCAGGGAGCTGCTGTGCCGCCAGCCCGGCGAGGCCCGTGGTCAGGTGGGGACCGGCACCCCGACCGGCAGGGCTCTGAGGACAGGTCTGCCCCCGTCCCCCCGCACGGTGTCCTGTCCTCTCCGCCCGTCCCAGCCAGGCCGAGGTGCCGCGGGGAGGGCACCAGCGGGCAGGGCACTCACCGATGAAGGACACGGCCTTGGTGTTGATGATGCCGCTGGGCAGCAGGTGGAAGTCGTACTCCTTGCCGTCCACCACCACCGTGTGGCCCGCGTTGTTGCCCCCCTGGAACAGAGACCCGGCTGAGCCGGAGGCGCCGAGTGCTGGAGCCCCCGGAATGGGACCGACCCCTGGGCCTGCCTGAGGCCCAGCTGCCGTCTGGGGCCGGGGCCAGGTGCAGATGCTCAGAGCCTGCCCGGCCCCCCAGGGCGAGCCCCGTTCAGGGCCGGCTCTGCTGTGTGTCTGGGGGGCTGGGCTGGGTTGACGTCCTGCTCTTTGGGTGCGGGGCAGGGTCCGGTTGGGGACTGGGGCAGAGAGGGTCTGGCCCAGGCTGGTGCCAGCGCCTCCATGAGGTGGCTCAGTGCAAAGACAAGGGGCCCCCAGGGCCCAACCTGCCCACACCCCTTCAGCAGGGACCCTCCCTCTGGGCCGGCACCTCCTGTCTAAGGATGAAAAAGCAAAAGCGTGTTGGGGAGCACCCAGCGGGAGGCTCCCTCTTTCTGGGGCTGGCAGGCCGGCTGGGCTGGGGAGGGCCCAGGTCCAGGAAGCGCGTGGCCTCCCTCCGGCCACGAACGAGCCCAGGACACAAGCAGACACTCGGTTCCCAACGAGGCGGCACCACCGAGTCCTCTCGCCTCTGACGGGGAGCCCCGCCCCTGGGCACTCAGGATGGGACGGGCCCTCGAGAGACTGACAGGCCCCGGGTTTGGGGGCCACCTGTCCCCCTGGAGACACCCATCCTTGCTCCGCCCTCGCCCCGGCACCGGCGGTAACTCCCCTCACACTTGGTTCACAACAGCCAGTCACGCTTGCTGCCCGGGGTGGGCCGGCAGGGGCGGACGTCCCCGGGACAGGTGAGGAAACGGAGGTCCCCAGAGCAGGGAAGGTCGCAGTGGAGCCAAGTTCGCTGTCCTCGGTACGCAGGCTCCCCCACCCCTGCAAGCTGGCAGGCCTCCGGGGACCTCCGGCACCAGGCCAGGAGCTGCCTGCCACGGCCAGGGCCAGACCAACCAGAAGGAGGAAGGGCGCCCGCCCCCCTGCCTGCCCTCGCCGCCCAGGCCAGCGTCCGCGGCCGGAGGACAGGCGCAGACGACAGCCAGCAAGGCCCCAGCAGGCTCACCCCACCGCTGTTGGGGTAAACACAGGCACCTAGGAACAGGCTGCAGTGGGACGGCGGGTGTCACATGACCCTCAGATGACCCCAGGGCCCCGCCAGCTGCAGCACCCGGCTCGGGCCACTCCCACCGCGAAGGCACCTGCAGACAGCCGGGCAAGGAGGCGCTGGCCAGTCTGGCCGCCCTGCCCTGCCCTGCCCTGCCGCTGCAGGAGGTGGCGAGGCCCCTGCACTCAGGGGAGGCCAGGGGCCTCCAGGGTCCCCGCCACAGGGTCCTGCGTGTCCCCGAGGTGCTCCCCGCTGCTCCCCGGGCTGAAGGAGGGAGGGGAGCACCCCTGCGTGGTCAGCACGCCCTGTGCAGCCGCCCCCTGCAGGGGTCTCTCCACACAGAGGCCCCGTCCTTCCCTCCTCACCTCCACGCCCCACACCGCCGGCTCCCCGCGCGTCCCGGGGGACACTGATGGCAGGCACCTCCTGCACTGCCCTGGCCTCACTCCAGCCCTGGCAGCCACCGGGCACCACCCAGGCTGGGGGAGGCTGCTGACCTCTGACCTGCCGGGCCCTCACCTCGGGGACCACTCAGCCACGGCCCTTCTCTGCCCCTCAGTCACCCGGGGTGGGGCTCTGGATGTGCCCACTTGGCCCCAGGGCCGGGGAAGACACCAGGCCCTTTGTCACCTGGGCTGAGGGGAGCCAGCGCCCCCCTCTCCCGGGCACCAGCCGAGTGCATTTCCCTGACAGCCCTGGCAGGGCCGTTGGCCACCACACCCCCTCCCGTGCAGGCTGGGCTCCTACTCAGGCTCGAGGACACAACCTCTCTCTGCAGAGCGAGGGGCTCAGCTCCCAGCGTGGCGGCGGGTCGTGGCCGTGGTCTGCCCCACCGCGTGGTGCGGCCTGAGGCTGCCCAGCGCTCCCTTCCTTTGGGATCTGCTCGAGGGCTCCTTCCCTCGGGACAGCGGGGCCCAGGGGGAAACTGAGGTCGTGGGCACAGTGGGCAGGTCTCGGCTGCCTGGCAGACGTTGCGCGGGGACGTGGGGCTGTGTGACCGTGGGGAGCCCTGCCCACCGCTCAGCGGCCAGCACCAGCAGGGTGCACAGAGGCGGCGAGGAGGCCCCTGGGAGGCAACACTAGGCATTTCCGGGCCGGGGCGGCTGCCCCTGCACCGCCAGGGGTCCTGGGAGCAGCCTGGGGCCCAGGCCAAGCGTTTCCCAACAGCCCCTTGGAGAGAGCTCCCAGGACAGGGTCCCTCAACGCCCGAATGTCAGCAACGCCAGTGCTGCCACCCCACAGAGGACACAGCAGGAGCCCCTGCGATCTCCCGTCCCTGTGAACACTGCCACTGCTGTCCACCCCAGCCGGGAACCTACTGCTGCCCCTGCAGGGTGGCCCTGGCTGGACACAGGCCCGGCTGCAGGTGGAGGGCAGGGAGGTGATCACCATGGGAACCTGTGGTCAGACACAGAGATGTGTGCTGGGGCCCCCCGGTCCCGGCCAGGGAGCCCAGAGCACCAGCGGAAGGTAGCTTGGAGATGGCCGAGCTGGGGACGAAGGCTGACCGCCGCCCGCCTGGGACGGGATGCAGCAGGGGACACGGGGGCCAGGAAGCGCCTGCCCTCGGAGCGCGGCCTCAGCTGCCTACGGGAGGGGCGAGGAGCTGGACACGCAGGCCAGCTCTCGGATGAAGGAGACACGGCGGACGCAGGAGAGGAGGCCCAGGCGGAGGCTCCTGGGGCGCCCAGAGTGGGATGGGGCATCTGAGCCGAGAGGAGAGACACCAGGGGCCGCACGGAGGCGGGTGACGTATGGGTTCTGTGATGCGGCCAGACCAGGGAGGGCAGACTCGGCTCAGGGGAGACTTAGCCTGCAGGGAAGAGGAGGGCACAGCCCCCACAAACCCAGAGCCCTCGGGGGCAGAGGCGGGACTGCCGTGGCGGGAAGAGATGGAGGCCGAGGGCAGGAGGCCGGGGGCGCAGAACACAGGCACAGTGGACGCGGGCTGCCGGGCGGCAGGTCCCACCGGCAAAGAGCAGCGGCAGCCAGGACCCCAGGCCTGAGACCGGAAGGAAGGAAGCCCCGGGGGTGCTGGGGACCTTGTGACCACAGGCCCCAAATCACCGGGGTGGGAGAGGAGCAGGCAGCCCCAGACCACCTCTGGCAGGGCGGGAAGTGGACTTGCACAAGTGCCAAGGGCCCTGAGGGCTTGGCGGAGCGCGCCCACAGAGCCTGAGCCACAGCCTGTGTCACCCAGAGGCCAGGGCCGAGGAGCCGTGGCCACCGCAAGACGGCCCCAGCCACAGCTGACAGACCAGGTGGCCTCAGGGGCCCGGGGCACCAGCCTGCCGTCCGCACGGGCACCAGGGCCAGCCGCCTCGCCCACCGCAGGCGCATTTCCCTCGGCCTCTCCTGCGCCTGGGGACCCCGATTCTGGCATTGCCATCTGGCTGCATGCCACTCTCCAAGTAGGGGCAGCCTTCCTTGGGGACCCCCTCCCACCAGCCTCGGACAACACCGGGTGGGCAGACGTGGGGGCACAAGCAGTGGGGAGGCCAGTGGCAGGTGAAGCCCCCACTGCTGGGGGAGGGATAAGTGCTGTGACGCGGGGGTCACTGGGCACTCAGAGTGGGGGTCCGTCGACCTTGCCTTCCTGCAGTGGCCCCGCTGAAATCTCAGCTGGTTACCTCGCCACGGGGTGGGGACAAGCTGGCCAGGCCCGGTGCTGTCGTGGTGCGCATGGGCGCCTGTAAGGGCTCCAAGAGCCGCATTCTCATTCCTCAAGGTCTCTGAGCCTCGGTTTCCCCACCTGTAAAGGAGCTCTGCGGATGATGCCGCCTCACTGGCGTGTGTTAGGAGGCTGCAGGGAGGCCCGGTGGGCTCCAGGCCATACCTCAAATGTCTATTCCTGATAAGCTGGAGCGCCGGGGGCTCCTTCAGGAGGGGACGTGTTTTGACTTCACTCAGAGAAGTGGGGCTGGGCGAGGGGTGCCCGGTGCCCGCAGTTTGGGATGGGTTCCGTCCTCTCTGCCCCTGCGGGTCCTGGCTGCTGCGGGAGGGTGCAGGGCCGGCCGGCAGACCCGCTGGCAGGGCAGCGAGGGCTGTTCCAGCACCAGCTCCACAGTGGAGGCACAGCCTGGCCCTGTGGGCATCAGGAGCAGCAGGAGGTGGCCCGAGAGCTGGCTGGAGCCCGCAGGCCCTGGGGAGGGGCCGTGGCATCCCCCGGGGCAGAGGCCTGAGGAGGGAACGGGGGGGGCGTGGCAGCCCTGGTGCTGGAGATTGCTGGACATGTCATCAGGCGGCAGGGGACAGGGGCCGGTCACACACGCAGCAGGGTGTCTGACCTGGGAGGGGATTGTCTGCCTCATAGGGCAGAGAGAGGGTGGAACATAAACTCCCCAGGAGGCCACCGTCTATCCCCCACGGGCAGCAGCGGCCTAGGTAGCTGCTGAGGCCGCATTGCCTTGAGCCAAACGGGTCCTTCAGCCGATTCCCTTCTCCGAGGGGCTTCCCCGAGCCCCCAGCCCTCCTCTCAGAGCTCAGGACAGAGGCCACAGAACCAGGGGAAGGGGCTGGAGCAGATGGCCCTCCCCATTTTTGACAGCAGCCTCCAGACAGGGCTCCAAACCCCCAGCGGTGCCAGCCAGGGCACCCCAGAGCTGACCGCTTTGTGCCCGGGGCTGTAAGTCAGCCCATGGGCAGCCCTGGCACAGATTGGGGACCCCCGGAGATCCTGGGAAGTGGCCCTGAGAGAGTGCCCAGTGGCCAGCAGCGGTCGGAGCAGACGGGGGCACTGAGAGCAGCCCGCAGATGGTGGAGGCCCCGCCCTGGGCCCTGGGGACAAGCCTGTGTCTGGCATCTTCAGTGGCACCACCAACCACCGGGTCGTCTGGCCAGGAGTCTGTGGCTCCTCCCTCACCCTCCCAAGCAGCTTCCTTCAAGTCCCTGCCCCCAGCTGCTCCCCGCAGGGCACCGGCCCGGGCCCCGCCTCTGCGTGTGCCTGGCTGACTCACGGGGCCACCCCTGCCCGCAAGCAGCTCTCAGCCCTTGGCCACACACTGACCCTCGCAAGGAGTTGGCCCCAGGTGATCACAGCAGGATGAACAAGAGGGGTGTCTTGGGGACCCCCAAAGCACCCAGGAGCTGCCCCTCTTATGGAGGACCCAGCGTCACTCCATGGCACGCCCCACCCCCTGAGGATCGGGTGTCCCCAACTCAGCGACTTGTATTTATAGCTCTGCCCCTGGCCCGCCGCCCTGGGGCAGTGGGGGGGTGTCAGGTGGAAGGAGGGATATGGGTCTGAGTTCGGGGCTTGGTGTGAGAGGCGTGCGTGCGTGTGCAGGGTGGCCCCGGGAGAGGTGCTGGGGAGGGGAAGGAATCCAAGTGGCATGACCCAGTCAGCCTGCGGGGGGCGGGGGAGGGGCAGGGTCCGTCTGGGTGGGGGAGGGGCTCGCTGGGCGGGTGGGGGAGGGCCCCGGGCCGCGCGCACCTGGCAGCGGCTGATGATGTCGGCGTCCGTGGCCAGCAGGTCCACCACCTTGCCTTTGCCCTCGTCCCCCCACTGCGCGCCCAGCACCACCGTCACGCGGGAGCCGGTCGCCGCCGCCTCCTGCTGCAGCCGCCCCCGCTTGACGCCGCCCGCGGCGGGGGGCCGGTCGTTGGAGGCTCGGGTCCCAGACATGCTGGCTCGGCTGTCCGCTGCGCTGGCCGCCGGAGAGCCCGCCCGCCGCGCCGCCGTTAAATGGGGCCGGCCCGGGACGGGGCGGGAACGGGCGGGCGCAGGACGCGCTGGTGACCTCTGGCCGCCCAGTGCCCGCCCCGCTGGCCGCCGCCGGGAGCCGAGTCGGGGCGGGGCCCCTTCGGGAGCGGCGGGGCGTGGGGACAGACGGCAGGGCAGGCCGATGGCCCGGGGGCGCCCGCGAATACGCAGCGGGGGCACGTTCCCGCGAGCCCGCCGTGGGGCGGGGCCAGGGCCCGTGCGCCAAGACCCCACCCCGCCGCCGAGCGGGGACTTCGAGTCAGAAACTGCAGAGTAGTCGCTCCCTACACGGTTGCATAAGGTCCGCAAAAGAGCGCTGTGTCGTGCGCCCCGCCTGAGGGTCCGCACGCTGGGGGCGCGCACCTGCTCAGCGGGGACCCCCGCGGCCCCGGGCGAGGCCTCCCTAGTGGCTGCGCTCCCTTTCCCCGCGTGCCGTCCAGGACGCGTGTGCCTTGGGCCCGGCCGAAGGGAGCAGGCGGACTCCGGGGTGGGCTGCACTCCAGCCCTTAGCACCCAGGGCTGGGGTAGAGGGGCCCCAGCGGCCAGCATCACCGGCCAGCGGGGGAGCAACCTCAGGGACGTGCACCAGCGCCACAGGGCCCAGGCTTCCACGAGGCCTCACACCAGCCCACCTTCCTGTACCAGCCTGTGGAGGGACAGGGCCCAGAGAGCAGTGGTCTGCTGTCCTCGGGTCCCCAGCTAGGGGCACGGCCCCACCGGCCCCTGTCCTGATAGGGACATGAGCGCCTATCAGGCCATCGCCCCAGGACTGGAGGGGGTGCCCCTCCTTTCCTCCTGGGGGCTCTGGCTGACTGACCTCTGGATGGGGCTCAGAGTGCCTCCAGGCTCCTTGGGCTCCTGGGGCAGCTCCCAGGCCAGTGACAAGGAACCCAGGGAGACTGGACACTGCCCACAGTCCCCACGAGGGAGGGAGTGGACTCTGGGCTTGTCCCCGCAAAGCTCACTCACAGTTAGTGATGCAAGCGCACCCAAGGACTGCGCGCCCCTCCTCCCGGGGCTGTGGGAGGGGACTGTCCCCACCAGCCCTCAGGCTGAGAGCAGCCTGGCCTCCCTCACCGTGCTCCAGCCACCGGCAGGTCACTCCAGCCCCCCGTGCCCAGTGCCCTCTTTGCTCACAGAGACAGGGAGCCTTCCTCTCCCTGAGCCTGGCTGCGGGGGAGACGCCGCCACGTGGGCTACGGCACTCAGGGCTGCCTCGAGCAGTGCGACCACGTCCCCAGGAGAGAGGTGCAGTCTTTATCCCTTCCTGGTGTCACCGTGGGGGTGACAGCTGTCCGGGGGTGGGGTGCAGAGTGAGCACACCTGGCCACCAGAAGAAGCGGCTGGAGCAGGGGGCCTGGGTCGAGGCTCCTGTGCCACAGAAGGTGTGGCAGGCTGAGGACGGATTTTGTTTCTCAGCAAATAGACGAGGTTGTGCAACCCTCACCACGACCCAGCGTTAGAATCTTTCCAACACCCCAAAGGGCTCCCTGACTCCTCCAGCGCTCACTCGCCACCCGCAGGCCCGCGCCCACCATCCCTGTCCCTGTGGGTTTGCCTGTCCTGGCCACGGCACGTCATGGAATCACACAGCATGTTTCCTTCTGTGACGGCTCTTTCACTGAGCGTGTGTTCAAGAGTCCTCTGTGCTGCAGGCCATGCCAGTGTCTGCTTTGTGGCGAAGCCTCCTGCGGTGTGGGCAGACCTCACGCGTTCAGCTGGCGGGGGACACTCGGGTGCCCCCAGTTCGGGGCTTGTGTGATGACGCCGCTGGGAACATCCGCAGGCCAGTCTGTGTGGACCAGCGTCTTCACTCCTCTGGGGTAGATTCCTAGCAGGGGACTGGCTGGGTCACAAGCTGAACTTGTGTTTAACTTTTTAAGAAACTCCCAAACGTTTTCCAAAGCAGCTGTGCCAGGTTTCCTGCCCGCCAGGGCCGCTGCTTTTGTTGCTTTTGAGTTAAATAACTCAACCTCTCCCCTTACCCCCCCCCCCCGCCCCACCACACAAATCTTGAAGTAAAATTAAGCCAGAATGGACCCTGCCACCTGCCGCTGCCCCTCCTGCCTGGAGGAGCGGGGGTGGGGGAGGCGCCTGTCCCAGGGCCCTGTTGTTTCTGCGCTGGGTGGGAGTCAGTTTAGTGGGTTACGACCAGCTAAGAAGCCGGAGTGCACAGCTCTGGCCGTGCCTGGCACCTCGCGGGTTCCTGGGTGTGGGTGTGTATGCAGGTGACTGTGGGCGTCTGTGTGACCTGGGCCACCATGTACAACGTGGTCCCACAGTGAGGTGTGGCCCCCAAAGAGTGGAAACCACAGGTGGCTGAGCCCGTGTACCCCGAGGGCCTCTGGGATCTGCGGAGCTTTGTGGCGGCCACTTCCCCAGTCACAGGGCAGCTCCGGCCGCGCTGCCCACCGCCTGGTGACAGGCCTGCTGCGGGGTAGGGCCGGGCCGTGTGACTGGCAGGGCCCCAGCCCAGGGCCGGGCCAGGGCTGTTTTTAGCAAAGCCCCACTCCCTGCCCCCACCCAGGCCCGCAGCTATTTATAGTCCGGGGCCTGGGGCAGTGGTTGCCCAGCCAGCAGCCATGGCGGCCATGGCGGCGTTTGGCTCTGTAGAGGGGGCTCCGTCCCTCCTCTGCCTGCCACATCCCGCCGCCTACCCCCGCGGCCTCTGAACACAAGTCACTTGCCGAGCCAGGTTTGTTCTTTATTGGTCACACGGCCACCAACCAGCCTCTGCAGCCCACCCTGGGGGTGGCAGGGGCCCCGGCAGGCTGCCCTTGCTGGTGGGTGGTGAGCGGGAGAGGGGCAGCTGCCGCGTGTCACCCTGCATCCCCTCTGGCCGGCGCTTCTGGTCCCTTGGCCCTGGGCTGGCCCTGGGAGGCGCGTCCTGCTGCTGAGAGGCCGGGCCTGGCTGCAGGCGAGGCAGACCCTCCCCACGCTCAGGGGCCGACACCGCAGGGTGGGGGTGGACTCCACAGGGAGGGGCCTCGCCTGCCTCTACCCGGGGTCCGCTGCCCCACCCTGGTCCCCAGCTCAGCCGCCACAGAACAGTAAAGACTGGAAGACTCGCATTTCAGTCGCGGCAGCCGGGCGGAGTGCGGGGCGGGGGCTGCAGTCTCGCAGGTGCGGACCCGGCACAGCCTGCCCGGCAGGCCGCGGAGCACACGTGTGTGGAGCCGCACCGAGGAAGCAGGCCAGGGACGCTGGGTGCGTGCCGGCAGTCAGGAGGGCGCCGGGCCGGCAGCGGTGCCTGTCGGGGTCCTGGCCACAACAGCCCGGAAGGCTCCGGGAGGGCCCTGGCCGGGTAAGGCACGGAGTTGTGGGTTCACAGGGCCCAGTTCCAGCCTGGCCACCGGAACAGCCTCGCTGAGCAGCATGTCCGGCAGCCGCTGCTGCGCCCGGGCCACCCAGGGGCTCTGTCACTTGGCTTTGGGCTTGGGCCTGAGGCCTGTAGGGAGGAGGAAAGGGGACAGCGTTAGGAGCAGCCTTGCTGGGGACAGCGCCACGGTGCCAGCCGGGGTCTCCATGTCCTGGCACCCGTTAACACCACTGCCCGATGGGCTGTGCCGTGCATCCTGGGTCCACTCTGACCCCAGGCCCTGTCTCTGGAGCAACACAACTCATCCAGGTGGAAGCTGCTGGGATGGCCCTGACAAGCCGGCTGCTGTCCAGGCTGGGTCTCCACACGGCTGTCTCCTCTCTGCTGAGATGGGGAGTCTCTGTGGCCCATCCCCCCACGTCCCAGACACACTGCGCTCTGTCACACTCCTCACTCCCCGTCCTCGTGCTACAACTCCAGCTGTCTGACCCTTCTCCAGCTGGGTGCTGAGAGCACCAGGCCCTGCCCCAACAGCTCCTGCCACCTGGGTGGCCTCCGAGATTGGCCCTGCAGGCCCCTGGCCCAAACACCCCCATCTCTCTGGCCCAGGGCCCTCACTTGGCCACCCTGGTGCCAGGCGGTGTCCCCAGATCCCCCGTGGGACCGGGGCAGGCTCGGGTGTGAGAGCCACCGCTTGAGCAAGACGAAGCGCAAACTCAACCATCTCTCCGAGAGGGGTTTCAGCACCACCCCCCACCGCGGAGGGCAGGGAACCGCCAGGGCCGAGGCTGGGGCAGGAGCACCAGGAGCAGGGCGCTGGGCTCAGGGAACAGAGGGGCCCCCAATCAATGGGCACGGGAGCGTGTGATGGGCCCCACTGGTCCCCGCCCAAATGTGCGACAGTGACAGATGTAGAAAACTCGCACAACTTAAAAAAGTGGAGAAAGGAAAGCTCGAACAGGGAGCCACCGGTGCAGAGCAGCGCCAGGGAGAGAGAGAGCCTGGTCCCGGCCGCCCGGCCGCTCGGAGCTGCAAGGCCGCGAGGGCGCTTGTGCAGGGGCAGGACTGCCCAACCACCGCCTCACGCCAGCAGCAGGGACGTGAACCCCGGACAGACAGACAGGCGGCCACGCCCCTCCCTCGACGCACTCCTGGCCCAGACCCAACGTGGACCTGCCTGGGGAAAGCCCTCAGCCAACCCAAAATGCCTTCCAAAATGTCACTGTCGTACAAGACAAAAAGAAGATGGAAAGTTCTAGAGCAAATGAGACCGAAGAGATGTGACAACCAAACAGCCTGTGATTCTGAACGGGATCTCGTTTCCAAAGAACCCAAAGCGAGGGCCCTGAGCGGCATTACGGGGACGCTGGGGCACGTGCCCAGGGCGTGGGCCGAGCACCACACACTGCCGTGTGGGCGTGACACGTCGCCGCGCCCGGGGCTCGCGGGCCAGGTGTCGGGGAGTGTGGGGCCCAGGTGTCCGATGTCTGCGGTTCCTCCCCAGTGGCTCCGGTGGGGAAGCAACATAGCAAGATGTTGGCAATTTTGGTATTTTTTGCAAATTTTTGCAGTTGGGGACAAGGTGGTGTTCGTTCTGATCTCTCTGCAAATTTCCTGCCAGGTTGAAGTTTTCCAAACAAGAAGGTGGGGAGAAGGGGCTCAGCGCGGGCTGGCGACCTCCTCACTGGACAACGGCTGCCGGCCCTGCAGACCCCCCAGCCGGGCCAGGGCTGCAGTCAAGACCAGCCTCCACGGGAGAGGCCGGGCCTTTCTGAGAAACACATGCTGGTGTCTCACCCCAGAGAGCCAAGCGCGGAAAACGACCCCAGCAGCAGGCGCTGGACCGACAGTAAGGGCTCTGTGCCAACAGTGAGGACAAACACAGGGACAGGAATGCCCCGACGTCACTGCTGCCCTTGCCTGAGGGCCCAGCGGCCTCCCGCCTGCACCCCTGCTCCTCCACCGCGGGCCGCACACCCACAGCACCCGGCCTCCCTGCGCTGCCCTGGGCAAGGCCGGAGGGGCCGGGAGACCCCACGCCAGGCTGGCCCTCTGTCCCCACACCCAGCACCGTCTGGGCACACGGCGGACCCAGGCTGGTCTGTCTGGTTGTATGTCAGCGCTCTGGCCCCGGCTGTCCTGCCCACGGGTGGGGGTCCCAGAAGGCCCAGGGTGGCACACACTGGCAGGAAACTGCATCAAAAGACCCCTCCCCATCTCCAGGGCCTCGAGAAGGGCGGGAGTAGGGGAAGGAGAGGCAGGAGGAAGGGAGAGGGAGGATGGGGGGGTAGGAAGGAGGGGGAGGGGTAAGAGGGAGGTGGACGGGAAGAGGAGGGGAGGGGGAGAAGGGGGGGCCTACCCACCCCCTCCCATGCCTTAGAGAGTTGCTGCTAGTCCCTGGCAGTGCCTGCCCTTGGGCCCATCCCTGCCTCCTCAAAGACTTCCTGGGGACCCGCCTGGCCAGCCGGGGAAGGGAACGGACTCAGCGAAGCGCAGGGGCAGGGAACCGCGGTCAGGAAAGGAACCACCTCAGCCTGTCCTGCAGGGAGCTGAGCTGCCCCCGAGGCCCTCCGTGCCCCAGGCAGCCTGGAGCCCTGTCCCCGGAAGGGAGCCCCGCTCAGCGCCGTCCACCCGCCATCCCTAGGCCTGTGTGCCGGAGCCCAGCCCTGAGGCTGCGTCCTGCCGCAGCGGGCGAGGGACGCCAGGTAAGCGAGCCTTGGCCCCGAGAGCGGGTGGACAGAGGGGAGGGAGCCCACCACCGCTGGCGCAGGAAAGGGGGCCTGATGCACCCAGGTGGGCTGGGAGAAGCCAGGATTAGCGTCGGGGGTCCGGGCAGCAAGCTCAGGCCCCACTGCCCTGCCGCCACCGTTAGTGCACACAGAGCGCCGGCTGCATACGTACCTCACTGGATCACACACAGCCTTTTTGTATTACTATCACCACAATCAGGGGCAACCTCTGCTTTCAAACAAAATAAACGCACTCAACAGCGTGTCTCACCCGAGCAGCCCTGAGCACGGAGGGTGGGGGCCGGGGCCAGCTGCCCCGTTCTCTGGCCGGAACGCAGCCACGCGTCCAGGGCCTGGCGCCAGGCACCCCGCCACACCGCGCCCTGCCCCGCCGCGCCCTGCCCAGCCTCTGCTGTGGTGCCCGCCACCCCCCCGCCCAGCCGGAGGAGGAGGGAAGGCAGGAATTAGTGGGGTGGGAGAGGGGCGGCAACACAGGCCGTGGCGACCCCCAAAGCTGCCCTCCTGTGGGAAGCGCGGCCACCTCCTCCCCTGTGGGCTGCACCCCGGAACCACCCTCTTTCCCGGGCGCCCAGTGGGGAAGGCGAGAGGTCCAGGGCCCTGGCGTGGGACGGACAAGCTCCAGCCACGTGCCCAGCTGCCCCCAGCCCCTGCCTTACCTTCCTGGCTCCTGGTCGAACGCTTCTTCCTTCGCCGGCCCGGCCCCTTCGAGGCCCGGCGGGCCCTGGGGAGGGTGCCAGACCCCGAGGAGTCAGTCACTGCGTCCTCAGAGAAGGACCTGTCCAGGGACGTATCCAGTGCGGACTCCGGGGCCGGGTCCTCCTCGTCGGCGTCCTCACCAAGGCCTGCAGCCGGGAGGCCGGCACTGCGGCCGAGGACACCTGCGTCCTCCGGTCCCTGGCTTGTGCTGTCGGCCTCGGCCCGGCGGGTGCCCCCCAAGGATGCAGGGCCCTCGGCGTCATGGCCGGAACTTTGGGCCCCAGGGGGCTGTTCGCTGGAGAACTTGAGGGGCTGCAGGGCTTGACCGTCGCCCAGAGTCACTGGCCAGGCCCCCTCCGAGGGCTGGGGACACTGGGCGTCCTCCGGAGCTAGGAAATCACTGGCGTCCACGTACCAGGAAGAACGCCTCTCCAGGGGTCTGGGACCACCCTCATCCGACGGCTCCTGGGTGGGCTGCGGGCCAGGGGTCACGGCGTCGACAAGGTCCCAGCCTGGGGGCTCGTTGGTGGCTGAAGCATCGAGGCCTGGCCCAGAGGTGGGGCAGCGGGTGCCACCCCGGGGGCCCCCTGCAGGGTCCCTGCTGGCCGCTGCGAGGGAGGGAGGGAGGGAGGGAGGGTCAGTGAAGGGCAGGCATTGGCCCCAGCCAGCCCCAGGGGCCTCCCTGTCTGGGCTACCCCAGGCCCTGCCCAGCCCCTGCCTGGAAGCCTCCCGACTCCGTGGGATCTCTCGGGTGGCTTTCCACAGGGCGGGGCGTGGCCTCAGCATCCACGCCCTGTCCACAGCATGGGAGAGCCACGCCGCCCCACACCCCGAGGAGAGGGGCCTCTCTCACCAGGGCCGTGCCACCAGCCTCCGGCCTCAGGTGGCCTTTGTGCCCTGGGGACCCCAATTCTCCGGGCGTCTGGGGCTGGGCTGGCGGCTGTCACATCGGGCCAGGGCCCCGAACAGAGACGCTCCGAGGACAGATGGCGGGAGGAGGCCGGTGTCCTGGGCCACCCCATCTCAGGCGCCCCGGGGCAGCCCAGGGAGAGGATGGGCTTTCCTGTGAGGTCAGGGGGCTTCCTGGAGGAAGGCGCACTGTGGGGATGCGGAAAGGGAACTGAGGAGAGGAGGTGGGCAAGGGTCTCACCAGACTCCGTGACCGCTGGGGGGTCCCCTGCAGCTGCCTTGCTGGCCCTGTCCGTGTCCGTGCGGCCCCGGGCTGTCTTCCGCAGCTGGAAACCCTTCCTGATGTCGGCCAGCAGGGCGTCGATGATACACACCTCCTCCTGCTTCCCGGGCCCCTTCCTGCCTGGGGAGCCCACGGAGCCTCAGAGAGGGGCTCATGGGGACCTGGGGGCCACCCGGAGGGCCTGGGGGCGCCGAGGGGCTGAAGCGTGGCCTGCCCCTGCCGCTGCCACCGCCCTCCTGGCCGGGCCTCACCTGGCTTCCCGTCCTCGCCCCGAGGCCTCCGCGCCTCCTCCTCGGCCAGCTGCTGCTTCCTCCGCTCTGCCCTGGCCGCCTGGTCCTTCCGCTCCTTGTTCTCCTGCGCCGTGAGCCCCGGTCGGTCACCCAGCACCAACCCCGCGGGCTCCACAGGCCGCACGGGGTGGGGCCGAGGGCGACGGGCGGCCCACAGTGCTGCGCCCACCGCACGGCTCCGCCGAGGGCGCCCAGGACCCCACTCTGGCCTCCGGGCTGGGTCCTTCCCGGGCCCCTCACCTTCAGGGCGCGGATGAAGAGGTCGCGGAAGGTCTTCATGGTGCTGAAGGTGTCCTCCAGGGACAGCTGCTGGGCGTCTTCGCACAGGTAGTCAGCCAGCTCCTGCCGCTTCTGCTCGATGTCCTCGAAGAGCTTGTCCAGCGCCCGGGAGGCCGCGATGCTGGCCTGGGGGCACGGGGCGCGGTCACAGCCCTGGGAGGGCCCTGGGGGACCCCCAGTTCCTCAGAAGCGGGGGCCGCAGGGCGGGCGGGTGGGGCCTGATTCACCCGGGACGCGTGTGCCCGCCTGCTTGCCTGGAGGCGCCCCGCGTACTGCTCCTGCACCTCCGGCACCGAGGCCGACACCTTCTGCTCTGTCTCCAGAAGCTTCTTCAGGTTGGAGCTGGCCTCTGAGCGGATGATCTCCAGGTTGATCCTGAAAGGCACCGGAGGGCCAGGCAGAGACAGGTGACAGCTGACATCCAGCCACACTGGGACATGGGGGCCCGACCTGTACACCCCCGCGGAAACCCAGGTGCCTCGCTGAGCACTGCGGGGCCCAGAGCAGGTCAGAACCCTGAGGCCTGCCACGTGGTGTGGTCACGCCTGGTCTAGTGGGCCCTTGGTCCTTTCTGAGTATTGGGACAGGGACCCCTGATGGTCACATGTCCTGCTCGCCTGCCCTGCCCCCACTGAGGCTCAGCAGCCCCTGGACCAGGGAACCTTCCAGGGCAGGTGGAGCCTGGGAAGGGCCTGTGCTTGGAGCCAGGGCCCTGGGTGGGTGCGGGGGAGGGGGTGGTGGCCCGGACTGCCCGCCTGTCCCACCCGTGTGACCCCAGGAAGATGACACGGCTTCCCTGGGCCTGTTTCCTCGTCTACACGGTGAGGGAGGCAGGACCGTGCCTACAGGCTGTCGTGAAGGTTAGCCTTGGAGAGAGACTGTTAGACTTGCTCCCAGTGTGACCCTGGGCAGGTCAATCCCTGCCCCCAGGCCTCAGTTTCCTCATCTAAGTCACCCAGGACAAGCTATGGCAGATGGTCCCGTCCCAAAGTGAGAGCCAGCATTCGTCCAGGCAGGGTGCTGCAGCCGAGACCTGGCCCTGGCCGGCCGCCTGGCAGCTGGGCCAGAGGCTGGGGGTCCGGCTGGTGGTGGAGGGGGGCGCTGGCAGGAGCTGCCTACCCTGCTGCCTGGGAGGGCTGCTCCAGGTCCCGGGGCAGCTGCAGGAGGTCCGGGTGGCTGCTTTCCACTTCCTGCAACAGGACACGTCCATGAGATCCACTGCGGCCGCAGCCTGGACCGGGGATGCCCCTGTCCCCAGCCCCTTCGCTCCAACCCTTAGCAAGGAAGGTCTAGAAACCCCCAGCACTTTGGGCCTCCACATCCTCCCCGCGGGCCTGGCTTTGATTTTGTGCCATTTCTGCTTTTCTCAGGGGCTGCCCCACACCGGGGGGCAGGTGTCCTGGGAGGGTGGAGGCTCGGCTCGGGCTCAGACGCTGGGGGCCCAGGCGGGATCCTGGGATGGGGAGACCAGCCCCCCACCCCCGCGTCGAACGTGTCCCTCACGCCCTTCTGCCCCCGTGGGCGCGTCCCGACGGCAGCCCACCTCCAGCACATGGTGCAGCAGTGTCACGCGGTTCTGCTGGGACTTGGTCTCCGTGAGTTTCAGCAACGTGCTGATCTTGAAGCCGTCAGCGTCACCTGTGTGGCTGCCCTGGGAGGGACAGGGTGTGAGTCTCCCTGCCTCCCGGGGGGGTTCCGGGGGCAGCACGAGGCAGGTGGGCAGAGCCCCCGACTCACGTAGTTGAGGAAGTTCCCGATTCTCAGGATGAGCTGGCAGAAGACGGGCAGCCGGTGGCTGGTGAGCAGGCCTGCGGGAGGGGCGGGGCGGGGAGGGGTCTCGGAGCCGAGTCCCCAGAGCCCCAGAGTGGGGCGTGGTCCTGCTTGCCGGCTCCTTTGCCCGCTACCCCTCAGGTCCCTTGCCCAGGCTCAGCCCAGCTGGGAGGGACACAGGGCCGGGCTCGGTGGCTGCGAACTCCGCCAGGAACAAGCCCGGGGGACGGGAAGCAGGTCTCCCAGGGCAGCAGCACTGACCCCTCACAAGCCCTGGGCACGGATGACAGCGCCCTCCCCGAGGGTGGGGACACCGGGGTGCTGAGAGGGACCTCCTAGCCTGTGGCTGCTCTGGCTCCCGGTAACTGTCCCGCTGTGGGGGAGATGGGAGGGGACACCCACTGCGTGCACGTTCAGAAGTGAGCTGCACCTCGGGGTCCAGACCCGTGGCGTCCCTGCCCACGGCCATGCTGTTCCCGCTGAGTCCCTGCTCAGAGGTGCGTGTGTGGCCGTGTGTGACAGAGGGTGTGAGCAGGCACATGTGTCTGCATGTGCCTGACGTGGTGGTGACGGTGACGAGGGTGGTCTACGGTGAGGTGGTGAAGGCCGACACCCTCAGGTGCCCTGCTGTGTCCCGGCGCCCCCGGCCCCACTCACTGTCGCAGGCGGCAAGCACCAGCTGGGCCTTGGGCTGCACCATGTCCAGCACGACGGCCGCGCCCTCGCACAGCAGCATGCACTCGACCCGCAGCTGGTAGCTGGGGACCGCAGAGCCCACGGTCAGGGGCCGGGAGCCCCCACCCGCCCGCCTGCAGCGTGGGGCTAAGCCCACAGATCTGCGGCTGCCGGGCTGAGCTGTCCCCGGTCTACTCAAGCATTGGGGCAGCCGCAGAGTAGTGGCTGCTCCCTCGGGCCCCACCCCTGCAGCTTTGCTCTTTGAAGATGGGGCGGGGGGGGGGGGCAGCAGGTGGGGCACGAGCAGAGTTTGGAAACCAGACAGTTGTGGTTTCGGATGGGGGGGGAGCCCCTCCCTCTGCCGCATCCCCACGGGCTGCCCGTGCTCACCAGGGAACGCCCAGCAGGAGCAGGTAGAACTGGTCGGCGTTGGCCAGCCTGGCTCGGTCCTCTCTGAACGCCCGCAGGTTTTCAATCTGTGGGGAGGAGGCCCGCGTGGAGGACCCCTGCCTCGTGCCAGCTTCCCGCCCTCCCGCAGGAAGCCCTCCCAGACTGCCTGTTGCCTCCGCCCGCCCATGTGCAGCTCCGCTCCTGCTGCGCACGGCTCAGGGCAGGGGCAGAGCTGGGACCCCTCCCTTCTGTGCCCCAGCTGGGAGCCCCCAGGGTCTACCCCCCACCCAACCCGATCTCCCTTGGTTGGCGGGGGTCCCAGCTCACCTCGTGCTTCTCCGGAAGGAGCTTGAGGAGCTGTTTGAGAACCTCCACGTCAAACTTGGTGGTGTCCCCAGCCCGGATCATAGCGGTGACCTCCTCGTTGGAGCTGGAGGGGAGGACGGAGCTGCTCAGCAGAGGGTGCGGCCAGGGGCCCCAGACAGCCCGCAGCAGGGGAGGACTCAGCACTGGCCTCAGGGCCCAGAAATCGCCTGCTCTGGCTGCTGCTTGTGTGTGTCCTCGGGGACGGTCCCAGCTGATCCCTGGGTGCTTCCCAGGAGCCTGGGCTGGGTGGTCTCTGGGGCCCCCTGGGGCAGCCTGCCTCCCACCCTGCGGACGGCATGCACTTCCCGCGGCGGCCTGCAGAGGGCACCGCCAGCCGGGGGAGGCAGCGGCGGCGCGGGGCGGGCGTCTCTGACTCTCACCACTTAAACTGCTTCAGGAAGATGTTGAGATTCAGGCTCTTCTTGGAGTCGAGGAATGTGATCTGGAAAACACGCACCCAAGGCGCTGGTACCTGGCCGGGCAGGGCAGGCACCCGGGTCTGCGTCCTTCCCCGCCCCCGTCCCACCTCCTTGGGCTCCTTCCTGGCCGGGGCAGCAGCGGCTGGCGCCCTGGGCTTGGCCACGGGGAAGGAGAAGAGCTGCTCGATGCTGGAGAAGTCGGGCTCCACCACCTCGGTGTCCGGACTGCCCAGCGCCGCCCACATGGAGTTGCCTTCTGCAGGGAGGGCGGGCGAGGGCACGGCCGCTCAGCCTCCCTCGGGCCGGGGTTCAGGGGGCAGGGGGCAGGGGGCGGGGCCTCCCAAAGCCTATCAGGGATGCCCTGCCTGAGCCCAGCTGGGTCCAGCATACAGCAGGCACTTAAACACGTGGACACGCAGGTGCGTGTCCGTGTGGCCGGTTGCGTGGCTGCTGGCCGGCCGTGGCCTTCTCTGAGCAGGGCACGAAGGGCCCGGGCAGCGCAGGGGCTGCGTGCAGATCCCAGACTTGCAGCCACCCCCAGGAGCTCGGGCTGGGGGGCTCCAACCTGCTCCTCCCCCGCCCCCGCCCCAGACCACGCTGAGCCAAGAGCAGGGCTGCCCTGGCCACTCCCTGCCAGGGACATGCACGCTATAGCACCCTCAGCCCCGTCCTCAGAGGGAATCTCCCTCGGGGGGCTAGGGCCCCTCACCACGTGCCACGTTGGACGGCAGCTTCTGCCAGTTGAGCTTCTTCATGCGCAGCGTGGGCGGGTTCACCCGCCTGTGGCTGGGGACCCAGGCCGAGCCCAGGCTGTGGTCCACCTGGGCCACAATGACCTCCTCCACGCCGTCCACTTCGGAAGGGCCAGGGAGGCCGGGCAGGGGTGGAGGTGGGGGGGGCACAAACCCATGGGAGGCTGGCAAGGGTGGGGGTGGGGGAGGAGGCGGGGGAGGGGGTGGGGGCGGGGGAGGGGGTGCGGCCTCCGGGCCTGGCAGGGGGGAAAGGAAAGAGGGAGGGGCCCCGGTGGTAGAGCTAGGAAGCGGGGGTGCAGGCGGGGGTGGGGTGGGTGTCCCCTGCTCCAGGGCTCTCGGCTGTGGGGCTTTCCCTCCACTGTCTCTCGGGCCGCTGCCCACGGGCTGCCAGGCGTGGGCCCCTGCTGGCTGCTGGCCCTCCATGCTGGCCTCAGGGGCAGTGCCATCTTCAGGGGAGCTGCCCCTCTGACGCTGGCCCAGGTTGGCCTGGACGCTCTTGTGGGCTTTGTCCAGAGGGCTTGTTCGGAGCCGCCCCTTGACGGACAGGAGCCGCTCGACCACCTCCTCCAGGGTGCACTCCTGGGCTGTGGTGGGGGACGTCCAGGGTCAAGGGAGAAGGCCAGAGAAGGGGACAGGAAGGAAGGGACGTGGGCTGCAGGGGAGGCAGGAAAGGGGTGGCCACCTCCCTTGGGCAGAGGATGCACGAGGGGCCGAGGACGGCCCCCCCATGGTCTAAGACTCCTGTCTGCCCACCGGCCCGCACCCCTGCCCCCTGCCCCCTCACCGTCGCTGGCCAGGAGCACGGCCCGGTTAACCAGGCTCTCCAAGGCCTCCCAGAGCAGCTGGCTGGAGCGGTGGGTGGGTTCCAGGTGTAGGAGGCCCTGCAGCATGGACAGCAGCTGCGTGGACGCCGGGGTGCAGCTCACCTGGGGAGGCAGGTGGGGGGTCAGCAGCTCTCCCTTCCCAGGTGGGCCGCAGACTGTGGGCCTGTCTGCTGGGGATGTCACCCCATCACCCCCATGCCTCGTGGGGGCCCTGGCGATGACAGCATCAGCGCCCGTGGCACTGGTGACATTTGGGACTGTCTTGTGCACTGTAGGATGTTAAACAGCGTCCCTGGTCTTCACCAACTCGGTGCCAGTAGCACCCCCCGCCTAGTGCTGACAACCGAAGCCGTCTTCAGACGCTGCCTGGGGCACCGTCACCTGCAGCTGACAGGCACCAGCTCAGAGAACGAAAGGCCGGGCCTGAGCTCCGGCTCCTGGCCACCCCCCCCCACCGAGTCCACCTGATGGGGACTGGCCACCTGGGGGCCCAGGACAAAGGCCAGCTCTGGGCAGCCCTGGCCTTTGGAACCCTGTCCTTCTGGGTCCTGCAAACCCAGCTACCCAGCTCTGACCCCGGACAGCCAGCCTGGCACCCAGCACTCCTGCACTGCCTCCCTCCAGTCCCCAGCCTTGTCACTCCCTGCAGGACTGGCCAGGTCACGGCAGGCTGGGCCGGGGCCAACGGGGGCCATTCCGAGCCCTGGACCTGGGCCACAGCCCACTCTGCTGGGGCCTCTCTCCACCCCCCAGCCAGGCCTACCTTGTGGAACAGGGAGGCGAAGACCTCCTGGTGGCTGTTCATGTCAACCCCGCCGGACACGTGCAGCAGCTCCTCTTCGTCCTCGGCCTTGGCCTCCTCGAAGGCCTCCAGCTGGATCAGCAGGTCGGCATCTTCCAGGTCTCTGAGGTGGGGGGGCCGGCTGAGCCTCCTGCTCCCACCCCCCCCACTCCCAACAGGCAGGGGCAAGCCCGGGCCGTGCTGGCAATTCTGCCACTGCAGACCCTGAGTGTGGCCAGGGGCGGCAGCCTGAGAGAGTGGCGGGCTCGCCCCTGCCAGGTCACAGGGGCAGCTCCACCCCCCTGGGAAGGTCAGGCTTCCCCACTTCCACCAAAAGATGTGCACACCCAGGCCCGGGGGAGGGCCAGGACTGAGCGCCGGGGAGGAAAGGCCCCCCGGGTGCCGGGAGCGCATGGTCAGACCACTTCCGAGACAGGCCCACCGTGGCTGCTTGGACACAGGCAGGGGCAGAGCGCTGGCAGAGGGGCTTGAGTGTTCATTGGGTCCAGGACTTGCCAGTCATCTCAGCCTGGCCAATGAGCAGAGCCCTCGGCAGGCAGGGCAGGCCCCCCTCACTTGGGCACTGGCGGGGCACAAAGTACCCACTTGGCAAAACTGTGCCCGAGGCCCATTCAACACCAGCCACACCAGTCCTGGGCTCCTCTGAGCTGACTTCTCTGGGGTGGCGGGGGGGACCCCGCCCTGAGTGTGGTCCCGACTGAGGCCCAGGATAGGGTTTCTCAGCTACCTGGGCTCCTAGCAGGGCTGTCAGATTAACAAATAAAACAACAGGGTACCAATTATATTTCAATTTCAGATAAGCAATGAATAATTTTCAGCATAAGTATATCCTATGCAGCTTCTGAGATATACTTACACTGAAACATCACCTGTCGCGATCATCTGAAACCTGCACTCACGATGCCCTGTCCTGCACCTGGCAGCCCCCGTCCCCAAGGGCAGCTGCCAGGGACAGCGAGCCGGCTCTAGCCTGAGACCTGGCCTCAGAGTGGACCCACTGGGGCTGTCTGGGTGCCACCTCCCTGCCCATCTAGAGGTGCTGGCTGGGGAGGTGACTGGGACCCGAGGGGCAGCTGGGCCTGGCTTTGGGGAGCAGCAAGGCGGCGGTGGCAGGACCGGCACTGTGGCCACTCACCGCAGCCGGGTCAGGACGTCCAGCAGCTGCAGCCCTGGGACGGGACAGACAGACTCAGAGGGGTGCAGAGGCTGCCTCCGGCCACCCCTGCCTGTCCTAGGGTCACCTGCATCTTGCACCCCGCACCCACAGCCCGGTCACTTCTACCACCCAGGGCACCCAGCCCTGCTCTGCTTCTCCCGTGGGACTCCGGGACGTGAGGCTCCGGAGGGGTGACACTGTGCTGGGCACACAGTGGGGCTTGGTCACAGCAGGATGGGCAGGGCTGGATGTGGGGGTCACGCTGCCTGCACCCCTACGCCACCTGCCAGCCTTTGCAACTGGGCACTGTCCAGGCTGACGCCCAGGTGCTCTGGGGCCTGTGTCCACTAAGGGGCAGCTGGTGGCAGGAGGCTCCCCGGGCCCGAGTGAGACGGCGCCTTCCTCTGGGGCCCGGTGGGGGGGCAGTGGCAGGTTCTGTGGGGCCCCCACCTTCCGGGGTGGAAGGTGGGCTGGGCTGGCCCAGGAGGCCCTGGGAAAGGTCTGCCGGGCACCCGGCTGGCAGGAGGGCACCCGGCTGGCAGGAGGGGCACCCAGGGGCCCGGCCGGGGGGTGGTTACCAACAAACTCGCTGCGCAGCTGGGTGCGCGTGCGCAGGTCCTCGGGGCCCAGGATGACGGCGTTGATCACGCTGAGCAGGGTGACGACGTAGGGCACGTTGTCACTGTCCGAGAGCTCGCTCATGATGACGCTGAAGCGGTACTGCTGGCTGCACACGGTCTGCGGGGAGGTGGGGTCAGGGCGCGCCCAGGTGGGAGGCCCCCGCCCGCCTGGCAGGCCCCGCCACTCACCTTGTAGTGGTCGAGGGCGTCCAGGGTGAGGGCGTGGCCCTCGGGCGAGTAGATGCATAGGGCGGCCAGCAGCTCAAACACCTGCTTCTTCACCATCACATTGGACGTGTCCAGGGCTGCCGGGGCGGGCGGGTCTCAGCGGGGCCACTGTCCACCCTTGCCCCACGCCTGTGCGGCCGGGCTCCGGGCAGACGCCAGGGCTGCTCCGCACTCACCCCAAGCCCACGTAGGGTGCTGGGCAAGGGGCGGGCCCTGCGGCGCTGTCCTCTCCCCATGCCCCACAGGGAAGGGCCTGGAGCCAGGGGCAGCCCCAGGCATTTCGGGGTCTGCTGAGCTGGCCCCGCCAGTCCCGTCCCTGGGACCCATGTTTTCCCCAATCTCAGCCCCGTCTACGTTTACGGCAGACAGAGCCTGGGATGCCTCCTTGTCTCCGCAAGGCCCCGCCTCCGACCCTATCCCCCAGGCTGTGAAAGACTGGGGGTGTCTGTCATCCAGCCCTCCTGAGAACAGGCACAGGACTCACTGGGCAGCCAGGCTGAGGCTGGCCTGGCCCCTGGGTCAGACACAAATGAGGCGGCCTCTGGCTCACTCATGCAGGCACCTGCTGCCCCCGGGCCTGGCTGCACCCATCACTGCCACCCCCAGCTGGTCCTGGAGCCCCAAGCGTCAGGGAAACCAGTTGCTGCCATGGAGCAGTCCAGCCTAGTGGGCAAGGGTCTCTCCCAAGGGGTCAGGACTGAGCACAACCGGGCGAGACTTCCTGGAGGAGGTGGCAATGAGCTGGCACTTAAAGGATGAGCAAGACCCTGGAAGCATGCAGAGAGCAGCCTGGGCAGGGCTGCTGCTGGGGAAGAAGCCCCCAGGTCCCAGGGCAGGGGACCAGGTGGGAAGGGGAGCCCGGGAAGGTGCCAGCAGGTGAAGGAGGATGCCTCCAGCAGGATCGGGCCAGACCTGGGGCCCTGTGGCTGGGCTGGGGTCACGGGCTGGGAGCCAGGCAGAGGGAAAGTGGGAGCCACTCGGGGGACCTGTGGTTTTGACCAGGCGGCTCCAGCTGCCACAGCGAGGACGAGGGCCTGGACCAGCACAGGGCCGGGGGCAGGGTGGGGTGGAATCACAGGACCAGGGGGACAGCAGGTGCAGCCGGTGTGGGGCCCACGGTGACCAGGGCTCAGATGCGGGGTGCACGATGCCCCCCGACCCCTGGAAGCCCTACTTGCCCGGCCCACACCCAGGCCCTGACTGCTGCCCGTGCCGCGAGGCTCACCGAGAGAGAGCTGGCGCGCGTAGGCCGGGTTGCTGAGGATGTACTCGATGCCGCGCGGCGAGTTCATGACGGCGCGCACGCAGCTGATGCAGGTGAGCTGCAGCAGGGCGTCGGCGATGCGCGCCACCCCGCGGCCCGACAGCCGCGCCAGCGCCTCGAGCAGCAGGTCCAGGCCGCTCTGCTCCAGGAACTGCACCATCCAGCCGCCATCGCTGCTCTCCAGCCGCTTGCGCAGGCCCGAGTAGTTGACCACGGAGGGCATCTGCAGCAGCCGGATGCACAGCTCGGGGTCGGCGCTCTCCAGGTTGGCCTCGGTGGGGTCCGAGTCCTGCGGCCCCAGCTTCTCCTTCAGCGCCGCCCACTTGCGCTGGGCGCCCTCCTTCACGGACATCTTGCCGAGCTGCAGGGCCGGGGAGAAGAGCCGTCGGCTGGGGCAGGGGTGGAGGCCACGCCCAGGCCGCGGCCCGGGTGGGGGGCCCAGCGCGGCACCAGCGGCAGGTGGGGGCACAGTCCCCAGCCCATTTCTCTGTCGTGCGTCCCGCTTGGGGGACGCGCTGTGCTGACAGGTCACAGTGGCACGCTGTCCCTTGCCCCGGGAGTTCCTGGGCCTCCCCCGTGCCCATCCCTGACGAATCGCCAAGGCGCCCATGGGCGCAGGCAGCAGGGTCCCCCTGCACCCACGAGGACCCGAGAAGGTCAGAGCCGAGGCCGCGGCTGCACAGACCAGACCTGCGTGGCCTGGAGAGGCCTGGAGGGCAGCAGGCGGCTACACTGGCTGGAACACCACTGAGCCAGTGGTGATGAGGCAAAGAAAGGCTCCCTTATCTCACCCCAGGCTGCTTCCCCTGCCCCAAGGGGCAGGGTCAGATGGGGCAAGTGGTGGGGGGAGCCCAACCCCCAGGCACTTCCTGGGCTGCCCAGTGTCAGGAGTGAGGCCAGGGAAGGAACGAGCCGCCTGGGGGGTCCCCGGGCAGGGAATGCCCCTCAGGCAGGGAGGCAGCTGGGCCAGGCCAGCTCTTCCCTGTCAGTGTGTCTGTCTGCGCTTGGCGGATAGACAACTGAGACCTTGGCCCTCGGAGTTCTACCGGGACTCAGCCCGGACCCCTCTGGAAGGCTGGAGGGAGGCCTGGCCCGGAAGTACCCCCTGACCCCGACGCCTCTCCCCAAAGCAGAACAGGTGGTGGCTGCACCTCGGCTGTCCTCTCCACATCCACCAAGTCCCCCTCCCTGGGCCCAGCTGGTTGAGACACTGTCCCCAGCCACAGCCCCTGGGGACTGGCCTCAAAGGTCAGGGGCATCCCAGGCCCTCCTGCGACCATGTATGGCTTGGACCTTATATTTAGCGTTGAGGGGAGGCCTGAGGGGCAGGGCCTGGCAGGGACGCGGCTCCGGAGCTTGGGCCCAGCCCCCGCACTCTCCAGCCGGCGCCCACCACTCCCGAGGCCCTTTCCAGCCCCGCTGCCCGGGGGGAAGCGGCTCCCAGAGCAGCCAGGCCGTGCCAGGTGCCTCAGCTGGGAACAGCAGAGCGTGACTGCACCCAGCCGGCGGCTGTGGAGCCCCTACGTGCCGATGGCCAGCGCGGCTTCACTGCAAGCGCCGCCCACCCTGGCACGTCGGGAGGACACAGGACAAGGGGCCGCTGGGGTCGCACGGGACCCAGAGGCCGAGTGGGGACAAGCGCCCAGGCCTGTCCTCAGGGTGGCTGTGGCCCTGGCACCTGCCATCCTCACCTCGGAGGCCCCGCTGGCCCCTCCCCTCAGCTCCAGGGCCCACACTCCACCTGCCCAGCTGCGCAGAGACCCAGCCTGGCCTTTCAGCCAGTCCAGCCCCGCCCGCCGCCCGCCCCTCCCTGCCCAACGCCCCGTGAGGCCGGCAGGACCCTCGGGGAGGCAGCCCGATGGGTGGCAGGACTTCCGGCCCGCATGGTGACCCAGCGCGGGTCCTTAGCCCACCCAGCTGACACCCAGCAGGTCTTAGCGAGTCACTCATGTCTGAGCCGCGGGGTCCCTCACCTGCACCTCTGGCATCAGGCTGCTGGGAGCTCCTGGGAGGCTGCGGACGCCCCTGCCCCTGCCCGACCCCTGTGGGTCATCTGCCCTTTCCCCGGCCCTTGGAGGGTGGAGAGCCCAGAGACCCTTCGACCCCCGTGGTTTTACCCACCCTCCCAGGACCCACCCCCAGCCGTCCGCTCACCCAGATGCGTAAGACCTTCCGGCTGCCTCTGCCCACCCACTCGAGGCCCCGTCTCGGGCTGCCGGCGTCCTCCTGGCTTTTCATCACTGCTGACCGTGACCTGCCCCCACTCAGGCGGCCTCGGGTCCCAGAAGCCCCTCGAGGAGGTGGGGGAGGGCTGCTCCCACCACCATGCACACAAGGCAGACGGGCTCTGCACGCTCTCCCGCCCTCCCTGGTGTTGCTGCCCAAAGACGCACCCAGAACTCACCCTCCCTCCCCGCCTCCGTTGGCTGGAGTCCCTGTCCCCTTGGCGCAGGCTGAGAAGACGGAGCACGAACTCTCCCAGGCCAGGCCTCTGGCATCCAAAGTGTCCTCTCCAGCCAAGAGCCCCAGGGGTCCCTCCATGTACAAAACCTGACCTGCTGGAGACAAGCGGTGTGGCCTCGAGCCGCTGTGCCCCAGATTTCTGGCTCCCCCAGACACACAGGGACTTGCTCACCTGAGCACTGCTCCTCTTGGCACTGCCCTGCCCTCCCTGCCCTGGTCCCCACGGCTACAGGCTCACTCCTGGAAAGGCCCCAGTCGACACCAGCCCCCTTGGTCTGGGCGGGGGGGGGGGGGGAGGCGGAAAATGGAGCCACAGCAGGAAGACCCTGGCCTGCCCGCCCAGGCAGGGTCCTGTGCCCTGTTCCCTGGCACTGTGCTCAGTGTCCTGGGTCGCTGGGCACTGCCTGTGGGCAGCACAGGGTGCAGGGCTGGGCTGAGCTCGTGTCCCACTAGGAGAGTGAGGGTGGCGGGGGCCCCAGAGGCTGAGGCCGGAGCTGCTCTCCTCCCTCCGTGATGCCCACCCGGCCAGGCCCTGTGCCGGGCATCTCCCTAGAGGGGCTCCCACTGCTTGTCGGGATGGACACTGAACACCCAGAGGGACAATGGCCAGACCACGTATACAGACAGACGCTGACCCACAGCCTGCCCCAACCATCCGGGAAGCCAAACAAAACCCCTGTAGCAATCGGCCCCCAACAGCTGGACTTGGTTAGTGACTGACCACTTCGGTGACTCCGGTCCTTGCTTCCAACTTGGGGCAGCAGAGAAAGTCAACCGTGTGCCCCTAACCTGTCTCACAGGAGCCCCACTTCTAGCCGGCTGCCCCGGCCCCGGCCAGCAGCCCCGTCAGGGCATGCCCAGCCTCCCTTCTCTACAAAACGCTCTCTGTACACACAGAGAGAAGCCGTACGCACACGCGTGATGAACCCGCTTGCCCACTGCCTGCCTGCGGGTCTCTGCCAAGCCCGGCGGCCCCGCTAGAGCAGGCTCGGCTCCGACTGCAGGCGGCCGAGGGCTGGTTTGCGTTTCTGCCAGGACTGCACTGTGCGGGGTCCACAGCTTACTGTTCTCAGGAGCAGGGGGCACGGTCCCCAACACTGGGGTTGCGGGAGCCTCACTCCTGGGCCTACTGGCTGTGTCCCCAGGGCAAGTTACTCTGCCTCTCTGTTCTCCACCTGTAAAGGGGTTGCAGTGGGATCCCACCGACAGGAACTGCAGAGCGAGTGCTCAGGGGCGACTGTCCCCGCACCCGGGTCCTTCCCCCTCTCGCCCTGCCCAGGGCGTGGCATGGGGGCGGGGCCTCCAGCGGGACAGCACAGTGTGCGGGATGTGTCCTCAGAGTCCCCCGATCCTGGCTGCGGGGGTGTGTCCTCCCGAGGGCGGGGCGCAGGGACAGGAATTTGCAAGCTTCAGAGCTTTGCACTCTGCAGGGCCCGAGTACCGGCTCAGGCCAGACCCCACCCCTTGGGCAGACCCCAAGCCCCCGGGCAGCTGAAGGGTCGGGAGGCCAGGAAGAATCCCCACCTGCCACCCCCACCCTGGGCTTCACACCCCCACGCCCCAGCACCAAGGGGACTGCAGAGGGTGGGGCATTTTGCGATGAAGACCCTGAGGCTGTGGGGCTCACCCCCCCACCATCAGCGGGGTGTCACCAGTCACGTGGGGTTTCCACCGTGACAGGCCCGTGCCTTCCCCCAGACAGGGGCCCCCACAGGCAGGGTGTCCCTCGGGTGTGCCCGGGGCCAGCCCATCCGCCCGAGCACCCAGCCAGACCCGGCATACTGGGAGCTGCCGTGAGGTCCTGGAGGGGAGGGGACACTGGCCCAGTCCTGGGAGGGCAGCTCTTCGGCACCATGCCCATGTGCGTTCTCTGCCCGCGCCAGGCCGGCTGGCCTGGTGATGCCAGCACCCACACGTCAGGGCAGCTGCACTGACTCACGGGAAGCCACGAGCCACCGCCCCTACCTGGGAGTCATCTGTCAAGCTGGCGGGGGGGGGCAGGGCCAAAGCTGCCCCCCCCCCGACCTCAGAGACCCCCTGCCCAGCCCCTGCTGTGCAGGCAGAGACACTGAGCCAGGGGCGGGGGGGGCAGGGCGGTGGGCTCCTGGTGGGCCCTGGGCACAGGGCTGTGCACAGCTGCTGGGGCCCTGCACGGGGTCCACGGCCAGACCGGGAGTTCGTGCGCCCACGTCCGAATCCCGGCTCGTGGGGCCTGAGTGCATTGCATGGCCCCCGGGCCCAGCCAGCTCTTGCACCCGTAAGGCAAGACTGACGGTCACCAGCCTCCGGGAGCCGGCCACCAAGGGTCCGGCCCTCTGTCCAGTCCCTTAGCCAGCTCCACTGGGCCCAGAGGCCCCAGGGACAAGTTCCGGATCTGCCTTGGGCAGCCTCCCCCCACCCCCCGCCCCCGGCGCACTGCACGGCCTCTGTTAGGTGAGGTGGTCTGCCCCGAGGTCCCGGCTCCCTCGAGGAGCATGCAGAGCTTGAAGCCTGGCACCTTGGGGTGCTGTCCCTGTTAGACTGTAAGGCTGCCTGGGGCCCAGGGGCCCTGGAGACCCCAAGGGGGTGGGGTGGGCTGGGGTGGGCACAGGCTGGGCATGTGGCACCTGAGCGGGCCAGGGAGGACAGCAGCTTCGGGGCGGCCCCACCAGCGTCAGTGCGGGGAGCCCTGGGCGGGGCGCAAGGAGGGAGCTCGTCTTCCAGCGGGTGGGCGGGCAAACGGCAGGAGAGGATTCCGGAACCGGGAGGCAGGGGCTGCCACAGGGTATTTTTAGCTCCTCCAAGAGCCCAAATTTTTCCACTGCCTGGCAACACTTGGATCCCCAGAACAGCACGCGCTCTCGCGGCTCCTGGGGTAGCCCAGGCTGTGCAGGGCGGGGGAGGCCCAGAGCTGAGCCTCCGGCGCGTGTCATCCTCCCCGCCAGGCTGTGCCTCCTGCCGCGGGCCAATCCCAGGGAGGGGACTGTGCGGGGGGCCTCCGGGAAGGGTGAGAATGTGTGTCCACCCACGGACCACCCGTCCAGAGGCGTGGAGCACGCAGGGCCTGGGGGGTGGCTGTGTCCTCACTGTCCCCTGGCCCGTCTCACGTCCAAGGAGCACTCCAGCCCCCACTGACCTGTGGTCCTGAGTTCAGGACGCCGTGCGAGGCCCCTGCCTCCCAGCCCACGCTGAGATTCCTCCCCGCCCCCGCACACAAGGAGGCCCCCAGCGGACCCCTGTGGGGTCCAGCAGCAGGACAGAAGGCCCCTGGGAGGGGTGGCCATGGAGGGGAGGGTGAAACAAGTCACAAAACAAGACGGGACGCGGCCACACTGTGGGAGTCAGCCCTAACGGTGTCACATGCCTCCAGGACACCTGCCCAAATGCCGGCAGAGGCTGCGTCTGGGATGTGCGTGGTCACGTCTGTACGGAGGACAGAAGCGCCAAGTGCCTGGAAACCACCACCGGCATCGCACAGGGCGGCTGGGCTCAGAGTGCTCAGTCACCGGGGACAGGGGCAGAGCTGGCGGCCACAGGGAGCTCCGTGGGCGGATGCCGCGAGCAGGAAACGCCTGCCAGGGCGGTGGGCGAGGAGGGTCTGCGGAAGTGGGCGTCAGGTTTCTCCGAACGCGCTGGGGTGGCTCAGGGGAGGACAGGAAGTGTGCAGGCAGCCACGCCAGGAGGCCAGGCTTTCACTTCCACCTGCACCGAGGGTGCGCGGGGACCGTGGTCACCAGAGGGGCCTCCGGGTCTCCATCTCCTGGGCTGCAGAGAGCAGGGCGGACGGGTGTCCCTGAGGCCCAGGCCACACATGACACTCTGGGGCTCTGGTCTGGAGTCTGGGGGCCCACGGGGAGGCTCGGGGAAGGACAATGACAGCAGCTGCACTCAGGCCACTTCCTGAGCACCTGTGGCGATGCGGGTGACGTGTGCAGATCTGTGATTAGCGAGGGGGAGGCAAAGCCACTTGCCAGCCGCGGGGGGCGGGGGGGGCAGGCGGGGTTATGAACCTGGGCTGGTCGACCGCAGGCCCCAGCGCCTGGCCACAGACGCCACCTGCAGGGCCCATGTCCATCCTGGACCTCTGCTGTCCTCAGAGAAAGCCTGTCCCGACCGGGGAGGATCCCGCCCTGCTGGCTGAGCCCGTCAGAGCCTCAGGGCGTGCAGCCCCTGCTCTGCCCATGCCCAGGCGGCCCCCTGCCAGCTCACACGCCAGGCCCCCAGGGCCCTGACCCCAGCCCACATCGGGCAGCTGCTTTTCGAGAAGCAGGGAGAACAAAGGCAGACTGAGATGGGGCCAGAGGCCGAGTGTGCACCCGGCACGGCCAGGGGCCACCGCCAGGGCCGGGGGGTGGGGTGGGGGGTGGGGTGGGGGCAGGGCTCTGGCTCTGCTCTGCGGCTGACGGGTCCCCTGGATGACACACAGGATCTCCTGGTTCCTGTCCTCAAATGGGGACGAGGGTGTCGACGCCAACCCCACAGCCTGCTGACAGATGGCAACGCTACCTGGAAAGCCAGGCCCTGTGACCACCACACAGTGCCGAGCCCCGACAGCCACCTCCCCCGGCCCACCATCCGCCCGGCTGGGGCGGGGCCCAAGGCAGCCAGCACCAGGAGTCCGTGAGGCCCCACCGGGCGGGTGAGCAAGAGCCTCAGCGGGGCGGTGGATGCTTGGCGCTCCTCAGTGGGACCCGAGGGCCCCAGGAGAGCCAGGCCCGTCCTGAACTCGGGTTTCTCCTGCGCAGAACGGCCAAGATGCTCTCCCGGCACGCGTGGCTCCGACCCCGACTGGCTGACCCGGCATGGCCTGCACGGCCCCTCCAGGGTCCCGCTCTGGGCCCTCGCTGTGTCGCCCACCGCTGTCTGCTCCGGCAGGCAGCCCCCCGCTGCCCTGCCCCCACGGCCACAGCCTGGGGCCCTCTGAGCGCAGGGGCAGGGCCGCGGGTGTCCCCAGGAGGCTTCTTTTCTCAGGCCCCTCACGTTTGTACATGCAGGAGGCAGAGACAGGCAGGGGCACAGGCAGCGCCCCTCGCCCCATGCCGTGCCCCCCACTGGGCTGGGTGCAGAGCAGACACCTGCCTCCCTGCTGCTGGGCCCAGGCGGCCCAAGCTGTGCCTGGAGCAAGAACGGGGACCGGGCAGGGATGTCGGGGAGGCAGGTGCACACTGAGGACACACCTCAGGGCCTGAGAGGACCTGGGACAAGCACAGATGGGAGACAGAGGCCCCTGAGATGCCAGCCCCCCTCACACACCAGCCATGGCCACCCCTGCCTGGCGATGGCCAGGACAGCTCAGGTGCAGGGAGGCCCCTTCCCCACCAGTGTCTGCCGGGACCGCGTGTGCTGGGGCCACCGGCTGGGCACGGCGAGGGGCTGGGGCTTGGAGGACATGCAGAGGGACCACCGCAGGGCCGTGTGTCCGGCTGGGCCGCCTGGGCCCTCCCCTCCCTGGGCCAGCCTCAGTGCGAGGTTCTGACGCGAGGCCTCAGTGGCACTTCTGCAAACGGGAAGCTGGGGGACGCCTGCCTCCCCTCCCCAGGCGTGGCTCCTGCCTGGCCTCCCATCCGTTCCGGGCTCCCCCCGAGGGCCCTGGGCAGCTGGCCCCTGCAGTGCTGGCCACGCACCCTGCCCAGGGAGGCCTCGGCCTTCACCGTGAGGCTGGCCGGGCACAGCCATGGCAGCAGGGCAGCCCTCCAGCCTATGCCCACCCCTCCTGTCCCACCTGGGACCGGGGGTGCTCAGACTGGGTCCCGCTCACGGGAAGGGTGGGCTGGAAAGAACAGTGGCTGACGTGAGCAGGGGCCCCGCTGAGGCAGCCCTGACCCTGCAGAGGTCTCGGTCCTCGTCAGGGCCCACCAGGCCTCCGGCTCGCCCACGCCGTCCTCCTGAGCGCACGTGCCGTCCCCAGTGGGAAGGAGCTGAGGGACAGAGGCTCAGGAGAGCCCCACCTGGCCCTTCTCCTGGACCCTCCCCTCCCTCGGCTTGGGGGGGGGGGTGTACGCTGCAGACGGAAGAGGGAGGCGGCCCTGGCCGTGCCCTTGGCCATTCTGTCTTCAGAGTGGGCTGGGACAGGGGCCTCGGCTTTGGGCTTCCACCACGCTGCGGCCCTCCCCACCCCCGCCCCCACCCCCGAAACCTGCCCCCCGCCGCGAGGAACTGCGGCTGCACGGCCCAGGACGCCGGCCCTCGGCCAGCGTCTGTCTGCGTGGGCTGCTCCGGAGTCACACCGGCAGGTGCCCGGGGTGGGCCTGCGCCCCCTGCCCCACTCAGAGGCCACTTGACCAGGACGGAGCCTCCTATTCCCAGGGCGGCGGTGCCAGGGCCCTTGGCGTGAGCACTGTGGTGGGGACGGGGGTGGCAGGGACAGCCCTGGCTTCCAGCTCTCCAAGGGGCTGCCTGTCCTCACCTGACCCCCAGTAAGTGCCCCGGGTCTCACTGGAGGCGGGTGGGGGGCACAAAGGCCCACACATACGGGGGTTTTCTAAGCACCTCCGGTCAGAATGGACGTCATGAGTCTGTAACCCAACTGCGCTGTGCCTCAGTTTCATCTGTGGAAAGGATGCCATTTGCAGGACCCACCCACACCAGGATGGAGAGGTCGGAGGTCAGGTCTGGGAGGCGGCAGGCTGGGTCTCTCCCCGGCTCAGCCCCCGCTCACACACCCCTCCAGAGAAGACGCCCCGAGCTGCGTCCCCCACCCCCACCTTATTTAATCAAACCTCAGACAGGTGCCGAGAGAGGACAGGCAAGGAGCCCCCGGGAAGGACAGGCCCAGTCCGCTCTCCCGGCCTGGCGGTCGCCACGGAGGTCACCCCGTGCACCGGGCGCTGTGGGCAGACCCCACACCGCTCAGCACTCGGGCAGACTGGGCAGGACCCTCCTTACCAGGGTGGGGCTGGCAGGCCTGGGGGTCTCCCTAACAGGAGGCCACATGGTGGGACCCTGCTCCTGTCTCCAGTGACAGGGAGCTCCCCCCCTTCCACGCACGCCCTCCTTCATGCCCAGTAGATACCAGCCTCCTGTCCTCCACACTGCGTGCCCCTGAGCCTGGCTCTGCTGTGGCCCGAGGACAGCCCTGCAGAGACTGGATCCTGCGGCGTGGCCTCCACCTCCCAGCCCAGGTGGTGTGCCTTCCCCAGTGCATTGTGCCCACCGGGCCACGAACCACGCACCTATTAGACGACTGCTGTGTGCAAGGCCAAGTAGGGGAGGGGCCAGGCGGCAATCAGGCCCCTCCCTCAGGCCATGGGGAACTCGGACTCTGGCCTCTGCAAAAGGCCGGGGCTTGGCTTGCTTCAGAGGCCGGCCACCGATCCCGGCCAGAGCTGGCTGGCCGCATCCTGCCTGCACCCACGGGCCGCACCCTGTTATCACCCAGTGATCACACACCCTCCTGCAGCCTGCTCGAACCTGGTAACTTTTCCAACCTGGGAAGCAACTGCACTTTGACGAAGTTGAACAGTCTATTTAAGGGCATGTGAGGTGTGTGCAATTAGCTCCGACAGCCGTCAGCACCTCCACAGAGCGTGGGGGGCCCTGAGGGTTAACCCTCCGCCATTCAGGAGGCCTCGCTGTGGAGAGCAGAACCCTCGATGGGCAGCCCACGGGGGTGGGTCACGGGGGGCAGCCCCTCAGTCCTTCTCCCCAGGGACACCCCTTTTGCGGCCTGCTGGACCCATGTCAGTCCAGATCTTCCAACTCTTAGGGGAGGGATGAGAAAGTGGGGCCCCGGCGGCAGTCAGCTCCCACCTGGTCCCAGGAGAGGTCTGTGCCGAGCGAGCCGGCTGTTTACACAGAAAGCTGTTGCTGACCTGGTGGGGGTGGGCAGTGTGAGGGCTCCGACCCCACACCTGGGGCCTATGCCGACACCTGCTGCCAGGGGCTGCAGCACCCACTCCCACGGCTCCCTGCCTGGTGTGGCACCCCGAGGGGCTTGGAGCATTTGCTCTGGGTCCTCCTCCATTGCAGGGCAGCAGGGAGCAGGTCTATGTCCAAGCCACTGTCCCAGGCCCTCAGAGTGCAGCTGTGGAAACTGAGGCCCAGGGAAGGCGAGTGTCCTGCCCAGGCCCCACTGCTGGAGACAGGGACTCGTGGGAAGGGACCGTTCCAGCTCCGGCTCCCGTGTGGGTGTGCCTGACCTCTGGTGGGTGCCTGGTTCCTGGCCCAGGCGGGGTCACAGCCATGTTCGCCACTCTGACCTGTGGTGTCCAGCTGCGCAGGTGCTAATGCTGTGGTCACACTGAGGCCCATACCGTGCTGCCTGGAGCCTGGAGGGCAGAGCCTCAGAAGGCCCAGACAGACAGACCACCTCCCCCACGCCTGTGCTCCCCAGGGGTGGCCGGAGGCCGGTCAGAGGCACAGCTGGTCACTCTGGCTCTCCTGAGGTTGTGGTCACTCCTGAGGTCACTCCCAGGGGGAGGGTTCACAGCTGGCGCTGAGGGGGCACAGGGACCGCCTCCCACCCCACCCAGAAGGGACAGAGAGCTGTGACAGGGCTCACTCTCCCCAGCCTGCCAGTGGGGGTTCCCGGGCGCCGTGTGCACCCACCTGCGCTGGGCAGCTAGAAACCACGCAGTCAGGGTGGGGCCGCAGACCGGCGCGCGCCTTGGGGTGCCACCCGGCGGCGACCCGAAGTTGAAGTTTATTTTCCCAACTGTGGCTGATTCACGGTCAGGATGTGGCAGCCGCGAGGCGGGGAAGTCCCGCCTGACAGGAGGAGGCTGGCCGACCCTCGGGCCTGCACCCTGCGGGCGGCGTCCCCGCGCCAGGGCCGCAGTCCCAGGCGGGGCGCGCGGAGCCGGCGGGGCCAGGGGCGCCCTGGGGCGCCCGCCCAGGAACTGGGGCCCTGGCCGCCCTGAGCCCCGGGGCCGCTCATCGCCACCCGGAGCGCAGGCGCTGCTACCTGGAGCCCCACTCCCAGCCCCAAGCGCGCCCAGCCTCGTCCCGAACTCAGTTTCCCGCAGGGCTCCTGGTGGGCCCGGAGGCCGCGGACTTACCGTGGGGCGGCGGCCGGAGGCGGGAGGGCGGAAGGCGGCTGGCGCTCGGGCCGGGCCAGGGGCTGCAGGCAGCCTGCGCCCACTGCGGCGCTCCGCGGGGCTCGCACTGGGGCGCAGGGCCGGCGCGGGGCGGGGCGGCACCGCCCCTTCCTCCCGCCGGCCCCGCCCGCCGGCTGCCACGTGGGGCGCGGCCGGGCCCGGAGGGGTCGCTAGGTAGGCCCCGCCCACTCTGGCCGGCTGCGGGGGCACTTCACGGGATCGCCCCACGCCTGTAAATCCCGCAGCGGCCCCTTGCGCAGGCCTGGATCCCGGTGGGAGGGGAGACGGATGGGCCTCGGAGACCTGGCAGCCAGCCCGACCCCCAACCGCTGTCGCTGTCCCTCTTTCCCTGCTCTCCACCGCCGGCGGCCTCCAGGTCCTCCCCACCCGCAGCAACCCACCCGGTCGGCCTACGCACCGGGCGGTGGGACGGGCTCGTCTCCCCGTGCCCAGGATCGCGCGGCCGGGCTGAGTTCCCACGCCCGGGCTTCCCTCCTCCAAGACGAGCGCGTCTGCATCAAGCCCGCCCACAGCCCTCCCACGCCCGCGCTGCGGGGGCTCTCGTGGGCTCTGGGCAGCCCCGCTTTGCTGGTGGTGGAGGTGGCATCCCTGGGAGCCGCCCCTCCTCCCAGCAGCGCAGCGCGGTGTTGGGCAGGCCTTCTCTGCCACCCCCTTGCTGTCCTGCCTCCTCTGTCCCCCAGGGTGGTGGGAAGCCCACCACCCCACAGGCACACGTGGCTCCACAGTAGGCTCTGGCCGGGCTGGATGACAAAGCCAGGCCCCCAACTCCGGAAGTCCCTTCTGATGTCTCACCCTCAGTCAGAGCTCACAGGATGCAGAATGCACCTGGGGGCAGGGGCCGTGGGGGCAGGGGCTGTGGGTGGCTTGGCGGACCAGGGGCAGGGGCCGTGGGTGGCTTGGCGGAGGGTGGAGGGCAGAGGCAGGTGGCCTCTCTGGAGCCACTGCCTGATGGAAGAGGCACCAGGCCTGTCCTGAGGACCTGCTCCAGCACTCACTGTGTGACCCCAGGCTGGGCCGTGGCCCTGATGAGCCTCAGTTTCCCCATCTGTGTAATAGAATAAGCACTGTAAAAGTTGTATCCAGGGTCAGATGAGAACATATGGAGAGTGTCTCCACTCATTTGTGTCTTGACAAATCTCTCCCGAGGGCCTGCTGTGTGTAGACCATGGGGACAGCCCCGTGACAGAGGGCCACGGGCAGATGGAGGGGCTCCGGACGCAGACCCTTCAGACCTGGGGCCAGGTGGCTTCCGGCCTCATAGCAGCTTCTGCCCTGGGGCCGACCACATGCCCTCTTGGGGCTCATGTGCTCCCCCGAGGTGAGGATGTCCCCATACTTGCTGGCTTGGAGACGTCCCCTCTCTGCGTGTGCAGACCCTGCCCAGGCCCAGCAGTCTTGGCTAAAAGTCTGCTTGGCTCGGCTCTGGGGCCGGCGTGCTTCTGGCAGCCGTGCTGAGTGCCGGGAGCCCAGTGGAGCCAGCCAAGGCGGGAGCTTACCGGCTCCTGGACACCCTCCAGCCCGGGAATGGTGGCCGCTCCTAGACAGGGACTCAGCAATTCTTGGAATGCACCTGGAGGCAGGCCAGCCCTCCACACGGCTCCGGCTCCTCCCCCCCCCCCAGAGCAGGAAGCTTCCTGCCCTCCCCAGCGCCAGGTTTCAGGCCTCCCCTCGCTCTCCTGGCCCCCAGCAGTTGGTGCTGCGGGTGGGGGTGGGGGTGGAGGGCGAGGCCGGCTGACTCATCTCCGTCTGGGGCTGGCGCCTGGCTGCAGTGGCGCTGGTCAGTGGGTGTGTCTGTTGATCCAGTGGATGGAGGAACTAGGACATAGGACGGTGGGGCGTGAGCTTCAGCCCGGGCTGGGGAAGACACTCCACTGGCCTCCCCTACCCCTGCCCAGCGGCTCGAATCTACCTGGGCCTGGGGAAGGGGCAGAGTCCTGAGCCTCACCCAGAGACCGGAGCAGGTGGCCTGGCATGGGCCCCCAGGCACTGCTGCAGCACACAAAGGTGTGAGGACCCCTGCCCTGACTGGGAGGCCCGGCACCCCCAGGGCTTTCTCTCTTGTGCCGAAGTCCAGGCACCTCGGGGTGCTGTGCTGCACCCCAGGGCCAGGGCAGGCCACCGCTGGCAGGAGCAGGGTGAGGGAAGCAGAGTGGATGGCATCAGTAGCGGAAGGCTGGAGAAGTCCTGGGGGTGGCAGGGAACGTGGAGGATGGCTTCAGCCCGGATTAGGGATGACTCGTGGGTGCGTGCGTGTGTGTGTGTGTGTGTGTGTGTGTGTGAGCACATGCGGTGGGCAGCTGAGGTCAGAGGTCGGGCAGGGAGTATAGACGCGGGTCTGAGAGGGGACTTTCCCTCAAGCTTGGATCCACCATGCCCAGGGCAGGGGGGTCTCAGCTTCGTGGGGTTGAACTCACCGTACTCACCGATTTCCGGAGATACACAAGGCCCACCACCCCCTCTGCTCCTCCAGGCACCCCTGGTTCCGCCCCAGCCTGTTCCAAGCTTGCTTCCTGTCCCCAAGGTGGAGAGGAGGACACTGCCCAGCACACTGGCCCCGTCCAACTCGAGGAGGTTCTTTCTAGAAGCCATGGCCTGCGTGGCAGCTCCCCTCCTGGGAGCTGGGCGTACACCCATGCCTGCCCATAGCTCTGCACACCCAGGTGCCCAAGAACAAGGACGTGCAGGTACACGCACGCACGCTGGCACTCTGACACTCGGGCACACCCAGGCAGAGGCACATGTGCTTGGCCACCGGCAAGCCGAGAGCCGCACCCCCACGCAGACACGCTCGGGCCGCAGTGAGGGTGGCCCTGCCACTGCAGGCCTGGAGAGCTGGCCTTTGTTTGGGAGGCAGAGAATGGAGATGGGGTGAGGGGGCGAGAGCAGGCCTGGGCGCCGCCAGCTTGGGCTCCCTGGTGACAGGCAGGCGTGGGTGGCTCCCAGAGAATCCTCCCCCCATGGGGGTGTGGTGCCGAGCCAGGACAGCCCTTAGTGAGCAGGTGGCCACTTGCAGGCAGGAAAGGCCACCGGGGCTCTCTCAGGGACCCCAGGCAGCAGCCCAGCCTTGGGTTTCGTTTCCTTGCAGTCCAGCACCCTCAATGCTGCTTGTCTTTTTCCTCTTGAAACATTTTTTCTTTTGCATCCCAGTGGGATGGCCTGAGACAACCTCTGACGCAGTTGCAGAATGAAGTAAAGGAAAACATGCCCACCCACCTACCCACCTGCCCACCCACCTACCCACCTGCACCCACCCAGCCAGCATCCATCCTTTCACCCACCCACCCACTCACTCCCATCCATTCACTGCCCATCTATTCTCCATCCACCCACCTACCTCTCTATCCACCCATGGATCCATCCACCCAGCTATTCATGCGCCCATCCGGCAACTGATCCGTCCACCCACCCATCTATCCATCCTCTCATCCATCATCCATCCGTCCATCCACCCACCCGCCCATCTGTCCAACCGCCCATCCATCCATCATCCCTCCACCCACCCGCCCATCTAGCCACCTAACAACCCACCCACCCAGCCACCCAGCCACCCTCCCATCCGGCTGCAGCACCTCAGGCGGCGGATCATCTCTGATCTTCTCTGACACCACCGGACAGGTAGCTGCCGTGGGGAGGCAGCTGCAGGCTCCGGCCCTGGCCACTCCCCGCAGCGTCCCTGCCTCTCCCTCAGCTCCGTTGCTCTGTATCCTGGCAGCTTTGGTGGCCGTGGCCTCAACACCCCTTGTGGCAACATCCCAGCATTTCCCAAATTTCTCCTGCATTTCTCAATTCCAGCTCTGGAGAGCACCTGAGTGCCAGCCCGTCTGTCTGCGGGAGGTTGACATCGGTGGTCGCCCATCCCTGGCCTGGGGAGGGAGGGAGCAGTCGGGGGCGGGGAGGTCAGTCGGGGGCACGGGTCAGGCAGGACCCTCAGTTTTCTTCATCCGACTCCCTCTCTCTCCCTCCCTCTCTCACACACAGAGTAGAATCTCATTATTTGCAGGTTCCAGGTTGGCAAGTTTGTGTCTCACCGACGTCTTTATGTAAACCTGCGACCAACACTTGCTTTCTAGGACATTTGCGGCGTGTCCGAGGAATCGGAGCCGCCCGCTGTGCACGTCCCCAGCTGGGGGCAAGGGAGGCTCGTGTGGTAAACAAGTGTCCTTTTCTGTGTCTGTTTGTGCCTCATTTTTTGCATTTTGGGGCTTTTTGGTGATCTTACTTTTAAAACAGCCCCAGGCCTGGTGCTGCGGTGCTGTCCTCGGTTCCTACGTGCAGGCTGGGCCATGTCCTGTGCAGGGAGTTCGTGTGTTAGACACGCTTCGTTGAGGCATGAGTGACAGGCTGCCGGCCGGGAGCACGTGTTGGATAAGGTGTCTTTACACGGCAACACACAAGCACGGTCATTGTGTGTCGATTGACAGCTGAAACTGTGGCGGCCAGAGGCTCGCAGGATCCTGCCTCTGCCGTTCCCCTGGGGGCCGCGGTTCTGTATCGCGGATTCAGTCTTTGCAGCAACGTCACAGAACGTAACCACCTGGACAAGAACCTCTGTGCATGGATTTCGCTGGTGTGGACGTGGATAGAGCGCCCAGATCTAGGGTGAGGAACACGGTGAGATTTTGTCTTCCTAGAAACCCACCACCAAGATCAAACGGGGGCACACTTCCCGGCCCAGAGGGCTCCGCTGTGCCTCAGTTGGCTCCCCCAGAGATAACTGCTGTTCTCCCCTCTGCTACCGCAGGGTCTCTGGGCGGGTTCTGGAAGTGCCAGCGAGTGTCCGAGTTTGTGCCTGGCTCTCTTGCTCTGTGGCGGAGGAAGCCGAGGGGCAGAGGGGGTGCTGGCCCCGCCGGCGCCTCCCAGCGGGTCTGTCTGAGGCCTGCCTCCCCTCGGGTGTCCCCGGAGCCAGATGGGCCAGTGGCTGGTGGTCCCCGAGGCAGGGCCCCTGTGCGGACCCTCAGCGAGCCTCGGGCTGTCCCTCCCGTCCCCTGGCCCCCGCTGTGTGGTGGGAGTCTGCACTGGACAGTCCTCCCCTTGGTTCCACACGGGCCACGGGGTACGGGGGGTGGACGGCCTCTCCGCTTTGAGCTGTGCCGTCTTTTGCTCCTAGAGGGGCCTGCGCTGACGAGGCGCCGGGGGCCGGTGGGCCGGCAGCGCAGGTGGAATCCCCGCCGTGCCCCTGCGCGGCTCTGAGAGCAGGGGGGTGCCCGAGACCCACCCAAGCCGGCATGTGGGGCTCCTTTCCTCGCCGGCCCGGCCCGGCCTTGGCCTGCAGACCCGCAGAGGCCGGCTGACGCGGCGGGGTGGGGTGCTCAGGGGCAGGGCCGGGGGACCCCTGGCTGATGAACCGGACCCCGCCTGGCATTCTGAGAGATGTGATGGAGGCCGGAGCGCCTCGCCGGGCTCTTGGCCACTGGCCTGTGTGTAGGGACATCTTGGGAGGGAGTTTGGGGTGGGCAGCGTCACAGAAGTATGTACCATTGGGGTTGCTGGACACACGAGGGCACCCCCATCGCTGGGGCCGCCAGAGCTCAGCCCTGCGACACCTGGACCCCTTGGCTTCCCAGAGGCCTCCTCTCTGCCGCATCCCTAAACATCCTCTCCACCTGTGGCCACGCCGGCTGGCAGGTTTGCCAGTCCCTGCTGACAGCCCTCTCTGCCCGGGAAGCCGGGACTGAGCGCTGCGGCCACGGCCACCCAAGGAACCTCACTGGCCAGCCTGGCCCCTGCTTTGCCTCCCGCCACCCCACAGTCGGCTCTGAGCTTCTTCCGGTCATGGAAGTGTCGGTTTGCACCTAAGCTCTTTAGGGATGAGGAGCTCACAGATGTCGGGTGGCAGGTGGAGCACGGTCCCCTGTGTAGCGGTTGTAGCTGTCACTCCCGAGGCCCTCCCAGCAGGTGGCCTCCTCTCCCCCGGCCCCAGCCCTGCCCTCTCCCCCAATCCGCTGTCCCCTGTGGGCACCTTCCCAGCACAGCCCTCCTTTTCCCATGGAAGCAAGGAGGTTTGAAGGTTGAGGATAATCGAAAACCCAAACCCAAATGCGGTTCTTTACACACAGGGGCTGTGTCGCGTCCTCACCATTGCTGTGGGGTCTTCTCCAGGCCTTGGCATAGGCTGCGGGCTCTCTGGGGCTGCCCCAGGCCCCGGGCCCCCGGCCCCCGAGCGTCTCTGGCCCCTCAGGGATGTCCGCCTCCACCCTGTGGCCCCGAAGAATTACTGTTGTCTCCTCTTTCCCTTGGGCCTCTCTGCGGCCGGCTCCCTGCGTAGACTCCAGTTCCAGGCCCTCGTGGCCCGGGGTTGCCATGCTGACCGGCCCAGCGGGTGGGAGCTGCCAGCTCTGCCCCCCGCCCCAGGGGTCAACCCCGCTGCCCTCTGCCCTCTGCTCCCTGCTGTGCTTCCATCGAGGCGCCTCAGCATTGCCTTGGCCGTATTTGCATAGAGAAATAGAAATCAAGGTCTGATTTCGTGTGGTATGTCAGTTTGCCGAGAGGGGCCTCGCCACTCCCGGTGGTCGGGGACAGCCACGCACGCTCGCCCGTGGGCTTGCCGCTGGTGGCTGCTGCCGCTCGGTCTAAACTGAGCCTGTCTATAACGAGACCTTTCCGGCGCCTCCGCCGGCTCCCGGCCCCGCTGTGACAGAAACAGCACCTGCCTGGCATCTCCGAGGGGGCCGAGCCTACGCTAGGATTGCTGTGGACAACGGACTCCTTTTCCCATTTCCCACACCTTTCCTGTAGTGCTTTATCTGCTGAACACACGGGCACTCGTCAGACCCATGTTGGACGGGTGCCGGGAGGGGCCTTGCCGCGGTGGCGTGGAGGGGCCGTCTCCCCGTGCGGTTTCCTCTCTCGTGTGCCCCCTGCACCCCCAGATGGCAGCGGTGCTGTCTGCGCCCCAGCCTGGCTCGGGGAGGGAGCCGGGTGACGTCTGCCGAGAGAGTGGGTCAGGGGTGGCGTTTCCTGGCCTGCGTGTTGGGGCGTGGGGGTGGTCCACCCTCTGTGCAAACCCAGAGAGTGACCCCTCCAGCCAGGAGACCCCACCGCACCATCTGGTTTCTCTTCTGCAGGCTGGCTTTGTGTGTGTGTGTGTGTGTGTGTGTGTATGGTTTCTCCCTGGGACGTGGCTTCCGGGCTCCAGTTCCTGAGCAGTGACGTGGCAGGTTCAGTCCCATCCAGAGGTCCCCGACCTTGGCCAGCAGAGCCTGGGCCCCTCTGGGGCTCCCCGGTGCAACATGTGCCGGCAGAGTGTTGCCGTGTCCTCTGGAAGCTGCTGACTTGGGGCCTGAGTCACCGCCGCCTCCCTGGGGGCAGCGGGGTGGGGGAAGGGCAGGCTGGGTGGCTGGGAGGGATGGGTGTGGCCTGAGCCACCCGAGGGCTGCATTCCAGAACCGGGCCTGGCCCGCCTGCCGTGGGAGAGGCCGGGGAACAGCCCGTGGACAGTGTGGCCGCTGGGCCACGGTGAGGGTGCTGTGGCCGACGCCTGTCTGCGTCCCGCCTCTGCTGCTCACGGGCTGCCGGTGGTGGGGTCCCCCAGCCTGGGTAAAATGGGGACGGTGGTAGCAATCCCACCTCCCAGGGCTGCTGCGGGGTCAGATGGGAGAGGGTGTGCCCAGCTGTGGTCATCAAAAGTGACCTAGGTGCCGGGCGTGGGCAGGAGGTGGGACCAACAGGCAGTGGCCCGGCCAGAGTCCAGGGCTGAGGGCGGCAAGGCCACTCTGGGCGGGTCGGGAAGGCTCCTGGCACACACCTGAGGTCAGGGAGCGGGTGGGTGCATTCCAAGAGCTGGGGAGGTGCACAGGATCTGGGGACCCTGGCTTGCAGGGGCCGAGAGGAGCAGGGCCAGGGGGAGGGTGTGACGTGGGGCAGATCCGTGGGATCTAGTGACAGGGGAGGACACACAAGGATCACAGATCACAGGAAAATACCTAATCCACGATTCCCGGTGACAGGGAAAGGCCACCCCTGCGAGTTCTGTCTCACGGGCACCTGCAGGGGTCCTGTCTGCACAACGTCTGAAGAGCTGAATGGACGGAAGGGAGATTAGATCTCTGTCTTCCAAAATTGTTCTTGAGAATCTGCTTTTGCAGAGTTTTGAGTAAACAGCAGGAGCACGAGCCGCGGCCTCGGCCACATCTGAGCATCTGAGGACGGAGTCAGATGATTCCTTCTCCAGGGACGGCAGGAAGCCGAGTCGTGGGCTGTGACGTCCTCGCAGTGTCTGGTATCCACCTGCTGCCGCTTTTGTTATCAACTATTTTTTTTTCTTTGCGCCCCTTCAGTTCAGTGAGCTACGTGGCCTCGTGGCTGACTCCCCTTCTCTTTCTTGGGGCTGCCACGCCGACTCCCTGCTCTCCTCCCCCCTTTTCCCTTCTCTCTTTCTCTCTCCCCCTCCTCTAAAAGGACAAACCTTTTCTACGTTTGTATCTTTATTTCTGCACCTGTGCCCTGAATACCTACCAGTCCTTCCACCCTGACGAGTGGGGGTGTGAGTGTGAGTCCGTGAGTGTGAGCAGGAGAGTGCGCGTGTCGGGGTCAGGGGTCAGGGGTCAGCCTTTGCTCCCTGCTAAGGGCAGCCCGGGCCACTGCCCAGCCCCCGGGGGGACCGTGGCCCTGCTGGGTGCCTGGCAGTGGAGGCAGCGGCCCCCTGGGGCATTTGGCTGAGGGTGAGGCAAGCTTAGGCTTATGCACAGCTGGCAAAGGATTGGGGACCCCTGGGCGAGTGTCCCCCACTGTGTTGCCCTCGTCTGCGGCCCCTGTTCCCCGTTCAGCCCAGGGCCCTGTAGAGAAGCCGGAACACCCGGGACCCCGCCAGGAGGCCTCCGCAGTCCTTTCTGGGACCTGGGCCTGCGATGGCCAGAGCTCCAGGCCGGGCCAGGCCCGGGACACTCGGGGCTTTGTTTCCTTCTGGCCCTGCGGGGCAGCTGAGCTGCGGCCTGGCCTTGTCATCGTCCTCACTGATGTGGTTGTGGGCCAGCTGCCCACGGCCCAGAGCACACAGCACCCCACACCCCCTTCCCTCCCCCAGGACCCCCCCACCCTCCCAGGAGCCAGCTTGGTGGGGGACTTCATTGTTCCCAACCTACAGATGCACAAACTGAGGCTCAAAGCAGGGAGCAGCTGGCAGCAGACCTGAGGGCAGCCGGTGGCAAGGCTGGAGTGTGCCCAGCCAGGGGACAAGGCCTCTGGGCATGGCTGTGGGGGCCTCTGGGGGGCTTGAGAGGGGCCATAGCCAAGAAACAGCTGGACCCACCTGGCTCAGGCCAACCACGGCCTCCCAGCGGGGCCTCTCGCTGGGTCTGGCCGTCCTGGGCACCAGGCACCTGCACAGGCCCGACAGGGCGGGCGTCCCATGCTGGGGTCCGGAGTCCCAGACACCCCCTGGGTGAGCCACTTGGGCTCCTGGAGTCTCAGTCTCCACAGCTGTCAACCAGGACAGTGGGGAGGGCGGGGGCTGGGGGTGGCCCGCAGCCTGTCATACCTCGGGGGCTGCTCGGTGCCAGGGCCCAGCCCAGAGCAAAGGGAGGAGGATCGAGGAGGCCGAGGGGAGGGGGACACAGGGACCCTGGGGGGCTCCCAGGACTGGCTGAGAGGGGGTTTCTGGGGTTCCACTGAGCTGAGAGTATCTCGGGGGGCTTCTGGAGAAGCTCTGTGGAGGGGGTCCCCTGCTCAGAGCAAGACCAGGCTCCACGTTGGGGGGCCAGTGTCCTGGGGGACTCCTGGGTGGGCTCAGGCCTGTGTGCCCGGGTCCTGCAGTGCCCCACGCGGGCCCAGCCGGCTTTTGGACTTTCCTTCGGCCCCCCGGTCCCCCTCAGGCTCAGCCCTCCCTGTTGGGCCAGAGTCGCCACTGGCAGCTGAGAAGCCACATGGACGCACCTGTGTGTCCTCGAGAACCGGGCCGCAGCCCCCCCCACCTGGGCCTCCCCACTGCACTGCCGGTGTGGGTGGGGCACGAGGGGCGAGTGGCTGGGCCCCCAGGGTCCGCCCAGCCTGGGGACAGGCGGCCCTTTCCTACCCAGGCCTGGGTGGCGAGGCCTGCCCACTCCTCAGCCCAGCATTCCCAGCTGCAGTTGCAGGGAGGGGTGCTGGGCGCCTGGGGGCCCCGTGGGGCGGGGGAGGCAGGCTGCTTGCCGCTGTGTGGGGGCCGAGGAGGCAGCTGCCTTCCCGAGTCACGCTCCGGAAAATGAAGGAAATGGAGTTTCCGTGCCATCTGTCTCCTCCTTGGGAGGAGGAGGAGGAAGGGAAGGAGGGAGGGGGCCCAGAGCAGGGCTGCAGGGGCGGGAGGGGCACAGCGGTGAGGGTGGGTGGCTCTTCCCAAAGTAGCTCTGGCTTCAGCCCCCAGAGGGGCCTCGGCCAGTCGATGGGGAGGGGGCGCTTGGCGCCCTGCAAGGCAGAACAAGGCCATGCCACGGCCCAGCTAGGAGCTCCTCAGGGATCCCCTGCCACTCCCTGGGACCTCCCAGCTCTCCTGAGCCCCAGGTGATGAGTGCCAACCACCCTGGGTGCTGTGTGGCCCAGGTGTCCCTGTCCCCAAGGCCACGGGACCTTGGCTCCAAGCCTCTGACCAGCCCCAGCCTCCCAATCCCCACAGGCCTGAGACAACCGCCCCCTGGCTGCACCGTCCCAGGCAGCTGTAGGGCAAGTGGGGTGACTCTAGAGGGGACCCGGGCTCCTGCCTGTCCAAGCCAGGGGTGAGGCCCTCCCCGCTGGGCAGTCCCGGGCACACTGCCTCTCCCTCCTGGGGTCAGCAATCCCCCCACCGAGCTACCTGCACATGGGGCCCCCCCTGGGCCCAGGAGGGAAAGGGACTTCCCAAACCCCTTAGTGCCACCGGGGGTCTCTGCCCAGCCACCAAAACTGGAGCTGGGCGAGATGAGTCATCTCCGGGGAAGAGTGTATCGGGCATGTTTGCACAGCGGCCTCTGCTGAGACCAAAGCTGACACGGCGCGCACAGCTGAAAGCCCTCCCGTCCCTGCCTCTCTGGAGCGGAGGGACCCGCAGCCAGCAGGAGCCCTGGGCGGGCTGTCCTGGGCAGCCCTGCTGCTGTGTGTGGCACCTTCACGAGCACGCACAGGTGGCCAGCATTGCCAGGGGCAGAGGCCTGGCCTGGGGGCTGGGCCAATGCCGCAGGAGGCGGGGCGGGGTGGGGAGCCCGGTCACGACGGGCCGTCCCTGCCTGCCTTCCGTCTCACCCTGGTCACGACCCCACCCTGGTCACGCCGTCCCCTCCTCCAGGCTGGCGCCAGGTCTGTCCCTTGCCTTGGGGCCTGGGAGGAAGGGCAGTGCTGTTCGTGAGAAAATCCTGGGGACGGTTGGAGTCCCACGACACCCTGCACAGCCTGTGAGGTGCCAGGGCCAGGGAGGGCGCGATGCCGCGCGTGGGAAAGCACAAGCCTTGGCCGGAGGGGCCGCTGTCCCAGGCAGGGCGGGCGCTGCAGCCCCCTGTCTGCGGTGCCGAGTCCTCCCCGTCACGCCCTGCTCACGTCCGGCAGCGCCGTGTGCCTTGCTCACTCCAGGCTGTTTGAAAAATAATCCAATGTAATCTTTAAAAATCCTATGCATTTGGCAACACTGTTGTCTGCATTTACAGTTGCAAATGCCGAGGAGAGGCCGGGAACTTGCGCAAGCTCAGCTCGCTGGCAGGGGCTAAACCGGGACCACAAAAGACCGGCTTTATTATTTTGAAAAAGGCTTGTTAGTAAACATCAATTCATGCAAAAAATACAAAAAAGTCTCTGAAAGTCACTTTAAATCCAACCACTACGAAATAACCGTGGCTCAGTTGCTAACCTGGCTGCAGACTGCTCGCGCGGCAGGGGCAGGTGATGGTCAGGCTTCGTTTGGAAATAAAATATCAAATTTTATTTCATGTGGATTTAAATGGACACAATCACTGCATTTCAGATAAATATTTTATCACAGCAAAAGATACTGGTTCCTAAAAATCTCTCGAGATTTAAAAAAAATGACAAACATTAAGTGGCTGGGCCATTATGTTCACGTAACCATGTACTTTGCAATTGGCACTGTCTTGTGATCCCGCAGGAGAACCGGGAGGGGCTGTCTCCCGCCTGCCCCCACGTCCCCTCCCTCCTCTTCTCCCCAGATGTGCCGGCTAAATGATCGTTTTAGCAAACTTTTCCTTGACGTGTCAGGGAGCCGCAGAAGGGTGCATCCGACGCTCGCGGAGAGCTCGAGCACTTCTGCAGACGCGCCGTCACCGCACGGGCGAGGACAGAGCACGGCCAGCCCACGTCACCCCTCGGTGCCCCGCCGGGGAGCCTCCCTTTCGTACCTCCCTGAAAGGAACCACGGGCTCTCTCGTGCCTGAGCTCAGCGCGAGGTCTGCGGGGTTGTCCCTCGGTCTGCGGGGTTGTCCCTCGGTCACTGTCATTGCTGAACACCGTCCCATGGGGTGAACAGCCCCCAGCTCCTCTGTCCCTCTGCAAGCCACGGGCACTCGAGTGGCTCCCGGCTCTTGGCTCCGAGGTTGCCACGAGCCTGTTAGCGCAGCCTGACCTCCGGCGAGCGCGTGCGGGCATCGCGGCCGACGTCCCGGCAGCGGGTCTGCCCGTGTCCAGCTGTCAGAAACCGTCCAGCGCTTTCCCACAGCCGTCATTGTAACTTCCACCGTCACCGCGGCAGGGGAGGGTCCTGGGCGTGCCACATCCGTGCCTGTCCCCAGCTTCTGCTGTTTTCCTGTTGACCCGTCTAGTCTATGGGCTGTGATAGTACGTGGTGATTTTGATTTGCATTTTCATGATGGCCAATGACATTAATATCTTTTTACGTTTGCTGACCCCTGGACTCTTCTCTTCGGGGACACATCTCCGAGTCTTCTTGCCCATTTGCTCTGCGTTGTCTGTCCTGCTGTGGATTTGCAGGAGAGGGTCCTCCGCCCCTTGCTGCCCACGTGTGCTGAGAAGTCCCCACCTTCTCCCTGTGGTGGCTGTGCTTGTCCTTTTCCCTAGAGCTGAAACGCTGCAAGATGGTACCAGTCTTGTCCGTACCGTCTGCATTTGATGAAATTTGCCCACATATTTTACCTTTTCTGGTATTGTTTTTCTACATGGTCATGTTTGCATCTGGGATCATTTTCCTTTTGTCCAAATACATTTCATTTAGTATTTATTCCTTTGGTCTGAAAAGTCTTTATGTCACTTGCATCGCGAAAGTCTATTTTTGCCGGGTGTAGAATTTTAGGTGGGCTGTGTTTTTGCTTTCGGCACCCAAAAAACACATTTCTTTGTCTTCCAGCTTCTGTCAGATCTTTGTCGTGACCAGAGGTCCCACCCTTGTGCTTCTTGGTATGTCTGGTGGCTTCAAGTTACATCCTGCACTTTGTGAACCATGTGTTGTAGGATTCTGTTATCTTCCTCTTGAGATTATTCAGTTCACTGAATTTTTGTGGTTTTGTTTCCTCAGGCAGTTGACCTCAGAGAACTCGCACTGTGGACACCGTCTCCTCTGTGCTGGCTGGCAGGCCAACCTCCGCTCAGTTACCCGGGCTGCTTGGAATGTGTCCTGTGTGCAGCTCAGGGTCTGTCGCAGATGTGAGCAGAGTTTGTTACGCAGCATTTGGGGATCCCTCTCTGCGGCTTTGTCCTGTCTGGGATTTCTCCGCACTTTCCAGCTGCTGTGGTCTCCTCAGATTCTGTCCTCTGCTTCTTCAGGTCAGTGAGCCTGTGGGTTCCGTCAGGGTCCTAGCCGCCCTGCAGGGAGCCCTGCCCTCTGGGGAGCCCCACCCTCCGGGGTGCCCCGCCCTGCGGGGAGCCCCGCCCTCCGGGGTGCCCTGCCCTGCGGGGAGCCCCGCCCTCTGGGGAGCCCTGCCCTCTGGGGAGCCCCACCCTGCGGGGAGCCCTGCCATCCGGGGTGCCCTGCCCTCCAGTGGAGAAGCACAAAATGGGCCTTCACTGAGCCACCCCCTCTCCTGTGTGTCGGTCCCCTAAGTCTCCCCCTAAGTCTCTCAGTGCCATCGACAGTTGCTTCTATGTTTTTGTTTGTTTTGTTTGGTTTTGCTTTTAGAGAGAAGGTCTTGCTCTGTCACCCAGGCTAGAATGCAGTGGCGTCATCACAGCTCACTGCAGCCTCAAACTCCTGGGCTCAAGTGATCCTCCTGCCTCAGCCTCCCTCCCAAGTAGCTGGGACTACAGGCGTGTGCCATGATGCCAGGCTAATTTTTACAATTTTTTTTTGTAGAGACAGGTTCTCACAATGTTGTCCAGGCTGGTTTTGGACTCCTGGCCTCCAGCGATCCTCCCACCTTGGCCTCCCAACGTGCTGGGATTACAGGCTGAGCCTCTATGCCCGGCCAGACTTTTCTGTTCTGTGCAGCAATTGCAGCTGTTATTTGCACAAGAGCTAGTCTACCTGGAGCCGCTCGGCCATTACTGTGCGCCAAAGTCTCAGGCAGTTAGGACGCGTGGGCGGGTGGGGCAGATCCCGGGCAGCCCTGGAGTGCAGTTCGCGGTTTGGTGAGGCTGGTTTGAGACTTGGTCTGTTCGGGTTTCCACTGGGAGCCTGGCAGGTCTTGGTCCCCCGAACTCTGAAAGGCTGCAGGAAGTTCGGTTCTGCCCTCCAGAGGTGCTGGGCTCGGCTCCTGCGCTTCCTGCTGCACCCAGCGCTGAGATGCTATGTGCTCTCAGGGGAGGGGGGTGGGGACCCACAGTGTGCTTGTCACCCTTGCAGTCTCTAATCTTGCCACTTCCCCCACGACAGGGGGAAGCTTTGCTGATTTCTTTCCCCCACTGTGGCTCCCTGCCTGGGCCACGCCCAATCCTCTGCCTTAAGTGGCAAATGTCCCCCAGGAAAGAGAACTGTGGATCACCTGCTCATCGGGACAGTTCCTCCTTCTCTGGAGTCTTAGTTCCTCACGTCCTTGCGGCCTCCACAGCTCTCTGGTATCTCAGCAGTGACATTTTGTGATAGGTCTGGCCGTGTCTGCAGCGTGGTGGCCTTCCCTGTGGGACCTGCCCTTCCCTGCTGGAAGCGGAAGTCTGTTCACTGTTTTCGTGTTGTTGAGTTTGTCCGCACGCTGCCCCCACAGCTCGGCCTCAGAGGGAAGTCGAGTGGCTCTGCTGTTCCCCTGCAGCCCCCACCTGCCAGCTTCTCCCGCTGACGACCCCGACCCCGGCAGGCTGGACTGCGAGGCCCATTCAGGGTTGAAATCGCTGCTTTCCCGGAAGGCGCTAAAAACACCCTTTAAAATGCAAGTCTTTTGCCCCGGCAACACCAATCCTGGAACTGTATCTAAGACCGTAATTTAGATGGTGCCCAAAGATCAAGCCATTAGGATGTTTGGGGCACTACTGTTTAGAATGTTTTTTTTTTTTTTTTTTTTTTTTTGAGACAGAGTCTCACTCTGTTGCCCAGGCTAGAGTGAGTGCCGTGGCGTCAGCCTAACTCACAGCAACCTCAAACTCCTGGGCTCAAGCGATCCTCCTGCCTCAGCCTCCCGAGTAGCTGGGACTACAGGTATGCGCCACCACGCCCGGCTAATTTTTCTATATATATATTTTTAGTTGTCCATATAATTTCTTTCTATTTTTAGTAGAGACGGGGTCTTGCTCTTGCTCAGGCTGGTCTCGAACTCTTGACCTTGAGCGATCCACCCGCCTCGGCCTCCCAGAGTGCTAGGATTACAGGCGTGAGCCACCGCGCCCGGCCTGTTTAGAATGTTGAATGAAAAACCCCAGAAACAGTCAATGTCTGAAAACAGGTGGATTTGTTGGAAAAGCTTGGTTTATACGCAGGGCATAATGTACAATTGTTAGGGACACAGGGGCAGAGTCCGTGGAAGTGCGACCCTGGTGTGTGGCTGATGGAGGCCGGTGGGGGGGGGGGGTGGGGGCCGCAGCCTGTGCCGCGTGACTGCCTTGGTGCGAGGAGGCTTCTGCGGCTGCGGGCCGCGTCGTCACGGTGATCGGCACTGGGCTGCAGCCGGTGCTACGCGGTATTCTTTGTCTGTATTTTCTGACTTTTTAAAACACTATGTTTTTGAGATATTTACATATAGTAGAATGCATAGACCTAAAGTGTATGAGTTTTGACAAATACATAGGCCGGTGCAAGCCTCACCGAGGACGGGACGTGGAGCACCCTGCCCCTCGGCGGGGCCCTGCGCCTCCTTCTAGTCCACGGACACAGATTCATCAGGGAAACATGTTTTATAAGAGCGAAGTTGTGTCTCCAGCCTGGGCTCTCAGGGTGATTTAATCACGATGCTCTGTAGCCAGGTGGGTGTTGGGGACAGTGGCACCTCCCTCCTGCCCCAGTGTCCCCAGCCGGGCCTCGGGGAGGAAGGAGGCCCTGCCGCAGGAGGGCCCAAGGGAGCCCCATGGCCACCGAGGCTGCCCCTCCTCCATCCCAGTGCCATTTCGGGGTCACCTGGCTGGGGGACAAAAGGCTTTTGTACCAGGGACAACATCTTCCTGCCGCAGGGGTGGGCGGGAGAGCAGGCCACATTCCGGGAGGTGGGGGTGGCCAGGACACAAGGCCTTTCTTCCCGAGCAGCCGGCGGAATGTTGGCCGGTTCTCAGGACACAGCTGGGGCCGCGGTGGCTGCAGGGTGGCACTTCCAGCCAGCCCCACAGGCAGCGGCCAGTGGGGGTGGGGGTCACTCCTGCCCCAGGGCTAGAGAGGGGCTGAGTTTGGGGGCAGGGGCAGTGCCTGGACTCAGCTACCTTGGGCCGCTGGGCCTTCTGCCAGCCAGGTGCCAGGGCTTAGGGACCGGCACGGTGCCAGGGCCCGCCGGGTGGCAGTGACGGTCCCTGGCGGAGGGTTTCCAGGCGATTCTCGGGCTCCTGCTCTAGTGCGTCCCCTCTGCCCCCGTCCTGGTTCTGCAGAGCTCATGGCAATGGGGTCAAAAGGCCACGGTCCCTCCTCCACACTCAGCAGGCAGCGGCCTGCTGGGAGGGGAAGGGACCAGTCCTGGGGACCTGTGGGCCACGGGAGAGCCTGCGAGCAAACACGCCTGCCGGCAGCAGGAGTGATTCTCCGGTCAGAGTGAGAAATCGGGCCCCTCTGCTAAGGTGACCCGGACTGACTTATCTACCAGGCTGCTGGGAACCTTGGTCTTCCTAAGCTGGGAGAGCACTTGCCCCTCTGCGCCCTGGACCCCTCCCACATCTTCCTGTGGTCGTCAGATCTGGACGGAGGAAAAGGCCAAGAGGCCCAAGAAGGCTGTGTGTGCATGTGTGCATGTGTGAGCGTGTGTACATGTATGTGTGCATGCGGGTGTGTGTGTGTATGTGTGTGCATGTGTGTGGGCGTGTACATGTATGTGTGTATGTGGGCGTGTGTGTGGATGTGTGTGCATGTGTGTGGGCGTGTACATGTATGTGTGCATGCGGGTGTGTGTGTATGTGTGTGCATGTGTGTGGGCGCGTACATGTATGTGTGCATGCGGGTGTGTGTATGTATGTGTGCATGTGTGTGGGTGTGTACATGTATGTGTGCATTCGGGTGTGTGTGTGTATGTGTGTGCATGTGTGTGGGCGTGTACATGTATGTGTGCATGCGGGTGTGTGTATGTATGTGTGCGTGCATGTGTGTGTGGGCAAGTGCGTGTGTGCATGTGTGTGTGTGTTGGGACGGGGTGGTCCCAGCCCCCTTGATGGCATCAGCCCCTCAGCAGGGCCCACCCTCCCGGTGTCTCCCCACGCCCTCCCACCGCAGCCCAGGAGGGTGCCCTGGCCAATCCACGCTGCCCAGGCAGGTCTCCGGGACCCTCTTTAGCCAGGCACAGGTGTCTACTTCGCCTGGGCTGGGACACTGTCAGTCCACGGTGACATTCCCAACACACACGGGCGAGTGGCGCTTCTGGAGGCCGCAGTCCCCGCAGTCCAGGGCACCCCAGGGCCCACCTGCAGATGTGGTTTCCCGCAGAAATGCCTCCTCAGTGCCAGGAATCGTGGGGGATGGGGGCTCCTTCCCGGGAGACTTGGGGATCCCCAGCAGGGAGGCGAGGAGGGATTTAGGGGGTGCCCAGCGGGAATCCCCCGGGCTGTGGGCTCGTCTGGAGCGGGAGCTGGAGGAGGGCAGCGAGGGTGGGCGGAGGGAGGCTCTGCGCCTGCGCGGGCGTCGGCCCCAAGGCCAGCGGCGGAGGCCGTGGGTGCCGGAGTGGGGGCTCGAGGAGAGCAGGTCTCCAAGCCCCAGGCTGGGGATGACTGATTGGGGGGGTCCTGGGGTTAGGGGCACATCACTCCCCCTCCTCCGCTCTCGGGAGGGCGTGGGCCCAGGTCTCGGGCCAGCGCAGGCCGACACGGCGGAGCACGACCCGGCGGAGAGTCTCCTCCCGGGGCAGCGCCACTGCCGGGAGCACTGCTGCTGGACGCACGGACGGAGGACGTAAGACAAGCAGGAAACAGAGGGAAGCAGACGCCATAGACCCGCGCACGTCGACAAAGGAGGACAGTGTTTAGAAGAAGAAGGGAATCGTTAAAAAAGAACCTAGTTTAATGGAAATGTTTGGTTTGACAAAGCTGAAATAACTAACACAATAGACTGACCAAGTACCAGGAGCAGCAGGCTGGGCGCAGCTGGCAAGCACACAGGTGAGGGGCAGGGCCAGGGGCAGGGGGCAGGGGCAGGGGTAGGGGCAGGGGGCAGGGGCAAAGGGCGAGGGGCAGGGGCAGGGGGCAGGGGCAAAGGGCGAGGGGCAGGGGCAGGGGGCAGGGGCAAAGGGTGAGGGGCAGGGGGCAGGGGGTGAGGGGCAGGGGCAGGGGGCAGGGGGTGAGGGGCAGGGGCAGGGGGCAGGGGCAAAGGGCGAGGGGCAGGGGCCAGGGGCAGGGACCAGGGGCCAGGGGCCAGGGGCAGGGGCCAGGGGCAGGGGCAGCCCCAGACTCAATGACAGCTCACCTGAAGGTGGTTAGACTTTCCGACCGTGAGGCAGTCACATGTGTTCTCCATGCTTTTCAGCACGGTCTGGTGAGGCCCCACACAGCCGTCCTGGTGTTTAATTTCAGTAAATTACATAGGATGTTCAACGCTTCATTATAAAATAGGCTTGTGTTAGAGGATATTGCCCAACTGTCGGCTAATGTGTGCGTTCTGCGCACGTTTAAGGTAGGCCAGGCCCCTCTGGGACACGTGACATTCGCTGTCCTGTCTCCTTAGGACTCGCCGGACAGTTTCTCAGCTTTCTTGTCCTGACTCTCCGGCAGTTTTGAGGAGTCCTGCTCAGGTATTTTGTAGAATGTGCCTCACTTGGGATTTTTCTGCCATTTTTCTCAGGATTAAACTGGAGTGACGGGCTTTTGGACTGCTCTTTTTAATTTCAGTCTCACCGTATGTCAACAGAAAAGAACCCAAACTCTGTAAAATAATTTAAAGCGGTTTATTCTGAGCCAAGTGTGTGGGACCGTGGCCTGGAGAGCCACGCCCAGGGAGCTCCAGCAAGTGGTCTGGCCGTGGTTGAGTCACAGTTTGGTTTCATGCATTTCAGGGAGACAGGAATTACATAATTAAAGTCGTAAACCAAGACATGGAAGGCGTATGTATATTGGTTTGGCCTGAAAAGGCAGGGCATCCAAAGTGGGGCATTGCAGGTTTTTTTTTTGAGACAGAGTCTGGCTCTGTCACTCTGGGTAGAGAGCGTCATCGTAGCTCACTGCAGCCTCCAACTCCTGGGCTCAAGCGACCCTGTAGCTGGGACTTCAGGCGTGACCCCCCCCCATTATAAGTTATAGGTGGGTTTAAAGACTCTTTGATTTGTAATTGGTTAAAGAAATGAAGCTTTGTCTAAAGGCTTGAAATGTTTTAAATTAAGATAAGGAAGTCTAATCAGAGCCAAGCCACCTAACCTGCCACTGAAGTGTGGTTTAAGCTTTGTCATTGCATGGCCTTAGGCCTGTTAGTGAGTCACAAGGACATCTCCAAGAAGGGAAGGGGCATGACACACATGTCCTACTTCCCGTCTCAGGGCCAGCAGCCCGGCTTGAGGGTTTCTGGGGTGCCCTTGGCCAAGAGGGCGTCCGTTCAGTCAGCTGGGGGCTCAGGGTTCTACTGTAGTTCACAGCTGTCGTTCCCGTTTCCACTCATTTCCAAGGTCACTTAAGGTCGGTGCCTCCCTCCCCCGCCCAGGGAGGCTGTTTCCTCCTACTGTTTGTGACACGGTGAGATTCCATCTGGGACACCTCAGCCTCCTAACTGGTTATTAGAGTTCGCACACGGTAAGGTTCCCCGCTCTGCGTGGAGCTCCGTGGGGTTGAGAGACGCCTGGTGTGAGGGCGGCCTTGAAAGAAATAACAGGAAGATCCCTAATCCACGATTCCCCGTGACAGGGAAAGGCCAGCCCTGCGAGTTCCGTCTCACGGGCACCTGCAGGGGTCCCGTCTGCACGACGTCTGAAGAGCTGAATGGACGGAAGGGAGATTAGATCTCTCTCTTCCAAAATTGTTCTTGAGAATCTGCTTTTGCAGAGTTTTGAGTAAACAGCAGGAGCACGAGCCGCGGCCTCGGCCACATCTGAGCATCTGAGGACGGAGTCAGATGATTCCTTCTCCAGGGACGGCAGGAAGCCGAGTCGTGGGCTGTGACGTCCTCGCAGTGTCTGGTATCCACCTGCTGCTGCTGCTTTTGTTGTCAACTGACAGCCGTCACTACTTTTTTCTCTCCTCGTCTCCATAAGAGCAGCGAGCCACTTGGCCTCGCTGGCTGCGGCCACCCCCTTCGCTCTTTCTCCCCTCTAAGAAGATAAAATAAACTTTTTTCTTTTACATATCTTAATCTCTGCGTGAGAAATCTTCCTCCGCCCGCGCCGTGAGCACCCACTTAGCCTTTCCTCCCCAACACGTAGCGTCCCGTGTCCGCCATTACAGTGTCATACGGATTTGTTTTACGGCCCTAAAATGTCCCCTGTGCCCCCCGTGTCCGGTGCTCTCCTCTTCCCCAGACCCCCGGCCACCACTGATCTGTTTTCCTAAACGTATTCTATGGTGGGTTTTGGTGAACAACTTTACCAAGTTGGAAATGTTTCATTTGCCTCTTTTCCTACTTTGCTGAGAGATTTTTTTGAAAGTCACAACTTCATCCCTTGAGAAAATGACATGCTTCTTGCCCGTAATGTAGTCAGGTGGGATCCGCATTGACTGGATGCTGTTATGGAACCTTCCTGAACCCCCGGGAGAAGCCCTGGGATCGTCAGGGTCCCAGCAGGGAAGAGATTCACATCCAGGTCGGGCTACCTGCAGGAGGGTTAATAACGGGGCTCCATAAAGGTGCTGGCAGCCCATGGAGACCTCGAGGGACAATGCACGGCCCGGGGCTGGCCAAAGGCATGACTGGGGAGAGAAGTTTCTGGAACATCACGGAGAGTGGTCTGGAGAGAGGGGCAGGTGGAGAGGAGCCCTGACACTCCTGGGAGGCCCCACACACTCACCTGTCTACCTGCTGGTCACGCCAGCTCACTGAGCATGCCCAGCAGAGCGGGGACAAGACTCACTGTTATGGCCCGTAATTCTCACAGATGGGTGTGTTCATCCTACACCCTCCCAGTCAGAGCCTCATTTGGGCTTAAAAGAAAAGGTTTATTTTTTAGGAAATCAGCAAACATACAATAAACTTTACATGGAAGGACACAGGTCAAAGGCAGCTCAGATGGCTTCGGAGAGGAGACCAGGGAGGGCTGGGCCCGGACGGGGCTGGGGGGCCCGGAGGAACCCCCGGGTCTGAGGTCTGCGGAATCCACACTCGGGCTTGAGGGAGGGAGTGAGAGCAGAGGCCGAGGGCCACACGGGGCCACTGCGCCCCACGTTCCTGGGCTCTGAGTCCCCGCCCTGCCGTGGGTCTCAAAGTCTGGGGTCCAGCGCACCCGCCAGGCCCGCACGATCCCCGCGGTGCGCACCAGGCGCGGGACCCTGACGGCGCTGTCACAGTCCAGCAGCCCCGGGTGGGCACCGTTCCCTCCGCTTCCCTGGGAGCAAACTGAGGCTCTGAGGGGTGGTGGCTTCCTGGGCAGGGGAGGCCAGGACCCTGCCCAGACCCTGGGACCACCCGGCCTCTGCTGTCCCCTCCAGGCCCGCAAGGCAGAGAGGGGTGAGGTGACGGTTCACGGAGCCTGTTTGTGGCTTCACCTGCAAACTGTAAAGCCCCCGACAAGCAGGGAAGCCGGAGGCCGAGGCCCGGCGGGCATCTGGGTGTCCATGGGCCCCCCAGGACGTGCTGCCTCAGTTTACCTCTATCATGATGGCCCCCAGTGTGGGCCAGAGCGGTTCCATGAAAGGAGCCCTGCAACCCTGCACCTGGCTTCTAGTTTCCAAAGTGGGGTGCCCCCTCCCCCAAGGCAGAGGGCCCGTGGCTGGGGCGCTCTGCAGGTGCAGGTCCCTTTGCCTGACCATGCCGGGGGCGGGGGCAGGAGCAGGGAAGGAGGGAGGGTCCGGAGGAGGAGGGGGAGGAGGAGGGGAGGAGGAGGGGGAGGAGGAGGGGTGCAGGTGGAGGGGCAGAGCCGGGGGCAGGAGCCCCAGGTCACTCTGACCGTCAGTCTCAATGCGGATGTGGCTGAGACCTGCGTGGGGCGCGGCTTCCAGTGTCCCCACCGGCACCCCAGACCACCCGTGCAGGGGTGCGGGAGGGCTCCGGGCTCCTGCCCAGCTGTCCCCACTGCAGGCTCTCGGGAGATCCCGGGCCAGGAAGGGTGGGGCCCCTTCCTCCGGGACCGCCCACCTGCAGCCGCGTCCCCCACAGGGAGGCCGGGGACTGGAGGGCTGTCGGAGGCCGCCCGTCAGCACCAAACGGAAAGTAAGACGGGGAGCCTGGCTGTGACAACGGGACACTACACTTTACAGGGCAGGAGGCTAAAGCCCCCAGCACAGCCCAGCGGCAGGGGTGGCACAGCCGGCCCCAGCTGCGGGCGTCACCTCAGCCGGCCTTCGAGTTTGCACAGACGGATGGGAAGACCACACCACTTACCGTCCAAACCAGGACACCCTGGAGAGAAACAGGGGCTCCTGATCGTGACACAGGGACAAGAGGGACAGCCGGGATCCCTGGCCGCCCTCTGCAGAGGGGAAGCAGGTTCCGCTGCGGGCTGAGGAGCCAGCGGCTAAGTGTGTCCGTTTGTTGCTGCGTAACAAACTGTCCTCAAACGTAGACCCCAGTGGTCACACATTTCGCTCACAGACCTGCAGTTTGGGCAGGGCTCAGCGGGCTGTCTCATCTCCACTCCCCCGGCCCCACCTCCAAGATGGCCCACCACCTGTGGGCAGGGGCCTTGGCTCCTGTCCCCGAAGGCCACTCCCAGCCTGGCGCCTGGGGCCCCGGAGCAGGCATCCCAGGAGAACCAGACAGAAGTGTGTGGAATCGTTGGGGCTGTGAAAAGGAAATCTGAAGTGGAGTCGGTTGTGTGGAGGCATCGAAAAGGAGCCGGGAGAGGGCGAGGAGGCAGCCCCAGCAAGCGCACACCCAGGTGGAATCTGACCACAGAGCTCGGCCAGATCATAAACCAGCTGCGTTTGGTCTGGGCTGTTTACACCAGGTGCTCACCAGCCTCCTGCAGAGATCGTGGCCCTGGCCTGTCAGCGCCTCCCCCGCCGGCACCCTGAGCTGCCAGCCGCCGGCACGGGCTGTGCTAAAACCTCCCAGACTCGTAAACTCACAGTGACCTTTGGAAACCCCTGTCCGGCCTCACCCGCGAAGAAGATTTAGCTGTTGCTAGATCCGTCTCCCGGAGGCGAGTCCTGAGACCCCATTAGAACCCCCGTCCCTGTGTTCTGCTCTGCAGTTTGCTCTGCTCCTCACGAGTTGGCAGAACCTGGCCTCACCAGTCACTCTGCTCACGGCAGCTGTGCTCTGTCCACTGAGCGTGTCCCCAAGGCCTGCCAGGTGCCAGGGAGGGGACACAGCCTCTGCCTCTCGGGGAGGGCTGTGGCACGGGAGAGAGTGTGGTGGCCGTTCTGGAACACGGTGTGCCGCAGGAGGGGTGCGGGGTGTCTGTGCACCTACCAAGAACACGCGGGTCCCCGTGTGGGCAGCTGTGCTAAGCAGTGCGTGCGCGGGAGGAAAGCGCTCTGCTGAGCGTGGGTGTGCGCGGTGCCCTGGTTTGAGCGAGTTCTGCAGGCTGCTGGAGCCCGCGGTCTCTGCCCCCTTTTCCTTGTGGCTCTCCTCGGGGGGCCGGGACCCCACTTGCCCTCGGCCCGTTCGGGCTTAGCCGGGCGCCGTGACGGCACCACAGACAGGGGGGTGGAGACGACGCTTTCCCGCAGGGCGGGAGGCTGGAAGGCCACGCGCTCCAGGTGCCACCAGTGCTGGTTCCCGGTGAGACCTTCCTGGCTTTCCGGCCGCTGCCCTGCTGTGCCCTCACAGGGACCGTCCTCCGCACGCACACCCCGGTGTCACTACCTTTTCCAGAAGGCCACGGTCCCACGCTACGGCTCACTCAACCACGATTGCCTCCTAAACACCCTGTCTCCGAGTAGGGTCACGCTGGGAGAGGGGGCTTCGGCGTGTGAATTTGGGGGTCGAAATTCAGTCCACAGCGCCCTCCTAGTCCCTGGCTGAGCCGCCGGCCTCTGCCAGCTCCCCGTGTCCTGGCCTTGGCTCTGGGGGCCCTCTCTCCTCTCCAGTGTATGTGCCTGCCTGCGCTGGGGGGTCACGTCCTGTCCCCTCTGCGTGCTGCTGAGCCCAGCTGACGTCACCTGGCTGCCTCCTGCCGTCACCCTCCCTGCCCGGCTCTCCACGTGCAAGTCCTCAGGACACAAACTTGGTGCGGCTGAGAGCCCCCCCTGCAGGCTCCACACCCCTGTGGGCAAGCCCTCCCTTGGCTCGGGCCCCCACCCGGGCCTGCTCCGCAGTCCCCTCCCTCCCCGCCCACGCGCTGGGCGCGCTGCTTCCCAAATCTGCCTGTGTTCTTCCGTTTCTCACCACCTCCCCTGCTGCCACCAGAGTCCTAGGCCCTAAATTATCCTGTCTGCTCTGCCTCCTCCCTCCGGGCCTGTTGGCAGTCGGCTCACGCAGCAGCCGGCGAGAGGTTTGCAGCGACAGATGCCATGGGGCCCGTGGCTGCACCTCCCTGCGGGCTGGAGACGCGCGGGCGTCCGCTCCCCTGCTGCTGAAGGCAGCTCCCAACCTCGGCCCACGGCCTGTCCCTTCCCGTCTGGTCCCGCGGGCTCCTGCTGCCGCTCAGACCCCTCTGTCCGCCCCGCCTCTGGCTGCACGGATGGTCTCAGACGCGTGCCTGGCCTTCCTTCCCCAGGGCCTTTGCACGTGCTGTTCCTCTGCCTGCCGTGCTCTTCCAGGGCCTTTGTTCAACCTGACAGGCTGTCGGGTCCTTGGAGGGTGAGGTGGAAGCCCTGTGCTCTATTTCTGTTGTAAAATGTTCTGTTAGAACTTTCCACGGCATTTGTGATGCAAAGATAGCCAGCGTCCCACCCTCTTCCCGGTAGGCCCCGCCCTCCTGGCTTCCAGGTGACCACGATGGCATTGTCCAGGGCCTGGGGCCGGCTTGCCTCTGCTACCTTGCAAATTATACGCGATTTTGTTTCACACGCGAGCACCTGTTCGCATTTGCACACAGGCGCCGGTGCTTGGCACGTCCCTTCTTTCTGAAGTCCGTTCTCTGGCAGCCCCTGCACTGGGAGCGCGGCGCTGTGTGGTCCGCGAGGTCCGTCCTGGGCCTTGGTGCCTCCCGCGTCCTTGCAGAGAGCTTAGCTCAGAGTGCGGGTCTGGGCCGTGTTCTCTGGGCACCGCGGGGCTGAGAAGTGCCGGCCACTCGGCAGCTTGCGACGTGAGCCGTCCCAGCATCCGGCGACTTCTCCAGGAAGGACCCGGGTCTGGGTTTCTCTCATTTGTCCTGCTTGAGGTTACTGCACTTCCTGAAGCCGACGGGTGAACATTTTGTCAGCTCTGGAAAATTCTCGGCCACATCTCCTTGCCCGTTGCCTCTCCCATGACACACATTTTCACCTTTGGTGTCTTGTGTCTTCCTGTTCCGCCCCCGTGTTCCTGCTGGGCTTCCCAGCCTCTTCTGGACCCCCCCCTCCCCCCCCCCAGTGCGGCGCTGGGCCCCAGGAGACACCTCGGGCCTCCTCCCGGCTCATCGGTTCCTTCCGCACCTGCACCCAATCCGCCGAGAAGCCAGTCAGCTCAGGGCTCTCCCCGCTGCTGTCACCGTTTTAAGTGTACAGGTCAAGTTGGTGGCACCATGTGCAACGTGGGGTTCGGGGTGCTGAGCCCTGCAGGGGTGAAGATCTGCGTGTCCCCTCCAGCTGCCCCGGACTTAACTAACAGCCCACTGTGGCTGGGAGCTTTCCCCATGACACAGTCGGTCGACACACATTTTCTACGTGGTTCGCGTCACATCCCATATTCTTACAACAAACTAAGCTGGAGGAAAGAACGTACTGTTAGGAAAACGACGAGGAAGAGAAAGCGTATTTACTATTCTGTAGGTGGAAGTGGGTCACCATAAAGGTCTCCATCCTTGTGGCCTTCGTGTCGAGCAGGCTGCAGAGGAGGAAGAGGAGGGTGGCCGAGGCAGAGGAGAGTCTGGGTGTAAGAGGACCCGCACGGTGCGGCTCAGACGCAGGTTGCTCAGGGTCAGCCGGACGGTCGCCCTGCTGTGCACCAGCCCAGCACCCTTCGACTCCCCGGACGGCGAGTCTGAGTCGCTCCACGCTCAGCCCCCTCCCGGCCCCAGCACCCAACCCTCCGCGTCCGTCCCTGTGAGTCCCCTCCGGGCCCCGGCAGCCACCCCTCTGTGTCCGTCCCTGTGAGTCCCCTCCCGGCCCCAGCAGCCAACCCTCCGTGTCCGTCCCTGTGAGTCCCCTCCGGGCCCCAGCAGCCACCCCTCCGCGTCCGTCCCTGTGAGTCCCCTCCCGGCCCCAGCAGCCACCCCTGCGTCCGTTCCTGTGAGTTTGGTGCCTCTGGGCCCCGGCAGCCACCCCTCCGCGTCCGTCCCTGTGAGTCCCCTCCGGGCCCTGGCAGCCACCCCTCCACGTCCGTCCCTGTGAGTTTGGCGCCTCTGGGCCCCTCCTGGGAGTGGGATCGCACAGTTGTCTTTCTGGCTCATTTCGCTGAGCACCATGTCCCCAGGCTTCCTCCGCCACGCGGCATGTGTCAGAGTTTCCTTCCATTTCCCAGGCGAGGGATATCCCACTGTAGGGACAAGCGTGTTCTGTTGGTCCGTCTGTCCGTGCGTGGACACCCACGCTGCCGCCGCCTTTGGCCGCGTGGGCGACGCTGCCCTGAACACGCGTGTGCAGACCCCGCTCCAGTCCCTGCTCCCGGCTCTTCTGGGCTCACACCCAGAAGCGGAGCTGCTAAACTGCGTGGTGACTCTGTTCTCAGGTTTCCGAAGAGTCGCCACCCCACCCTGGCCACGCCACTTCACACTCCCTGGCGTAGGGACCCTCTGTGCCCCGCCTGGCACCCCCTCCCTCCCTGCTCTCCCCCTCCCTCCCTGCTCTCCCCCTCCTCCCCCTCCTCCCCCTCCTCCTCCTCCCCCTCCTCCCCCTCCTCCCCCTCCTCCTCCTCCTCGTCCTCCTCCTCCTCCTCCTCCTCGTCCTCCTCCTCCTCCTTCTTCACAAAGGCCACAGTCTGTCACCACCATCGCCCGAATTCCTGGCTCTCGGGCCCGAGCGTAAGGTGACCGTCACTCTAAGGCACTAAAGCACTGTGGCCTCCTGGATTCGGAGAACGATGGACTTTGGCCCCCACCTCCCTGTAGAGCATGCAAAGCCACCAGGATCACACAGCCAGCGACGCATGGACACCACCCACTGTCCCACCAGGTGGCTGCGTGTCCCCCGGGGGGCACACGGAGAGTAGGCAGGAAGAGACCCGCAACACCTGTGAGGCCGGAGGTCTCCGAGCAGGAGGAAGCCGGGGGAGCCCGGGGACCTCCCCAGACGCTCACTGACCAACACGAGGGGCAGCGCAGGCCGGGGGGCCGCCCCACTCGCTGGAGAGCAAACGCACGGAGTCCGGGGGCCTGGCGGCTGGGACCCCTGACGTCTCAGGACTGACCAGCCCAGGCCTCCCTGAGGGGGCAGCAGAACAGGCCCAGACACAGGCGGGACAGGAGCAGCCAGGGGCGCCCAGCAAGGCCGTCGTCGACTGCCGGGCCTTCCGCAAGGCGGCACAGGAGGGAGCGCCCAGGCCGCCACACCTGCCTGCCGAGGTTCGGGGCGCCGGTGGGACGTGGACGTGAGCCACGGACGCAGACCGAGGCGGGCTCCACACGGGAGACACTCAGGGAGAGAGAGCGGATCCCTGCAGACAGCAGGAGCACCCTGAGTCACCTCGCTGCACGGCAGGTCACTGCAAAGCTTGGCGAAGCAGGAACCCGTTACGGCTTTCGTGGCGTTTGTGAGTCGGCGTTGACGCGTGGCTCGTTTAGGAGGCTCTGGCTCGGGGTGTCTCGTGCTCAGATGTCTGCGGGGGTCGCCGTCACCGGAAGGCTGCTGGATTCAGGCAGCCGCCTCCAGGTGGCCGGCGGTCAGGTCCCCTCCGGGTGGGCCTTGCGCCTGGCTGCGTGAGCTTTCCCCAGCAAGGCTGCGACGCCCTTCGCCACCTCGCCCAGAAGCCAACACGGTGGCATCTCCCATGCCCTGCAGGTTGTGACGGGGGCGGGGCCGCCGTGAGCAGCAGAGCCGGAAGCCGGGGACAGCTGAGCCTCCCTGGAGCTGGCCGTGCTGCGCACAAAACCCGACGTTTGGGACACGGAGCAAAGCCATTGAGACGAGGGTAGGACGTCGGGAAATAACCCACAGCGGAACCCGGGGACTTAGAAAGGAGGTTGCAGGACGTAGAAAAGCGCTGGAAATAAAATGAAAGATTAGTTTAGAAATTAAGAGTAAACCAGAGGGAACACAGAGTGAATAAACACAACAGAAAGAGTGTTAAGATAAAGATAAAAAGCAAAAATTTAAAAATGGGAAAGAAATGAAGGAAGAGGTGGAAAGGGCTCAGGAGAAAACCTGCGGGCCCAGGAGGCGGCAGGGAAGGTCCCCTGGTGTTTCCCGGAAGGGACGCGGGAAAGGCCGCCGGCCAGGCACAGGCGCTTCACACTGGGGGGCGCAAATCAGAGCCGCAGGGAGACCCCACTTCACGCGACAGGAAGGCTGGGCTCAGACAGGCCGCTCCCGCGTACGGGCAAGTGCATGGAGATGATGCCACATGGTGCAGCCACCTGGGACAGCAGCCTGGCAGGCCCCCAAAATGCTGCAGGCGACGTCACCCTGTGCCCCAGCATTTTCAGTCCCAGGCACAGACCCAAGAGGACTGGAAACCTACGTCCAAGCAGAAGTTTGCGTTAACACGGCAGCGGCGTTATTCGTGGTTGTCCCATGGTGGACTCAACCCAGATAGCCACCAGCGGGTGAGTGGAGAACAAAAGTACGGCCCGTTCTGCAACGGAATATTACCCAGCAACGAAAAGGAACAAAGTACGGACACCCGCTGCGGCATGAGCCCGACCCCAGCACGCCGAGTGACAGAAGCCAGGCACAGGAGGCCTCGCCTTGTGTGGGTCCCTCCACAGGGAACATCAGAACAGGCAAAGCCGCAGAGACGGAAAACAGATTCACGGTGGCTTAGAGCTGAGGGGGCTGCGAGCGTGCGCCGGCGGGTAGGAAGTGTTTCTAGGTGATGAGAATGTTCTAGGATTAGACTATGGTGAGGTGGTTTGGTCACACGACTTTGTAAATATAGTACACGACAACCATTGAGTGGGACACCACAAATGGGTGAATTTCATGGCATGTAGATTATATCTCAGCCAAGCTCTTACAAAGAGAAATTGGAGCCGGAGCTGACAGATACGTGGCAGGAGTGGCTGGGGACGGCCGCAGCAGGCGCCGGAGGGAGCAGGCGCCGCCGGGTCCAGGGCAGCTGGCAGGGAGAGGCTGCAGCTTAGATGTCGGAGGACACGTCACACGCCCGGCACCACCAACACTGACACGGGCTTTTTGTAGAGTTATTGGACATCGGAGGAAACGATCCTCCAGCCACGCTGGGCAAAATGACGAAGTCACATCTCAGGGACAGGGAATCGGACTGCTGAGACTTTCAAGCACAACGCTGTGTGTGAGAAGAAAGTGCAGTGGCCTTTTCAGGGTGCGAAAGAGAAGAAAAAGCGAGCTGAGGTTTTTACACGTGGCCAAATAACTTTTAAGTAAAACGGCTGTTGACAAACTGCCACCAACCTGTAAGAACTCAGGGAATATTGTTCCCATGATCTTTGCATTAGGATTCCACGGAAGAGGAAATTCCAGACAACTAAGGAGATTCTGACACCCGGGGGCACTAGCCCGCGGCGCGGAGGCTGCAGGCGGGCGGCCCGGCAGAGCGTGGCTCCGAGGGGGTGCCTGCTCTGACGGTGCCACCGTGCGGCTCTGCAAGCGCCGGGAGGAGAAAGCGGCAGCTTATGTAAGACCACACCGCCCGCAGCATCCCCAGGGGTGGCAGTGGCTTTGTTATTCCGAGAACGCTCTGTAGGTGATGTTCCGCAAAGCAAATGGGTGACAGTTGTTAAATGACAATTTTCAAAAGGGGGTCAAGTCAGGACTCCCATACAGATAGAAACACAGCACTTGCGAAAGCGCCTGCTTAACCCACGAGGAAGGGAGCAGGCGGAGGCTGCCGAGGACTCACAGGCGGCTCTGCACACAGACGCGTGTGCGGGTCAGGAGCGTTGGAATGGATGTGCCCACGCAGGGGCACAGCAGGGACCCCTGCACTGGGAGGGCCGAGGACCCTGCCCAGCCCGAGTCCACTCCCCACACTTGACCCTCCGCCGCGGGGCCTCTGTCTGGACGATAAGGGTGGGGGCTTCCCAGGAGAAGCTTGACCCTCCCCCATCCCCCACCCCCTGCGCCCCTGCCAGTCCCTGAGGGCATGTCTGCCAGGGCCTTGTGTCCCCAACCTGCATGCAGAGAAGCAGCAGGCTCGGAACTGCCGACCGCAAATGCGGGGGGGAGGGGGGGAGCCACGGACCCTGGCGGCTCCTGCACTCCTGGGAGGGAGGTTTGCCCTGAGCAGTGCTGGGCACCGGTCTGAGTGGGCCCTGATGGGCAGGGCCCTGGCACCGCCCGGCGAAGCCTCCTCGCTGGGCTGGAAACAGCCTCTGGGTGCTGGGGGTGATCCCCTCCCAGGAGTGGCCTCCGCTCACACACTCGGGGACGGGGAGCTCGTCCCTCCTGAGCCTGGCCCGCATGAAGCCCTCCCACCTGCCCAAGCTCTGCCCCTGGTCACCTCCACCCAGGCCCCAGGCCAGTCCCCAGTCCCCAGTCAGTTCCGCCGTCCACACCGGGCCTTTCCGACAGAGGGTCTGCAGTCCTGCCGGGCACGCTGCTTCTTCGCCAGGTCCCCAGCCAGGCCAGGGGCGCGCTGTGGGCCCACGAGTAGCGGGAACAAGCTCCGGGCTGGAGCCAGCCCTGCCCTGGGGGCTGCAAACTGGGGCTGGTGGGGCGGCCTGGTTGGGTGGCTGCTCACAGCAGGGACGTTACAGTGACAGTTTCAGTGACATTACAGACAGAGCAGCACACAGCGCTGGGTGGCCCTGCTCGTGGTGTCCTGGGCTGACACCTGCGGGGGACGGCAGGAGAAGCACCGTGTTCCGCCATCCACCATGTGCTGGCACCATGTGGACGCTTCCCACCCGGGAGCCACCAAAGCGGCTGCTCTGCAGAGGGGAAACTGAGGCCCAGGGCGGCGAGGTGGTTCCAGGAGGACCCGGGCTGTGATGGAGAGGGCCAACAGGGTGAGGGCCGGGGGGAGGGGCAGCCAGGGGCACCACGGCCTGAGCAGCCCACCGGGCCTGGTGGTCTGCAGGACCCCTGCCCTCCTCTTTCTGGCCCTCGAGGCTGAGGCTCACCTGTCAGGGTGGGGGGGGGGAGGCTGCACACACCCACGGGGGCCTGGGCAGAGCCGTGTAGGGGGTGAGCAGGTGGGGGGTAATACTGGGCGGTAGGGCAGGTCCCTAAGGGAGGACAGGTGTCCACCACTCCCGGCCACTTATCCGGGGGCTCCTGTTCCAGCAGGGGACCCTCCTGCCTGGGTAGGGGGCACCCACGGAACTACGGGGCACCCCCAAACCAGGCCAGGACGTCAAGGCATCTTGACGCCACCTGTCTCCAGACCCAGAAGCTCCGTCTCAGGCTGGGTGCAGGTGGGAGCGGGCGGGCGCCTCCAGGCAAGGCCCTGGCAGGGCGGTGGGGACAGGGGCGGGCGGCCCGGGGGAACTGAGCCAGGACCCGAGCTCGGCCTCCCTGGGCAGGTGCAGGAGCCCGGTCCCGCCCGGTCCCGCCTGGTCCCGCGGCCGTTCGCGGGCGGGGCGCGCCCTCTGGCGGCGGGAGGCGGCATGGCCCTTTGCCTTGGCCTCTACACCACTAACTTGCATAGCGCTGGATGGTGCTGATTCCAGCAAATCTAAAACATTTTGCCTCATTGTAACGTCTCTGACAATAAGGTGCATCTAGCTGATACGACTCCTATGGAGGGGGAATTTGGCAGTTTATCTAACAAAAAAGGGCAGACGGGGTCCCCCAGGTCGCGGGCGCGGCCGGTGGCCTTGCGCTGGCCACTATGGGGAGATTTGATGGGCCTCTCTCCACAGACTGTGGAATCGCTGTGACAACGCTCCCCTGTCCCACTTGCTGATGTGCGCGGACTAAGTCGCTTAGCGCTAACGTCTCTGGAGCCCAAGCGGCAGTGACTTGGCTGCGGAACCTGGACCTTAACAGTGAGCAACGTTCGTCCGTGGAAACAGAAATTAAATGGAAAAAAGCCCATCCATTTCTCAAGCGATGCATTTCCAATTCAAATGTACTTTTTTTCTGTATAGCAACTTTTTATCAAAATATGTGATATAGATTATTTGTATCTAAATACGTGGTTTTGATGAGTTGTGAGCTCATAATTGCAAAAATAACTAAATCCAGTGAACAAATTTAAAAATAATTAAGAGCCTTATGGAGCAAGGGATTAAAGTGGCATTTCAACTTATACACACACTTTAATCGCAGACACGAATGACAGGTGATCAATGAAGACTTTCGAGTATAAAATATATCACATTAGGATAAAACTCTGTAGGCAAAGTCGAATGAAAATACAAGGTAAAGGAGAGAAAGTTTCTTCCCGTTAAAGAATTGTGTTTTTAAATTGATGACGGCAGGTATTAAGTCACCGTGATATTTAGATTTTGTTGGGTCTGTTTAAAAGACTGATCCAACAGTGATTTAAAAATATCAGTATTAACCACAGATACAGGCAACAACAAGGATGAATGTTAAAACATTATGCTCAGTAGCAGAAACCTTACATAAAAGAGGACATACCATATAATTCCTTTTAGGTGGTGTCTAGAATGGGCAAAAAATCATACTGACGGTTGCCTCTGGGGGTTGAGGTGGGTGGGAGGACTTTCTTGAGAGAGGGTATCAGGGAATGTTCTGGGTGACGGTGCTGTTCCACCTCTCCTCCGTAGGGGCGTGGGTTACACAGGTGTATGCTGTTGTTAGAACTCCTTGATCAGTGCACCTCCTTACCACCTGGGCCCCGCAGCCCTAGGCAACGCTGCTCTACTTTGTGTCTCTGTGGCTCTCTCTGCCCTGGACTTCCGTGTGCACGGGACTATGTAGTGGGCGGTTTTCTGTGTCTGCCTCCTTTCCCTTGGCATAATGTTTTCAAGGTTCACTCATGTTGTAGCATGTGTCAGTGCTTCATTCCCTTTTATGGCTGAGTAATATTTACCATATGTAAATTTTACTTCAAAAGAAAAAAGAATTATTAACAAACACTAACATTTAGTGAGCTAGAATCAGCCTGCTGAAGGGCTGGAGGTGGGGGGAGTGGACAGATGTCTGCAACTTACTTTGAAATGCATTAAAAATAGGACGGGCCGAGGGACACATAGCTGGAGGGGAGAGGGAGCTGTTGGGGGCAGAGCTAGGACCACTCATGTTAAAGGAAGACCCCAGAAGGTGGGTAGACGGTGCCTTCTGTACAATTCTGAAACTGCCTTTGCAGATTGATAAAGGGGTGCAAAGCGAGAGCTGTGGTAAGGGCCTGGCTAAAAATAAGGCACAGGCCTGGCTAAAAATACCGACAATAACAAGCAGCTGCCTCGTTTGCTTCTCTGTAATTGCCACTCTGGAGCCACGCAGCTGGTGGCCATAAAGATTCTCAGCTTTCTCCACAGATAGCATCACCTTTCTGAAACCTAGGGGTAGTTTCTGAGGTAGCTTCCAGGTCCCGCATCCCAGTGGAACGGCCGACCCCCCAGACCAGCGGCCCGCACCGAGGAACTGACTCAGCTGGTCCTGTGACCCCACCCGAGAACCTGGTGAGCAAAGACAATTCTGCAACCCCGTGGCTCCACCCCAAACCCAGCCAGGGAGCAGATTCAGTCGCCTCCGCCAAACTCTCTACAAACCCTGTCCCCCAGATTCTTGGGGAGGTGGATTTGAGAAATCTCTCCTGTCTCCCCGCTGGTAAGCCCTGTCGTCCTGGTGTGCTGGCTTCTTCCCGGGCAGCGGGCAAATGAACCTCGTTGGGCGGCAACAATTCTTTCAACTTTGTTGTGTTTGAAATTTTCAGAATAAAATGGAAAATGTTTGCAGAGCCCCGTGGAGGAAGGCTTGGGTTTCGGACGTTGGTGTGGTCCTGCTGCCTGGCTGGGGCCGGCTGGCCCTCGGCTGGCCCTGACCTGGAGGAACTGCTGCCTGAGGCCCCTCGGGCCCTGCGTGAGGGTGGGCAGCAAAGAACTCGAACCCTCAGGCCATGGAGGCCTGGGTGACGCCTAGCCTGTAAAGCCTCTTTCTGTTCTTTTAGTTTGGAAGGAACACCTGTTCCTTATAAAAACTCAGGCAGCACAGCAGCAAGTGGTATCACCACAGCTGGGAGGCAGGCAGAGAGGAACCAGGACCTGGACCAAGCTCCCCTAACTTTCTTTGGGGTCATGTTTTCTTTCTTCTTCCAGCTTCTTAAATGAAAGCAGTTTCACTCTTTCTTACCTTCTATCAGAATTACTTAAGGCTGTACATTGTCCTCTGAGAGCCGCTGGCTGTATCCCACGGTTTTTGATGTATAGTACCCTCATTAATAAATTAATCGAGAGTCTGTAATTTGATGTTTCATTTCCTCTTGAACTCGGGGTCATTCAGAAGATTGTGTGTGTCTCACCTCCCACTAGTGCTGGCTGCTAACACTGTCTGGGCGCTGTCTGTGTGCTTGGCTCTGCGTGTTGCAGATATTAAGTGTTTCGTCGCCTTTAATTTTCAGAAGACAGAGATGTGCAGGCAACAGCCTGGTCCTCCTGCAGACAAGGAGGCAGAATCATCCAGGCTGTAAGTAGCAGAACGGGTCAAACGTAGCCTCACAAGAGGTTAGAACTTTAAAAAATATTATCTGTTAGCTCCATGTTTTACTGCACTGCGTTCAGAAAATGCTGCCTGTGTGATTTTTCCTTTTAGGGATCTACTGAGATTTCCTTGGAGCTCTTGCACTTGCTTTTTTGTTTGCTTGTCTGTTATTTGAAAGGAATGCACTTTCTTTGTTGAGTGCAAAGTCCTGAATATCCATTAATTTATGGTGGTTAATTGTTCTATTAATATTCTCTTTTCCTAACTCATTTTTTGACCTGGCAGTTACTGAGTGAGGTGTGATGAAGTCTCTCACTGTGACTGTGGTTTGGGAAAATTCTCCCTGTGTCTCCAGCAGCTTTTCTCCATATGTTTTGGAGCAAAAGGTTAATAACTGTGATGGTCTCAGTGGATGTGTCAGTCTGGCCCTGTTGGGGGCCCCGTCAAAGTCCCTGCCAAGCCTAGCATCTCATTTTTAAATTTAATTTCCTCCAAGATCCTGTGGGATTTTTACTCCTTAAGGATTTTAGAAAACAAAAGCAACCATCCCAGCCTCTTATGCCAGGAAGAAGAAATTTGAAGAGCAGGAAGCTATAAGGCATAGTGACACGTACGTGGTCACACTCAAGCCAGGGAGTCTTCTCACTCGAGGTCTGCTGAGCTCTGGCCCTGCCTGGGAGCTGCTCGGCCGGCAGAGAGTGGAAGGCTCCAAAGGGGAGAAACTCTCTTTACATTAACAACACGATCGCCTTAAGCCCCCGGAAGCCCCCGCGATTGCTAGGGATAGGTTTCGAGGAGTTATGCCCGGAGAGGGAAAGCCAAGCCGCAGGTCTCCTGGGCGGATGTCAGGCCTGGGCACGAAGCGGCCTACCTGGGGCTGTGGTGACTGCCCAGGGGTGGCAGTGGGGTGGGGTCCTCCCACCCGGAGGCCTCTTGCAGTGCCCAGGTCTGTGCACCCCAGTCCTGCCCCTCCCATCTGCTCCAGCCCAAAGATGCCCTCAGCCCTTTAGGTCCGGGTGCTCCATGTGCCTCCTGGCACACCCCGTCATGGGACTGTCGCTTCATGGCTGCTCTCCTCTACTCGGGACAAGGGTGGGCCGCCTGGCACCGGGTCAGGTGGTGGTTCCACTAACCTGGCCGTGCTGGCCGTGGGGAGTGCACCCGGGCTGTCCCGTGCTGGTGAAGCAGCGCATTTCTCAGGCTCGCGCCTGCTCCAGGGCCGAGGTCCCAGAGCACGCTCAGGGCTGGCTGGGAAAGGCCCTGGGAACACACACCTACTGGGTGGGCCGCCCCTTCCCCAGCCCTGCCACCGCCCCTTCCTCAGCTTTGGGGTGAGCGCGGGAGGCGCCCCAGTCCCTCCTCGGTCAAACATCTCCCTCAAGGCCCTCCCTGTGGGCCCTGCAATTCGCATCCCAGTGAGCCGGGCGAGCCATGCTGGCCCCGCAGTCTCCTGGGCGTCTCCGGAGGCCGCGGTGGTGGGACTGGGCGGAGAGCGGGGTGCCCAGCGGCGGTCTCGACCGGGACAGCCGGGCTCGGGCCTGGAGGCCTCCCCAGCAAGGTGGGTGCAGGCCCTGCGGCAGTGGGGGGCCAGCGTGGGCAGGTGGAGTCCCCAGGGCAGCGCCTTTCCCAGGCCTGAGCCCAGCAGGCTCCCTGGGCACCACGGAGGGGCCGTGGGGGCCACGGCAGAGAAGGGCCGCTCCGGAGGCCACTCGGAAGCCCGGGGCCCGGAGTCCTGGCCCCGTTCCCCTGACGGTGTCCTCCTTGTTCCCCGTCCACTTGGGACGCCTAGGCCGGGGCTGGGCGTGAGGGTCAAGGAGGGACAGGGAGGTGAAAGGAGAATCCGCCCTCCCCTCTCTGAGTCTTTCTGGCCGGAGGCTTCCACCTCCAGGAAGCCCTTCGTTGACCCTGGGCTGCCTCACCAAGGTTGACCCTGCTCGCCTCTGTCCTGCCTCCTGCCTGAGACCCTTGTCTGGTGGGCAGGCCGGGTGGGACAAGGGCAGGGCAGGCAGGTGGAGTCCTGAGTGCCCTGGAGAGCTGGCATCTCTCAGGTGCTCCAGCTCTGAGGGCGTCGTGGGTGGGCTGTGGGGGCAGCTCGCTCAGAAGCCCCTGGAGGGCTGTTTCCCCTGCTCCCCCCACACCTCCCGCACTGCTGGGGCAGACGGAGGGACGGGGTGGCCGCAGAAGCACAGGCGGGCGCTAGGGCTGTCCTGTGCTTCCCAGGGAAGTCCGTGGTGGGCGGGGGAAGGGGTCTGGCCAAGTCCTCTGAGCCATCTGCCCTGGGGACCAGGAGGTGGGGCAGGTGCAAGGACCAGGCCTCTGCGCCCCGCTCTTTGGTGTCCCAAGGGTGGGAGGGGCCACACTGCCCCAGGCGCAGTGTGGTGGGAAAAGATGAGAAATATCTTATCGGAGAAATGCCAGCCCCTTTAAATGATCAGGCCCAGGGGGGCATCAGAATGGAACAGCCCTCATGTCATTCCCTCTCGAAGCCATTTGCTGCTTGGGAAGGGGCGGGAGCTCTGGACCTTCTAGTTCAACAGTGGCCAGCCAGCCACTCGGTGTCCTCTCTGTAAACCAGTGAGCAAGCCTGATGGGCAACTTTGTGTCAGCCCACTCCCTCTCCTCCTATGGCTTTAAAAACTGTGACACAGGCTGACGGAGCCTCCCCAAGGCAACTGGGAAGTGTGTCCTGGGCAGCTGTCCTCACTTTGGCTCAAGCAAACTCTCTAAATGATATTTTGTGCCTTGGTCTTTTCCCTTTAGGTGGGCAGCAGAGACCCCAGAGGTGTGTCTAGGTCCAGGGGAGGTGGGCCAGCTGCCGGGCTGCCCAGCATGGAGTGGCCTGGGGGAGAGGTCCCTGCTGGGAAGTGGCAGCTGGAGGAGACCCTGCCGGGGTGGGCAGGGAGGCCCAGGCAGGAGGCTGCCCCTCTGCGTGGACAGGAAAGTTCCCAGGTCGCGAATTGAGTGCCCTGTGGCAGGGGCGTGTGACCCGGGCTGCTGGGGGCGGGAGTTCAGCTGGGTGGGCTGTGCGGGGTGCGGGCCCTGACCCTGGTGGGCAATCTCCATCCCATCCTCACCCTTCCTGGGTCGTGCCCACGCAGGCCACATGAGGGCGCTGGAGCTCCACCCGCGGCCGGACTGGGACTGGCAGTGAGGCCCAGGATCCTCCTGGCAGAGCGTCAGATCAGAAACCCGCTGCCTCTGAGCATCCCACCACCCGGGCTGGGCCGGGGCCACCGGGCCTCCGTGCCCCTGCCAGGTGGGGGAGGGGCGCAGCCAGCCCTGCAGTGGGAGGAGGGCGGGCGCTGCTTCCTCCGCACAGGCCAGGAGGGCTTCCTGGGGAGGTGGCGTCTCTGGCAGGAGCCTGGAAGGGCTGGAGGCAAGGCTGGCGTGCAGGTTTCCTCGGGCCGGTGGGTGGTGTCTGTGCCAGTGAGGAACAGGGCAGTGGGTGTCCTCGTAGTCACAGTTCCCCAGGAAGGTGACCCATCCATCCTACTGTGGAGTCCTCAGCCCCCGAGGTGGCTTCACTGTCCCCTCCACTGGGCCCCCAGGAGGCCCGTCCCTGGCAGGAGCCCCAGGAGGAAGGGGGCAGGCTGCCACCTCCCCTCCTGCAGGCTGGAGCTGGGGCCATTGAATGATGGATGGTGGGCAAGCGGAGGTGTTAGCAGGCGCGGGAAGGGAGACACCCATTCCTTGTTAATATTTATTGACCCTGCAGCTCATCACTCAAGAGCCTCATAAATATTAATTCCCAATTAAACATTTATATGAAGGAGATTGCTTCCCCTCCCCCTCAAAGAACCTGCTTGAAGCTGGGGCCGGTGGTGGCTGTCAGGGAAGTGGGGTCTCCAGGAGGGGCCTGGGGGTGGGCTGGAGCCTGTCACCTGGGCTTGCCCTTGAGGGACTCGCTTCTGCTGCCTGTGGCCCTGGCCAGCGCCCAGCCTGCACCTGTTCTCCATGTCCCAGTCCCTCAGAATGACCCCTGCAGCCTGGTCATGACACCCAAAGTCTCTGTGGCCAAGGCCCTTGTCTCCAGCTGCAGAGTCAATGTCTTGAGAAAGTCACCCATGCAGTCTATCAGCCACGTACACTTAAGTAAGATTTAGTTGGAGGTGGGGTGGGAGAGAACCCTGGCAGAAAGGGTGACATGGTCTGGGGCTGTGCCTCGGGTGCTCCAGTGGGCTTGGTGCTGACAGCAATGGTGGTCCTGGGATCCCCTCCAATCTGCCCTCCTCTCTGTGGCCGGGAGCACCTCTCTTCTGTTGAGTTTTGGGTGCGGATGTGGAGCTGTGGTTACTGTCATCCTTAGCGTTGGCTCCCATCAGCCCTGTCTATAAAGTGCTTCTCCTGCCCACCCTCTCCTGGCCTCCCATATTTTCTCTTGTATCTTCAGTCCAAGCGCGGCCGACGTTTTAGAGGGTGCACTGTAGGGTCTAACTTTATTTCTCTCCGTGTAACGCGCCATTTCCCTACACCGCGTCCTCCTCCTCGATTTGTGGAGTCGTCACCTTTTCCCTATCTGAGTTCCCCCATGTCCCCCAGTCTGTTCGGGGTCCAGTGGCACCTCCCCTGGTGGCCACTGGCTTTTATCTTCCTGCGTCGTTACCCTGGCTTTGCAGTTGTCATCGTCCTGGCCCAGGGAGTGACCCTTTTCTCTGCTTTCTTCCCCGTCAGCTCCCCATTCCTGGGGTCTCGCTGCCACATGCGCTCCCAGCGGGGCTGTGCAGCTCCTTCGAGCCCTGCGGGAACAGTGGTTCGCGTGGCATGGAGCTAGCACGAGTTTGGGGGCACCGTGGCTTGTGCTGTCTGGACCCGCCCCGCGTCTGACTGTGGCACCGTCTCCTGCCAGTCCTTTCGTGGGATTCCAAAATTTCCCGACAAAAGTCCAGCTCGTCCTTGGAGATTTGATTCCTAGTCATGTCGTTGCTTCGGTTGCTGTGGTGCATCTCGTTTTCTGGGTGTAACCGTGGGCATGGAGTCCTACTGATTTTGTAAGTTTGTCTCGTAGCTGCTATTGGTTCTAGCGGTTTGTGGGCTCGGTGACATTTCTGCGTAGATGGCCGAGTTATCCGCCGGCCGAGACAGCTCTGTCTCTCCCTTTCCAGTCCTCGCACCTCTCACCGTTTCGTCTCCCCGGCTTGTGGTGTCCCTCGGACCGCCGGGGTCACGTCGGACTGCGCGGGGATGAAGACGCCTGACTCCTGGTCTCGAAGACCCTGTCTGAGCTCCCTCGAGTCTGCTGCTTCCTGCGGGTTTCTGGAAAATAGGTTTTGTCCGGGTACGGAAGTTCTCCTTTATTTGTAGTTCTGGGAGTTGTTGGGAATCCTAAGTAGGTGTGCACTTCACATTTTCTGTGTCTGTGGAGATAATTCCTGTGGTTTTGTCCTGTAGCCCCTTCGGTGGCCTCGACGAGTCACGCTGGGAGATTGATCCAGCTCGAGCCCTTCCTGCTCCCTTGGGTAGACCCCGCCGGACCACGTGCTAGTGTTTTGTAACCGCTTTGTTGAAGGACGCTGATTACAGGTGCACCGTGGTCTTATGTGCCCTGAGAAAGAACAAACGCCGCCTGGGAAGCAGGGACACGGCTCTAGCTCTGCGGCCCCGACCTCTGGGCCGTGGGCTGGTGCCAGTCAGCGGCCTGTCGCGGGCCAGCCACACGCCGGGGGGTTGGTGAGGCGTCCTCTGTGTTTGCCGCTGCTCCCTGTGGCTCGTCACCGCGTGGGCCCCGCCTCCCGTCAGATGAGCGGCAGCACTGGTGCGCTAGGAGCGGAACCCACGGGCTGCCCGGGAGGGACCTGGGCTGCTCCCTGTGAGGGTCTGGGTGCAGCTGGGCGCTGGTGCCGGCGCCGGGGAGCGGCTGCATGTGCGGGTCGTCCCTGGCAGGGAGGTTTGACTGCACAGCGAAGGTGGTGCGCCTGGGTCATGCCGGCACCGGCCCTGCCCTGACCTTCCGTGAAGCCAGCCCTGGTGCCACAAAGGTTGGGGACCGCTGCTCTGTCACATGAAAGTTCTGCTTTATATTCATCGAAGGGCTCTTTTATATGTGTTTAATCTGGGCCTTTATCGCGGCTCACTCTGGCGCTCCATCAGATGGAGAATCGGGAGTTAAGGCCGTCCCAGCAGCACCCTCAGAACCGGGCTCCTCCGACCGGGCTTGGCCGCGGCGTTGCTGGTGTCCTGTTTTCCGCACAGAAGTGTGGCCTGCGCAGTGTGCGTGGTGACGGCGTGTTCCTCGGAAGACGCGCCACTGTCCCTCTGGGGCCTGTTCCAAGCTGCTGACGCTGTTTCCGTGACGGCCCTGAGGTCTGACACCTCCCTCGGCTCACAGAAGCCGGAAGTGCCGTGCTGACGGTTGTGGTTTTATTGTAAAGGGTACGGCCTGGGGGCAGCCAGGTTCATCTTTCCTGGAGCGGGAATTTCTGAGACAGCGCTGGGCCTCGTGGCTGCTGTGTCCGGAGGCTCCCCTCACTGGCCAGCGGTGGCCGATACCTCGGCCTGGCGTTCCAGGCCTGCGGTGGGCCGAGTGATTGCGTCCCCCAAGCCCACCTGCTGAAGCCCTCACCCCATGTGATGAGTCTGGAGGTGACAGGTTTAGATGAGGCCACAAGAGTGGGGCGCCCCTGGCAGGATTAGTGTCCTTAGACGAAGAGGAAGAGAGAGCTTGCCCTGCCCACGAGCATGTACCAAGGACGGCCACTCGAGGACACAGTGAGAAGACAGTGTGTGTAAGCCAGGACGGGGCCTCACCAGGAACCTGACGGCTGCACCTTGGTCTTGGACTTCAGCCTCCAGAAGTGTGAGAATAAACCTGCTGTTCAAGCTGCCCCTCTGTGCCATTCCGTTCCAGCAGCCAGAGCTGGCTAGGACAGGCCCCTCTCTGGGTCCCGGTGTCCTCTCGATCCCCCCAACGCCTTAGATAGGCCTGTCACACGGCCGGCCGTGTGTTTGCACCTCCCTTCCCTGGCTGTGCTGGTCCCTCCCCTCACCCGGCAGGTCCTGACTCTGTGCCGAGGGCCGGCTCACACGTTGTCACCTGTCAGCTCTCAGGGAGCTGAGCCCTTGCGGGGTCTGAGCTCTGAGGCCCCGAGCCTTGCCTGCAAAACAGGGAAATACTAGAACCTCTGCGCAGGGCTCTGTCCGTGAGCCGTGCGCCTGGGGCCCCGTGAGAGCAGGGGCGGTGACAGAGGCGTCTCCTCCCGCTGCAGGCCAGAACAGCTTCCTCTAGCAGGCAGGAAGCACGGGGGCGAGCGTGCACCTGGGCTGGAGCGTGGAGCCACCTCCCTAAGCTGGGCCTCTTGGTGTTGGGAACGGGGCCTTGGTGATCACACAGGGCCCCGCACGCGCTGCACATCAGGGCAGCTAGATGAGTGCATGGTGGGGGGTTGGGAGGGTGCAGGGGTGGCTCGCCAACGGGCCTCATGGGCTCCCATGTTGCCGGGCTGGCCCTCGGGCCCTGGCTTCCTTTTCCTGCCTGCCATTGGCGGACTCTCCCCAGCCTGTGCTGGGCCGTTTGGGGTCAGGTTGGGTCTTCGTGGCTGACTCAAGCCGTGGCTCAGAGCACGTACCCGACGGGCTGGTCCATTCCGCAGGCCTCCTGGCTCTGGCAGGGCCGCCCATCGTCTGGGGGCAGCCAGACGGCCAGCTGCTCTCCTGGCCGCCCCCTCACCCCCGGGGATTTGGCGATGGGACTTGGCTGGTTAATTATTCAATGATTTAAATGAGATAGCAAAAGGCTTTTTATCGATTTGCATACAAAAGCTATGAATCCAAATATATCCCAAACACGGGCAAGTCAGCGGGCTGTAGAGGTGCGAGGCCGGGAGAGGCCAGCGGGGACGGGGACGGGTGGCTGCGCCTGTTAATGGCCCAGAGATGCGAGTGCATAAAATTTACACTTTCCTGCACGACTGTCATTCCTGCTCCTCTAGTGGGTGTCTTAAATGTGCTCTTGTGTATATAACAGTAATTTGGTCATAAAATAAAAGGCAGTAGCTCAGAGAGGAGCCTGGGTGGACCATTAAACGCAGGGCACCGTGGGAAGTCTCTCGGTGGTGGTGGTGGTGGGGTGGGGTGCGGGGAAGGAGCCACAGCTCCTCCCCTTGGGCCCAGGGCACTGGCCGTGGGGTCAGTTAGGAGCTGGGGGGGCCTGTGTACCCCAGGACAGGCGGCCTAGAGTCAGGGTGGATAAGGCCCCCACCCCAGAGGGCATCAGGCGGGGTAGAGAGGGTGGAGGTGAGCCCCTGTGGCGGGAGGCTCGGGCACCTGTGTCAGGTCCAGAAGGCATTTCCTGGGCTGGGACAGCAGCTGGAGGCCCCTTGAGGAGGGGGCTCTGGGGAGCCCACAGCATGCCCAGCAGGGAAACTCCGGGAGTTGTCACTGCTCCCCAGGGCCCCAGCACTGCCCTCTTCCCTGCTGTGGGTGCTGGGCCCACTGGAGCCCCGTGGGTACCACCCAGAGGCACTGGGACCATGTCAGGGACTGAATGTGCCCCCCCCCCCAATTCCCACGGTGAAGCCCATATCCGCAGTGAGGCTGTGTTTGGAGTAGGGTGGTAATCGCAGTTAGATGAGGTCGTGAGCATGCGACCTGTGGTGGGATCAGTGCCCTGATAAGGAGAGTGAGGGTGGCCGTCCGCAAGCTGGGAAGAGCCCTCGCCGGGACCCGGCCGGCTGGCAGCCTGGGTGCAGCCTTCTCCAGCACCACGAGGTCAGGGGCGGCTATTTCAGCTGCCCAGTCTGCGGCACGACGGTGCCTGAGCCGACTCAGACAGCCGCGCGGGGGACAGGAGGGACCTGCAGAGGGTGGGGGCACAGGCCGAGCACCAGGTCAGCGATGGGGAGGTTGAAGGGGACGATTGTGGGATTGTCATGTCTCAGGAGGGGAGTGGGACGAGGGCCACCCAGCCTCGCCCGCTGGAGCTTGCACCACCTCACCGCCACCCTGGGCTCCCTGCCCAACTCTGGTGGGCCGGAAAGCCCCCCTCCCAGGACATGGTCTCCCAGCAATGTGGGGCTGGCCCAGTGGGGTGAGGCCCTGCGTCTGCTGACGCTGCAGAGCCGCCCCTGCCGGCCGCCACACTGCCAGCCCTCTAGGAGCCCTGGGGCCTCCCTGGGATGGCAGGGGCGTCTCCCCCAGGCGTCCTGGGCACCTTGTTCATACCTTTATTGAGGTGTCCGCCGCCTGGGCATGTGTCAGGCCCCATGAGCTGTGGGCCCATCAGGACACTGGGGAGTGCGGGTTGGTGGAACGAGAGATGTCCTGTGTGGGGCCCTTCCCTCCTGTGGCCGCTGCCCCTCCCCCTTCAGACCTGTCCCAGGGCAGTGGGCTCCCATTTCAGAATCTTCTCTGGGCTGCCAGCAGGTTCTCAGCAAGGCTGGGGCCCTGGCCCCTGTCGTTCCCCTCTCGTGCCCCCGGTGACATGGAAGTGAGTCCCGGTGCAGGCCTGGCTCCCCCGCTGTGTGGCAGAGGCCTCCTCTGCAGAGAAAACACTTACCCTTGAGGTGCCTGGTTGAACTCCCCAGCTCCTGTTTGCTTACTGAGGCGGCCAGCACCCTGGGTGGCCCTGGCCTGTCACCCTTTCTGCAGGTGTCCCTGCACTGGCAGCCTGTGCTTTGGGCTCTCTGTGTGGGGCTGGGCTGCTGGGGCCAGGCACTCTCCCCTTTGGGGTCAGCAGGCTGTGGGGCCCCAGGCCGTCTGGGTATGCATGTACACCCCAGGGCCCTGCCTCGGGGAAGATGCCTCTTGGCATGGGGATTGGGCTGTAGCGTGTTTACCTCTTTCTTCTCTTTCCCTAGAGGCACAGACTTCAAGATCAGGAGGCCAGGCTGGTGTTTGGTCAGCCTGCCATGCCTCTCTGAGCCTTAGTTTCCCTCTCTGCAACGCAGGACCAGTGAGGGGCTGGGTGGGTGCTCGCTCCTTCCCTCCCAGGGACTCCAGTTGGGTAGGTAAGTGGGTGGACAGGCTGGGCCGGCCTCTGCCACACACAGCAGGACCCTGGGCAGCAGCTCGGTTGAGGTCCTGGGTGGGTTGGAGAGAAGGGGCAGGTCTCAGTCCCGGCCCAGGTTGGTGGGATTTGGGAGACATGACACAGGGACCCCATCTGCCTTCTGGGACCGGTCACTCACCTCAGTGTGGCCAGGTGAGTGGGTAACGTGGTAGCTGCCTCGTGTGGACAGAGCTCCTGGTCAGCTCCTCAGGCAGGCTTGGAGCTGGCCCCCGGGCCTTCCCGTCTGTCTCTGCCTCCCAGCCCTAGGAGGTGGCCTGGGGTTTGTGGTCCCCAACAGGAGATGTATGTTGTCTATTATAGTCATTTAATCAGTGCCAGTCTCTGGAGCCTCTAACAGGCCACAGGAGGGAAGACAGATTAGGCTGAATTTGTCAAGGACCAGGCAGAGGCCAGCGAGGGCTGGTTCTGAGCTGGGAAGACAGTGGTCATGCCAGCCAGACTTCGGAGTGATGACCAAGGCCTGGGCTCCAGGGAAAGCTGCTTTGCAGGGTCCACTGTGTGGTTGGGACCCTATGTAGATACCAGCGGTGTCAGGATAGCAGGTGGGATCTGGTGGCTGTGAGCTTGTCACCAGAGCTGGCCCTGGCAGCACTGCTGTCTCCCACTGTGGGGCTGCTGCTCGGGGCACTGCAGGGACTCAGGCCAAGTCAGGGAGCAGCTTGACCAGCAGGCCCTGGTCTGCTACCATTTCCATGGCCAGCCTGGCCACCATTGCGGCCTGTGGAATAGCTCACCACCTGCTCAGCCCCGACTGCCCACCACGTCCCAGCTGCCAGCTGCCTGCTCAGCCCTGACCTCCCTCCCCCCAGGCTGGATCAGCCTGTTTCACCCACAGCCCTGCTCCTGGCTCTGAGGCCCTCCGCAGTTATGGCTCTGAGGCTCACACGTCACAGCCTGAGGCTCCGCCTCTGTGTCTCTGGAGCTTCTGCCAGGCCTGGGAAACCATCGGAAGATCCCAGTGCTGCACCTGGGCCCAAGACCCCACCCTGGATCCTCCACTACGAGTGGCCACTTCTCTCCACTGGGAGCACACTCTTGGCTGAGGTCCCCACAGATAGAGGGGCCAACTCCTCTTCCTTTGAGGACCTGTAGTGGAACAGGGTTGCACAAACACGGAACTCCTTGCCTGCTGCCATTCCGCGGAGACACACACTGCTGGGTCAGCCCCACAGACTGGGGGGAGGTTTGAGAGCTGGGCTCGGGTGGTGGGGGAGCACACGTGGACTCCACTGATGGAAGTGTGCTGTGGGGTCCAAAGAGGAGCAATTTGGGAGAGCACTCACCCCTCCCTGCAGAAGAATCGCGCTGCTGGACAAGGGCTGAAGACCCCAGCCCCTGGCCTTAACCCTCAAGAGCTCAGGCCCCTCCTTCGTGAACAGCCCCTCCTGGTTTGGAGAGCTTGTCCTGATGCTCCTACCAGCGGCTCCCCTTAGGGGCCAGAAAAGAACTTCTGAGGCTGGCTGAGGCTTTGCAAAGCCTTTCAGGGTCCCACAGCCAGCCGTGGCCTGCCTGGCTCCTCCCCCACCTCAGTGGGAGTAGAGATCAAGCGACCACCTGGGAGCTACAGGGTCCCCCTGAAGCTTGGGGCACTCAACTACCCCACCTGGGGAACCAGAGCTTACCGTGGGCACAAAAGAATATCTCGGCAACTGGCTCTGTCACACAAACGTCAACCAATGGCGGGGTGTGGGGGGGGGAACAACTCAATAGCCATCATAATGCCTTTCAACTCAAGCAAACAGGGCGTGGCTGATTCATGCTCCCAAGAACCACCTGCCATCCCGGAGATTAAGCTGGGGGACCCAACACAATTCACAGTGCTGGGAATAGGTGAAGACAGCAGGTCAGAGGCAACCTGAGAGAATCTTTAAACGTGAACACCCATAGGCAACTTGGGACCAGCATTCCTCTCCCTGGCACGATCAGGGATTGATCTTTGGGGACTCAGAGACAGGTCTGCAAGCCAAGTCTACCACCCCCAGGACTCAATCAAGAGGCCAGATGAGAAGGAATTGGCACAAGAACTCTGGAAGTATGAAAAATAAGAGTGAAAGGACACCCCTAAAGAAAACAATAACTCTTTACCAATGGATACTAACAAAAATGAAAATATTGAATTGACAGGTAATTCCAAGTATGAATTATAAGTAAGCTTAATGAAATACAAGAAAAAATGGAAAACCGACACAAACCACAAAAACAAAACAGGAAATGAATGAAAAATTCACCAAAGAAACTGAATTATTAAAAAAAATAAAATAGAACTGGAAATGAAAAATTCAAGGAAATACAAAACACAGTGGAAAGTTTTAAGAATAGGCTAGGTCAGGCAGAAGAATCTCAGAGCTTGAAGACAACACCTTTGAATTAAGTCAAAGATGAAGAACAGAAATAAGAGGAATGAACAAAGCCTACAAGAAATATGGGATTATATAAACAGGCTAAACCTAAGAATCATAGGCATTTCTGAGGGGGAAGAAGAAAACATACAAGGTTTGGAAAACATATTTGAGGGAATAATTGAGGAAAACTTCCCTGGTCTTGCTGGAAATTTAGATATTCAGCTACAAGAAGCTCAACGAACACCTGGGAGATTCATCGCAAAGAGGCAATCACCATGACACGGTCATCAGACTGGCCGAAGTTAACACAATGGAGAAACTCCCGCGAACCGTAAGGCAAAAACATCAGGTAACTTACAAAGGAAAACCCATCAGGCTAACTGCAGACTTCTCAACCAAGACCTTACAAGCCAGAAGGGACAGGGCCCCCATTCTCAGTCTTCTTAAATACAATAACGGCCAGCATATAATTTTGTATCCTGAAAAGCTAAGTTTCTTTTAAGAATGAGAAATAAAGACTTTCTCAGACAAGCAAACTAAGGGAATTTGTCAAGACCAGACCTGCCCTGCAGGAAGTACTCAGACCTGCATTATACACTGATCAGCACAGTAGACACCCACCAGTGTAAAATTGCCCAAAAGCTAAAGCTCAGAGCCCATGTACCACAATGGCTCAAAACATAAAAAAAAGCAATAAAGTTCTACCCAGCAGGATGAACAGAAATGCATCCCACTTATCTATTCTTCCTGTAAACATGAATGGCTTGCATTCCCCACTCAAGAGACACAGGCTGGCTGAATGGATAAAAAAATTCAAGCTGAGTAGCTGTTGTCTCCAGGAAAGACATCTAACCCACAAGGGCTCATTCAGACTCATGGTGAAGGGATGGAAAAAAATACTCCATGCAAATCAAAATAAAAAGAAAACTGGTGTAGACATTTTCATCAGACAACATAAACTTCAAATCAGTAATAGTGAAGAGAGACAAAGATGGTCATTATATAATGGTAAAGGGAGCAATTCAACAAGAAGACATAACAATCCTAAATGTTTATGTTCCCAACACAGGTGTTCCCAGATTCATAAAGCAAACCCAGTAGACCTAAACAAAGTGATAAACAGCAGCATCGTAATAGCCGGGGACTTCAATACCCCATTGACAGAACTGGAGAGATCCTCCAGGCAGAAAATGAACAGAGAAACTCTAGACTTAAACAGGACTCTAGAACAAATGGGCCTAATGTACATTTACAGAACAATCTACCCCAAAACTACTGAATATACATTCTTCTTAGAATCATAGAATGTTTTCTATGATTGATCACATTTTAGACCACAAAACATGTCTCACCAAATTAAAAAAATTAGAAATTATGCCACGTGTCTTAGACCACAGCAGAATAAAACTAGAAATCAACTCTGATACAAGCACTCAACTCTACACAGTCATTGAATTTAAAAAACCTACTGCTGGACGATTATTGGGTCAAGGAGGAAATTAAGATGGAAATAAAAAGATTACTGGAACTACATGACAACGGGTACACAAGTTATCAAAAATCTATGGGATTCAGCAAAAGCAGTCCTAAGGGGAAAATTCATAGCTTTTAGTGCCTACGTCAAAAAGACAGAAAGATCACAAATCAACAATCTAATGAATCATCTAAAGGAATTAGAAAAGGAAGAGCAAACCAAACCCAAACCCAACAGATGAAAATAAACAACTAAGGTCAAAGCAGAACTAAATGAAATTGAAAACAAAAGAATTATACAGAAGGTTAATGAAACAAAAAGTTGGTTCTTTGAAAAGATAAACAAAATCGATAGACCGCTCACTAGATTAAACATAAACAGAAAAGAAAGGACCCAAATAAGCTCAGTCAGAAATGAAAAAGGATATATTACAATTGATGCCACAGAAATACAAAATATCTCTGAATCCTCTGAAAATCTCTATGCACATAAACTTGAAAATGTTGAGGAAATGGACAAATTCTTGGAAACACACAACCTTCCAAGGCTCAATCAGGAAGAAACAGAACTGAATAAACCAATAATGAGCAATGAAATTGAAACAGCAATAAAAAGTCTTCCAACAAAAAATTCCAGTACCAGATGGTTTCACATCTGAATTTTATCAGACCTACAAGAAGAATTGGTGCCCATACTGCAGAAATTATTCTATAACATCAAGAAGGAAGGGATCCTCCCCAACTCATTCTACAAAGCCAGTACCACCTTGATACCAGAGCTAGGAATGGACATGACAAAAAAAGAAAGCTATAGACCAATTTCCCCTATGAATGTAGATGCAAAAATTCTAAATAAAATTCTAGCAAACCAAATTCAGCAGTACATTAAAAAAATAATCCACCGTAACCAAGTGGGCTTCATTCCAGGATGCAAGGATAGTTCAGCATACATAAATCCATAAGTGTGATTCACCACATAAACAGAACCAAAAAGAAAGATCATATGATCAACTCAATAGATGCTGAACAAGCATTCCACAAAATTCAGCACCCTTTTATGATAAGAACTCTTAAGAAAATAGTCATATATGGAATGTATCTCAAAATTATAAAAGCCATATATGACAAACCCACAGCCAATATCATACTGAAAGGAGAAAACTTGAAAGCATTCCCACTTAGAACTGGAACAAGACAAGGATGCCCACTGTCACCACTTTTGTTCAATGTAGTGCTGGAAGTCCTAGCCAGAGCAATCAGGCAAGAGAAGGAAATCAAGAGTATCCAAATGGGGAAAGAGGAGGTCAAACTATCACTCTTTGCTGATGCTATGATCTTATATCTAGAAAACCCCAAAGATTCTGCTAAGTGACCACTGGAAATGATAAATGAATTCAGCAAAGTCTTAGGTTACAAGATCATCATACACAAGTAAGTAGCATTCCTATACACCAGCAAGAGTCAGGCTGAGAATCAAATCAAAGACTTAATACCTTTCACAATAGCAGCAAAGAAAATAAAATACCTAGGAATATATTTAGCCTAGGAGGTGAAAGACCTCTACAAGGAGAACTGCAAATCACCGAGGAAGGAAATTGCAGAGGAGGTAAACAAATGGAAAAACATCATGCCTGTGGATCAGCAGAATCAACATTGCTAAAATGTCCATACTACCCAAAATCATTTATAGATTCAATGCAATCCCCATCAAAATACTAATGTCATTTTTCACAGATCTAGAAAAATAATCCTATACTTCGTGTGGAACCAGAAAAGAGCCCAAATAGCCAAACCAACCTTAAGCAAAAGGACAAAATTAGGAGGCATCACTTTACTAGACTTCAAGCTATACTACAAGGCTATAGTAACCCAAACAGCATGGTAGTGGCACAAAAATAGAGACATAGACCAATGGAACAGAACAGAGAACCCAGATGTAAAACCACCCACATATTGCCATCTGATCTTTGACAAGGCAGGCAACAATATACACTGGGGGAAAGAACCCCTATTCAATAAATGGTGCTGGGAAAATTGGACAGCCACACGTAGAAGACTGGAACAGGGTTCTTATCTTTCACCTCTCACAATTTATCTCAAGATGGAAGACAGCCTTAAACCTAAGACATAAAACTATAAGAATTCTAGAAGAAAATATTGGAAAAACTCTTCTAGATTTTGGCCTAGGCAAAGAATTTATGAAGAAGACCCCAATGGCAATCACAGCTACAACAAAAATTAATAAATGGGACTGGATTGAATTAAAAAACTTCTGCACAGCCAAGTCAACAATCGACAGAGCAAATAGACAACCTAAAGAATGGGAGAAAACATTTGCATACTATACATTTGATAAAGGGCTAATAACCATAATCTGCAAAGAACTCAAGCAAATCAGCAAATAAAAAATCAAACAACCCTATTAAAAATTGGGTAAAAGACATTAACAGAGGCTTTTCAAAAGAAGATAGACTAATGGCCAATAAACATGAAAAAATGCTCAATGTCTCTAATTAAGAAGGAAATGTTAATCAAAACCACAATGAGATGCCACCTAACTTCTGTGAGAATGGCTTTTATCAAAAAGTCCCAAAACAACAGATGCTGGTGTGTATGTGGAGAGAAAGGAACACTTATACACTGTTGGTGGGACTGTAAACTAGTACAACCTCTATGGAAAATAGTATGGAGATTCCTCAAAGAACTAAAGGTAGACCTATCATTTGATCTAGCAATCCAACTACTGGGTATTTACCCAAAGGAAAAAAAGCCATTTTACCAAAAAGACACTTGCACTTGAATGTTTATTGCAGCACAGTTCACAATTGTGAAGATGTGGAATCAACCCAAGTGCTCATCAATTCATGAATGGATTAGTAAAATGTGGTATGTGTATACCATGGAGTGCTACTTAGCCATAAAAATGATGAATTAATACCTTTTGTAACAACCTAGATGGAACTGGAGACCATTCTCCTAAGTAAACTATAGCAGTAATGGAAAAACAAACACCACATGTACTCACTATTAAATTGGAACTAACCAATCAGCACTCATGAGCACAGATGGAAGTAAAGCTCAACGGAAATCAAGCAGGTGGGAGTGGGGAGGAGGAGGTGGGTGAAATCGCATCCAAGGTACACTGTCTGGGTGATGGGCACACTTACAGCTTTGACTCAAGCTTTACAAAAGCAATCCATCTAACCAAAACATTTGTACGCCCGTAATATTCCGAAATTTAAAAGAAATAATAAAAAAGAATGAATACTCAAAAAATTAAAATTCAGTTTCTCTCACCAGTTGGACTGGTCACATTTCAGACGAGATCAGGCGTGTTCAGGGTGGCACGGCTGTAGACTGGATTGGTCACATTTCAAATGCTGAGTATTGACAAGTAACTGATAAACAATTATAGAAATGAAGCAGGATTGGAAAGATGTGACAAGCACAGTCAAGCCGTTTAATCCAATGGACACGTGCAGGAAACTGCCCAGTTAGAGGCTGCGCGTTCTGATTAAGCACCCAGGGGGCATTTACAAACATTAGCCACATTTAGAAAATACCAAAAAGTGGGTCTTACAGGCCACATTCTCTTGTCAAACTGTAGTAAACTTCAAAATAAAAAACAAAAGGTAATGTCAAAATCCATCATTGTGAAATAAAAAAATTTATTTTCAAAGAGGCAATTACAAAGGAAATTAGAAAATGTTTAGATCTGAGTGACTACTTATCAGAACTTGTGGGGTGCAGCTAAATTGATATTCACAGGCAAGTTTGTTTTACTATTTTATTTTTGAAAATCCAGTTTTGGGTCAGTTCTTTATTGTTGCTTCTCTGTTCTCTGTTCCATTCATGTCTGCTCATTATTATTATTATTTAACAGGAATCTTGTTTGGATTTATTTGCATATTTTGTATTTCCCTCCACTATTGCTTCTTGAATGTCATTCCTTCCTCTGGTTTTAATTTTTTTCTCTCTGAAGAATATTCTTCAGGGGTTCTTTCAGTGAAGGAATGTGAATGTTAAATTTTAAGTTTTTGTTTGTTGAAGGGGTTTATTTCAGTTCCCAATCCTGACTAGTAATTTAGCTGGGTATAAAATGCTAAGTTGATGATATTTTTCTGTTACTACTGTGAAGACATTTTCCTACTTTCTTGTGGCTTCGGTCATTGCCGTTAAGAAACATTGCTTTCATTGAAGTCTAGTTTCATTGTAGGTTCTCTGCTGTTATGGGATAAATTGTGTCTACTCCCCTCTCCCCAGTTTATATGTTTTTTTTTTTTTTTTCAGACAGAGTCTCACTCTGTTGCCCAGGCTAGAGTGAGTGCCGTGGCATTAGCCTAGCTCACAGCAACCTCAAACTCCTGAGCTCAAGCGATCCTCCTATCTCAGCCTCCTGAGTAGCTGGGACTACAGGCATGCGCCACCATGCCCGGCTAATTTTTTCTATATATATTTTTAGCTGTCCATATAATTTCTTTCTATTTTTAGTAGAGATGGGGTCTCGCTCTTGCTCAGGCTGGTCTCGAACTCCTGAGCTCAAACGATCCGCCCACCTCGGCCTCCCAGAGTGCTAGGATTACAGGCGTGAGCCACCGCGCCCGGCCCCCAATTTATATGTTGAAGCCCCAGTCCCCAGTACCCCAGAATGTGATCATGCCTGGCTGAGAGGCTGTCGGTGAGAAGTGACGCCATCAGGGTGGGGCCCTAACCCAGTGTGACTGGCATCCTCATAAGAAGGCACGGGGAGCCGGTGGCTGTCTGCAAGGCAAGGAGAGAGGCCTTGGGGGAAACCAACCCCCTGACACCTTGATCTTGGACTTCCAGCCTCCAGAACTATGAGAAAGGACATTTCTGTAAGTCACCCAGTCTCCGGTGTTTTATTATGGCATGCCTAGCAAACTAATGCTTGTGATTTTCTCTGTGTTTACTCTTAATTCCTTCTCTTTGTCACCGTGTTCTGCAGTTACACTGAGGTATAGTAGGTGTGTGATTATTTATTTTGCCAGATCTTATTTTGACTCATGCATCTCAGAATCCATCTCTTTCTTTAGTTCCATGCCGGCCCTCAAACATTGTCCGTTCTGTTCTCTCCTGGAATTCTAATTAGAGCTAAGTTAGACCTCATTATTTCCTTCCTGACTCTATTTTCCATGTCCCATTTTTTCATTGCTCTATTCTGCATGCAGGAAATTTCTCAGATCTTTATCAGATGATTTTCTCTACAGCTGTGTCTAAATGTCTGCTGAATCTATCCATTGATTTTTAAAATTCTAATGTCTATAGTTTTCTTTTGAATATTTTTTTAGTTTATACATTTGTTTATTATTCATTCCATTATTTATTTCAGTATAGACTCCTGAGTTCTTACTATAGCCATCTATTTATTTATTTATTTAGACAGAGTCTGGCAGTTGCCCAGGCTAGAGTGAGTGCCGTGGCGTCAGCCTAGCTCACAGCAACCTCCAACTCCTGGGCTCAAGCGATCCTCCTGCCTCAGCCTCCCAGGTAGCTGGGACTATAGGTGCACACCACCATGCCTGGCTAATTTTTTGTATTTTTAGTAGAGACGGGGTCTCACTCTTGCTCAGGCTGGTCTCGAACTCCTGATCTCTAGTGATCCTCCTGCCTCGGCCTCCCAGAGTGCTGGGATTACAGGTGTGAGCCACTGTGCCCGGCCACCCACGAGTAATTTATAAGAGTGACTGTTTCCCCACAGCCTTGCCAACACAGAATGCGTTGCCATGCTTTCTAGTTGTCAGTATGAGGTGGTGTCTCAGTGTAGTTCTTGTGTGTTAGACAAGGCCTTGCCCTGTCACCCAGGCTCTGCTGTGTCTCAATTGCGGCCTCAGACTCCTGGCCTCAGGCATCCTCCCACCTCAGGCTCCCCAAGTGCTGGGACTACAGGCCAGGGCCACCACACCTGGCCTCAGCGTATTCATAGCTTTTAGTGTGGTAAAATACAGTAACATAAAATTTACCATTTAACATCTTAAACGAACAGTTCAGTGGCCTTAATTGAAGTACATTCACACTGTTCAGCAGCCGTCACCGCTGTCCATCTCCAGGCTTCAGGCTGTGTGTATGTGTGCGTGTGTACATATAAAATGTGTGTACATATAAAATACACACATGAGCACTACCCGATTTGGTATGTTATTTACATCTTCTGTATCCTTACGTGGCAGCTGTGGAGGTGTGTCACTCAGCTCTCCCTTCCAGAAGGATCTCGTTGCTCAGCTGCTAGGAGAGCCGCTAGCTGACAGCCTGCAGCTGTGGCACCCGGGGACCTGCCAGTGTTGGAGCCAAGTTCCTCCTGGGCAGCCCCAGGCAATGCACAGGATTACGGCCCGGGGAGGAGGACCTGGCCAGCCTGCTCCTGTGGGACCCTGTCTCGCACGGCCTCTGCTCCCGAGTCACCCCCTGGGTTGCGGAGACTGTATCAGACGTGCGTCTCCCAGTCCCAGGTGCCACCCTGACACGTACCTTCACCTCCTGTCTGCGCCCTGGGGACACGAGTGACCCAGTCCACCTGGAGTTTGGTTCGTCTGATCTGTCTTGTTCCGGGAGTGATGTGTCGGAGTGTTCTGTTTGCTTCTGTGACTCTTGTATTTTCTGCGCTTTTGCTTCAGAAGGGTGGTTGCTGAGCTGTTTGTTACGTAACCATTTTATCTTTATTGGGAATTGTGTCTTTTTGCATTAAGAAGTCCTGCTTTTTCCTGTTCAGTGTTTTCTGTCTTGAATTCTCCTTGGTAGCAGAATCGCCACCTCTTTTCTTACTGCTTTTATGTGCCTGGTAGACCTTTGCCAACCTTCAGTGTCAGCGTTTTGAATCACTTTATTTCAGATGTGTCTTGCGTGCAGCATGTGACTGCGTGTTGCTTGTGAGCCAGGCGGGAAGCTTTTCCTTGTGGTAGGTGAGTCAAGCCCATGAACGTTTATCAGCGTGGCCTTGGTGTGGCCTGAATGTTTGTGTCCCTCCCCCCAGACTCACGTGTTGAAACCTGACCTCCAGGGTGTGGTGTTAAGAGACAGGGCCTTTGGGGGTGGCTAGGGGGTCAGTGCCTTGAAGTGTAACAGGCCAGGGGAGCTGTTTGTCCTGCCCGACGTGGGCACGTGTGGCAGGCACCATCCCGGAGGAAGGAACGCTCGCAGACGGCACATCTGCTGGGCCTCGATCTGGGACTCCCCAGCTTCCAGGAGGGAGTTTCTGTTTACCTCAGTTGCCTGGGCTGAGGTGTTCTGTTGCCGCAGCCGAAAGGACCGAGACAGTCGTGCGTGCTTGTGTCAGCTGTCACAGTGCTTCTAGTTGTGCGGACATTGTTCCATCTGTTATGGGAGGGACACTCTTTGCTCTTTCTTGTTGTTTTTCAGGGGTCTGTGTTTCTACCTAATGATTTCCTCTGTACTTGTTAAATGCCCTCGGTTTCCCGTCCTGCTCTCTCATTTACACCTTAGCTGTTGGTGGGTTAGTTTTTGCGGTAACTGTGACTCCCACTGACCGTGGTGCAGCAGCTGCGAGCTCGCCCTGGTTTTCTCTCTCCCTCTCTTCCTGTCTGGTTTTTCTCAGTTGCACTGTCCCTGCTTGTCACAGTCCGTGACATCCGTGTCCCAGTCTCTCAGCCTCTTCCCCAGCAACGGTCCTGTTGCCGAGGTCTGCCAGTCGTCTCTTGGGTTGGATGAAGTTAATCTGCTCGTCGATTCCTCAAGAAAGGCTCATGATTCAGAGTTTTCTAAGTTCTTGCGTGTTTAAAATTGTTTTCGATAGCCTTGGTACTGGAAGCGAAGTTGGTTGCATATCGATGTATTTGTGTGTCTGTGCTTGTTTACTCCATTCTAACAGTGAGCGCAAGGTTTCCGGCTTAGAGGAAGACCCGTTACGAATTTACAAATACATTGGCACTGGTTCCCTGTGACCCACCCCCCGCCGGGGACAAAGTGGAACAGGCAAGCTGAACCCTGCCCTGCAAAAGTGAGTTTTGCACCAGGGAGGGACTCCAAAGTTATGAGTCTTGGAGCTTCCTGTAGGAGCTGCTACATCTGTGGGTGAGAGGGAGAGGAAACTTATTTTCTAATGGAAGAAAATTCTCTCTGAGATGAGAAGGGAAAAGTCTCGAGTCGACAGTTCTCTGGGGTGTGAAGAAATGGCTCTGGGTTTTGTCTGCTTTGGAATTTACTCACCCACCCAAAGGGAGGTGAGCCTGCAGACCTCTCTCCTGGTTCACCGTTCGAAATCTGCGAGCCTCCTTTGCCTTCCCGCTAGCCTTTCGCGCAGGTAGCAGGAATTTTTGCTCAGGAAGCCGCAACCTTGCAGGGACGCCGAAGCCTTTCCTGCAGTTGCTTTGACAGTGTCGCCCCGCGCGGCCTGCGTGGTGTTGCTTCTGAGACGTCTGAAGCCAGGCTAGCTCTGTTGCTCTCGGAAGTCTTGCTTTGTCTTTGAAACCTAGTAGTTTCACTAGATAGTTTCTCAGCGTTGACTATTTCTGGTTAATTATCCCAGACATCCGTGGGGATGGGGCCTTTGATATGTAGAGTCAAGTCTTTTAATTTTGGAACATTTTCTGGGACTAAGGTTTCTCGCGCTATTGCCGTCCTGTTGTTTCTCACGGGGGCTGCGATGACGCGCCCGGCTGTGTCCTGCGGCCACCACCTCCGCCGTGGCCCCCACCTCCGCCGTGGCCCCCACCTCCGCCGTGGCCTGTGAGTCCCTTCACGGTCTCGTTGTCATTCTCTTGGTTGCTGCTCTGCTTTCCTTTCTTACTCGGGCGTCTCATAATTTAGTCATTTCTGAGATCACTTTGTGTGTTTTCCCCGTTCTCTTCTGATTTCAACAGCTCTTTTCATTTCCTCCCGCTCTTGCCCACTTGTGCTCTGACGCTTTGAATTTCTGATTCGAGCCGGGATTCCACGCCCCACCTGCCCCTGCGAGCGTGTTGGGTTCAGTCGGGGCGGTGGGCGCGCGTTTGTTCTGCTGTATTTTACTTTTTATCCAGCTGAGGTATGTTGATTTCACTCTCTGGTTTTTGTAGGAGCTTTGAACAGACAATTTTCTCCAGACCATTTTGTGAATCTGGGTGGTCGACGAGCCCGTGCTTCGGGCCCTGTTCCGTCTGCGTAGCAGAGTGCAGTTTGCTAAATGGACTTAGAGTTTCTCCCTTTTACTCCGTTTTGGCCTTCGCCACCTGATTACTAAAAAGCACATCCCGCTGCTTTCTTGCTTTTTGCTTCCCTCGAAGCTCTGCCTTTGAAAGATGCCACTTTAGACAGTGCGTGCTGTCCACACGGCTGCGGCGGGCTGACCTGTGAGGACACGCGTCCGGCATTTTCGCACAGAGGACAGACGCTCTCGTCCCCGCGGTTTGGGGACAATCGCACCCCCACCTGCAGCGTCCCTTCCTCTCTTCCCCTTAATTATTCTGGGATTGCTCCTGCCCATTGCGGAGACTGAGAGGAATCGCTTGTTCTCTGTCTGTGCTCGCTGCCGTTTTCGGGTTGGGACATCCCGTCCTGGTGTCCTGCTGCTCTGCACAAGTCAGGAGGACCCTTGGGCTGAGGCAGACCCCGGCACCCGCCATTCTCTGTGGCTGCTCAGAAGTCCTCTCAGGGTAGTTTTAAGGCACATTTGTTGATTGCGAGTGATTTTAAGACTCTCTTCACATGTTCAAAAATCAGTTGATTTTATTTTCTGCAACTGTTCATCTTCCTTGACTATTTTATTCTACTGACGCGTGGCCCTGCTCTTATTGATTTACAGAAAGTCTTTACATATTAGAGGAATGGGCTGTGCCTTGCAGATAGTTCTGCTAAGTTGCTGGACTGTGCGTCCCCTGTGCTGGTGGAGCCGGTGCTTTGACTGCAGGGTGGGCATTCAGGCCTTTACGTTCACGTGGGGTTCGAGGATGCTTGGGAGCAGGACACTCACGTGTGGAAGGCGGGACTCAGGGACACGCAGTGGTGGGGCAGAGGTGATGGGGAACGGGCGGGGCGGAGGCGGCAGGGAGGGCCCCGCGGGAGCACAGAGGGAAAAGTCTGTTTGTGGGGGGCGCCTGCTGGCAGTTCTTCGGCTCCCGGAGAGGAGAGGAGGGTGGAGGCAAATGGAAATGCAGGCGCATAATCTGTGCAGCTTTGCAGAGTGCGGGACCATTTGCATAAATATTGTTTGCAGAAAGCAATTAGTGGTTCCTTTACATGCAGTGAAGTAGCAATTTGCACTTTTTTTCAGGAATAATTTCTTTGCCTATGTGCACAAATTCGATGGCTTGCAATTGGCCTTCTAATAATAAGGCATAGCAGTTTTTATTTTTGGTCCCTGTCTCGGTTTCCTGAGATACGGAAGCGCCACGTTAAGGGTGTGCGTCCCCACCATTCATCCGGCTGGGACTGTTGCCACGTCCCTTCTGCTGCCTCTGAGTTCTGAGAGCAGCGGGTGGGGTCATCTGGCTCCTGGCGGGGGGAGAGCGCCAGGCCTGGGGTGCGGGGCACCCGACTAAATCAGACAAGTGTCCTCGGGGCACAGAGAGGATTGTGGCCAGGCCCCTCTTTCCTGGTGACCACCCACACCTTTCTCTGACTCTAGTCAAGCTTCCACCTCTCCCTGGAGGCCTCCGTCTGTGTAAACTGTTTCCTTGCCGCTTACTTGCATGTATCTAAGTGGAGCTTTCTCCCTGGGGCGTGATTGGTCATGTCTGCACGCACACCCTCCTCCCTTGCCATGGGCCAGGCTGCGGTGACGGTGACGAAGGGCCTGCTTAGGGCAGGATCGATGAGTGTGGATCTCAGTTTAGAGAGACAGGGCCAAGGCAACACAGTGACACTCTGTCTCAAAAAAACAAAAACAAAAACAACACATTGAGTTTATGTTTGTGCTGGGCGTGAGTGCGAAGGTTAATTTTATATGTCAACTTGCCTGGGCCACGGGTGCTGGGTGTTCGGTTAGACATGCTCTGGGCGTGTTCGTGAGGCTGTTTCTGGACGGAGCTGGCACTGGAACTGGCCGGCGAGTGAGCGCACCGACTGGCGCCTCCGTCCTCGCATGGCATCCTGCCCGCCTGCATGTCTGTCTCTGGCTTTCCCCTTTCGTAAGGACATGGGTCAGCTGTGCTGGATTGGGGCCTTCTTTTAACTTAATTACCTCTGCAAAGGCCTTGTCTCCAAACGAGGTCACATTCTGAGGTGCCAGAGGTTAGGGCCTCAACGTTTCTTTTTAGGGGGTCACCGTCAATCCATGACGCCTTGTCTGAAGGTGCTTCATAGGTTTGCTTTGCAAGGAGAATGCACGGCCCCCGGGGAGGGGTCTGCGCCACCTCCCTGCTGACGACCAGACCAGTGGCGCTGAGTGTCAGTGTGAGCTGCTGCTGAGCGGGGAGGGAGAGCGTGCCCCGAACGAAGGCCCCGCAGGACCTGAGACCCTGTGCCTGCGGGGGATGGGAGCATGTGCGGGGCTGGACTGGGGCGGGGGGAGCAGCACTTGAAGGTTGGATAAGAAAGAGCTTATTGGAAAGGGAGAGCCCTCCTGGCACACAGGGTAACCCTGGGCAGCATCCGGGAGGTGGTGCCAGTTTGCTCCTAGGATGGTGGGGGGAGGTGGAGCAACGCCCCCAAGATGTCCACATCCCAGTTCCTGCCACCTGTGAGTACGGACCTTGTGTGGAGACGGGGCTCTTGTGTAGAGCTGTGGAGCGGCCAGGGCAGGGGCTGGGAGGGAGGTCAAGGCTCAGGGACGTGGGCACGCAGAGTGGAAATGCCACGTAGGACGGCAGCACCCCCGTAGGTCCCCGTTCCTGGGGTGGGGTGGCTGCCGAGGCTACTGAATTTGCCAGGGCAGTAAGGCTACGCTGGGGAGAGGGTGTCAGCGTCATTGAGAAGCTCCGCGGGGCCTCCTTGCCGGCCTGGGATGACAGTGGGAGCTGCCGTCACAGGCCTGGGCTCCCTGGTGACAGTGAGGCCGATAGGATCCCCAAATGAGACAGCCCAGCTGGTGGCACCTAACTGTCAGGAGCAAGGTGGGTTCAGGTGTCATAATGAAAAGTGACGTCAGTGAGGGAGCCGGGACGTCCTGACCAACGGAGAGCAAAGATGCTAGAACTCGGCGTCCCTGGAGGAAAGACAGGCATCGGCCGCTACGCACTCTGTGCCTTCGTGAGACGTGAAGGGGTGTAGATCCTGAGACGTCATGACGCCTTGCTGAGGGCCAGGCCAAGGGCCAGGCCAAGGTCCAGGCAGCGGCCCTTGCCGCACCGTGACACCTGCCGGCACCTCTGCACGACTGTGCGTGCTCAGCCCCGCCCGGCCCTGCGACCTCGCGCCATCGCGGTGTGGCCGCAGGTAAACCTGAGCCTCGGAGTTTGTTTCCCAGGGAAGCTGAGCTGAGATACTCGAAGGGAAGGCTGCTGAATTTTGTATGTCTGTCTTGTATCCAGCCATCTTACAGACTTCTCTTGTCAAGCCTAATGCTTTTTGTAGAGTATCTTGAGTGTTCTAGGTCTAGAGTGGTATTGTCCTCCAATGAAGATCATTTTGCCTCTTTGCTTCCATAGATTTACTGTGTGTTTAGTTTTCTTGTCTTGGTGATCGAGCAGAATTGCCAAACAGACGGCCAGTTACAGGTGTGATGGGCGTTCCTGGGTTCCTCATTCGAGTAGGCGCAGATTTATGATGCTGTTCTAAGGAGTCTTTATCATGTTTAGGTATTTTTGTTCTTATTTTTACAGAGTTTTGAAAAAACAGGACTACGTATTCACTTGTGTGAAATGTCTTTGAGATCTCTGGACACAGAGTGTGGGTTTGTCTCCTTTATTTGTTGGTGGAGGGTGTCGCGGACAATTTCCTAAAGTTAAGCTGTTCTTGTGTTGGTGGAACAAATTTTACTTATTCATATTTCCCTATTTTCTTAATACACTGAATTGTATTCAATTTGCCAAGATTTTATGTGAAAAATTTTTACAACAGTATTTACATATGAAATCTCCTATTATTTTACTTTCTTTCCTACAAAACCCTAATAAAGTTTTGGTAATAATGTCATGTCGGCTTTTAAAAATGGATTTCGGAGTTTTCCACGTTTTCTGTAGATTGGAACTGTTTCAGTAAGGGGATGGTTAATGTGTGGCATTAACTTGGCTGGGCGAGGGATGTTCACAGGACAAGGTTAAAGTTTGGATCAGGGGACCGTGAGCAGAGCAGACTGCTTTCCACGGTGTGGACAGACGTCTGGTCTGCTCTCTGCTGCTGTACCTGAACGCCTGAGGTGGGTAGTCTGCACAGGAGAGGAGTTTATTTCTTACAGTCTGGACGCCGAGAAGTCCAAGGTCAAGGGGTGAGGACCTTCCTGCTGGTGGGGGATGGGGGGCTCCCCGCAGAGACCCGACGTGGTGCAGGGCATGACGTGGTGAGGGGCTGAGTGGGCTAAGGTGCCAGCTCAGGTCTCTTCCTCCTCCTATAAAGCCACCAGTCCCCCTCCCGTGGAACCCACTAACCCCTTAATCCACCAATAGATTAATCCATGTGTGAGAGCAGAGCCCTCATGACATACTCCCCTCCTGACTACTGCCACACTGAAGACTGAGTTTCAACATCAGTTTTGGAGGGGGCAGACATTCAAACCACAGCAGCGGGCCTCTTCCAAGCAGTTGAAGGCCTTAATAGAACAAGTGCCTGACCTCCCTGAGAAAGAGGGAATTCTGCCGGCCTTTGGACCTGAGCTGCAACGTCGGTCTTCCCTGGGTCTCTGGCCTGCCAGCCCACGCTGCAGATTCTGGACGTGCAACTCCTTAAAATGAGCTCCCCGGCAGCCCTCCCCCCCACCGCCCACCTCTCTCTCCATCTGTTGCTTCTGTTTCTCCGGAGAACCAATAGCAATACCTGTAACAAGGGAATTCTTTGATTTTTGAAGGCTAAGTAGAACTCATCTACTTAAAAATACGATGCTGGAGTCATTTGCCTTTTAAAATGGTAGATATTAATAATCTTTCCAACCCAATCTGTGGTTTCCAATTGTGTCATATCCCCCCCTTTTTTTTTTTTTTTTGAGACAGAGTCTTGCTCTGTTGCCCTGGCTAGAGTGCCGTGGCGTTCTCCTAGCTCACAGCAACCTCAAACTCCTGGGCTTAAGCAATCCTCCTGCCTCAGCCTCCTGAGTAGCTGGGACTACAGGCATGCACCACCATGCCTGGATCATTTTTTTCTATATATTTTTAGTTTTCCAGCTAATTTCTTTCTATTTTTAGTAGAGACGGGGTCTCACTCTTGCTCAGGCTGGTCTCGAAATCCTGACCTCGAGCGATCCTCCCGCCTCAGCCTCCCAGAGTGCTAGGATTACAGGCGTGAGCCACCGCGCCCGGCCTATATCCCTCTTGATTATCATGGTGTCCTCTGCTTTGGCCCAAGCTTCAGCGAGTTGCACCCCCAGATGTGTTCAAATTAGTCACACCCCTGGATAATGAGTGGGTGGGATTCCCACTCTTGCCCAGGTTGGCGGGGAGGCTGTGATTCCTGGTGGGCTTTCTTGGGCTGAGTCGGGGTACTCAGCAGTAGCAGAAACCCTGAGTGAGTGCTTCAAGAGAAGGGTGGCTGTCACAGACCTTATGGCTGGTCTGCAGTGCCCAGCTTTACAGTGACTGCAGAATGAATATGCCATTGACAGAAGATAAATTACACATGGTCACGAGTGAGGGAAGATACACTCAGCCTTGTGATTAGAGTGAATCCAAGTTTACACATCAATGAAATTGTTCCCATGTGACAGTGATAGCATTTTAAATCAACTGACGCCTCTGTTTTGGAGAGGGGTCTGCCACCCACACGTGAGGGTGCATTTGCACAACATTTTTAGAGAGCAGTTTGGCAATTTTTGTCAACGTTTTAAATGTGCATACCCTATGACCCAGAAATTCCTTTTCTAAGAATTTCTCTTATAATACCTGCAGAAACACACAAACATATATGCACAGAGATGTCCACACCGCAGTATTTGAAACAACAGAAATTAGAGACAGTGAACGTCCCCCTGAAGAGGAGTGACGCAAACCGTGGAATCACCATTACTACAGATGTTTCGCAGTTGTTAAAAAGAACGAAACATTTCGGTGTGTGCAGGCAGGGAATAATGTCCTTGACCTTGGTGAATAAGAGAATCGGCCTGCAGAGCACTGTGTACAATGTGAAGCACTTCTGTAAATTGCGTGTTTTTGTGCTTAGCAAAACGTCTAGAAACACAGATCTGGACTGTTCAAAGTGGTCACCCCTGGTAGTGCGAGAGGGTGGGGAAGGGGATGAGAAGGAGCCTTTATATTTTTATGTTATGTATATCTATATCACTTGACTTAAAAACGAGCATATATTACTCTGGCAATAAAACAAAAAGATTTTTTTAGTGCTTGCAACAAAAAATGCTGATGTAATTTTAAACCAGAAGGAGCAATACTGGAGCTTCCTTACTCTGGGAATTGCACTAAAGGTGACTTAGTCTTAAAGGAAACTGGAAAAGGCATTAATTCCATTAATTAATGCACCAGCAGATTCCGTCTCAGCAAAGACGTCTTAATGAGGTGCTCGCGCGCATCCATTATTTATCTTGCGAGCGCAGCTCTGGGGCCCTGCTCCTGTCAGGCGACGTAATGCATGTCCCCGCTGAGGGTTCTGGCCTGGCCCTCTCTCTACGCCCTCATCTCTGAGGATGACCTCTGGCCCATCCCTTGACCCCGACTCCTCCACCGTAGTTTGCACCCCTGGACCCTGCAAAGGAACCACTCCAGTCTGGCCTGCAAACCTCACTTCCACCCTCGCCGTGGGCATCGTGGGCACGTTCCCCTTGATCAGCCCCCAACGCTGATGGGGACCTGGGGACACAGAGCCAGCCTGTGCCAGGCCCATAGGGCAGCTCCTGGAACCGTTAAGGCCCCAGTGGGTCTCCATGAGCCGCTCAGCAGTGTTCCTGCCCCCGCCCGGGTTTCCGTTCCGCGCCTCCGCCCGCGCGCGCCCTTCTCCCGCGTGGCCCGTCCCGCGCGCACCGGGGCTGTCCGCGGTGCTGACGGCGCTCGGCCTGCGCACGCGTCCGGGGAGGGGGCGGCGCCACTGCGCAGCCTCCCGCGCCGTCCCGGCTCCCCGCGCCGCGCGCTCTCCAGACCGGCCTGCTCCCCGCTCCCGGCCCGCTCTCCGCCCGCTCCCTGCGCGCTCCCGGCGCCCGGCCGGCCATGGCGCCCAGCAACCTTCTGTGCGCGCAGTGCGCCTGCTACGTCCTGGCCTTCCTGTTCAGCTTCGCGGTGGTGGTGCCGCTGTCCGAGAACGGCCGCGACTTTCGCGGCCGCTGCCTGCTGTTCACCGAGGGCATGTGGCTGAGCGCCAACCTGACGGTGCACGAGCGCGAGCGCTTCACGGTGCAGGAGTGGGGCCCCCCGGCCGCCTGCCGCTTCGGCCTCCTGGCCGGCCTGCTCTCCCTGCTGCTGGCCGCCGCGCACGCCTGGCGCGCGCTCTTCCTCCTCTGCAAAGGGCACGAGAGGTGAGTGGCCTCGGCCGCCGGGCCCAACAGACACAGCCCCCGCCCCGGGCGCGGCGCCCCGGAGGACTGGGGGTCCCCCCAGCTCCCTGAGGCCCGCGGAGGTCCACACTTGCGCCTCTCGCAAACTGCCCTTTGTCTACACGCACCCCCGGGGACCATGACGGTTACTGTCTCCGGTGCAGGGCCAGGGCCTCCCTCCCCGAGTGCACAGCACTCCCGCTTCAGGCGCTCGCTCCCTTTGGGGTGCAGATGTTGCACCGTCATCGCTGGCAGGCCTGGGCCCTGCTTTGCAGCTCAGCCGGGTCCACTCTCGCCAGGACCGGGGACAGCTCCCAGCCTGGTCGTGGTGGTCGCCTCTGCTGTCCTGCCCAGTGAAGGGGAAGCAGGATGGCAGAGGAATGTCTGGGGGAACCCCACTGAGGCCCAGTTCTGGCACTCGGACCTTGGCTGGCAGGATGCCAGAGGGAGGGCAGGGGTGAGGGCCCTGCTTTGGCACTAGGATGGCTCCTTCCTCTCCGCCTCCATTCTCTCTTCACTTTTCCTTGCTCTTGCGCTATCCTGCAGCCCTGGGCTGTGGTTCCCCTGGGCTGGCCGACGGGGAGTATCCTCAGCCAGTGGCCCTCTGTGGGCCCACCCAGTCCCCTGGCTGAGGCCTGCTGTGCCGGGAGCAGCCCTGGGCTCCTGCAGAGGTCCTGGGAGGGCACCTGTGAGAGCCAGGCCCTCTCCCACACTCTGCCCCGCCCCACGCCACCCATCCTTTGTTGGCACTTTTTAGGCTTTTCACTCCTGCAGGGGCGCGGGGGGTGAGAAGGGGCCCTGGGCAGTGAGGGTGGGCAGGAGGTGAGCGGGCAGGCATTCCGCTAGCCCACCCCTGCGAGCCCTCAGCCTGGCTTTGGCAGAAGGAGGGGCCCGAGAGAGGAGGAGGAGGGGTGGGGGGCCGAGGGGGCTCTGCCTGGGTGGGGCTGTGAAGGCTGGAGCGGTGGAAATCCCAGCCAGCGAGTGCAGGGTGCCCTGCGCTGCTGCAGCAAAGTCCCATAGACTGGGGGCTTAACTTGCCGTCCCACAGTTCTCAGGGCCAGAGGTCCAGAGTCACGTGTCTGCGGGGCTGGTTCCCTCTGGGGGCCCCAAGGGAGAATCCCGTCCCTGCCTCTTCCAGCAGCCTTGGCTGTGCCGTGGCTTGGGGCTTTGCCACTCCAGCCTCTGCCTGTTGTCATGGGGCCTCTTCCCTCTGTTTCTCTGTATGGCCCCCCTTTTTACAAGGACACCAGTCCTTGGATTTGGGGCCCACCATAAACCCAGGGTGATCTCATCCTGGGTTCCTTAACTCAACTACACCTGCAAAGACCCTATTTCCAAATAAAGTCGCCATCAATCACAGGTCCAGGGGTTAGGACGTGGGCATATATTTTGGGGGTGCCATTCAACCTGTCCCCCGGAGTTCTGGTTCTGGGTCAGCAGGAAGCCAGCTGTCAGCCCGGGGGCCTCCAGGTGCCGCAGGGCGGCTGGCCCATACTCTGGGATGAGTGGCTGGGCTCTGCCCAGGGCGCACCCAGGCTGGCCCCAGGGGTGTCCCGAGATGTTTGAGACGTCATTTGCACCCACACTGGCAAACGTGTGAGCTACTCCAGGCAGCACTCTGTGTGCAGGTCAGGGCAGGTGGCAGCAACTCTGAATAGAGGCTGGGGTCTTAAGAAGGGGGGGGACAGCCAGAAGGGTGGGGTAAGCCCCGTAGGGCTTGGGGTGCCTTCAGTAGGAAGGTGGGGGTGGAGAGCACAGACTGTGTGGGGCCACGGTCTGGTCACTGCTCACGCACGTGGCAGCCTCTGGGACTCCCTCGGGCATTCACGGTCTAGCTGGGCTGACGGAGCCGCTCTGTCTACAGGACCCAGCTTGTGTGGTCAGAGTGATGGGAGATTTCAGAGGGGAAAGACCTTGAGGGGCTGGAGAGCAGGGTGAGGGGAGCCCCAGGGCTTGCGGGGCAGGAGTCTGGGTGGCACAATCCAGGCAGCAGAGCTGGGGAGCGCAGTGACGGTGGCTCTTCTTTTGTCATCTCATGGAGGTGCCTGTCTGCCCTGTGAACCTGCCGGAGCCATCTCATTCTGCAGGTAGGAGGCTGAGGCCGGGGCCCACGGCCTCCCCAGCAGCGGTGCAGGCTGGAGCCCGGTGGATCTGCCGCCCTGCTGCACCCTGGCCGACCGGCCCACGTGGGACTCAGGACGCCTTAGATGACTTGGCATGTGTCTGCCTGTGGGGTGGGGGTGCGTTAGGGCACGCTGTGAGGGCCTCGGTGGCCCAGGCTCCACCAGAGGCTGGACCTGGCAGCCCGTGCTCTCGGGGATTTGGGCCTGATAAGTGGAGCATTTCGGGTCTTCTGTTCTTTCGCTTCAGTTTCTGGGCTCAGCTGTCCTAGCAGCAGTGACCTCTGTCCAGCCTTTCCTTCCCCAAGATGCACAGTGTCCTTGGCCATCAGGGCTCACTGGTGAGGGCCACGTAATGGTGGGGCCACCCCCCCCCACCTGCCGCACACGGTGGCCGCTGTGATGCTGTCCCCCGGCGCATTACTGCTCCATCGAGGCCTGGCTGTAGGACTAGGCTAAGGTCTCTCAGGCCACGTCCGGCGTGGATACCCACCCGAGGGGAACTTGGCTGTGTGCCAAAGGCAGGCACGCGCCTTGTTCCCCTCTGTGTCCCCGGGGCCAGCACAGGGCACGGTGCCCAGGAGTTGGCAAGTCATGATGTTGAGTGCATGACGGAAAGATGCCTGGACCTGAGGAGGCTTATGGCTTTGTGGTCACTCACCTGGCCCTGACGTCCTTGCAGACCTCTGGCAAAGAGGTCAACCCTTCAGACTTGCCTTGTCGGAAAGTTCTGGACCCCTCGGGAGGCTGGGTCTGCAGAGTCCCGTGACAGTCATCCAGAGCCGCCCGTCCAGCTCAACTGCTGGCCAAGCCGCGTGGAGCAGGCAAGGGGACAGCCAGGGGCCCGTGTGGGCACTTACGGGGAGCTCCTGGGATGGACACGGCACCCAGGGCCATCAGGGCCACTGGACGTCCAGCCCACGGAGGACACCACTGTCCCTTTAGAGGGCCAGCGCACACTCTAATCCCTCACGGTTGGAGTCTACCCTTAGAGGCACGGAGACGCCCTCCCTCCAGTGTGGGGGTCTGTTTGAGCGGCCACCGCCGGCCTGAGCTTGGGGGTCACAGGCTGTGTCCAAGGTGCCAACTTGCTGCTCATACAGGGTGTGTCTACCATGCAGGGTGGGGACCTGGCCGCTCGTGCCCAGGAGAGTGAGGGGTGAAATCTGGGCGTGTGGCTTTTTGCAGAGGGGCATCACCTGGATGCCGTTAGCTGCTGAACGTATGAATGGATGAATCAGTGGCACCTGTGCTTGGGGGCCTTGCCGTGGCAGGGCAGGTGGGTGGCCGGGTGAGCCGTGGCCTGGGGGCCGGGGCAGCTCTGCCCGCGAGGGAGCCCCTTGAGCGCTGGGCTGGGGCCTGGGTCAGAGCAGCCCATCTGCTGGCCCACACTGGCACTGAGCCTGCTGTCGCCATGGAGACCACACGTCCAGGCAGGGCAGCCAGAGAGGCAGAGGAGAAAGTGGTTAACCCTGTGTGTGCCGGGCTGTGGATCTGGAGAGCCCGGGCAGGTTCCGTGGAAACGGACAGGAAATGGATGAAGGAGTAAAGTGGAGCTGTCGGCTGGGGTGGCCCCAGCTTGGTGTCCCTTCCCTGCTTTGCGGGGATGTCTATGTTCTGGTCACGGGAGGAGACTCCCAAATCGTGCCCATTGCACATGGCTGCAGCTGGAACTCTGCGGTGTCCAGCTGGCCGGGTTTCCGTGGAGCTGGCGTGGCAGCCCATGCTCAGAGGGCGGACGGCGTGGGCAGCTCTCCCATGGACGCGTCACGGGCCCAGAGCCCCCGCTGTGTCCCGGGCACACTGTGCCAGGTATCTGCGGGCATGGGGGCTGTCAGGGAGACCCTGGCTGCGGGAGCTCTGGCCGCGCCTGTCTCGAATTCAGTATGGACGGGGAGGGTGCTGCCCCACCCCCACTGGGGGAGAACAGACATGGCCCAGGGTCATCAGCCCTTGTCTGACCTTGTCTGACCTCTGAGCTGTGGCCAGCCTGGCCCTCCAGAGAGGCCTGCCGCGGGTGGCCGCTGGGCTGGCCTGTCAGGGAAGTCCAGCAATGCCAGGTGCCAGAGGTGTCACTGCTGGACAGGGTCCTTGGGAGGCCTGCCGGGGGGGCTGTCCAGCAGGTGGAGGGGGACGTGCCCTGGGGGGAACCTAGGGAGTCCCAAGTGCACTGCTCCCATGGAGCTGGAGGTTCGTGCCAAGCTCAGGGCTGCTTCTGTGCTCCCATCCCTGGGCGCCTGTCCCGGCTGTCCCTGACCACCACGGTTTCTTTGGCTGGAGCAGAGTGGCCAGTCCAAGGCCACGGAGGCAGGTGGCCTATGATGTACCCCACTCTGTAACTATGGCCCCGCTCCTATTCAGACTCCCAGGGCCAGATGGATTTGGGGGTTAAGATTCCTGTCCCCAGGGTCCTCAGGAAGCAAGTGGCTCACCCAAGTGAGGACGGTTGGAGGGGGGCTGGTTGACAAGAGGTGAAGGTGTGGGGTTCCTGGGCTCAGTGACAGTGGCCCTTCACCCCCACCCCAGTAACAGGACCTGGCGGGAGGGCATGTGAAGGGGACAGGGAGAGGGGCAGTGGCCTTCGGTGAGGGACCTGGGAGCAGACGCCCCCCTCGTCCTCCTGCCCCCAGCCTGCTGCGATCCCTGCTGGTCACACCCACCCAGAAGCCAGGGCCCAGGCCCACCGTCGTGGTCCACGCCTGCCAGCCTTAGAAGGGGACAGGCTCCCATGAGCAGGGGGAGATGGCAGCATGCGGTGACCCAGGTCTGGGCAGGCTGTGCGGAGCCCACCCGAGTGAGGAAGCGGCTGCCCCGCAGGGTGGGCTCGGCGGCTCAGCACAGTTGCTCACGGCGACGCTCGCTGCCGGGCTGGTGGTCGTCAGGGAACCTGGGCCATGGAGCGGGGCTTGCGGCTCGTCTGTGCCACCGTGTGCGCCCGCGCCTTTGCGTGTGGCTCCCGGGCAGAGGCTCAGGCCCCTGTGCCCACGTGTGAGTCCTGCCGGGTCTGCCCTTTTCGGGCTGATCTCTAGGGTCACAGCTCGTGGGTCTGAGTGTCCCCGTGTCCTCTCCCCGGGTCTGGGGCTCCTCGGGGTGGGGGTTCAAGCCCTCCCATTCCTGGGGGTGCTCTGCCGTCTCGAGGCCTTGGCCAGGTTGGGCGGGGCTGGAGCCGGTGGAGGACAGCCGCCGGGATCCTTGCCGGGGACACCGCGGGTCCTGCGGGTTGTGAGGCAGCCCGGGGACACCTGCTCTGAGTGGGGCGCCGGAGGCCGGGTTTCCTGTCCACACGTTGGCTGGGCGCCTCCTGGGGCCTCGTTCTTATTTCTGTGTCCTCTGCGCCCAGCTCAGGGCCCCGTGGGCAGGTACACGAAGGAAAGGACGGGCAGCACGTTGATCTTTGGCCAGGAGTCCCTGCGGTTGGATGACAGTAACTTTGATGTTTTCTTGGCCGAGATCCCGGCGGAGACCTTGTTTATTAGATGGTCTTTGAAGCAGTTTTTTTCGGTCATTTGCCTGGATTTGATGCGCTGACAGCGCTGATGTCAGGTTAGGGGGGGGCATGGCCCTTTCTTGACCACCCCGTGCTACTGTCCCGCCCGAGGGAGTTCCCGTCTGGGGTCCCACTGGAGGGCGGGCCCCGTGCCCCCACGCTGCCACCCCCAGGTGCCGTGGTGTGCGCCCCAGGCTGGGCCAAGCCGAGGCTCACTCGGGAGGCTGAATGCTGGTGTCTGTGGGGGAGGCAGGAGCGTCCAGATGGAGGGGGTGTCCCCAACATGTGCCCCCCGTCCTCAGAAGGAAGCGTTGGCACCCTCCGGAAGCACACTGGTGGCCCCGTGGGCTGGCACGGGCGTGGGCCCGCGGGGAGTGTAGCCCAGCCCTGAGCCAGCTCCTCCCGCCGGCCCTGCCGGGGGGCACGGTGTGGGCTCAGTTGCAGCTTGGCCTTTAGTGTGTAAAAGGGTAAATCAGCGAGTCCTGGACGCAGGTCAGGCCAGCCTGTGCCGGTGACCACGTGGCCTTCTGGGTGTCTCCGTCCGTGTGGCTGCCGTCACAGACGGGGACACAGCACTCAGACCGCAGCGACTGTGGAAGGGTGTCCCGGTGCTCAGCGTGGTGTGGCTGCGGTGCGTTGGCGCAGGCGATCTCGGTCCCAGCCTGGGCGCTGCCTCTGCGGCAAAACGGGGGTCACAGCGGGTCTGACTCCTGGTCTTCAGGAGGACACGCGGGCAGCCGGGCCAGCATATGGAGCCGCCCGCGGGTGGGTTCGGCTGCAGGAAGGTGGAGCCAGCTCCTCTCGGCCCCAGGGCACCGCGCAGGAACCCAGAGGCCAGCGGGGAAGCCTGAGGTCTGGGCACTGCTGGGCGGGGGTGGGGGTCGGCCCAGGCTCCCAGTGAGCGTCCCTCTCGCCCTCTCGCCCTCCCGCCCCACTCGCCCCTCCCGCCCTTCCCACCCCTCTCACCCTCCCACCCTTCTCGCCCGCCTGCAGCTCCTTCTTCCACGCCTTCCTGAGCCTGCTGGTCAGCGCCTGCGTGGTCTTCCTGGTCTTCATCGCTGGCACCATCGTGAGCGTGGGCTTCACCATGTGGTGCGACACCGTCACCGAGAAGGGCACCGTGCCCCACAGGTGTGCCCGCCCGCCCCGGCCGCCTCCCGGGAAGACCCCCTGCGCCCCCCACCCGCATCACACGGGTGTCTGCAGTTGCAGGTCCCTCTGTGCCCCCCGCCGTGTGCACCCAGTTGGCCCCTTCCCCAGGACCTGCCCCTCGATGTCAGACGCCCCCTCCCACTTGTAGGAGCCGGCGGCCGCACACAGGAGGCAGCGCCCACGAGCCCCGGGGGCCGGGGCGGGGGCCCACGCAGTGTGGGCTCTGGGTCCCCCGGGGCTGGGCAGGAGGCAGAACCGGGGTGGCATCAGGGCCGAGGCTTTGGTCGGGGGGCCCAGGGTCTGGAAGGCGGGGGCGGTGATGGGGACCATGAAGACAGGTGCAGAAGCTTCCGGTAAGGTGGGGACGGCTCCCTGCGGGTTGGGGACGGAGGCCTTCAGGGCCAGGTGGCTGCTCTGGGCTCTGTGCAAGGGCATCGTCTGGCTTGTGGGGGGCCCAGAGTGGAGCATGGTGACTGTTCGTCCCCTGAGTGGGGTACCCCAGACCAAGACCCTGGAAGGCAGGGACTTTGGGGTCCCAGGGGCTCCAGATTCTTTCTTGGAGCAGCATCGGACCTGGAACCCCAACATAGAAAGTCAACAGCAGCAAAGGTGAAACAGCACCTTCACGCTGGGGCCCAGGGCTGCCCGGCAGCAGCCTGGGACACAAACGAGGAAGGCTCGAGCACCCCAGGCGGCTGTCCCTGCAGGGCCCACCCCGGGGTGGCCCCCACGCTGCGCTCTGTGCCCAGTCCTCCTGCCCCAGCCGCCTGCTTCCTCTGTGTGTGTGGGCAGCCCCCCGCCCTTGGCAGACACTAGAAGTTTCTTACCCTGAGGAGCACCGTGTCCAGCCTTCACCCCTCTGCAGCCTCTCGAGGGAGCGCCTGGGCCACTGGGCCCCCTCTCTGGGCATCCTGCCGGACCCCCGCCCAGGGAGGTGAAGGGAGAGCGGGGCAGTGGTCCAGCTGCAGCTGCCCCTGGCTGCCCCATGGCATGAGCAGGGTGGCTGTGAACATTGGTGGGGACACCGCCCTGTCCCGGTCTCAGTCCTATGATCTGACACTCTGGGACCCCGCAGAGCTGTGGGGCATGTGGCTTAGAGCATCCAGGAGAGGAGAGGCTGGTGCCAGTGTCCCCTGGCCAGCCAGGGCCAGGTTGGGATCCGCAGGTTTCCTTTCCCGAAGCCTGTCCTCTGTGGATGACCTTGAGGCTGATCCCTGGGGTCCCCAGACTCCCCGTCTGCCCCTGGCTGTGTGGGATGGTGCCCACTGCACCCTGGCCAGCTGCTCCGCCTGTCCCGAGCTCGCTGGCCTGGCCGTCCCCTCCACCCCGATGTCTTGCCGTTCCAGCTGCGAAGAGCTCCAGGACATCGACTTGGAGCTGGACGTGGACAACTCTGCCTTCTACGACCAGTTTGCGATTGCCCAGGTAGGGCGGGGTCTGCTGCGCCGGGGAGGGGCCTTCACTGCGGGACACTCTCTGAGCCACCCCCCGACTCAGGGCAGGGGACCAGCTCCTGCGTAGTTGAGGCAGGGGAGCCCTGGGCTGTGGGGCAGCGGGAAGGCTTCCCGCAGGGGGACGGGGGGGCTGGGTCTGCCTGGGTGGGTGAGGGGAGAGGCCCGGCGGGCAGACACGCAGAGGTGGGAAGGCCGTGGGGAGTTAGAGTTGGGGCGGCAGGTGCCAGCTGCCTGCGTGGGGGCTGGGGGAGGTGGCGCTGGACACAGAACTGGTGTCCGGTCCTGGGGTCTCCAGTGCTGGGACAAGGAGCTGGACCCTGGTCCCAGCACCAGATGAATGCTGGAGCCTCAGGGTCATCCCCTAGCCAGGGGGTCGCTGAGGTGGTGTCTGAAGTGGGGGGGGCGGGGGGTGAGGGGATCCGCCCCCCACCCCGCCATGTCCAAGCTGCGTCTCTTGCCTCTAGGAGGCTGTGGTGGTCCCAGCTGCGAGGGAGTGTGTCTGCTGAGATGCGGGCATGTCAGGACGTGCCAGTCATCGGTGGGGGCCCAGGACAGGACCCTGGAACTGGGCCTGCCCTCAAAACCCGCACCTGTGCCCCAGGCAGGGAGGACACTGGTGAAGGTGTGGGCGGGAGGTGGCCGAGCCCAGGCCCCTGCTCCTCGGCACTGAGCAGGGCCCGCCGGCTTCGAGGCCCTTTCCGGACCCCAGACTGGCCGCTGAAGGCTCCTTACCAAGGCCAGGAACCCTCTGGGGTGCTGGACACTGGGGGGCTCTTTGCCAAGGTGAGCTGAAAAGGTGGGAGACGCTTTCCTGCAAATCCGGGGAAGGTACTTCAAACTGGCTTTGCGGCCAATCAGACTAAGGTCCGAGCACAAGTCTGCAAATGAGTCCGTTTGGTGCGGTTCAGGCCTGGATCTGATGGAACTGTTTCTCCTGCATCTGTTTGAAAGCAGCAGATAAGGGTGGTTTGTCCCGTGGCTGGAGGGGCTGGGCCGCCCGTGTGGCTCCCCAGGGCCCTGCCGCCGGCACCGAGGCATTTGCGGACTTGGGTTCCGGAGGCCCCAGGTGCCGGGACCTGTTCGTTGCTCCAAGGAAGAAAGAAGCCTGGGCCTGTCCGTGCTCGCAGCCTCTGCGTCCCTCGTGTGTCCCGCCCTTTCCCTGCACAGCCTGGGGCCGGTGGGGAATGGGGGGCGCCCGGCCAGCCCCCTGACCCTGCCCTTCCGCTTCTGTGCAGTTCGGCCTCTGGGCGGCCTGGCTGGCGTGGCTGGCCGTCACCACGCTGGCCTTCCTGAAGGTCTACCACAACTACCGCCAGGAGGACCTGCTGGACAGCCTGGTGCACGAGAAGGAGCTGCTGCTGGCCAGGCCGGCCCCGCGTGCGGCCTTCCAGGAGGAGAAGAGCGCCGTCATCTAGGTGCAGCGGGACAGGGAGCCGGGCCCAGGCCCCCGCTGCGCCCAGAGCCACAGGCCAGTCTCAGGGAGCGGCTGGGGCTCTGCCTGGGCCCCCCCAGCCACGCCCAGCTCGGCACGTGTTCCCTCGTGCTGCGAGTGGCAAGGGGAGCCTGACAGCTGACCAGGGGGTGCCGGCTCCCCAACAAGGATGGCACAGAGAGACCATGGGGCACCTCCAGGCTTTGTGCAGCGCCACACACCTGTCCTGGTGGGACCTGGCCCTCGAGCCTGGGCAGAGGGCTCCCAGCTGGTCTCTCAGACCCCTCTGGCCACCTGCTTGCTGGGGAGCTGCCCCTCTGGGCCCTGGCCCCATGCCGGCTTGCCCAGGAGGTGGCCAGATGTCCCTCCCATTACCTGCTCCTGAACTGTGTGTGGGACAGGAATTCTGCATGACACCTGTGACCTGGGGCAGAGGCCTGAGTTTGGGAAGGAGCTCGCAGCCCCCCCACCCCCCAGGCTGAATCGCCCTCCAGGGTGGGTGCCAGCCCTGGTGGCTAGGCCTGGTCTCAGCATCGAAGATGCAGGGTCGGTGGTGTCTGCCTGGCAGCAGGTGGTGGCTGTGAGGATGGATGCTCCTTCAGCGGTCCCCTCTGTTCTCTGCCGCAGGACTGGGGAGCACGGTGCGGCCCGGCCAGAGAGGCTTCCCCGTGTGTGGGCTCGCCCAAGCTGGGCGGGGAGGGTGGAAGTGGGATGTGGGCTCCGCAGAGTGGGGGCATCGTTTGCAGGGCATGAAAGGGGCACCCGTGCCACCCGTGGAGGACGGGGCCAGGTGCCATGGCCGGTGTCCATGTGCATGCAAGTGTGCACGGGAGGATGTGCTTCTATGCGTGTGAGGGTGTGAGTGTGCGTGTGAGTGTGCATTCAGTATGAGTGTGCACATGTGTGCACGTGTGACGGAAGGAAGGTGTAGGTGTCTGAGTACGCATGGGAGGGTGTGTCAGTGCACACAAGTGCTCACCACGTGTACCTCTGTGAGTGCACGTGGGTGAGCGAGTGCATGTGAGCGTGGCTGTGTGTGTGAGCATGTGTGCGAGTGTGGCTACGCGTGTGAGTGTGTGTGAGCGTGGCTGTGCGTGTGAGCATGTGTGCGAGTGTGGCTACACGTGTGAGTGTGTGTGAGCGTGGCTGTGCATGTGAGCATGTGTGCGAGTGTGGCTACACCTGTGTGTGTGAGCGTGGCTGTGCGTGTGAGCATGTGTGCGAGTGTGGCTACACGTGTGAGCGTGTGTGAGCGTGGCTGTGGGTGTGAGCATGTGTGCGAGTGTGGCTACACGTGTGAGCGTGTGTGAGCGTGGCTGTGCATGTGAGCATGTGTGCGAGTGTGGCTACACCTGTGTGTGTGAGCGTGGCTGTGCGTGTGAGCATGTGTGCGAGTGTGGCTACACCTGTGTGTGTGAGCGTGGCTGTGCGTGTGAGCATGTGTGCGAGTGTGGCTACACGTGTGAGCGTGTGTGAGCGTGGCTGTGCGTGTGAGCATGTGTGCGAGTGTGGCTACACGTGTGAGCGTGTGTGAGCGTGGCTGTGCATGTGAGCATGTGTGCGAGTGTGGCTACACCTGTGTGTGTGAGCGTGGCTGTGCGTGTGAGCATGTGTGCGAGTGTGGCTACACGTGTGAGTGTGTGTGAGCGTGGCTGTGCATGTGAGCATGTGTGCGAGTGTGGCTACACGTGTGAGCGTGTGTGAGCGTGGCTGTGCATGTGAGCATGTGTGCGAGTGTGGCTACACCTGTGTGTGTGAGCGTGGCTGTGCGTGTGAGCATGTGTGCGAGTGTGGCTACACGTGTGAGTGTGTGTGAGCGTGGCTGTGCGTGTGAGCATGTGTGCGAGTGTGGCTACACGTGTGAGCGTGTGTGAGCGTGGCTGTGCATGTGAGCATGTGTGCGAGTGTGGCTACACGTGTGAGCGTGCGTGTGAGCGTGGCTGTGCATGTGAGTGTGGCTGTGTGTGTGAGCATGTGTGCGAGTGTGGCTACACGTGTGAGCGTGCGTGTGAGCGTGGCTGTGCATGTGAGTGTGGCTGTGTGTGTGAGCATGTGTGCGAGTGTGGCTACACGTGTGAGCGTGCGTGTGAGCGTGGCTGTGCATGTGAGCGTGGCTGTGTGTGTGAGCATGTGTGCGAGTGTGGCTACGCATGTGAGCGTGCGTGTGAGCGTGGCTGTGCATGTGAGCGTGGCTGTGGGTGTGAGCATGTGTGCGAGTGTGGCTACACGTGTGAGCGTGTGTGAGCGTGGCTGTGTGTGTGAGCATGTGTGCGAGTGTGGCTACACGTGTGAGCGTGTGTGAGCGTGGCTGTGGGTGTGAGCATGTGTGCGAGTGTGGCTACGCGTGTGAGCGTGTGTGAGCGTGGCTGTGTGTGTGAGCATGTGTGCGAGTGTGGCTACACGTGTGAGCGTGTGTGAGCGTGGCTGTGGGTGTGAGCATGTGTGCGAGTGTGGCTACACGTGTGAGCGTGTGTGAGCGTGGCTGTGGGTGTGAGCATGTGTGCGAGTGTGGCTACGCATGTGAGCGTGCGTGTGAGCGTGGCTGTGCATGTGAGCGTGGCCGTGCGTGTGAGCATGTGTGCGAGTGTGGCTACACCTGTGAGCGTGTGTGAGCGTGGCTGTGCGTGTGAGCATGTGTGCGAGTGTGGCTACGCGTGTGAGCGTGCGTGAGCGTGGCTGTGCGTGTGAGCATGTGTGCGAGTGTGGCTACGCGTGTGAGCGTGTGTGAGCGTGGCTGTGCATGTGAGCGTGCACGCACATGTGCGTGTGGGTGGAAGGTGTGGGGTGCAGGTGGGAGAGGGTGTGTCCAGCAGCTCCTCTGAGCCTCTTGTGGGCTCCGTTGTGCCCAGCGTCCCGGCCCCTTTGCGTCTTGCAGGGCCTGCGGCACGGAGGCCCCAGGGCAGCAGGGGGAGGTGGGACCTGGCCTGGGGCTCTGTGAGCAACTGCGACTCCCCCAGCCGTGCTGCTGTCCACTGCCCGCTGCCGCCACCCGCCCCCCGGGGGATGGAGAGGCCTGGCCTGCTGCCCGTGTCAGCAACTCGCCCTGGCCACCACGGCGGGCCGGCTTGTGTCTCCGGGGGAGGCGTGGGGCGCCCAGAGCCATGGGCCTGGCTGGATCGAGGTGCCTGGTGGGGCTGGCAGCTGGCTCCGGGAGTGAGGTCGGCTGGTGACCTGGCAGCGGTGGAGGCCGGGAGCCCGTCCGGACCAAGGCCCGTGGTTGAGGCACTGGCTTCTCGGGGGGTCTGGCCCAGGGCAGGCAGTGGGGTCCTCCAGGGAGGGTGTTTTGACAGAGCGTGAGGCCCCCAAAGCCAATCTGGTTTCCCCTGGCCCCTCACACCAGCCCTGACCCACTGGACCTGGGGACTCTTTCCTGCCCTGAGAGACCCCGGCTGTCTCCCCAGCCCCCTGGTTCAGGCCACCGCCGGCTGGGATCCTGAGGAGGGCAGGGGCAGGCCTGGCTTCCGCAGCCTAGGGGTCTGCCCGGGTGGGGTCTGCCCTTGGCCGCTGCCCCTGCTGGACTCCCGGGGGCTGGTCCGGGTGGCCCGTGGTCAGGGGTAGCGGAGGCCGTGTCGGCCTGCAGACACATGGACCTGCCTCGGGCTGGGGCTGGGCTCAGCCCCCAACACGATCACCGGGGGCCAGGCAAGGGCGGCCGACCCTGGGGGTGTCGGGCAGGAGTGGGCCTTGCCGTGGCCATGGCCGCATCCCCCAGGGCTGTGGCCAGGGGCTCCTGCACGGGGCCGGTCCCGGCTGCTTCCCAGACGCCACTGCTCCCCTCCCGGCTTTCGGCAGTGGACGTCCTTGTCCGAATTCTGCCTGTGGCTCAGCTGAATGTGCAGATTCTGAAACTTACATATGTCTGTTTCTCAAAGTCAAAATAAAAGCAGAAGCCCAAGTCTCTCACTCAGGCGTGGAGGACCATGTCCTGTTCCCTCGCACACGCTGCCTTCCTGTCTGTCTCCTTGCGGCGGGTCCCGTCTCCCTGCTTCCCTGGTGGGGGGACAGATTTTGAAGGATTTCTCAGGGCCGTGGGTGCATCTTTGAGCAATACCCAGTCGGCACTGTGGGATCATGGCGCTGTGGGACCCCATAGCCGCGTGTCCTTCTGTCGCCTTTGCGGTGGCCGCCAGACCGCAAGGAGGGAGCCGCCTCCATCCCACACCACAGCGGGGGGCTGGCCCCTCAGGCGGCGTCCCCCAGCCACAGCCAGGCTTAGGGGGGCCCGGCCTGTGACCTAACCCCCCTGAGCCTTGTTCCCCGACCCGGAATACAGGGCAGTGACCTGCCCGTCCTCACAGGGTGGGATGAGGTGAGACGGCCCTGGGGAGGCTGGGCCGGGGCAGGGGGTGGCAGCCGCGGGGACGGCATGACACAGGAGGGTCCCTGAGGGCTGGTGCCGTCCTGTGGAGCCCCCGCTGTGGTCCCTCTAGGCCACTTCTGGGAAAGAGCCCCTTTTGTTGTCCCTGCCCCGGCTCCCTGAATTCGACATCTGGAAGAGACCCCGGGCCAGGCAGGGGGGGGTTGTGCCCAGAAGAACGGGGGGCCGAGTGGGGGACGGTTGGGAGTCGGGCGGCCTGGGGGCTCGGCGAGTCCACCTGCCCGATGCACCCACTGCCAGGAGTGGACGGGGGGCCGGGGGGGACGGGGCGTCTGCTCTGGCCACCGAGGTGAATTCCTCAGCAAACTGGCTCCCCGCTCTCTCGTGTCTATACAAATTCCAAGACGAAGATGTTGAGGTGCGTTTAATAGCAGTGCCCCCATGTGATCTGGGGGGCTGCCCTCCAGCCCCTGCAGGGGAGCGGGTCACTGGCGGCTGCGCCCTGGAGTCCCAGGCCGGCCCCGGCACTCATCCGACTGTCCCAGCGTCTCCTGGGCAGTCCCTCCTGGTGTCTGACCTTGGGCCTCCCTGCTTTGTTCACTCTTCCTTCCACGCAGGGTCTGGAGGGGCCTGGAGTTTGTCACCACAGGGCGCCCCTCAGCCCTGCAATTGGGCACCAGAGCTGCGTCCACGGATGGTCACAGGGACCCACAGGCCCCAGCTGGGGGGCGGCACTGGCTTGATCTGGGGTCTGGCCGCATCCCCCGGCTATGGGAGCGAGTTCCGAAGGCCTGCGGGGTCTGGGCCCCTTGCCCTTGGCTGTCCCCTCAGCTCCCACACTCGGCCTCGAGGACTCCTCCTCCCTGGGCCTCCCCAGGCTCATGAGGCTGAAGGGTCAGACCTGGGTCCAGGGGACGGCACCCCGACGCCAACACCGAGGGGCCCCATGTGGACTGCAGAAGGAGGTGCCCCTCGGACAGCCGGAACCTTCTCTCTGACAACAGGGCAAGGGCATTTCGAGGTCTGGGCTCCAAGCAGTCCCACAGATCTGGGGCAGCACCAGAGCCAGGGCCGCCCCACGGCCCCGCCTGCCCAGGGCGCCCGCAGGGGCCGCCGTCCAGCGCCTGTCAGAGCTGCAGGAGGCAGCGCCAGCAGGTGAGGGCCACGTGCCGCAGGTGCAAGAGGAGGACGAGGAGCCGGGCCTGGAGGTCCTCCAGGGTCATGGCCACGGGCTTGGCCTGGCCGCAATACAGACCCAGAGCCACCGCAAGCAGGATGCACACGGACAGTCGCAGGAGCAGGGAGCCGCGGGGCGCGGGCCGGCCAGGCGCTGGGGCAGAGGGTGCGGCAGGGTCAGCCCCTGCAGGGTGGGGAGGGATGGGGGAGACCCAGCTGTCTGTGGCCGGCAGCTGGCACCGGGGCCGTCTCAGGCCTGGGCGCCTCCCTAGGGAGCCTCACCCATGGGCCGTGGATCCCACCCTGTCCCTGCCAGAGGCCCCTGCGCCGTGTGCTGCCTTGCAGCAGAGCCTCCCACGAGGCTGGCCTGTGGCGCTGCCCCCGGGGAGGGGACAGGGCAGACTGCACCCAGGGTGGGTTCAGAGCTTACCCCTGGTGGTGGCCGTGGCGTCCCTGCCAGTGATGTCTGGGAAGGAGAAACTCGAGTCGGCCGGGGGCACGATGCCTCGGTCCACCACACACCTCGTCCCACCCTGCCCAAAGGACCCTGAGAGGAGCGGGGACCCAGGCTGCGGCAGGGTTAGGGACGCTGGGGACACCGGGGACATCAGGGCTGTGGTTGTATTTGTCTGCAGGCTGCTGTGTCATGGACCCGACTGCCTACGTGACCCTGTGGGGCAGGACAGGCGACCACGGCCCTCCAGGGCTGTGTGGCCCCCCACCGGGTCCCCGCCTCCCCTGCTGGCCCTGGCCGCCTGCCTTGGTGGCCCTTACAGTGGACGGCCTCCTCCGGGGGCTCTCGGAACCGCACGCGCCTCGAGGTCCTCCGTGGCTGGGCCCCTGGGCTGGGGCGCTCTGGCGGGCTGCGTCTCAGGATGGAGGGGGGACACTTCCTGTCACCCTCCTGGGACGGGGGCGGGAAACAGGCCGTGAGCCCCTCCCGCTAGAGCAGGCCCCCGGCCAGAGGCCCCGTGCTGCCCCCGCGGCTGCTCCGTCGTGCTGAGACCCCGCTGGACAGTGCCGAGTGGTTGGGGTCAGTGACCAGCAGACCTGGGTCTCAGCCAGGCTCTGTCTCGCACCCTGGGAGGCCTGGGCCCCTCCTGCTCGGCGCCCACCTGCTCCTGGGAGAGCCCTGCAGGCACGTTCCTCTCCTGGGCTCCTTGGTGACACCTCGGCCTGTCCACCTCTCTCCATGTTCCCCCCATTCCGACACCCTCATCCCTGGGCTGCTCAGCCCACAGTCCTCCATGGCCCCCACTTGCTCTGCCTCTGCCCGATGCCCCTCCCTGCCCCTCTGACTTCTTGGCCTGCCCGTCCTCCCTCTGGCCTGGCCCATCCTCCCTCTGGCCTGCCCGTCCTCCCTCTGGCTGCCTGTCCTCCCTCTGGCCTGGTGTGCTGCTCGCCCGCCCTGGGCTCCGGCTGGGCGCTGTGCAGATCCGCTCATCCTCCCACTGCACCTTAGGTCATGCTGTGCCCCACCTGGGGGCCCTGCCCCCCACCAGGCCAAACCCTTCTGGGTGTCCCTTGTTCCCCTGGCCCCAGCCCCAGGTTCCTGCTTTAGGGCGAGGGCAAGGGACTTTCCTCCTCGGCTCCGGGCCTCCGCCTGCCCAGTGCCCGCCCAGCGCACGGGGCCGCGCCTCGGGCCGCCGCCTCACCCTCTCCGCCCTGGACGTCCGCGAGCCCCCAGCGGCCTCCTCATTCCTCCTGGCCTGGCGTGGCGTCTCTGGCTGGGCGCGGGGGTCCCTCATTCACTGGAGCATGGTCCTGGGAGAGCAGAGATGTGGTTATCGCACAAGGGACGGCGGTGGGAACACAAACGCGGGGAGAGGCAGGTTCTCCCGGGGAGCCGCGCCGGCCCCGGCCTCTGACCGGCTCTCCGCAGGTGGACGCCGCGTCTCCTGCCGGTGCTCCCGGCACGGATAAATCCTGCTGCGCTCACCCCTCTGCTGCCACAGCCGTGGTCACTGTCATCCCCAAGGGCTGCGGAGTCCTCCATTGGCGGCGAGGCCCCGAGAAAGCCTCCCCCGGAGGGTCACACCCACCTTGGGCTCCTGCTGGTGGGGCTCCCTGGGCTCCCGGGACACCCTCAGCACTGCCCAGAGTCGCTGTCCCTGTCTCTGTCCCTCTCTGTCTGTCTCCCTGTCCCTGATCCTGCCCCCCTCCCCGGGTCTCAGTGCTCACTGCTGGGTGTGAACCGGCCTCGCTGCTCTTGTGCCTGTGCCCCGAGGGTGAGGGCGGGAGGCTGTCCCCGTTCTCTCCCTCATGATGGCAGCCCCCCGGGGTGTGTTTCTTTCACGGCCTTGGCAGGTCCTCGATTTCTGGGGCCCCGCTTCCTGCTCAGTGTGCAGGGGTAGCCAGGCGCTGGGCAGCCGTCCTCCGAGGGCCCCGGGGGAGCTGCGCGCCCGCGCTCGTTGCCGGTGGGAATCCAGGCCCAGGGGGCCACACAGACAGGGGGACACCGGGGACGCTGCCGGGGCAGGTCCTCTCCGCCCCTCCCAGCTGGATGGGAGGCGGCGTGGGGGCCGTCTGCCCTCCACCCCCACCAGGCTCTCCCAGGGGTCCCTGGTCTGGGGTCCTTGGAGGGCATCGCTGCTCCTCGGTGTGGGGGGAAGGTGTTTCCTCGAGTGGGGGGTCTGCTCTGGGCCACAGCACAACTGCCTCGGGGTCCCCCGAGGGCGCTGCTACGAGGGGCGCAGGGGCCCTGCCAGGAGGAGCGGTTCGGGCGGTGACCCCAGGGGCCGCCATGCCATCTTTCACTCGGGAGGTGACAGTGGCTGTGCTGGGTCCCTGGGCAGGCGTAAATATCGCAGATAAGCAGAGCGCCGCCAGTGACGTCTGCGCGGACGCTGTCTGGATGGGTCCAATTATTTCAAAGGGAGCGATTTCCTCCTATCACACCATCAGCTTTTTGTTGCAAATAGGGTCGTGGTGGGGGCCAGCGAGCCCTGGGGGCAGGGTGGCTTGTCTTCGAGGTGTGCTGTCCAGAGGGGCCTTCAGAGAGGTTGTGCTCACAGCCCTGGCCTTGCGGGCCTGGGGCTGAGGTCGCCGGAACATGGGCCAGCGTGACCTTCTGGGTGGTGCAGCCACGGGGCACCAGGCCTGTCCTGGCGTTTGGAGGACGCTGCCCTCAGGGTGACCTCAGCCAGCTGTCCGTAGCAGCACTGGGGCTGGAGGGACTCTGGGTGCCTGGACTCAGTTTCCCCCCGGGAAGGATGGGGTGGACTAGAGACCCCAGTGACCTCCAAGACATGGGCCTGGGCCCTCCCACCCAGGCGGAAGGAGGAGGCCTGGCGTCTCCCGTGGCGGAACCCGGGGCAAGCGTGCTCAGCCGCCCCAGCCCCTCTGGCACAGCCCCGCAGCCACCCCGGCGCGTCCGGCTGGGCCTGCCCCTCTCGAGAAGGGCCTGGAGAGCTGGGGCCCACCCGGGTCACACGGCCCGGCCCCCGACCTCTGCCCGCACTGCCAGCAGCACCCGCTGTCCAGCCAGGCCCGGCTGAGGTCTGTCCCGGGCACCGCGGGACAAGTGTGAGTGTGTGCACACGTGTGAGCGTATGTGTTTCTGTGCCTGTGTGTGTTTGTGTGTCTCTGTGTGAACGTGCATATGTGTGATTGCGTGTGTGCAAGGGCGAGAGTGGGTACACGCATGTGTTTGTGTGTGTGGGAGTTTCGGTGCATATACGTGTGCACGGAGCGTGACTGTGCATATGTGTGCATGTGCTTGTGTGAGTGCACGTGAGTGTGCATGTGTGTGAGGACGTGTGTAAGTGAGCATGTGTGTGTGACTGTGTGTAGGTGCACACATGTGTGCATGTGTACGTGTGAGCGTATCTGCATGAGCGTGTATGTGTGTGAGCGTGTGGCCGTGCATACGTGTGCAGGGCGTCTGTGCGGGTGCTGGCTGTGATGGTGCAGCATAACTTGGTGGTTGTGGGTGTGGGCTCCAGAGCACCTGTGTGGCCACGTGTGACCTTGGGCAGGTCTCTCACCCTCTCTGGGCCTCAGTCTACCCAGCTTTAAAGCGCCCCCTGGGCTCCGGTGCGGGAGAGCGCGTCGGTGCTCAGACACGGGCTGTGCCAGACGACAGCGGCCACTGCTGCTGTTCCCCAGGGAGAGGGCGGCTTTGCCACCAGGGAGCCAAGCTGGGACGGTTCTGTGTGGACAGGATGACGTCCTATGTGCCACCCTGAAGGTCACGCCGTGCCCCACGTCCCTGGGCCCCCTTTTCCCGGGCGAGCTCCGGCTCTGCAGGCCTCTCCGGAGCCCGGGGCCTCGCCAGCTGCGTGCCATCCTCCCTGCCTGGCAGTCGTGCCTGGGCACTGCCCGTCCCTTCAGGAGGGGGTTTGGCTGGCGTCCTGGGCTCTGTCCTCTGTGACCTCTGCCATGGGGAGTGCCCTCCCTGGGAGACGCGGGGGGAGGGGTGGCCCTGGCACGCTCAGCAGAGATGGTGAGGCCTGTCCCCATGTTCCCCACGGCCGGGAGTGGCGGCCTGGGCCCCTGCAGGGACAGCGTGTAACTCGAGGCTGCTCTGAGCCGCCGTGACAGATGGGCGATAAAGGGTGGAAAATAGCCGCGGCAGCCTGGCCTGCAGAGTGTCACCGCCACGCCCACTCCGCCTGCCCAGTGTCACCGCCATGCCCACGGCCTGGGGCAGGCATGGCCACCTGAAGGGACGGCCCTTTGCTCTGGGAGAAGGAGCCCGGTGGCGCCTCCCTTAGTGCTGGGGGCTGGGCAGAGCCCCTTATGCCAGCTCCTCTGGGAAGAGGGCCATGGGCTTCCCTGGGGGTGGGGGGTGGGGAAACTGAGGCCCGGAGAGGGAGAGCCTCGCTCGGGTGTGGGCCTGTCGGGCCTGCCCTGCTGGTGGGAGGACCTGAGTCTGGTGGGCACCGGCTGTGGCCTTCCTGGAGTGTGGACAGACCCTCCCACCCCACCTTGTCCTGCAGCCTCTGAGAGCCGGTGACGGCCCCGACACAGCCCAGGGCCCAGCACTGAACCTCCCTGCCGACCCGGCCTCAGCCTGGCCTCTCCCTCCAGCTCGGGGAAGTCGAGGCTGGCCGGCTCTCAGTGGGACAACACCAGGCCCGGGGCCCGGCCGCCCACTCCCCCCTCACTGCTGCAGGACACCGCTGGGTGTTCCCCCTTCTCCCGGGGCTGCCTGGCAGGAGGACTCGCCACCTGTCCCACCTGCCCCATCGCCCACAGCCCACTGCCCGGTGGTGCGTCTCTGTCCTCAGCAAGGGTCCCTCGGGCCCAGCAGGGCCCTGAGCTTGGCAGCCGGCGTGTGGTGGGTCCCAGCCCTGCCCGCCCCGCGTGGGGAGGCCCTTCCCCAGCCCTGACCATATGGCTGCACCTCGCACAGTGCCCACGCCGCTGCCAGCTCACCCGCACCCGGGATGTGCCCGTTTAACCGGCGGACCCAGGCCAGCGGCCTCAGCCCCATGAGCAGCCTGCGGAGCACGGCTGTCCTGCCGCAGCTGCGGCCTCCTCCAGGGGCGTCCGTCTCGGGGCTGAGACCTCACCTGAGGGGACCCACACGCCGCCCCGCCCCCACGTGCACACGCTGCCCTGCCCACCTGGCTGCTGTCGGTGCTGCACCGCGGGGGCGCTGGCCCACCCGACCGGCCCGAAATCCACCGGTGACCAGAGCCTCCCTCCGGCAGGGCAGGAATCGGAGCTGCCGCGGCTCACGCCCCCGCTGAGAAGTTTCCATTACAGTGACACAGACGGTGTCCCCAGGGCCCCAGATGCCTCCTTGCCCTCTGCACAGCTGGGTCCACGGGGAGGCCGTCACCCACGGGGCACGGTGGCCCCGGGTGGCGTTGGGCCTGCCCCTCTCCCCAGCACCCAGGCGGCCCGCGAAGCTGGGGACACTGGCTGCGCCTCCTCCCCGCGGGCAGAAGAACTGGGAAGCTGTGGGCGCTCCGGCCTCCCCCTGCGGGGCGGGGCGGCCGCGGGGCTCCCGGGAAGGCGGCTCTCAGCCCAGCGCTCAGCACCAGGAAGGGCTGGCAGGCCCCCAGATGCCACGCACTTCCGCCTTCACCAACAGGGAGAACTGGGGAGGCCCCTGGCCGGACTGACTGTCTGCTGGGCATGCCAGGCACCTGCCGGAGGGGACGGAGCAGGAGCTGGGCTGGTGGCCCTGGGGTGCCCTTAGAGCTCGGGGCAGCAGCAGCGCCAGGTGAGGGCTGTGTCTGCTGGTGCAGGGGACTCCCTGGAGCAGGTGGGGCTGACGTCGGCCTCCGGAGTCCCGGCGGCAGGGCAGGGGACCCCCCGCCAGACCCTGGCTGCTGAGATCTGAGCGGGTCGCTCTGTACACGTAGGATGGGTGTGTTTGCCACTTGTCCCTGGTCTTTACCACAGCAGGGGCCCAGCAAACAGCAGTCCTGAGCTGGAGGGGTCCCGGCCCATGGCAGGGCAGGACGGGGACTCCTGAGTAACTCAGCTCAGAAAAGAGCCGGTTCTCTGGGAATTCCCAAATGCCGAGGCCTGGGCTCATGTTACCCGAGGAAAGACTGCATTCCCGCTGGGCCGGGCCTGCATAGACCTGCCCTGAGCAGGGCGCCCCCCAAACCCCGGCCGTTTGGGGAAGGTGTGTTTGCACCCGACCCTGGGCCCCTGCGTTTCCCTGAGAGCAGGGCCCCCTCTCGAGCCCCAGACCCCGCAGTCTGCTGCCCCGGACACTTCACGCAACTCGGGGTGCAGTTTGGAGGCTCTTGTGCATCCAGAGACCCCACTCCAGATCCTGGGCTGAGCCGGCTGTGTCCCCTGCTCCCCAGACTCGGCCGGCCTCAGACACAGTGTGGACAGGGGCCGGGCCTGCGGCGGGCAGGACACAGAGCGCCGGGGGCCTGGACGGCGGTGAGTCCACTGTCGTGCCGTCCGCAGAGGAGGGCTGGGGCCTTCTGGGGACACCAGCTGCGCTGGTTTGCCAGGGACCAGCCCCATTTTAGGGAAACCCCCAGTCCCGGGAGGACTTGCCCAGGGCCACTCAGGGTCGTCAGCGAGTGTCCTGCCCAGTCTCTGCCCGCTGCAGGCCGCCCACCCGTGGCAGGTTTCCCGCTGGCCTCTGTCCCTGGCATTCTCTCTGCTCTAGCAGCGTCGCTTGAGAGCAGGAAGTGAGCGTCCACCTGCTCCCTAACCCTAACCCCTAACCCTAACCATTAACCCTAACTCCTAACCCTAATCCTAACCCCTAACCCTAACCCTAACCCTGCAGCTGGGACTCACCTGGCTCCCTCCTGGGCCCGAGAGGGACAAAAACAGCCAGGTGCTGTGGAGTCCCCGTGGAGCGAGGTCCAGCGAGGTCCTGGCCCCGTCTCGGTGGGTAGAGCCCTTCCTGCCCCCCCCCACCCCGCCCCGAGAGGCAGGCCCCGGGCAGCACCTGCAGGCCACACAGGTGGCCAGACCCCGGCCTGCCCAGGGCTCCCTCCCAAGGACTCTGGTCTGGAGGTGCCGCCCGCCTGCCCGCAGGGCCCAGTCCTTTCTGGCCCAGCCGTCTCTGCTGGACTGTAGGGCTGGGCCAGCCGGCGAGGCCTGAGCTATAATTACCCTCCCCTTTGGCAGAAATAGCAGAGACCCCGTGGACAGGCATCGGCCCTGGAGCAGGAGGGAGGCGGCCGTTTCCCAGGACCCCAGCGGGCGGCAGGCCAGGCCTGCAGATAAGACCAGAGGTCGCCGCTGCTCCTCCCGCCCCCTCTGGCCCAAGTGTGTTCCCCGAGGCCAATTCCAGAGCCGGACACCTTTTGGAGAAAGCTGCGGATTGGGACTGGGGCGGAGAGGGCGGGGAGAGGTGATGTGGGCTGTAGGAGGGTGGGGTGACCACAGAGTCCTGCCCCCGGGAGACCTGCCCCAGGTGGAGCCCCGAGGTGGAGGACGAAGGGCAAAGCCCAGGCCCCAGGCGGCGGGTTTGGGGTGTGCTGGCCGAGCCCAGCGCTGCCTGGCGGGAGGGGCAGCGTCCGCGCCAGAGAGGGATGGCGGGGGTGGGGCAGGGGACCAGACTTTCCCTGGCTCCATCCTGGGCAGGCACGTTTGACGGCCCTGCCTGGGGCTCAGCTCCTTTGTAGATGAGGAGAGTGCCGCTCAGAGAGGGGAGGCAGCTTGCCCAGAGTCACACAGCCAGGGGTGCTGGCCCGGCGGCCCCTCCTGGCCAGTCCCCATCTGCCGGGGCGAGTCAGGTCTGAGAGGCTGGCGAGGGCTCGGCAGGCCAGGGTCCACGTGGCAGGTCCTGCCCTGGACTGCCCCATCTCACTCGGGGAAAGCTGTGGGATCCCGGGAGCCTGGGGTGTGACAGGCTGGGGGGCCGCGTGTGTGGAGGGGCCTGTAGCCCACCACTGGAGGGGCCTGGGGGGCTGGGGGCTCCCTCCCCCTTCATGCCGGGCCAGCCGTGGGCTCCCACTGGGGCTTTGGCCGTGCTGGGCTCTGCGCTGACAGGCAGGTGTGCAGCATGGTCCAGTGAAGCTTCAGCTACAGAAACGGGGGCAGGGCGGATTGGCTGGTTTGCTGACCCCTGTTCCAGGACACCACCAAGGGGGTGTCCGCGAGGGCTCTGCTGGCAGCCTGGCTCTGCAGGGGGAGCGAGTCCTGCCCCCAGGCGAGACCCACTGCCTGGCCGTGCCCGACCTCGGCAGCCTCTGCCGCGCCCGTCTGCTCACTGGCTCTTGACACAACGCTGCCGGGGCAGACATTCCTCTTCTGGTGTTTGGATGCGGTTAAGGGTCCTCCCGGGTCACAGCCCGGACGTGGGCAGTCCACGTCCATGTCATGGAGCCTGTGTCTTGTCCCTCTCAGGCTGGAGGGGCCGGGCCACCCTGCTGCCAGGTCAGAGCCCCACCCAGAAGACGGCAGGCCCGGGCGCTGCCCCAGCCCCAGGCGGGCGTGCGGGGGCCTGGGTGGCGACGAGGCTGCTCCGCCGCAGTCGCAGCCACAGGACGTGGCCGCTGCTTCCAGCAGCCGAGCTAATGGGAACCTCTGGGCCCACCGAGCACTCACAGCAGCGGCCCCTTTTCCCTCCTCCTAAATTATTCATGACCTCCAGGAGGCCGTAAAGTCCTCTGCTCCGCAGGAGCCGTAATTACAATGATAAATTTTATTTATAAAGTCGGTCCCTCCCCGAGAGCCAGCTGCCTGGGGGGCCGTACGTAAGCCATAACTGAGCCGGGGCATCCACAAGCTGCCCGTGATGGCTGGTTCTCCGGCGCGGTCTCGGGGCTGGCGGGGGAGAGCGCTGTCCGCTCTGCGCCAACCCGCCAGGGGCACTGGGCTCAGAAGGGGAGGCCGTGGGGTGGCCTGTTTGTGCTGCACGGGGCTCCGGGACCCGGCGGTCACCCCAGCTTCCCAGCCGTGGCTGCCCTCGGTCCACAGCCCTGCTCTCTCTGGCCCTGAGGACCCACCGGGGACCCGGCTTTGGCCGGCCCAGGTGAAGGGCTCGCACACATCATGCACACCCTTGTGTTCTCTGGGACACGTGCATGTCACGCTTGTGGGCATGTGCCCAGAAACGTCTGGGCCACAGCGTCAGTTCACAGCACGCAGTGTGCTCACCAAGTGCTGGCAGGGCCGGGTGCGCACAGCCCCCCGCGTGGCCGAGCCGGCGCTGGCCCCGTCGGCCCACGAGGACAGGAGGTCTGCGAGGGGAGGTGCCTCGCGCAAGGCCCTGAGGGGGCGGCTCCCAGAGTCAGGTCAGACCGGGGCACAGGGTGCCACCCTCGCCCGTGGCCCCGTGCACAAGGCTGGGATGGACTGTGCGTGGCTGGGACAGACTGTGTGTGACTAGGACGGACTGCGCATGGCGGGAACAGACTGCCCGTGGCTGGGACGGACGGTGCGTGGCATTCTGGAAGGAGCTCGGTGCCGGTGCCAGAGGGCAGGGAGTCCCCGGCTCCCCACTTCCGAGGCCATGGGACCTCGGGCGGTCAGTGCCCGGCTGAGAGCCGCGGCCCGTCCCTGTTGGAGGCCTCACCTTGGCGGGCCGGGGCGGGTTCTGGAGGGTGTCTGTGTGCTCCACTTTGGGAATGGCGAGGCGGGGCCGGCAGGGCAGGCCCACAGCTCCGGTCCACGTGGGTCCCGCCTGGCAGTGGCTGGCCAGTGCGGATCCTGGCTGCCCAAAGCTCCCCGCGGCCCAGGTGTGCCCGTCACTGGGCGCCGCCTTCCCTGGGCGCCATGCGGAGCCCTCCGGCCCAGGCTGGGATGCGGGTTTCCCGACCTGCCTCCTGTGGGGGTGGCGCCTCCCCCAGCCGGCCTGAAGGGGCAGCAAGGTCAGTCGCTGGGACCCGGGGACTGGACACTGGGAGGACAAACGTCCAGCTCTGTCGAGGGACGTTGGGTGAAGGGTCTGAGCTGGTGTTGACTTCAGGGTCAGCGTCACGGTGACAGGGAGGGCCTACGGGACCGGGGCACACGCGTGTCCCGCCACCAGTCCACCTTAGGAGGGGCCCAGCGAGCGCCAGATGCCCCTGCCATGCCTTTCCCGGCCCCGGGGTATAATCGGGCCGTATGTACTTAGCGGTTGGCAGAGCCCCGCATGGGTTCCCTGTCCTATGAAATGAGGACCTTTAGGGCAGAATAAAACCTGCATAAACACGTGGAAGCTTCTGGAACCACTCACGCTGCCCAAGAGGGTACTACCACATGTGTGAGTGGTTTGCAGAAATTGGCACCACCCAAAGACTTGGCAGACGCAGGGCTGGGCAGTGCCACTGCGTCCCCACTCGGTTCACCTGTGTGGCCCCCACACCCTGGCAGACGATGGGGGCCGCACCAGCTGACCAGATGACACTGCGCTGCAGACACGGTGCCGGGTCGGGACCAGGTCCCCACGGCCTCTGCCGCGGGGTGTGCCGGTGACGGCATGAGCCCTTCTCGAGCCCGTTCAGTAGAGCTGCCAGCCCGCTGGCCCTAGCGGGAGAAGGACACAGTGCCAGAGTCCCCCCTGTTTTGTCACCACCCCCCCCCACCCCGGGACACACTCGATCTGTAGGCAGCCGTGTCGGTCCGTGACACCGTGCCTGGGCGAGCAGGCGGGAGGTGCCCTCGGCAGGCACGGCGGGGAGGGCTCAGGGCACAGGCCCGGAGCTGGGGCAGCGCCGTGCTCGCCCGGCGAGAACCCTGGCTGCTTGGGAAGTGGCCGCGTCAGAGACGCCAAGTCAGTAACTCGCTGGGCCCGACGCAGGCCAAGAACTGCCCGATGACCGGCCTGCACCCACGGGAGGGCACCAGCACGTCACACGGGCAGGTGGCCCGGATCTCCGTGAACCTCTGTCACCCGGCCCTGCTAACAGCTGTGATTAAAGCCCCAGCCCTGGTGCCGAGTGGTTGGCGGATAAGTCAGCGCAACGTGACACGACCTGCGGACGCGCTGGTGACCCCTGGGGCCCTGAGCACAGGGTGTGGGGACCATCCAGCGGGCAGAGGGGCCGGGAGGGCCCCCCAGGGCACCTGGGCAGGGACCTGTCGACCACGTCCCGTGGCCTGGGGCGGGGGTAGGGCCCACGGACCCACGGAGGCCTTTCCGGAGCCGGGTGGAGGAGCCAGGTGGAGGAGCCGGGTGGAGGAGCCAGGTGGAGGAGCCGGGTGGAGGAGCCAGGTGGAGGAGCCAGGTGGAGGAGCCAGGTGGAGGAGCCCTCGTTGCTTCGGGAGTGGCTTTTCCTGGTGGCGTCTGGTTTCCATTTCTTGTTACCGACAAGGTGGAGCGTGACTAGGACAAAGACCTGCGCAGCGGCGTGGAGGGAGTCACCCCGTCTCTCCGTCCCTGCTGGGGGACATCTGGGAGCGGGGTGGGTGGGGAGGGGACCCAGGGTACCAGGTGCCTGGCGGAGGACCGAGCTTGGCTTCCTGGGCCCGACTGTTCTGCTTAGTATCTGGGGTCCACGGGGCCTCCTCGGGGCGCACTGACCCCAGCCCCGCCCTGGCCCGAGGAGCTGGGGGCTGCCCAAGTCCTGGATTGTATGTGACGCGGAAGGGGGTGCCGCGCTCTGCGGAGCGGGGAGGGGGAGGCAGCCCGGCGAGTGCGGGGCTTTATTGCTCCGCGTGTGACGAAGTAACGGAGCCGTTAAGATAAAATACCTTCTCAGAGCATGAAAATTAGACGGGAATTGATTCCGTGGTAAAACAGTCCCATTGCCCTTTTTGGGGTTTATTTAGAGCTTTCAGGTGGCATTCTCAGGTTAAAGGGCCGCGCTTGCTCTTACCGGACGGCTGGGACAGCTGGGCTCCCCGTGCCGCCCTGCTGGGGAGGGCAGGAGGGCGGCTGCTGCGGGGCCTCCTGCTGAGGGTGCGGGGAGGCCGAGGCTCCCCTCGGGCACAGTCCTGTCCGCCCTCGTCCAGCACCTTTGAGCCAGGCCCGGACTCCGGACAGTCCCGACAGGGCCCCTGTGCCGAGGGGCTGGCAGTGGGGCAGGCCCGCGAGGGGGCTCCGGGCGGTGGGAGGTCGGCAGGGCTGTGGCCTGGTCTGAGGGTCCCGGGCTGTTGCTGCGGCCGGACGGAAGGTCCCGCGAGGCGCAGTTAACTCCGCGGTTGCTCCGGCAGCCCCGGGCCTCCGCCTCCCAGGGCCGCCCCGCATAGCCCTGCTCACGGGCAAGGAGACACCCGCAGAGCCCAGTAAGCCGGGCGGACCTGGAGTCACCCTGATTGTCCTCTGCCCCTTCTGACCTGAGGAGCTGCCGAAACCCCAGAGCCTGGCCCCGCTGGGAGCCCTGTCCCCGGCTTATCCTTCGACAGCGAACTGCTCTCCAAGTCCAAGGCGAGTCCTGGATCTGACTGGCGCTTCTGACAAATCTCCTTGGCGCCGTCCCTGGGAGTCCAGAGGGGAGAGTTTGGGTGTCCTCTCCATTTGGACTGTCGCGTGTCCCGGGCCGCCTGGGCGGTGCCCACCCGCAGAGCTCGCCCGGGCCCTGCACACGAGCGAGTCAGCCGCCCTCCCAGGGCACGGGTGGGGGTGGGGCGAGAAGGGTCTTCGGGAAGGTCCTGGTGGTGCCGGGAGGGAGGCGGGCGTGCCGGTCACAGCGGCCAACAGCTCTGCCCAGGCCGAAGGACAGGTGGAAAGACCCGGAACGGCTTCACATGGGCACGCAGTCCACACCCAGCCACACCCCGCGGAGCCCGGGAATCTCCCTGGGCCACGTCCCTTCTCCGGGGGGGAGGCGGGGGAGGCCCCGCCCTGCAGCCCAGTGGCCCACGTTGCACAGGGGCCTCCCGCCGTCGCCCGGCCCGTCCCGGCCAGCTCTGTGCCCTGCGAGCCCTCCTGGGCCAGGCAGACCCTCACTGGGAGGCAGAGGTGGGCCTGGGGACAGGCAGGGTGGCCGGGTGGCCTCAGGGCTGCTGTGGGCGGGGCCGGCAGGTGGACCTGGAGCCCCCGCGGCTCACGGGTCTGCCCGTTCCCGGCCGTGCGGGAGGCAGGTGCCAAGGCGTTTGCGGGTTGGCCAGGCGGAGTGGGAAGTGACGGCGTCTCGGGGTTCCTTGGGCCTGGCGGGCGGGGACCAGGACGCACGCCCACGACGGGCCTCTATGTGTTAATACATAACCTTTGCGCCACGAAACGCCACCTTTATCACTTTGACGGGCCACAGAAGCCACGACGCTGGGGACAGCGGCAGGAGAAACGCCTCGTTAAACGCCCTCCCGCCAGCCCCGGGCGCCCGAGGAGGCAGCGCTGGGTGCTGAGACGTCGCGGTTTAAGACCAGTGTTGATTAGAATTTTTATAAGTTTTTTTATACGAGTGATAACAGCTCTTTTGAGACAATAACACGGCTCAGGAAGGATTTTAAAGACCTCCAGGAATGAGAATTTGATTAGCAATCAGGACGGCCCCTCTGCCTGGGCCGCCTCTAATTTCTCCAGTTTATGCTTCTTTTACTGCCGTCCCCCCAGGGACGGCCCCTTGTGACAGTCGCGCTCCCGTCCGGGACCAAGGGCGCTGCTCCGGCACCGTGGGCTGGGGGCCCCCGACACTGGCGTCTGCAGTCCCAGCTGGCCGTGGGTCAGTGCAGGCGACCTGAGGAGGTCATGGTCGCCAGCGGCTGGCAGTCGTGGTGCGATGGGCCACCAGGTGGCGACAGAGGACCGGCCAGCGGTCGCGCTCGTCCCACCTGGGTGCCAGGAGGGCTGCAGGGAGGAGAGGGGCCGGGCCTGATAGGGGGGCTGTGCCACTCCAAGGCCCAGGAGCCTTGAAGTGCAGGGGGAGGCGGGAGGGGACAGTGCGCTTCGGCAGCAGGTGGGAGGTGACGGGCGTCCTGACCACTGTTTCCCTGCTGGGAGAGTCACTGAGGGACAGGAAGGGGGACGAGGGTCCCGCCCTGCTCTGGGGCTTGGGTCTGCTCCGGCAGCCTGTGTGGGGCTTGGGGGCAGGAGACCAGCCCTGGCCCGGCGGCGGGACCAGGGCCCCAGGTTCCCCAGCGGCATGGTGGGGAGGGTCCTTCAGAAGGCAGCCACTCGGCCCACCCTGCTTCTGGCTGGGATGACATCCCCAGAGGGGGCCTCCTCCCCCCAGCCTTGTCAGAGAGCCCCCTCCCTCTGGGCTGCGGGAGAGGGTGGGTGGTTTCCGACAGCTCTTCCTGGTGGAGCGGGTCTCAGCCTCAGCGTCCAACCCGGCACCCTCTGCGTGGTCAGATCCGTGTGCTGTCCCGGCCCCAGTGGCCTCTGGCTGCTCTTTCGCTGTGTCCGTGGAGCTCAGAGGGACCCGTGGTCCAGACATGGGCTACAAGGGTAGTGCGTAGGGCCAAGCAATGGGCCCCAGTCACACGGATCGGGAGCCCAGCCAGCACCTCCGTCACCAGCTGTGGGACCACAAGCAAGTCAGGACCACCTCCCTGAGGCCACGAGGAGGCCTTTGACTCAGCCCCACGCTGAGCCTGGATCCCCTTCACATGGAGCCCTGACCTTAGCCCACAGTGAGCCCTGATCCCAGCCCACACTGAGCCCTGATTCCAGCCCACACTGGGCCCTGATCCCAGCCCACACTGAACCCTGATCCCAGCCCACACTGAACCCTGATCCCAGCCCACACTGAGCCCTGATCTTACCCACACTGAGCCCTGACCCCAGCCCCACACTGAGCCCTGACCCCCGTCCACACTGAGCCCTGATCCCAGCCCACACTGAGCCATGAGTTTACCCACACTGAGCCCTGATCCCAGCCCACACTGAACCCTGATTCCAGCCCACACTGAGCTCTAATTCCAGCTCACGTTCAGTCCTGACTGCAACCCATACAGGGCCTGACCCCAGGTGGGGCTCTAAGAGTCAATGCTGGCTGGGTGGGCACTAGGACAGTGGGTCAGACATGGGGGGGACACATGTCTTTCTGCTGTGGGTGGGGTAGTCTTGGAGAAAGTCCCCAGGAGGCATTAAGCTTCTTCCCTTGCCCCACCTGGGCGTGGCCGTGGGGCTGATGCCTGCAGCTTGTGCGGTGCCTGCCGTGAACAAGAACATCCTAGAAAGAGGAGAAGTCTCCAGCCTCAGTCCAGGCTCTGTGTTGGCGGCTGCAGGCCAGAGGCGTCCTGGCTGGGGGGCATGAGCAGGAGGGGCCGACAGGGGTGAGGGTCTCGGCGGGGCAGGTGGGGAGGCCTCTGAGGCCCCTCTGAGCCTTGGTGTTGGCCCAGACAGCCCCTCCCCACCTCCATAAACTTCCCGGTGACCGTCCCAGCGCGTCTCAATCTGTCCCCTTTCCACCCGCCCACGATCCCGAGCGGCCGCGCTCCCTGTGTGTGAGTGTGGGGGCAGTTCTGAAAAATTACCTGCCAGCAGCGCTTATTTAAATCCCGGGGTGATTTATGAGTGTGGACAGTTTTAAGGCCACCGTCGAGCAGGTAGTCAGCCAGACTGCTGAACTGACAGTTTCCAAAGTGAGCGCAAAGGCATGCGCCGGTGGCCGCGCAGCTCAGAGCGCCAGCGTGGGCCTCCCCCGTGGTCCACCCACCCCCGTCCAGCCCCCACCCGGGCGGCTGCCTGTGTCTTGGCAGGTCCTTGCGGCGGCCGCGGCGGGTGCCCTGTGGAGGCACAAGCTGCTCTGGGCTCCCGGAGCCGGGAGGGGCAGTGGCTGAGCTGCAGGTCTGCTGGGGCCCAGGGCACGGCCTCAGGGGGCGGGGGCCGCGCGCAGGACGGGGCCATGGGCTCAGGTCCTGGCCATGCTGGGGTGGAGGGCCAGGGCCCTGGGCAGGTGGCAGTGGGGCCCCTTTCCCCTGGGTGAGGAAGGAGGCTGGCAGCAGGCCATGTGGCTTGGGGGCCGGGGGTGAACTTTCTCTGTCTGTGACTGGGCGCAGCCAGGACATGGGGTGGCAGAGGGCTGGGACAGCCAGGGGGCCTTGGAAGTCAGTCTCTGCCCACCGCTCTGGGCCCCCAGGCCCGGGAGGGCACCCAGCCTGCTGGCCTCCAGGGGCCAGGCAGGAAGCTGGCGAGAGGGTGGGTGGGGGCGGGCTGGAGTCCACGTCCTATGTGGGTCCCTGAGTGCCAGGGGGCCTGGGGCTGCTGGGTTTCTGTTTTCCTGGGAGGCTGGATGTGGGGACGTGGACTCAGAATCTCCCGAGTCCTAAAATGGTGCTCAGTTTACACACCGCAGGCCCTGCTGGCTGGGCCACTCATGCCTGGCAGGGACGGGGGGGCAGGGACAGGGGGCGCAGGGATGGGGGCGCAGGGACAGGGGGTGCAGGGACGGGGGCGCAGGGACAGGGGGTGCAGGGACAGGGGGCGCAGGGACGGGGGTGCAGGGATGGGGGGTGCAGGGACGGGGGGTGCAGGGACAGGGGGTACAGGGACAGGGGGGTGCAGGGATGGAGGGGCGCAGGGACAGGGGGGTGCAGGGATGGAGGGGCACAGGGACAGGGGGTGCAGGGACAGGGGGGCGCAGGGATGGAGGGGCACAGGGACAGGGGGGTGCAGGGATGGAGGGGCACAGGGACAGGGGGGCACAGGGACAGGGGGTGCAGGGACAGGGGGGTGCAGGGATGGAGGGGCACAGGGACAGGGGGTGCAGGGACAGGGGGGTGCAGGGACAGGGGGTGCAGGGACAGGGGGTGCAGGGACAGGGGGTGCAGGGACAGGGGGGTGCAGGGACAGGGGGGTGCAGGGATGGGGGTGCAGGGATGGAGGGGCACAGGGACAGGGGGCGCAGGGACAGGGGGGTGCAGGGACAGGGGGTGCAGGGACAGGGGGTGCAGGGACAGGGGGGTGCAGGGACAGGGGGTGCAGGGACAGGGGGTGCAGGGACAGGGGGGTGCAGGGACAGGGGGTGCAGGGACAGGGGGTGCAGGGACAGGGGGGTGCAGGGACAGGGGGTGCAGGGACAGGGGGTGCAGGGACAGGGGGGTGCAGGGACAGGGGGTGCAGGGACAGGGGGTGCAGGGACAGGGGGGTGCAGGGACAGGGGGGTGCAGGGACAGGGGGGTGCAGGGACGGGGGTGCAGGGACGGGGGGTGCAGGGACAGGGGGTGCAGGGACAGGGGGGTGCAGGGATGGGGGTGCAGGGACAGGGGGGTGCAGGGACAGGGGGGTGCAGGGATGGGGGTGCAGGGACAGGGGGGTGCAGGGACAGGGGGGTGCAGGGACAGGGGGTGCAGGGACAGGGGGGTGCAGGGACAGGGGGGTGCAGGGACAGGGGGGTGCAGGGACGGGGGTGCAGGGACAGGGGGTGCAGGGACAGGGGGTGCAGGGACAGGGGGTGCAGGGACAGGGGGGTGCAGGGACAGGGGGGTGCAGGGATGGGGGTGCAGGGACAGGGGGGTGCAGGGACAGGGGGTGCAGGGACAGGGGGTGCAGGGACAGGGGGGCGCAGGGACAGGGGGGCGCAGGGACAGGGGGTGCAGGGACAGGGGGGTGCAGGGACGGGGGGTGCAGGGACGGAGGGGCACAGGGACAGGGGGGCCAGGGACAGGGGGCGCAGGGACAGGGGGGCACAGGGACAGGGGGGCGCAGGGACAGGGGGGTGCAGGGACAGGGGGTGCAGGGACAGGGGGTGCAGGGACAGGGGGGTGCAGGGACAGGGGGGTGCAGGGATGGGGGTGCAGGGATGGGGGTGCAGGGACAGGGGGGTACAGGGACAGGGGGGTGCAGGGACAGGGGGGTGCAGGGACAGGGGGTGCAGGGACAGGGGGTGCAGGGACAGGGGGGTACAGGGACAGGGGGGTGCAGGGACAGGGGGGTGCAGGGACAGGGGGTGCAGGGACAGGGGGGTGCAGGGACAGGGGGGTGCAGGGACAGGGGGTGCAGGGACAGGGGGTGCAGGGACAGGGGGGTACAGGGACAGGGGGGTGCAGGGACAGGGGGGTGCAGGGACAGGGGGTGCAGGGACAGGGGGGTGCAGGGACAGGGGGGTGCAGGGATGGGGGTGCAGGGACAGGGGGTGCAGGGACAGGGGGTGCAGGGACAGGGGGGTGCAGGGACAGGGGGGTGCAGGGACAGGGGGGTGCAGGGACAGGGGGGTGCAGGGACAGGGGGTGCAGGGACAGGGGGTGCAGGGACAGGGGGGTGCAGGGACAGGGGGTGCAGGGACAGGGGGGTGCAGGGACAGGGGGGTGCAGGGACAGGGGGTGCAGGGACAGGGGGGTGCAGGGACAGGGGGTGCAGGGACAGGGGGGTGCAGGGACAGGGGGTGCAGGGACAGGGGGGTGCAGGGACAGGGGGTGCAGGGACAGGGGGTGCAGGGACAGGGGGTGCAGGGACAGGGGGGCGCAGGGACAGGGGGGTGCAGGGATGGGGGTGCAGGGACAGGGGGGTGCAGGGACAGGGGGTGCAGGGACAGGGGGGTGCAGGGACAGGGGGTGCAGGGACAGGGGGGTGCAGGGATGGGGGTGCAGGGACAGGGGGGTGCAGGGACAGGGGGGTGCAGGGACAGGGGGGCGCAGGGACAGGGGGGCGCAGGGACAGGGGGTGCAGGGACAGGGGGGTGCAGGGACAGGGGGTGCAGGGACAGGGGGTGCAGGGACAGGGGGGTGCAGGGACGGGGGGTGCAGGGACGGGGGGTACAGGGACGGGGGGTGCAGGGACAGGGGGGTGCAGGGACAGGGGGTGCAGGGACAGGGGGGTGCAGGGACAGGGGGTGCAGGGACAGGGGGGTGCAGGGACAGGGGGGTGCAGGGACAGGGGGGTGCAGGGACAGGGGGTGCAGGGACAGGGGGTGCAGGGACAGGGGGTGCAGGGACAGGGGGTGCAGGGATGGGGGTGCAGGGACAGGGGGGTACAGGGACGGGGGGTGCAGGGACAGGGGGGTGCAGGGACGGGGGTGCAGGGATGGGGGTGCAGGGACAGGGGGGTACAGGGACGGGGGGTGCAGGGACAGGGGTACAGGGACGGAGGGGTCACTAGCTGCTGAGGGACCCTGCACCCCTTCTCTTGGCCTCAGCTCCTCCCGGCTTGAAAAGAAGACCCGAGGGTGTGGTCCCTGCCGGTCAGCTGCTCCCCAGCTGGGCCCCCCCAGGAGACACAGAGGGCACCCTTGGCAGTGGCTTCCAGGCTTCTGCCTGGCCATGCAGGAGTGTGAGTGTGTGCACGTGTGTGCAGCACATGTATGTGCATATGTGTGAATGTGTGCACACGCAGGCAAGTGTGTGGTTGTGTTCATGGATGTGTGTGTGCACACAGATGTGGATGCCTGCACACTCTTGCGTGTGTGTGCACTTGTGTGCGTGTGCGCCGGGGAGCAGGACTGACGGTCCCCGTGTGGGGACTGTGGGCCAGGCCTTGATGGGCAGCAGCTGCCGTGGCCTTCGGTCCTCTTGACGTGGACGCGACCACGGAGCACTCGAGCACGACAGGCGGCAGTTGATCTCCGGCTCTGTGTGAATCAGGAGGGCCCAGTGGGCAGCCTCGAGGGTCCGGTGGGTCCCTTCCTGCCCGGCTCTCCCTGCCCGACCATCTGTCAAAGGTGGAAAAAGCTGGGCTGCCAGGGGGGAGGGGCGGGTCCCAGGGGGCAGCGGGGACTTGCTGTCACAGGCAACCCCGAGACCCCCGAGGTGCCGAGTGTGGGAGAGGAGAAGGGAGAAGCTTCTCCTGCGGCCTCACTGGTCAGCAGACGCCCCCAGGGCCCGTGCGTGCAGGGAGGGCCCTGTTTCCCCTGGAAGGGGAGCGAGTCTGGCACAGGGTCCCGGCTGTCCACCGAGTCAGGGCCACAGCCTTGGGGGTAGCATGGGGACCTGCCTTGCTAAGGAGGGCAGCACAGCTGGCTGGGACCCCCGCCTGGCCTCCTCCCTCCTCTGAACACCACACCGGGCCGGGGACTGTCCCTCTGCGGGGCTGGCCAGGAAGCGGGGACCAGAACTCAGGCCAGGAAGACCGCGTGCCTGTCCCTGGGTGTGCGTCAGGGCAGGGAACAGGAAGAAGGATGGAGACTGCGCAGCTGGAGAGAGGCCCCAGGGAGACGCTGGGGGCCGACGGAGGGAGGGCGGGCAGCCAGGAGGCTCCGTCCTGGGTGGCAGCCCCGGGCAGGGCAGGTCGGGGTTAGCAGGGGCACCTGCCGGCAGGCTTCTTGCAGGGTGGTTCTGGCCAGCATCCCGGGTGCCTGGTCAGTGCCGGGCACGCCTGCCGGCTGCGCAGAAAGGAGGCCGCGGGTCACAAGTGCAAACTCGCAGCTAGTGAATATTTAACAACGCCTAACAAAAGCGCATGCATAATTAACCAGGCCCTAGCAAGGAGTCGGAATAATTTGTCTTCTTAAAGGGGATTTGGTAATTTGTTAAGCTGTTTTGAAATCTGCAGTCTAGCTGCGGGAGCCACTCTGATTTCTAAATTAATTTGTGTGATTTAGGAAGTGGGAGCCCCTCCGTTCCGAGGGCCGCGGCGGCACGGTGGCCTCGGCAGGTGCTGGCTCCAGGATTTCTTGCATTTTTGTTGATTGACCCTTCAGTGGGTACAGACGTTCTGGTGACACCTCTGATGGGTTGGGCCGGGCACACCCCACGCTTGCTGCCACCCTAGTGTCCACGTGCAGGACCCAGCAGCGCCCCCACCTCCAGGCGAGTTAGTTTACGGAGCAGGTGCTGTAGGAATGTGGCCAGGCTGGTGGTGAGGGCTCAGTTTAATCCTCAGGCAGGTCCTACTCAGGCTGGCTGGGCACCTCTGGGCTGCGGGTGGGGAGCCCATCTGGGTGGCCCAGGCTGCGGTGGGCACAGACCCTGGCCTGGTCTGAGCTTGGCCAACCAGCTGTGGTCTCCGGACCAGGCAGTGAGGGGCCCAGGCTGGGTTCTGACTTAAGGAGTCTCTAGAGGTGACCACGGACCAGGAGGAGAACTCCTGTTTCCAGCCCTCATCTTCTGGACCGTGCATCCTGGCTGTGGGTCACTGCCACTCCGCTGGTCTGTACCTGAGTCTTGAAGGACATTCCATTCCACCGTTCCATCGGGCCGGCAGCTGCAGGATATTGGGGATGTGGTCAGAGAGCAGATGCATAAGCACGCGCCACTGTGGCTGGAAGGGGCTCTTGGCTGTGTGGAGGGCCAGGCTGACCGACAAAGATGGTCATCTTGGCAGAGGCCTTGTGGCCAGGGAAGACCCGTCCATATTCAGACTGCCTATTGCAGTAAGAACTAAGTGCTGCCCCTTCCCTGTAGGAGTCCAACATCATTACCTGCCACCAGCTAGCAGGCTGAACCCTGAGGATGGTGCTTCAGCCTGTGCTGGGCCTGGGTCCCCCTCCTCTCACTGAGCCTGGGTCCACCTCCCTCACTGAGCCTGGGTCCCCCTCCCTCACTGAGCCTGAGTCCACCTCCCTGTGCTGAGCCTGGGTCCCCCTCCCTCACTGAGCCTGGGTCCACCTCCCTCACTGAGCCTCACGACAGCCCATCTGCGAGGGGCCCTTGTGATTCCAGACCACATCCCTACAGAGCCAGAGTTCGCTATTAGGATTTTGGTGGTCACTTTGTTTGGCAACTTCTGGATGCCAAGCGTGGAGAGTTGAGCAAATCCCATGTAATTTGGCTGTGGGGGCGTCTCCAGCAGAGCGTGCCTGTCCCCTTGGTGGCCCACTCCTCACAAGTGTGGGGCCCCAGACGCTTGGGCAGGTCAAGGGCCCTGACCCCTGTGCACAGCGTGTCCTGCAGGTGTGGTGAGGTCACTCCTGGAGGAGCAGTGGGGGACTCGGCACACGCTGTCCCCTCCATGACTCATGGCCCCTTGGGGCTGGGCGTCTCAGGGGTGGCACATGACCTTGTCCAGACCTCTTGGCACAGAGCTGCTGTCCCTGTGGGGCGCCTGCTGCCACTCTAGCACACAGGGCCCCTGGTGAGGGAGGAGGAACACTCCTTCAGCCTTGCCCCTGGTGGGCTCGGAGAGAAGTCTGTGATTTTCTTTGATTCTGGAACATTCTGGGGGAGCTGGGGGAGGGTTGGGTCAGAGAGAGACTGCTCTCCGGGAAGAGTGACCAGCCAGGGTGGACGTAGTGTCCTTTGCTGTCCTGACGGCCTCCTGAGGGTGCTCAGGGCATCACTGCCCAGTGAGGTGGGGCCACAGCCTGGGGGCCCCCACCTCCCCTGCCTCCCCCAGCTTTGGGGCCTTTGACTGGCTTAGTTTGGGCTCTCTCAGTCCGCTGGGGTGGGAGCCCCGAGGGAAAGGCCTTCTGGGCTCCTCTCCGGGTGCAGGGACAGGGGATGACCCCGGCTCAGGACCACTCCCTCTGAGCTCCAGCTTGTCCAAGGCTGGCCGGGGGCTCAGGATCGCGCCAGGCACTGAGCACCAGCCATGCACGGTGTCCCTCAGTCCTCTTGCCCACCTGGGAGCCCACCTGCTCCCGAAGGCCCCTCGCTCCCCCTCCCTCGGGATTCAGAGCTTCCTGCAGGAGGCCGGGGGCCCAGGGTGAGGGCAGGGTGCCATCTTCAAAGCCCTATCCTCCAGCGCTGCCTGGCGGGGGCTCCCCGCTGCCGCAGCCCTTGGCTTTGAAGACGCTGCCCTGATGGCCCCTTTTCCTCCCCCGATGCCTTTCTCCAGCTCTGGGCTTCAAAGCCAGCCTGGTGGCCTCTGCGGAGACCGAGCCCCTGCCGCAGACGCCGGGGGGCAGACACAGCCCGGGGCACGGGGGGTGGGGGGTGTGGTGTCGGCAGCCAGGCTTCCCGAGAGGCGCTGGCCACAGGCCACTGACGTGGCTAGACTGCATTGGAGGCAGAGCTGTGCTGTGGGGCAGAAGCAGGTGGTGTTTGGTCCCCAGGAAAAGAGCAGAGGTGACCGGACTGTGGCCTCTAGGACACCCTGCCCTGGGCTCTGCAGGGCAGCTCCTCTTCCTAGGGGCTCGTCCCGTGGGGAAACTGAGGCTCAGAGAGACCTGCCCATGTTGCACAGTGGGGGGGCCAGGAGCCCTCCTGGGTCCCTCTCTCCAAACGCTGGTTTGGGGCTGCCGACCCCCACCTGGCGACTCCCTGGGTGGAGCCCCCCGCCCGGCAGAGCCGCGCTGTCCCCGCGGGCCCAGCCTGCGGCCTCCTCTTTGTTCCCGCGAAGGCCTCGGCCGCTCTCCATGGCTGAGTGAGTCCCGAAATTCTCTTTCCATTAAAAATAAATGCCCCATTTTATCTGCCTGAAATGGCTCTGCTCCCTGACTGTCTTTTCCACGCTGCTGTGCGTGGAGAACTATAAAATCATAACGCAACTATTAATCCCCTGTATCTGCTTGTACCTAATTTTTATTAAACACACCCTGTGCTCCGGCGGCCATGGAAATTGCAGAGCGGCTGCGCTGTCTCGGGCTGAGTCTGCCAGGAGCTCGCACCGCGCCGGGCATGGACCCCGACACAGCCAGCTCCAGCATCGCCGCCCACGGCTCCTCGTCCTTGGGGGCACCTCCGCGGTGAAGTCAAGTCACGCCTCCTCTGTCCCTCCCTTGGTGACTGAGCCACCAGCCCTGTTACCGTCAGGCCTGTTTGTCTCGTTTTGCTTTTGATGTGGGGCGCGGCTTTGGAGTGTTCATCTGGTGTCTATACTCACGTGAAATTGTTACCTGACCCCAAAGTCAAGTCTACAAGACAAGCTACGTTCGAGGAGCCTCAAGTCCATTTCCCTCGGTCGCCCTCTGCGGACCCGGTAACCGCGCGCTTTGTCCTGCTCTGAGCACCAGGGCATGGCATTTCCGCGCCCTCTGTCTCCAGGTGCTGGTGGCACGTGACATGCGAGGTTCGTCTGTGCCTCCTTTGCTCCGCGAGACCCGCAGTGTCCTGGCCGAGGGAAGGGGGAGGCCCAAGGGAGACGGCCCTCCAGCTGGGAGAGGTGGTGATGACGAAGGCAAAGACCCTCTGTCCACGACCGCCCACTTTGGGGCCAACCCTCGGCCTCCTCCGACGCTTCCCCGGTAGCTCCCACTGCTTTCTCTGCTCCAGCCTGGCGCTAGAGGCCTGCGGGGCGGCGGCTCCGGTGCGAGGGCCTCCTGAGGTTGTGTCGGCGCCTCATGGGCCCCCAGTCCTTCTGCACACGGGGCGCATGGGACCCTCCACGTCCAGACTCCTGAGCCGGCCTCGCGACAGCTGCCTCCCCCCGGGGCCCCCCGCTCTGCTGGAAAATGGGATGATGGTCTGGCTGGCGCAGTTCCAATTCCGAAGGCTCAGCAGCCAGGTGGGCCCCAGGGGGTGGGGAAGGTCTGGAGGGTGGGGCGAGAGGTGTCCTTTCCTTCCCTGCCCCTGGCTGCCCTGGGCCCCTCCCCAGTCTCCTCACTGGGCCCCTCCCGCTGGGTCCCAGGGGGCAGCTGTGTGGGCAGGGTGGGGGCAGGGACGCTGGGCTCCGCCACACTGCAGCTGCTTCAGACTCAGCCCAGCCGGGCACAGCCCCCTGCGAAGCCCCTATGGCCCCGCGCCTGCTTCTCCAAGACACACAGGGACATAAAAACCGATTCCCCGAGGAAACAGCCTTAATCGACATTTCACTTTTATGAACAGTTTTATTGCAAAGTAGGTTTCCTGCAGCCAATCCCCTCCGATGCCCTCGAAGGCGCCGCGGCGCTGTCCTGGCTGTCGGTGAGGCCTGAGAGCTGGCGAGGACCGGCTGCCGCTGGGGCTGCACCCTCCCCACCTCCCCGCTGGGGCTCCCTGTCACAAGCCTTGTGACACCTGCTAGGACAGGTTGAGGGGCCCGGGTGGGGGGCTGGAGGGCTCTGCTGGGGGGAGGGGGACGGGCAGAGCAAAGCCTGCCACAGCCGCGTTCCTGGGCCCTGTACCCGTCAGCTCCCATCTCAGTCTCGGTGCTCCCCTGCCGCGGCCTGCAAGCCCCTTGCGGAGGAGGTGTGGGTGGGTGCAGACCGGGGGTCCCACTACAGTGCCTGGCTGCCAGCGAGCGGACCTGCCTGGGGCCTGGGGGCGGGTGCGGGGTCAGCTGCTATGGAATGGGGGCTTTGGCCTCGGGGAGGAAGGGGGCCCACAGGTCCGGCTTGGATGCGTGGTGGGTCCACTGCGGGGGTGAGCCCTGCTGGCAGGGGGGCTGCAGCGGGGTGGGGGGGCGTCCTCCGGGCTGGGCCAGGCCTGGACGACCTCAGAGGCTCCCACCGGCCTGAGCATCCTTGAGGTGTGGTCCAGGCGTCCTCGGTTGGGGTGTCTGCTATGTGGCTTCAAGGACCCTGTCTGGGGCAGTCCCTAAAGAGCCCTGGGGGTGAGCAGGAAGGAAACACCTCTTCTTTCTTTCAATCCACTTTTTTTTTGAGACAGTCTTGCTCTGCTGCCCTCAGTAGAGTGCCGTGGTGTCAGCCTAGCTCACAGCATCCTCCAACTCCCAGGCTCGAGTGATCCTCCTGCCTCAGCCTCCCAGAGTGCTGGGACTACAGGTGTGCACCACCGAGCCCGGCCTCACTTCACTTCCTTTTGTTAAAGAGCTTGGCCCCTTCCCCATCAGCGCGATCACAGCTGCACCCTGGGTGCCTGTTGATTGGAAACATTGTGCATGGCGGCCCCCCACCGTGTTTTCATGGGGGGCTGCGTGTGCATTCGTAAATGTTGGACACGTAACCCAGTCTGCAGGCAGTGCTGGACACGTCTTGGCCTCGAGGGTCCTGTTGTCTTTGGGGTCCCATTGTCCTTGTCCCCTTGCTTTTGGGGACTGTGAGGCAGACTGTGACAGGTGTTGGCCTTTGCCTCTGCCCAGTGTGTCCTTGGGGCTGAGGGCAGAGGACAGCGTCAGGATCATGCTGTGGGGAGCAGGGGCTCTGTGTGCGGGGGTGCTGTGTGGGTTGGGGGGCGCTATTCGGGGGTGCTGTGCGGGTTGGGGGGTGCTATTCGGGGGTGCTGTGCAGGTTGGGGGCTGCTATTCGGGGGTGCTGTGCAGGTTGGGGGCTGCTATTCGGGGGTGCTGTGCGGGTTGGGGGGTGCTATTCGGGGGTGCTGTGCGGGTTGGGGGCTGCTATTCGGGGGTGCTGTGCGGGTTGGGGGCTGCTATTCGGGGGTGCTGTGCGGGTTGGGGGCTGCTATTCGGGGGTGCTGTGCGGGTTGGGGGGTGCTATTCGGGGGTGCTGTGCGGGTTGGGGGGTGCTATTCGGGGGTGCTGTGCGGGTTGGGGGGTGCTATTCGGGGGTGCTGTGCGGGTTGGGGGGTGCTATTCGGGGGTGCTGTGCGGGTTGGGGGGTGCTATTCGGGGGTGCTGTGCGGGTTGGGGGGTGCTATTCGGGGGTGCTGTGCGGGTTGGGGGGTGCTATTCGGGGGTGCTGTGCGGGTTGGGGGGTGCTATTCGGGGGTGCTGTGCGGGTTGGGGGGTGCTATTCGGGGGTGCTGTGCGGGTTGGGGGGTGCTATTCGGGGGTGCTGTGCGGGTTGGGGGGTGCTATTCGGGGGTGCTGTGCGGGTTGGGGGGTGCTATTCGGGGGTGCTGTGCGGGTTGGGGGGTGCTATTCGGGGGTGCTGTGCGGGTTGGGGGGTGCTATTCGGGGGTGCTGTGCGGGTTGGGGGGTGCTATTCGGGGGTGCTGTGCGGGTTGGGGGGTGCTATTCGGGGGTGCTGTGCGGGTTGGGGGGTGCTATTCGGGGGTGCTGTGCGGGTTGGGGGGTGCTATTCGGGGGTGCTGTGCGGGTTGGGGGGTGCTATTCGGGGGTGCTGTGTGGGTTGGGGGCTGCTATTCGGGGGTGCTGTGTGGGTTGGGGGGTGCTATTCGGGGATGCTGTGCGGGTTGGGGGGTGCTGTGCGGGGGTGCTGTGTGGGTTGGGGGGTGCTGTTTGGGGGGTGCTCTGCGGGCTGGGTGGGAAGAGGGTGCTGCACAGGCATGGGGGGGTTCTGCGCAGTCAGGGGGTGCTGTGTGGGGTGGGGGTGCTGTGTGGGGTGGGGCTCTGCGGGGTGGGGCTGTGAGGGCTAGGGGTGCTGCACAGTTGGGGGGTGCTGTGTGGGGTGGGGGTGCTGTGTGGGGTGGGGCTCTGCAGGGTGGGGCTGTGAGGGCTAGGGGTGCTGCACAGTCGGGGGGTGCTGTGCGGGGTGGGGGGTGCTGTGTGGGGTGGGGGTGCTGTGTGGGGTGGGGGTGCTGTGTGGGGTGGGGCTCTGCAGGGTGGGGCTGTGAGGGCTGGGGGTGCTGCATGGGTGGGGGGTGCTGTGTGGGTTGGGGGGGTTCTGCGCGGTCGGGGGCTGCTGTGCGGGAGGCCCTGGTCCCGCCCACGGCCTGTCTGTAATTAACACCAACGCAGGATGCTGGGTCTGCAGCTGATTAGTTTTTTTATTAAAATAATGACGCCTTCCAGGCAGTCGGGGGATTGCGTGAAACTCAGCAGTTTCCTCTGCTTATTTATGGTGACCTGGCGCAGTGGACAGTCTCATTACCATCTGTAAATGCCCAGGGCCGCGTCCTTGGCGGTGAAATACTGCCTTCCCGATGGGGGCGTGGCCGCCGGCTCCCGGGAGACCATAAACCCCTGGAAGTGATCACCACGCCTCAAATGGGCGTTTGAAGATCTCCTTTGGCGCCGTTTGGCCTGCGAGGGGCCTACGGGCCTGGACGCCATCCCCGTGCAGCCAGGCCCAGCTGCGCTCTTCCTGCCCCCAGGGGGGCTCAGGTGGGCTCGGATGAGACCAGGCACCATGGACTCCGCTCGCTGCCTCCCTTCGCTGCCTAAAGCCACCTCCTGGGCTGGGACTAACACTCTGTGGGGCCCCGACGCTGAGACAGGTGGGGAGTCGGGATGGGGCCAGGGCTGGTGGCCTCTCTCCTGCGCAGGACAGGTCCACCCACCATGACCGACCTGCCCCAGGCAGTGGGGTGTCCCCTGGGGTGGCTGCTGCTGACAACCTGGACACCACTCGGATGGCCTCACAGAGGGGACATCTTTGTCCCTGAGCCCACGGGGGGCTCTGCTGGGGCCAGTGAGCAGCAAAGAGGCACTCTGGCTCCACCGGCTGGGGCTTGTCCACCTGCCGTGCCGAGCTCCCCAGGTGGCTCTTCCTGAGAGTCCACCTGCGACGCAGGTGTGCACACGGCCCAGGTCTGTTCCCACGGGCCCTGCTCCGACCTCTCCCCGCAGCCTCCCCGTTCTCAGCCAACAGGCTCCTTCCCCGCCCGGCCCGGCCTGCCGGGGTCAGGGGTAGGGGAGCCGGGACGGAGCCGCAGTGTAGCAGGACAGCTGGCGCCGTCTGTTCCTCTCCAGGGTGGCTGCGGCCTGCTCACCTGGTGACGGAGGAGCGTCTGGGCCCAGCCCAGCTCGTGGCACGGGGGGTCAGGCCACGTCCAGTTCACTGGGCCGCTGGACCACCTTGTCATGTGATGTCCCATTGTCGGGTGTCCACGGCCCCCTGGCCCGACCTCAGCCAGGAGCTGTTTCCCAAGTGAGGACGTCACCTGCTGTGAGTCCTCGGCCAGAGCTCCCCCCTGGAGCCGCCTGCACGGAACTCCCTTCCGTGCCACCGTTCCGGCATCGGCGATGCCCTCGGCCATCAGGGGTCAGCGGAAGGGCCTGACCTTGCTTTGTCCCCACTCTCCTGCCAGCCCAGGGAACGGGCGGAATTTAGGGATTTGACGTGCATGTTCCCCGTGGCTCCAAGTTCTGACAGCAGCAGCCGCCCGGGTCCGAACCCCCCGCCCTGCGGCCCCTGCGCGGAGAGCCACGGCCCCTGCGGGCCGTCCCGGGCAATCAGCTGTGTTAACTCCACACGCGTGGGCGAGAACATTCCCCTTTTGAAGGTCAGTGAGGCCCTGCTGGCCAGGCCAGGCCTCAGTCCCCAGGGTTCCCCCGGCAGCCTGTGACCCTCGCCCCGCGCCTGGGACCGGCACCTGAGTGACCCACGGGTCCTGGGGTCGAGGAGCAGCGTCTAACTGTGGGTCGTCCCGGCGGAAAAAGGAGCTTATCGGCCAGGTGGCAGGTGGCTCAGGGAACCGATGGGGAGTCTGCGGAGCCAGGCTCGGAAAACGGGCAGAACCCAGAAGTCCGGGGGATGAAAGACACTTCCCTAGCGCGGCGGAGGACGCAGCCGTGACGGGGCAGCCGGCAGACGCCTGTCTCTGCCGCCGGTGGGTGATTTCACTTCACAACTTTCTCCTTCCTCTTTCTGCGGCCCATCCAGCTCCCCAGGTTGTGGGGGGGTCCTCCCCAGTGGGTGGGAGGGCGGCAGCAGGAGCCGGCAGGTGGCCCCGACCGCCCAAGGTCCTCCCTGGAAGGACGAAGCACCTCTCGGACATTTCACATTGTCCCTCCAGGACGTTCAGCGGCTCCCTATGTCCTGCAAATGCTGCCCCCTAGGCTGGCGTGCCCAGCCCACCTGTGCGTCCAACCTCCCCTCCCATGGAGCCCTGCTGAGACTCTGTCCCCGCCAGGGACAGGCACATGAGCCTTCCTCCCATTTTGGGCGCTTGTCCTGATTGTCCCCGAGAACGGGGAAATAGTGTCCCTCAGTGCCGTGTCATGCACTGTCCAGCCAGGACAGTCGAGGGCAGGAGAGGTGCAGGGACCCCGGGCAGAGCTGGACTGTCCCAGTGTGCCGGGACGGGGGGGTGGCCTTCTCCTGCCCACCCGGTGGCGGGCGGGATTGAGCAGCCAGCCCCGTTCTTGGGAGGAAGGACGCCTGGTTCTCCAGGTGCCGCGGACGGAGGGCACGGTGACAGCGCCTCCCGCCTGCCCTCGGGCTCCCTCTCATGACGCGGAGATGAGTGTCGCTGGTGACAGACTCCGTGTGCCAGATCCTCAAGGGATGCCAGGCTGCCCCTGGAGCCCCTCCCCCACTCCGGTTCTTGTCAGAAGGTCACCGGGGTGCGGGTGGGCTCGGGGCTGTCCCCGCATGCAGGACACCGGCAGGCTCTGCCTCGGGTGCCGCCCTCCTCCCCAGAACCCCCCTCGGGTCCTGCATGCTGATCCTCAGGGCCCCCCACTCCGGAGCATTCCCAGAGGGTGCCGGGACCCCAGCACCTCCTCCTGCTGACATCCCAGGCGTCCTCATGACCAGCGCAGGGGGCTGCCCAGCGCCAGGGGCCCCAGGGCCTGGCGTCAGGCTCCTTAGCCCAGCAGACCCCTTCTCACTGCCCACGGGGCTGGGAGCCCGGGGGGGGCCTGAGCCGGCTCTGTCCCTGCAGGGGCAGGAGACTCCCTGCCGTGGAGGGCTCGGGTGCTGAGGACGCTGCACCCAGGCTGTCTCCCGTCTGGGGCAGGAAGCCCCAAGGCGGAGAAGGGCGGGGGGGCAGTGATGGGGTGGGGTCACAGGCTGGGGTCGGAGCCGCGGCCCCGAGAGGCTTGGGCCGAATCGGGGCTGGGTCCTGCGATGCACCCGGGAGCCTCCGCCCGGCTGGAAGACCCCACCTCCCAGGCCCCCTCGCGGACAGGGCGGCCCTGACGTGAGCTTCGCCCGGGGGGCTGGGACCAGAGTGATGCCTTTGCAGTCGGGGCAGCCTCCCCTCTCCCGTCACGGGCGGGTCTCCCAGAAGCTGAGCTCAGACAGGGCTGAGGAGGGGACCCTGAGCAGCAGGGAGGGTCACCGTGGCCCCCACAGGCGTCAGGGTCAGACTGGAGCCACCCGTGTGGCCCTGCCTGGCACGGGTGCCCGGGAGGCTCTGCCCTGTGCCTCCCGCTTGTCACCCTCGGCTGTGGGGACCGAGCCACTGCGGACCACGGACAGACGGACAGATCTGCCACCCAGCGCCGTGTCCTGGCGCCCTCCTGCCGCCCCCAGGTGCCACTTTGAAAGAGCAACTTCACGCTCAAGCTCTTGTTTGTTTTGGGTCCCGCTTGCAGCTGGCTAATTTGTGTTTTATCTCCATTTGGCCACAGCTGGAGCGTTCTCAGCCATGTCCCCGGCCGTGGTGGAGGATTCTGTCACAGACGGAGAACTGGCTGTGAACGTCAGGGCTGAAATTATAACCCGCCCAGGCTGCGCCGGAGCCACAGCCCCAACTGTTCCCTTCGTTTATCCCTCGGCGTCTGTGACACCCCGGGGAGGGTCCCGCTCCAGCTGGGAGGCAGGGCCCGCAGGGCGCTCCGCGGCACCCGGCGAGGTGAGCGCCAGCCCCCAGCCCCGCGGTGGACGAGTCAGAATACATTAGCGCGCTAGCGACCGCGCAGCAGCCATCTGGAGCCAGGCAGGTCGTCATGGGACAGCCAAGCCGGTTCCAGCCCGTCCCTCTCCACCTCCACGTCCTGCCAGCAGAGACGGCGCCGGCGCGGGGGCTGCTGTGCCCCACACAGGGACCGCTGCCCTGTGTCCCCACGTCCCCCTCTGCTGTCAGTGCAGCCGGGAAGGGCAGAGGCAGAGAGACTGCTTCCGCGTGGAGACAGCCCCATTGTCGAGGGGACGTTATGCAGCAGGGTGTGGTGGGGCCAGGCCGGGGTCTCGGGGGGGGGGGGGGACCAGCCTCCCCCAGGCAGCTCTGAGGGGAGGGTGGTGCCCTGTGGGGGAGGGCAGGGGGCTGGGCTGCCAGAGCCAGGTGCTCACAGAGGGACAGGCGGACACACACTCAGACACACACACACACACACAGTCACACACTCAAACACTGATGCACACACACGGACACACACTGACACACACAGTCACATACACTCACCCACTCACCCACTCACACACACACACTTTCAGACACACTCAGACGCACTTGCACACACCCAGACACACACACACACACACACACAAACACACACCCTGGGCGCGTTTAGCTCGACTAGACTGGGCGCGGCTTGGAGCCAGAGCAGCAGCTGCTGGTGGCACTTGGGACGTGGCAGATACTCAGGAATCTGCGTTTTAAATATCTGGCTCTTATTTGGAGTCAGCATGCGAGATAAACCCATTTTCGATCCCGACTCCACACTCCCCTTGTGATCTTGGCCAAGTCCCTCAGCCTCTCCCTGCCTCGGGTTCCCTGTCTGACTAGGGGTGACGGCGGCGGGCGTGAGCCCCCCAGAGCTGGGACGGCTCGCGGCGAGGGTTGGGGCACACGCAGCTCTTGGGCTGCAGCAGGCCCAGGTTCGGACCCGTCGTCGTGGGGCCGCGTTATGAGCTGTGGCAGGACTGGCTGGAACCGCAGAGGGGCGGGGGCAGGGACGGGGGAGCGGCGTGGGCTTGGCCGCAAGAGGGACGCCGGCAGGAGCTGCTCCGGCTGGTGGGGAAGGACTCTCAGCCTCCTGCCTCAGGCACCCACGTGGGGGGCCCGGCGCTGCCTTTCTGAGCCGCAAACTCCCTCCACGTCCCACAGTGCAGCACAGCCGCCTCCGGGCCAGGGTTTGGGCAAAGAAGGAAGAGGGTTGCGACCCCCACCTGGGTTTCCGCAGACTCAGGGGGGTGAGGCAGGGGTGAGGTGGCTCCTGCTGGGGCCGGGGGCCTTGGGCCAGAGTGAGCTCAGGGGCGTCACCCCTGGGATTCACAGAACCCTGAGAGGCACCGGCTGGCTTCTTATGGGACATGGCTGGGGCCTTAGCCAACAAAATGACACAGGGCGTGGGGCCCAGGGGTGTGTGGCTTCGTGCTCAGCAGGGAGGCCTGACGTTCTCACTGCGCCACAACTGCAGACAGGGTGTCTGTTCTTTTTTCTTTTTTCTTTTTGAGACACAGTCTCACTCTGTTGCCTTGGCTGGAGTGCACTGGTGTCATCGTAGCTCACAGCAACCTCAGACTCCTGGGCTCAAGGGATCCTCCTGCCTCAGCCTCCCGAGTAGCTGGGACTACAGGCACTCACCACGATGCCTGGCTAATTTTTTCTATTTTTAGTAGAGATGAGGTCTCGCTCTTGCTCAAGCTGGTCTCGAACTCCTGAGCTCAAGTGATCCTCCCACCTTGGCCTCCCAGAGTGCCAGGATTACAGGTGTGAGCCACCATGTCCGGCCAAGGGGAGCCTGTTCTTGATTGCTTCCATACAGGCATTTATTCTGGTGAGAAAGCATTTGGGTTGCAGAACACGCTAATCCCGTCTCAGGCAAACCTGCAGGTCTGGCTCCGTGGGTCAGGGAGCTGCAGAAAGGCGGGCACCAACCCCTCCCAGGGTGACTTCAGACCGGAGACCTGGGAGGCGGAAGAGCCTCCTCTGGGCTGGGTTTGCTCCTGGGAGGAGGAATGTTCTCACGCCGTCACTCCCAAGGCCAAAGACGGGGCTGTGCCTCCCCGAAGCCCAGCGCAGAGCGGGGCGGTGCCGAGAGCTCCCCACAAGCCAGCAGTGTGTCCCCGACAGTCTCTGCTGGCGGATGTCACTTCTCTCCCACTTGGAAGCAATCTCACTAGTCAAAGCCGAGAAGTGACAGAATTAAACAAAGTGTGATTTACACTGAGCCGTGGAGCCTGTTGTATTTCTTGCAGTTGTGCTTTGTAGGTTTGGACGTAAGTTATTCGCTGCCCAAAGGCTAAGCCTTGCTGTGCCCTCGTCGGGCCCTGAACTGCTCCATGGGACGGGCCCGCTGGGTCCCCACCAGCGCTGTGGCTTTGTCTGATATGAATGTTACCGTCCCTCTGTCTGCTGTTCCCGCGTGCCTGGCATAGCTTTACTCTCTCTTCTTTTCAGCATTCGAGGGTTTTGCTCTAGGTGCTCCCTGTGTGAAGGGCGCACTCGGATTGTTTTCTTTAAATAGAGTTGTTTGTTGTCAGGACAGACGTGTTGCCGATACATCTGCTATTTACACTGTTTCCCTGTTTCCTTTCCCGTCTTTGGCTGTGTGAGCTGTTTTCTTTGCTGTTTGTTTTTTCTCCAGTGTTTGGAGGGCCTGGTTCTTATTTGTATTCTCTTGGTGGTGAATTCTAAGTTCCAAATGCATTTTTAAAACAGCTTTATTGGGGTATGATTGACATGCAAGTCACTGCACATATTCAAAATGGACACTTTGACACGTGTGACCTGTGTGCATTGTGCGGCCGTCCCCACAATGAGATGATCCTACCGCCAGACGCGTCAATTCCAGGACGCGGAAAGCCACGCCGCCGTCCTTCAGCTGGGAAACCCTGGGGTAAAGCGTGGGGGCGCCTGGCGCGGCTCCACATGGTGGCCGAGGTCCCCCACCCTTAGCAGGAACCCGCAGGCCGCAGGGCAGGGTCCCCGCCACCGGCTGGGTAGGGGAAGCCCTCGGACACAGGAGATCAGCCGTGTCCCGGCCGCGGATCTCAGGTGGGCGGTGCAGGCGCTAAGCCCCTTCCTCCCCTTTTAAAACAGGAGTGATGATTTTGCTTCTGTAAGAAGGTCAGGTGCATGCTCATCATTAAAAATTGGGAGCTCCATGTCAGCTCCCACACGGGCCGGTAGAAGCGGGAGGACAGAGAGGGACGGGTAGAAACAACGTTAGCGTCACGGTCATGATTTACAAGAAAAAGCGTTCCTTGTATTTGAATTTCACAAAAGTAAACCAAAGTGAAGCCGAGGGAAGTGCTTAGATAAAAGTTCGTCCTGCGCAGGCTGCGGGTCCCAGGTCCCACCGAACGTGCCGTGGAGACTGCAGAGAGCAACCGCTGCGCCCGCCCGAGCCCGCGGCTGAGGCTTAGACGTGTCTGTTGGTGCCCAACGCCTCTGCCGGTCCTAATTCTGTTAATTCACTTTTTACAGCGACTTCTGCTCCTTGCACGTGGCTCCTGCTGGTTTTTGCTCAGTTGAACCTCGAACGGTTCAGGGTCGTCCCGCCCCCGGCCTTTTGCTGCGGGTTCAGCCTTTGCCGTCTGGGTTTTGCCACCTGCCGGCTGACCGAGCAACTCAGCGTCCAACCTGGAGCTCTCGGCTGCTTCTTTTTAGACTCTTTATTTGTGGCTGATTTCAAACTTCCAAAAAGTTGAGTTTTTTCCCTCGTATGCATTTTGTTGTCTTCTACAGGAATATCAGTTGTGCACACGTTGTGTCTTCTTGGTTAGAATTCTGCGTCTACTACCTTGTCTTCACATTGTAGTGATTTCACTGGATTTCGCTGGGCGTCCTCAAGCCTAGACACCTTATTCTGGAAGGTATTTTCAGCCATGTTTACGTCCCCTTTCTTTGGAGTGTGGCTACAATTTCCGGCGTGATTTCTCTACGCCACCTCTTTCCTGGGCTCCGACGGCCCCCAGCTCCTATCATCTTACCTTCTCCTCGGAATCACACGTCCCGTCTCCCAGCTCTTCCCCTCCAGGGAGGCCAGGCTGCCGTGAAGCAGCAGCAACCTCTTGTCCGCACGTTCCCCGTCCCCGTAGGCCCTCCCGTGCGGGACACTCTTCTGCTGCTTTTTCTCTTCATTTTTAAAAGTGTCGATGTACAGGGGTAAGGCTACTTCCTGCCTGACGATAACTCACCTTTACTAGGAGTGGGCTCTCGCTGCCGTGTGTGAGCACGTGTGTGCACGTGTGTGGAGGCCACGGCAAGCCAAGTCTCCACTCCAGTTTGGTTGCTCAAAATCCCCCTCAAAATCCGTCTCCCTTCTGGGTGGACACCTGCCCCTTCAGCCTTGAGTGAGGGCAGGTCATTGTGGTTCCTAGAGAGAGGCTTCCAGGTGACCGCACCTGTGCGGGCAGCTGACCCCCATTACTAGTGTCTCAAGTGCCTTCGCGAGTCCCTGCAGGCGATTACAAGCAACTCTGGACACAGGCTTATTTCCCCATGGTTTTATAAAAGTTAACATGCTACACAGACTCCTGTGAGTGTATTGTTAAATTTGTCATTAGCAACTATGTTGCAATGATCAGGCGGCTACACGTGCTGCTGTGCACATGACCAGGCGTATTTGCAGGCGGCATTCGCAGAGGTGGGGTCGCCGTGGGAGAGTGGGAGCGTTAGTGATTCTGGGGAAGTTTGCTCGTTGCCCTCCTCGGGGGCTGCACCTGTGCGTGCTCACGGCCTTGCCCACGCAGTGTGTTATTAAACTTCTGGAATTTAACACGGATGAAGAACGGCATCTTAGTGTAGTATTAAATATATATTTTTAAAATTGAAGTGAAAGGTACATATATCAGGCATGAAGTTTGAGGAGTCTTGACAAATGCGTATCTTAGAATAATCCACACCTGGAAGATCTAGAACGCTCCACGCCCTGGAGAGACTCCTCAGGCCGTTCCCGCCAGACCCCACCCCGACGCAGCTGCCATCCTGGCATCTCTGACCACAACTCAGCTTGCTCCAGCGCCTCGTGCAATAGAGTCGCGGAGTCACCACGGTGTCACGGCGTCGCGGAGTCGCAGAGTCGCGGAGTCGGTGCTCTTTGTGCCTGTCTGCGTTCTCCCGGCGTGCTGTTTCTGAGGTGCGTATGTGTTTTTGTCCGTCCTTTGTTCCCTGTGGATGTTGGTGGACCCGTGCGTGGCTGGACCACGGGACGTCTGTTCCCTGCGAGTGAACGTTGGGCATTTCCCTTTGGGTGTGCGGGGCGAGGCGGCGTGCGGGGCGAGGCGGCGTGCGGGACGGGGCGGCGTGCATGTGGGCCACTGGCCTTCGTGGGACACGTCTCGTTCCCCTCGGGCGAGGGCTAGGGGAGGCCGGCGGGTTGTGGGCAGGTACCGCCAGGCTGGCGTCTGACGTCAGCGCACCGTGTGCCCTGCGCCGGCGGGTTCCGTGGCTCCACGTCCTCTCCAGCACCTGGCGCTGTGGGTGTCTCTGCTGTGGCCGTTAGTGGGTGTTCAGGGGCCCCTCGGTCTCCTGGTCTCCTTAGCTGGAACGTCTCCATGGCCATTTTCTATGACCGTTGAGAAGAATAGCCGCCCCCCCGCCTTCAAAAACTGAAAAGCTCAGGCTGGGGTTGTCTGATGGTCACTGTGGAGGGGGGTGGGGCCACCGGGGACTGGGGTGCGGCGCTGCCCCGCACAGGGGACCACACATGGGGGGGCACCGAGCCGCGGGCTGGGTGGGGTTTCCAACAGCGTTTGGCAGCTGGGGGAAGACAGAGAATGAGTCACCGGGTTCACCCAGGGACGGGGTTCGCCAGCTATTACGATGCAGGAACCGTACCACAAAGGGACTCGTGGTGCTGGCAAGAGAGGTGGCTGTGGGGTCCGTGTGGGGCGGGGGAGGTGAGGCCAGACGCCGCCCGGCCGGAGAGCTGCCGGCTGAGGGGTCTGGCTTGGTTCTCTGCAGGGGGTGAGCCTGGGACCTGCCCGCGCTCTCCGTGCCTGGGCCAGTGGCCGCCTCTCCGGTGACCCTTGTGTGTCTGCCCCACTGCGTCCGCCCAGTGCCACGCCATGACCCGGAGGCTGCTGTTGTCCTGGACCGTGAGCCCAGGGTCCCTGGCCGGCGGTGGCTGGAAGGCGGTGCAGGGGGAGACGAGGTGGTGCGGGTTTCCCTCAAGCGGGGGGACCCTGGTCTGGAGGTGGCAGCACTGAGGGGCCGGGGGACCCCCTGCGCCCACAGCCACATGCCGGGCCTCTTGCGGAGGCTGCGCCACCCCTGGCTGCCTCAGGGCTTTGAGGTGGGGTTTGGTCCTCCTGGCTTCCCAGGGATCAGGACGAGGAGATCCCAAATCCAGTGACCTTATAGGAGACATGTGGAGGAGAGACACGCGGAAGAGAAGGCCGAGTGAGACAGGGGGAATCCGAGGGATGTGGCCACCGGCGAGGAGAGCGTGGAGACCCCAGCAGCCGGAGGAGGCCCCCCTCTGGGATCCCGGAGCGAGCACGGCCCGGCCCCGCTTTCATTTTGGATTTCTGGCCTCCAGACTGTGAGAGAGTAAAAGCGTGTTGTTTTAAGCCACCAGATTTGGTCACTTGCTAGAAGCCAGCCCAGAGCAGCACCAGGTCCCCCGAGGTGTCCCTGGCCTGGGCGGCTGGTGCCATCCTCCTCCAGGTGACTGTCCGAGAGCTCGCTGGGGGGGCCCAGCACGGGCTGGGCAGGGCAGGCCCCGGCCCCCGCTGCCTCTGGGTTCCCAGGGTGACAGCTGCGCTGGCAGTGGGCGCCTCCCAGATGCCTCGAGGGCAGGGGGGCCACTGTCGCCCGTAGGAGTCCCTGCCAGGCTGCAGGCGCCACCCTCGGCCCCCGTGAGAAGCCCCCGTGAGAAGCCCGCGGAGCACAGGCCGCCCCGGCCCATGCGGCGTTTCCTGCATTAGCTGTGCCGCAGGCGCCCGGGTGGCCTCTCGAGCCTGCATGTGTTTTCTGGGGAACTCGGCTGCTCTGAACCAACAGCTTGAAGCTGTTTGCGTGTTTTTGTTGCTGTTGTACACAGCCCGCGTTCCGGGGACAGCCTCGCTACCCGCCGAAACCTGCCAGCCTGGGCCCCACCCAGCCCAAAGCCTCAGTTGCCAGCAGAGTGGGCGGCATATGGGGCTCGTAGGGGCGGGGCTTGGTGGGAGACAGGGGCGGGGCTTGGTGGGAGACGGAATTCCAGCCCTGCTGCCTGCTGGCCTTCACCTTGCCAAGTCCTGGGCCTCTCAGAACCAAAAGCCTCCCCTAGGACTGGCAGTGGGACCCAGGAGATGGTGTCCAAGTCTCCCAGTCACTCGGGAAGCACAGCCCCTTCTCACAGATGTGAGACCTCCAGAAGCGTGTGGCCACCTTCTCTGGAAGCACCTTCCCCATCCCACCCCGGCTCCCACGGGGGCTGCGCTCCTGCGGCCAGTCCAACGACGAGGGAACCGGCCTGCGGAACCTCGCCCAGGGGGCACATTTGTCCTCTCTCAGAGCAGGTGGCAGCCTGGACAGTCACCGGGGCGAGCTGGGCCAGGGCACGGGGCAGGTGGCCCACAGCAGGCCGGCCGCAGCTCGGGGTCCAGACTCAGAGGGAGCCGGCGCCTGGTGCGGAGCAGGTCTGGTTTGAAGGGTTCAGGTGGGGAGGGAGACAGGACGCCCGTCCTCTGGGCTCGGGGTGGTGTCAGGGCTTGGGGCTCCTCGAGAAGGTTCAGCGACTGCAGGGCCTTTTCCTACGTCAGCACCGCTCAGACCCTCTTCTGGAAGACACGCGGGCAGCAGCAGCTGGACGGGCCAGCCCACGAGTGACCTGTCCCCGTCCAGGTCAGACGCCAACTCTGGCTGCTGTGCAGGACCTCAAGGAGCAGACCGGCAGCGTCTGGGCGACTGCCCAACAGCCCCTCTGGGCAGAGCTCATTTATGGCTTTTCCCGCGACTCTCTAAGCCCCCGGAGGGCAGGGATCTCAGGGACCCTGGGTGCCAGTGTGGTGAACAGGGTCCGGGGGCAGGGAGGGAGGGGCGGAGGGGGAGGGGCAGAGAGGGAGCGGGGATCAGTGCCGGGTGCGGAGCCTCCCTGCCCCGTGACTGTGGTCCTTCACGTCACTGGCGCAGGGTGCCCCCTCTCCACCTCCCCACAGAGCTGCCCTCGAGCAGCCCCCTCTCCACCCGCCTGACAAGTTGTCACCGCCCGGCTGCAGGCCCCCGACGCTGCCAGCTCCCAGTGGGAGTGAGACTCGCAACCTACAGAACCCTCTGCTGACACCCGGGAAACAAAAGACAAGGGGAAACCTTCAGAGTGGCTGAGCAGACAGGCCGTCTTCTGAGAGCAGCGAACGGGGCGTGTCCGGCTTCTCAGCAGCGACAATGGCACCCAGGGGACAATGGCACGAGGCGTTTAAAGGCTGAAGGAAATGGCTCCGAGTGCTGAGCCCCAGCCAGGGGAAGTACCTGCCACTTCTGTGGGGACACCCGCCAGCCACGCCACACAGGACCCCCAGCTGACAGTGGCACCCCTGGGCCCCGTGGGAGCCCAGCCGCTATGGCCCTGCCACAGCAGTGCACCCACCAGGGCAGCCGGCACACACGGGCGCTCAGCAGGGGCCTCAGACGCCCGCAGGGTGCGTCCGTGTGCCGAGGAGGACGTGTCAGGTCTCAGCGCTGTGCCACGGAGAGCGAGCGCTGCTCCTGCTGCTGGAGCTGCCAGTTGGCGTCTGGCGTAAACCAGCAGCTTCCCGTCCAGTTGGCTCCTGCACACGCTCCGTCTATGCCCACACCAGAGAATGCGACATATTTTTATTTTTAAAAATCAATAAATCATTCGTGGGGCTGTCGCCAGCACCTGCACATCTGAGTTAGCCTGTGGCCTGCCGTGACGGGGACCTGTCCTTACTTACCCACAGGTGGCGACCGGCAGCGTCTGGGCGCCTGCCCAACAGCCCCTCTGGGCGGGGCTCATTTATGGCTTTTCCCGCGACTCTCTAAGCCCCCGGAGGGCAGGGATCTCAGGGACCCTGGGTGCCAGTGTGGTGAACAGGGTCCGGGCCGGGGAGCCACAGGGGGCCGTGGGTCTCCTTGGGTCTGCAGCCCCACTCTGTGGTCTTGAGGTTGCGTAGATGCTGCTGGACAAGCCCCAGGGCTGCTGCCGCCTCACGGTGGGTTTCTGATCGGTGGTCGTGGCCTCGACACCATCTCACGCCGAGCCGGCCTCCTAAGTCCTGCCACGTCCCCGGGTGACCCCGATCTCCAGCCTGCCCAGGGGACCAGCACCCAGTCCCCAACCATGACGCCCCCAACCATGACGCCCCAACCACGATGTGCCCCCTTGCTCAGACCGATCCTCTGGCCCGGAGGGGCAGGTTCTCCCACCCACTGGCACGAGCCCCTCCTGCTCGGAGCCCTTCCGGAACCTCCTGACCTGCCCGTTCTTTCCTGGGCCTGAGCACCACTCGCACTTTGGGTGCCCAGTGTAGCCCATGGCGACGTCGGCCCCCGCAACTTGCTCCCGGGTGTCAGCGGCTCTTCCGCTGGCCGCCCCTCCCCCGCCCCGGGCCTGGCGCGGTGTCCCGGCGCACCTGTGCCCGCGAATGATCGACTGACCCAACACGCGCCCCGGTGCTGCGTCCAATTAGCCGCCCTGCGGGGGCAAACTCATCTCGGAAGCAGACTGTCCCCTGTTGTTGGCTGCGGAACTCGGTGGCTGTTTTGGCAAAAGATCCACCTTCTTAATTACGTCTCTGCGGCTGATGTCTCAATCCGTTTGTATCCTGGGCACACGCCAGCCTCCGGAACGTCTCCATCTCCAAACCACGTCCTCGGCTGGCCCCGCCTTGTCACTGGGAGCCTGGAGGATGCAGAAGCCACCCCCAGCTGCCCTGTCCCCGTCCACCTTCCCCGTGGCCACCAGGCCCCACGGTCTGCTCAGCCGTCCAGCCCCCACCCCTCCCCTGCCATGCGAGTCCCTCTGCAGTGGCCTTCTCAGGGGACACCGGCCCAGCCCTCCTGGGTCTTGCCAGCTCCTGGGCTTTGGTCTTGATCTTTCTCCCTTGACCTCCTCAGCTTCCAGAAGGACCTTGTGAGTCCCTGAGGGCTGAGTTGTCCTGGACCAGGCACCTGCCACCCACTTGCTGAAGGTCCGTGATCAGCCTATGGCCCCGCCCACTCCAGCCAGGGCCCCCTGGAACTGGACGCCCACCACGGGGGGCACTAGAAAACACAGCACTTGTTTCTCGAATTAGGAGTGATCTTGCTTGTTCACAGGACGTGCAGGGAAAGTGCAAATATGGGGGATGAACCCACGGCAGGTGGGACTCCATCCCATAACTTCCCTCATTGCATGCATCTATCTTACTCACGTCTGCATGCCAGCGCCCGGAAAGATCTGGAAGGTGTTCGCCAGATGGACAGCAAGGCACGTCTCTGGGGAGGCTGCGGGGCTGGGGCTCTCACTGGCGCGCCGTGTGCATGCTGCTGAAGTGAGCACTGCTCAAGAACGAGACCCGAGCTTGAAGACCTCGCTCAGTCAGCTGAAGGACAGAGAATCCTCTCGGCAGAGGCCGCTGCCCTCCATTTCTTCCCTGTGACTCGCTCACGGCGTGGGGTCTGGCTGGGGTCTCGAGGCGCTTGGTGCCCCAGCCCCAGTGAGCGCACACATCTGCTCTTGCGTGCACTGCCCACGGCGTGCACACGCGCTGCGCACGGTAGGGCCACGCCCATCCTGGGGTGGAGTGGGGGGTCCGAGTTCCATGGAGGGGGAGGAGACACAGGAGAGATGCACCCAGGGTGGGCAGGGGTCTGGGGACGAGCTGTCAGGGCCTGGTGGCTGGAGCTGGGGACGGGGCCTGCACGGGGCGCGTGTGTGGCCTGGGCAGGGGACCAGCACCAGCTGCCTCTCACCACGCAGCCAAGTCCGCGGCACAAGCACGAGCCGCGGTCTTGGCTGGGCGCAGGGCTGGGCCTGCCAGGCGCCAGCTCAGAGCCAGGAGGGCCCTGGCAAGCCCTGCGGGACATGCTGTGCGTTGACTACGAGGCAGCTCTTCCCAGATGGGCCTCTGCCAGGGACGGCGGTGGAATGCGGAGCGGCCGGGCCCAGCCACCTGTCCCACCCCCGTGGCCCTGAGACCTCCTGCACGTGGGCGTGGGGCGGCCACGGACACCGGGAGCTGGCAGTCCCTGGACTGTCCTCCCTGGGCTGGCGCAGGCGGCACGTGTGGGGCCCTCTGCCCGCTCCCCACCCCCCCACGCCTGCGGATGTTTGAGCCCGGAATCAAATCGCTTTGCAATTTGTCAAATTATGCAGAAGAGACAGTGGGGAGGAAAGGGAAGTAGTTTGACTCTATTATGTGGAAATTAGCTTGAAACAGAGGCTGTGTGCCTGTTAGAGCAATTTCTCTGCATTTGCTTCTGGAGAAAATTGCCCGCGGGACTCTCGTCCTCGCCTGGCCTGGCTGGGGTGGGGGCTCCAGGCCTGCACCTGCCCTGAGGGAGTCTGCCCGGCCTGGCTGGTGCCGGGGTAGGTGGGGGACCAGGAGGCCGGGTGGCGGGGAGGGGACAGGCCCCTCCGATCCCTCTGCTCAGCTCCGTCGGCTACCGAGGCAGTCTTGGTGGCCTTGGAAGGTGCGGGGCCTGGCTTCTTGCGGGGTTGGCCCAGCCAAGCCCCCAGGGTGCGTCTCAGAGGGGCTGTGCTGCGGACAGGGCGCCGTGCCCCCGCTGGGCCTTGGAGGGAGGGGCTGCAGAGCCAGGAGGCAGCAGCAGGGGCTGTGCTTGGTGCGGTCGGCCCCGCTGAGGGCAGGGAGAGCAGCCTGTCCAGCTACCGTCATGGCCTTCCGGGGGGATTGTATTTTTATGTGCAGTGAAACACACAGACGGGAAGGACACAAAGGCGCGTGCATGTGCCCAACACCCCGTCGAGTCACAGAGCCTGCTCCTCTTCCCAGAGCCGGGCTGTGCCGGTGCTCCCGCCCCGGAAACCACCGACCCCCGCACCCGCGTGGCTAGCTCGGTTCTGCCTGTCCAGAACCGCCGGGACACGGTGTCGCACGGCAGCTACGGTTTCTGCTCTTGTCTTTGGCGTCACGTTCCCGGGATTTGCCCACGTGGTTTCCCTCTTCACTGCGGAGTCGTGTTCCGTTTCACCAATTTGCCAAAACGTGCTTGTGCTTTTGCTGTTCACGCACCTTTGAGTGGTTTCCCGTTTTTCGCTGTGAGTAAAGTTGCTGTTGACATTGCAGCGTGAGTCTTTTCGGGAGAAATGTCTTTTCTTCTGAGTAGACACCTGAGGGCCACAGGGCGGGTGGATGTTTAACCAGGTAGGAAACCACCTGGCAGACGTCCGAGGGGCTCCGTCACCTTGCGCCCCTCCAGCGGGGCGGCGGTTCCAGCTCCGCGGCACGGCGGCCTCGGCGTTGCCAGCCCAGTGGCCAGCGGGCTCTCTCCTGGAGACTTTCATTTACGTTTGCTGATGACTAATGATTTGAGCATCTTTTCATTGCTTATCAGCCACGAATATATCTGCTTTGTGAAGCATTTGTTCAAGTTTTTTGCAGTTTTTGACTGGGTTGCTGGTCATTTTCCTATTGCTGTGTGAGAATTCTTCATGTATTCTGGATATAAGATGTATGCGTGTGTAAATACATATATATTTCTTCCTCCCAGTCTGTGGAATGCCTTTTTGTGTCCTTAACAATGTCTAGATGACCTGAAATTTTAAATTTTGAGGAAATTCCACTTGTCATTTTTTTTACCTCTTTTGTTTACCTCTAAAAATCTCCGTTTACTTCAATATTGTGAAGATTTTCTCCTACATATTCTTCTAGATATTTCCTCGTCTGTCTTTTACATTGGGATCTCTGATCTACCTTAAGTTAATTTTTCTGTATGGTGTGAGGAAGGGGTTGGGGTTCATTTTCCCCACATGTTTATCCAGTTGTTCCAACTTCATTTGTGAAAGAGACTTTCCTTTCTTCATTCAGTTGTCCTGGAGGCTTCGTCAAAAATCCACGGGCAGGGAACCCCCGGGTGTAGCCCTGCACCCCGGGCTCCGTTCCACTCTCTGGGGTCCACTGCCCACCAGTGTCTCGCTGCCGTGACGTCTGTGGCTGTGCAACCTTTTGGAATCACATGGCATGAGTTCCACTCAATTCTTCCAGAATTCCTTTCTCTTTCCCAGGTCCTTGGCTTTTCCAAATACATTTTAGAATTAGTTTTTCAAGTTCTGTTAAAAAGCCCCGTGGGATTTTGATGAAGCTACGTTGAGTCTGTTGATCGTCTGGGTTGATGGAACAGCCTGGCCACACTGGGTCCTCCTGCCCATGAACGTGGTACACTCCGTCGTTCAGCTCTTCTCTCATTTCTCTCAGTGATGATTTGTGGTTTGGGGGCAAGTCTGGACCCGGTGCTGTCAGAGTTAGGGAATCACATAGCCAGGGCGTTTGGCCGTAACCTGGGAAGTGAGGCTCTGGGCAGCGAGGAGGACGCTCAGCTTCTGCCCAGGCAGCTGCCATAGCACACGGGATGCCCAGATGTGTGCATTTCTGCGGGGGCCATCCTCCTCCCCTACCCCTGTCCACCCTCTGGAACATTCCAAGCCATCCATGTTCCATGGGGCAGGAAAGGAGAGGAACTAGACCCACAGTGGCCCCAAACCCCAATATCCCCCCAGTGCCCCACCACCCAGAACTGTCCTCTTCTTTTGCCTCTTGTGTTTGGTTGCATTTTGACAAAGACACTTGCTGGGAAGTGCAAGACCAGTTCTCACCTGTTGTTATGGTTACGAGGAGGGGAAAACAATTTCCTGCGCGTATCTTCTGATCACTCCTGCTGGATGCTGCAGCAGATTAGGGCGGGCACCATGGTGATGGCTCCTCTGGTTCTGCCGGGGACAGTGTGACTTTCACCTTGACCTCGGACATGGGTTACAGCGTGCCGGCTCTGTCGGGGGAGACAGAGCTCATTAAAAGCCATCAGAGGATCACTTTGCTGGTTTTATTGCAGTCATAAAATCACCTGTGCCTTAGCGTCTCCAAAATACCAGATTACAGGCATCGCGGGAGATTCTGGGAGCCCAGGTGGGCCCAGAGCCACTGCCGCCAAAGTGCCCAGTGTACGCAGGTGGGGAGTTACCTATGACCAGCCCTGAGGGAGCCCGTGGGACCCTTGCAGCTCAGAGCCAGCCCACCCACAGCTGGAGCCAGTGGCAGGGGGAGGCCCAGGCCTTCCTGACACGAGGGGACTCCCACCTTCCTGGTGGGGCTGCTGGGCAGCAGGAGAAGCTCGTTCCTGAGCCAGCCCGGTCTCTGCCCCATCCTGGCCTAAGGGCCGCGTGTGACCTGCCATCCCTGCCCATCTCATCTTCTTGCCCCTGGACAAGCCTCACGGTCCCACCCTGAGGACAGTGGCCACACACAGTGAAGGTGACACTGGCATAGGCTGCCCTGCATGAGAGGGGTGGCTCGTGGGGCTGGGGAGGGGGCAGAAGGGAAGGGGTCTGGGTTGTGGACGGCTGCCCTGCTGGCAGCGTCTAGGAGAAGGGTCACCTTCAAGGGCAAAGGGAGGTGGGAGGCTGCAGAGTGTGGAGTGGGAGACAAGGTCTGGGCCGAGGCAGGCTGGCTGCTGTCGGTGTTCAGGGCTGCCGGACCCCACACCAGGGACCTCACCAGGGTGGGCACAGGAGGCAGCGGAGGCCGAAGACCACGCCGGGGTGGGGCAGAGGGCCGGGACCAGGGAGCCTGGAGGTGGGTGGGGCTGCAGGTGGGTGAGGGAGGTGCAGGTGGGTGAGGGGGGCACGTGGGGAGGAGAGCTCCACTGAAGCGGCCACGCAAGAGGGAAGTGAGGGAGGTGAGCACCTCACAGCGTGGAGACTGGGTGTGTCTCCCACCACAGCACCCAGACTTACTCTCCTGCCTTAAACAGCTAGAAAAACGGGCAGGAGACACAGAGCAACTGCTTCAGACATTGGACAGCAAGCAGCGCAGGACTGAGACGGGGTGGCCTGCTGGTGGCTGGGCTCTCTGCCTGGTGGCTGCCTGGGCTGTGGGTGGCCAACTGTGAAGGAGAGGCCGGGCCCATGGCCGACCTGCCTCCTGGGTACTGACTTGGAGACTCCTCTGGGATGGCCGGACATTTCCTCAGTTCTCTGATCTCCGTCCTTAAGACCGATGACAGCTTTGTCTTCTTGTGTCCACATGGAGGCCCGTGGCCTCACTGAGCTGGGGAGATGGAGGTCGGGATTTGGGAGGCTGGCATGGCCAGGATTTGCAGAGCAGAACACTGGAGAAGAGGCAGGTAGGCAGGAAAGAGGTCCAGGGCTCTGCAGAGGGGGCCTGTGTGTCCTCGCCCCACGCATGGGGTGAAACTCCGAGAGCGACTCAGAGGAGATAAAGTTATCGGAGAGCTGCAAGGTGACCAGTTAGAACCACTTACGTCTCCACCAGCCAGAGTGGCGAGAACTCACCGCACACAGGGCGTCCAGGGCAGGCCCCGGCGCAGTCCTGCCTGAGCAGTGGGGCCCGACCGCTAGGAAAGGCAACCCCAGGCTAATCCTCAAAGGCACCAAAACAAGCCGCAAAAGGGTCAAACTTATCTGCAGGTCACTTAACCGCCTCCCAGAACAAAGCCCAACACTCTTCAAAGGAGCGTAGGAGAACCCAGCACTCGACAGTGTGCTCTGCCCACGCCACGCTCCGTGTCTTGGCACGTTGCACCAGACAAGCAAAGAAGTAGGAAAATGCGACCCACGGGCAGGAGAAAGATCAGTTAGAGACAGACCCAGATGTGGCAGAGATGATGTAAAGGCAGACGAGGTGTTAGAACGCCTGTTACAGAGGTGCTCTGTCTGCTCGAGGAGTTAAAGGAAAACATGCACAGAATGAGGAGAGAAATAGGAAACATGAAAATTAGTGACAAATGCAATTTCTGAAGTGAAGATTTCAGGGACGGGAATGGACAGGGCAGAAAAGTGGTTTCACTGTGGTGTTAGATGCAGGCTTGGAGGACTGTGGCCTGCTGGCTGGGGCCAGCTCGCTGCCCATGTCGATGAACAGGGTTTTGTCAGACGCAGCCACATGCCTGTCCATGTGCCGTCCACGGCAGCAGAGTCTGGTGCTTGCGAGAGAGGCCGTGTGGCCCACAAGGGCTAAATCCCACTGGCTGGCCCTTTGTGGGAACGTGGGCCAAGCCCTGGCTGAAAGTGTCTGCGTGGTGCCCTCTTTACACTGCAAACTGCAGAGCAAGCGTCTGTGTAGCAAAGACAATGTGCACATCAAGTTTGAGCCGGCTGGGTCTGAATGGTTCCAGACCAGTAGAACGTGAGTTCCCGAGTGGGAGCTGTGGCCCAGGGCTGCGGTTTGGGCCTGGTGGGGACCGGGGAGAGAGCGAGAGCAGGGAGGCTGCTCCACCGCCCCAGCCCATCCTCTCAGCCGCCCTGCGTCTGCCCCAGGCGCAGGGTCTCTGTCCTCCAGCTTCCAGGGGGCCTTGCTCTTGTCCCCACCTGGACATGAGCTCCCCGGGGGGACGTCTGCCCCGTTCTCTGCCCCATGGTCAGCAAAGGCCCAGCCTCGGGTCTCGGACGGGACGCGGGACCGAGGCCCAGACTCGGAAAGACGGCGCTGGGTGGCAGAGTCTCGCCCTGGCGCTGGCTCTGGGGGGATCGCTTGGCCTCTCTCCCCAACAGCAGCGAATCTCCCCTCCCTCCTCACCCTCTCTTTTTTCAGTTTTTTAGCTGACATCTATAATTTGGAGAGCCATAAAAGTGAATACAGATGAAATATGAGAGGGCGGCTGTGTGGGGAAGGCACGGACAAAGGCTCTCACCACTTTAAATAGGTCTTAAAACTGCTTTCATCTGCGCGCCGCCTCAGCCCAGCGAAATTGATTCATTGACCAAATTGGCCATTTAAAATTCAAAAGCCTGAGCTCTCAGCGCAGCTCCCTCCTCTCCAGATTTATGTGGCCGCAGAGAGGCACTGGGGTGTCTCCAGTTTCTTTTTTAAGGATGATCTACAGTGAGGCAACAGGCCCCGTCTTCCTGGAGCGTGTGCACCCAGCCCGCAGCCTGCAGCGGGTGCCGTGCCCCCCGAGGGCAGCTTTGCAGCAGGTGGCCGGGGCTGGGCTCCCCACCAGCCTCCCGCCCCGGACGAGGCCTGGAGGTGTCTCCACGGGGAGGACAGGGCTGGAGAGGGGCCCGGGATCCCGGTGCACGGGCAGCAGCTGGCAGAGCCTCGGCGAGACCCGAGGTGCCGAGCCTCCACCTCCAGACTCACTGCTATCCCAGCAGAGGTGCACGTGGTCCCGGCAGGACCCCAGGCCGAGCCCAGAGGTGGTGCAAGGGCAGGCGTGGCTCCCCGCGAGGAGGAATCTGATGGCAGCCAGAGGGGGGAGGCAGCCCGGGAGGAGGAGGGTCCCCGCAGGAGTCCCCAGCCCAAAGCCCGGAGCCCCCAACCTGCAGCCCGGAGCCTTCTTCAGGCTGGGCAGGGGACTGAGGGCACACAGGGGGGAGGGGCTGAAGGTGAGCGTGCTCCACACTTGTGTTCTAGAACACGGGGCACTCACCAGCCCAGAGCGAAGCTCGAGGAGGGACCTCAGGTCCGATAGAAATGGGAGAGAAAGATCGGAAATGCTGAAGCTGGGGTGAGGGCTCAGTCTGCGATCAGGACTCAGGTTCCGACTGGGAACGGGACCGGCTCAGTGTGGCCCTGGCCCAGGCCTCGCTCCTGAGGACGCCTCAGGCTCAGTCTGTGCACAGGAGCTTCTCCCAGGGCAGCCACCCGGCTGTCATCTCTCGCAGGAATCGCGTCCCTGCTCTCCTGGATGGACCACGCTTCTCTGCACTTGCTCCCCTGGGCTCGTGAGTGCGTCACACCCCCCCCACCACCCCCACCGCCGCCGGCGCCGCCCTGCCCGGGCCAGGTAGAGCCATGCGCAGGTCACCACGTCCTGTCACAGCACACGCTTCGTGTTCCGCCTGATCGCGGGGACTGGGCCTGGTCCCCCGTGAGTCCTGCATCCCACACAGCAGGCTCAGGGACACGAGCTCAGTCCCCAGGTGCCCACGGAGCACCCTGCGTCTCTGGGGACCTGGGTCAGGCGAGGGTTTGCTTGGGAGGAGCAGGGGATACGTCCACGGAGGGAGAAGTGAGCCGGGCAGAGCCTCTGGGTGACCTGCCCGAGGGGCCGGGAGCTGGGGCGCTCGTCCACGAACCCCAGGGGGCCGGGGTACCCGTCCACGAGTCCCAGGGAGCCGGGGCATCCATCCACGAACCCCAGGGGGCCGGGGCACCCATCCACAAGTCCGAGGGAGCTGGGGCGCTCGTCCACGAACCCCAGGGGGCCGGGGTGCCCGTCCATGAACCCCATGGGGCTGGGGCACCCGTCCACGAACCCCAGGGGGCCGGGGCACCCATCCACAAGTCCCAGGGAGCTGGGGCACCCGTCCACGAACCCCAGGGGGCCGGGGCAGCCGTCCATGAACCCCAGGGGGCCGGGGCACCCATCCATGAACCCCAGGGGGCCGGGGCATCCATCCACGAGTCCCAGGGCGCCGGGGCATCCGTCCACGAACCCCAGGGGGCCAGGGCATCCGTCCACGAACCCCAGGGGGCCGGGGCACCTGTCCACGAACCCCAGGGGGCTGGGGCACTTGTCCACGAGTCCCAGGAGCCCCTGGTCGAGGGCAGCTCCTGGGAAAGCTCATTTCTAGGCACTTCTGCATGGACAGCAGGAGGCCCCAGGGCGTTTGGCAGAGACTTGTGGATGCCACAGCCACAGTCGGCCCATGTGACCCGAGGGGACACGGCGGCCTCATGGGCCCAAGGCTTTCCCTGCCAAGCCCCTCAGCTCCAGTCCAGTGATGGTCAGCTGTGCCTGGCCAGACCCCTGACCTCCCTGCACGCAGCCTGGGCAGAGCTGGGAGCCCCCAGCCCCTGCAAGGCCCCAAGTCTCCATTTAATTACTCTGTCTTACTTTGTAACTGTAATTACATAATAAGTGACATACTAAAAAACCATCGTTAAAATTTAAGCCTTTGTAATAACACCATTTCATTACGTTTTGATGACTTTATAACTATGATACTTTATTATTCGTTCCCTGTTATTTTATGAAGGCACAGTGAGATTTTTAATATCTAATCACGATACTGGGGGATTAACACGGCCGACGCCTGAGTGAGCTGTGGCCCGGGTCCCGCCAGGTCCCAGGAGCGCCCGGGGTCCCGGGAGGAGGAGCCCCCTCCCCAGGGGTGGGCAGCGGGGGCGCGGTTCTGCTCCCAGGAGCTCGAGGGGCTGCGCGGTGATCATGTGGCCGTGGCTGGGCAAAGCGCGTCTTTTGGAGACGCTGCGGGAGGCGAGCTGGATGTGCGCCAGGTCCCGGGCTCCTGGGGGCGGCCCAGCCACCCGGCCACTGCCCTCTGCGGCTCCCGACAGGGGCCGACTCTCCTGCTGTCCTCCCCCATCAGTGGCCTCCAGCCCGCAGGGTGGGCTTCTCGGGCTCGGTCACTTGGGGACATCCCACACAGAGCGCTCGGTGGAGTGTCTCCTCCTGCACTCGGAGAACACCTGGGGACCCTGGGGACTCCTGACCTGCCTGCCTCCCTCCACAGGCACACTCAGACCAGGGAGGGGGCAGCCTGCCCGGGGTCACCCTGAAGTCAGTGGTGGCCCCGGGAGGACGCGGGTCCCACAGCTCTGGCCCCCACAGTGCGGAGCAGCTGTTGACCTGCTCAGGGGAAGCGGCGGTGGGGCGGGGAGAGCTGCGGGGGGCAGCTTGGGGCTGGGGGGCAGCAGGAAGGGGCGGGCAGGCGGCCTTCACACCCTCGCAGCCTCTCACCCTCCCTCCTGTCCAGACAGGCTCTCTGGGTGTCTCCCGCCAAGGAGCCCCCGTGGGGCCGTCACCTGGCCGGCGTGGACCCTGCAACCCCTCTCGGCTCAGGAACGGGACCGAGAGCCCCTCGGAGGCAGAGGAAAGGCCCTGGCTCTCGGGAGCAGGAATTCCGAAGATTCCTGCTGCTGGCGAGGGTGCTTTCCCCGCCCGGCCTGCGAGGCCTTGCCCACCCTGCCTGGCCGCCGGCCCCACCTCCCCGCTGCCCCCGCCCCCCGGCCACGTCTGTGCTCCTGGTCCGGCCTCCTCTCTGCCTGTTCTCGGCCGCAGAGCTTAGACGCCCGCAGAGGGGGTGGACATGAGGCCCCTCCTAACTGCTGGACCCCCCGCCTGGCACCCGATTTTTCTCGGATTCCCTGCTGGGCCTGGGGTGGGCTCCAGCTCCAGGCCCGGGGCAGCCCGGGCAGAAGTCTGCTCCCGCGGCCGCAGCTCCACCCGCCTCGTGCTTGGTCACTCGCCAGTCGCAGGCGTGGTGGCCTGGGCCTGTCCGCGAACTTTGTTCCGTGGTCTCCTCTCCCAGCCCTGGTCTCTGTTTAATCATAAGAACAACATCAGACGCACCTCAGCCGAGGGCCAGTCTACAAATGCCTCCTATTTTCCTCACATTTGGGCTCATAAATTTAACTTTCAGGAGCCTTTTCTGTTTCTCATGATTTCTGTCTCCTCGTGTTCTTTCTCTTTGCTTGTATTTGTCTCTCGTTTCCCCTCCAGGCCACTGATTTGGGTCAAGCAGTGATCAATCTGTCCTCCAATCTGTCTGCTGACGTTACTCTTTCTAACCCCAGTGACTCAGTTCGCCCTGCGCTGCGTCTGCCCGACTGTCGCCATGATGCTCATTTTCAGTCGCCGTGTCCGTGTCCTCCAGCACGTCCCCGTGTTCTCTCGGCTCCGACGGGTCTTCCTCTCTGTGGCTGAACCTCGTCTGGCCCATCTTCCCTGCTGGGTCGCCGGGGCTCAGCCGCGACGGCTGTGTGACCGGCAGACGCGGTTCTGCGGCGGGCGGGAAGGAGCGTTGCCGGTTGCTATGGCGCTGCCCCTTCCAGTCCCCTCCCGCCGTCCGGGTCTGGGGCAGGGAGGGCTCAGCCCCCCCGGGAGCCAGCGGGCGCTTCAGAGGAGGGGGTGGGTGGGTTGGAGACTGGAGGGGACAAGGCCAGGCTGCCAGAGTCCCCTCCCTCTATTTAAACTGCGAAGTCACGTCAGACCTCCCTTCGGACACCCCACGTGTGTGCCCTGCCCTCGGGATAAAGAGGCCACATTGCCGCCGCGGGTGCCAAGGCCAAAGCCGGCGTCTCCCGACCTTCCCAGAGGGACCTGCGTCTGCGACCCTGCCAAGGACGACCTGCCTCTAAACCTCAGTCAGTTAATGTTTTGCGAGTCACAAATTCTGTAACAAAGTGACATAAAGGGACAGCTCCTCTCCCACAGCAGTGGCCGGTCAGGGACCACTGGAGCAGAGTAATGAGCGCGGCTGAAGGAGAGACGCGGGACACGGCGCGGTCCGGGCGCCTGTGCGGCTCCGCGGCGTCAGGGAGAGACGCGTGGGGTCTCGGGGACGGCCGATTAATCACAGTGGTGTAAGTTTTCTGAAAACCAATTTACTTGCTGTCTCCTCCTTCCTTTCTTCCTCCAACTCGCCCTGGCCGTGTGGCGGGCGTGTGGTGAGCCGGACACGCGCCCGTGGCCTCGGCTCCCGTCCTCGGGCTGCCAACCCCCGAGTCTGTCCTGTGAGCTGCTGACTCGCGGGCGCACCTGCCCTGCAACCGCGCACAGCCTCCCCCATTCGCCTCGCGGCCTCCACCCGGGCCCACCTCCTTCTTGTGGGGGGCGGCACCGAGCAAGCAGGGGGGACAACAGAACGTGGTCGCAGCCCCGCCCAGACGCTGCCAGGCGACACCCAGGGGACACCCGAGGCCCTGGGGCCGCAGGGCCGGGGACGCACCCTGCTGCAGGCGCAGCGCCCTGGGACGGAGGCCCTGGGGGTCGAGGTGCAGTCGAGAACCCAAGGGGCCTCGACCCCTGACTCTCAGCCCCGCAGTGAGGGCTTGGCGGGTGGAACAGGCGCGTGCACCAGGGCAGGTGGGTCCCCCGCCCCGGCTGTGACTATCTTTTGATAGGAATATCCCGATATGGGGGCGTCTCTGGCAACAAATACCAGGCAATGGCTCCACTCTCCTCCTAGAACTCTGTGTGGGGGGGAACGGGTCACAACGAGAGCCAGCGGTCAGCAGAGGGTGGGCACACTGCCACCTGGCTGGCCACACACCGGCACGGGGACTGGCGGCAGGATGGGCGGTGCCCAAGCAGGCTTTGTTCCCAGAATGCGGACACAAAACATCGTGAGGGACCTACTTGTGTAATCGGCCCCATCCACAGACGGGAGGGGAGAAGCTGGCGGTCTCCCCCGAGGACGCAGACTGGGCTTGTTTCCCCTCCCGCGTGACAAAGGCCCTTAGATGATGAGAGGTGCCGAGGCCGTCCTCCCCTGGCGAGGGGCAGCTCTGCCAGCCTGCGCCCGCCCGAGCTTCCCGGGACTTCAGACGCAATCCCGCCACAGCGGGCGCAGGCAGCTGGCGGCGCGGCCGTCCCTCAGCGCGGTCTGACGGTCTGGCTAGCGGCGCAGGCGGACGGGAGAGAGGAGTGCGGATTGCAAAGGAGGAGACTAAATTGTCATTTTTTTTTTTGGCAGACAATATAACTTTCTACACACACAGAAACATTGCAAGAAACTTTATAATTGGAACTAATAATGTTTGAGGTACGAAGATGTGAAAACCCACAGCCTTGCCCAGGGCGGCCCACGCCAAGTGGAGAGGGTGAGCGAAAAGCAAACCATCCACGGCAGCAGTAAAGCTCTAGGTGCTCAGAAATAAACGTGATAAAGATGTGGAGCATCTTAAATGAGGAAATAATAAAATTTTATTGAAGGCTATAGATGAAGATGTAACTAATTAGAGGGCTACACCATGAATAGAAAGACTCAGTTTTAAATGTTCAGTTCTCCCGTAAAATAATCTATAAATTAAATGCAATTTCATTTAAAATCCTAACGGGGTTCCTCGTGGCTCCTGACGAGGTGGACGGTCACTCGCTGGAACGCAAAGGGACCAGGAACAGTCAAGACAAGAGGGGGTGAAAGCAGAAGGGAGAGACCCCCCCACCCCCGCTTCCTCTGGGGTTCTGGCGAGAATGTGCAGGAATGACACGCCAGCACAGCAGGACAAGGGGGCAAAACGCAGAGCTGGGCGCACGCAGAACCGGGGTGAGCCCCTGACCCTCCCGCAGGGACGGCTGGGTGAGTTGGTCAAATGCCACCGACAGGAATATAATACAAATGAGATTATTGTCCGATACCGTACGGAGGATCAAGTTCAGGTGGGTTAAAGTCCTACATATGAAATGAGAAACTTTGAAACATTTAGAAGAAACTATAGTGAAATGGATGATGTCAGGTTTTACAAAAATGTCTTAAGCCTAAACCATAAAATTGAAGTTTGAGAAAGTTGACTACGTTAAAATCCATCACTTCACAGGCACCACAAACAAAGTTGAAAGACCAGCCACACACGCCAGGAGGAAATACTTGCTAAAAACATAACAGACAAATGATTATTGTCCAGCTTATATAAAAAGCTCACACCCTCTCCCGAGTAACCAGGGAAACGCAAATTTAAGCAACAGTTTTACACCCATCGGACTAACCGAGGTCAAAGGTTTGACGTCACGGCGCTGGCAGCGGGTGAGTGAGCGCCCACGCCACGCTGGGGGTTCACGGGCTCCATCCTTCAGTGGGCGGCGCAGCTCAAGTTCAACCCACTCCAGTTCTATCCAGTTCAGTCCCGTCCAGCTGCGCCGTCCCTCACCTCCCCAGCCGTTCTCCTGTCGGTCTGACTCAGCTCTGTTTCAGCCCAGGGCAGGCCGTTCCGTTTTGCTAATCTGTGTTCACAGAGCTGCCGCCAGGCTCCGGCCTCCAGCCGAGCGAGCGCCGCAGGAGGGACGGGCCCCTGGGACCCGGGCAGTAAGGCCAGCGTGGAGAGGAGGGACTGGGAGAAGCAGGGGTGTGGCCAGTGGCGGCTCCTGCCCTGCCTCTCGGCCACGGCACCGACATTCCTATGCATCCACCGGGCACCGTCCGTGGGTCAAAGCCGTGTCTGGGCCAGTAAGAAACACGGATTAAACACGTCAAATCATTTTGTTCACTACGCCCTTCCAGGGCCCCCAGGGCACTTATGCGCTTCTGGGATTGGACGGGTGTAGAGAGTTTCCGGAACTACTCCGCCAGCGCCAGGGGCTGGCTGGCGCGGGGTGCGCACGCGTGCAGGGGCCGCGCTGAGCTGGGAGTCAGACTCCGGGGCTCTCATCCCAAGCCGGCCCTGGTGGGCAGCAGGGCCGGGCGCAGCCTTCGTCCCCAACGTGGAGGGAGCGTTGTCCAGACGGCCGGCTCTCGGACATCCTGGGCTGGGTCCTCAGTGTTCACGAGCCCCACACGAGCCCCTCGTTTCAAGCCCAGCAGCGGCACATTCAGCCTCTCGGGACAAAACCGAGAAGGATCCACCGAGTCCCACCTGTCCAGCCACGTGCGAGTGACCGAGGGCTTGTGCGGACCTGAGTCTGGACCTGGGACGGCGGCAGAGAAGGCTGGACGTGAGGCTTGGCGCTCCGTGCCGGAGTGGAGCCGGCTCGACCGCAGCGCCCAGGCCCTCGCGGGATCCCGCAGAGAAGCGAATCCTCACGCCCGCTGCCTGCGTCAGGCCCGATTTCCACGCTGCCTGCAAACCGCCCCAAAGTCGCACCTCAGACTCCCGCAGCAGGAGGGGTTCGCATGCGAAATGTGAGGATGCAAACTCAATTCGTCATTATTTATGAACCAGCACGGAGGAGTTTATTACTCTGATCACTCACTAATCATTCCTCATAAATGCAGGGACCGACAGAATCCCACAGAATCGATAAAGTGGTAAGTTCCCCGTCTAAATCACGGCACCTAGGATTCCTGAGTAAACCTTTCGGTAATTTACAAAGGCTGTTGAATTTTATAGTAAGTGTTTTTCAAACCAAGCTGGATTCTAAACAATAATGACTTTTTAATGTGGCTCTGTGATTACATTGTCATAGTGAAATACGGGGGTCTTTGGCTGCATCCAAAATGAGGCTGGTGTGAATTACTCCCAGGCACAGGCCGGCGCGGCCCAGGTAAAGCAATCTTCATAAATCACCCTCCAATCCGGGTGGCCTGGCCGGCGCGGCCCGATGCTGGTGTTTGCAACTCAGATTTCAGTGGACAATTTGTAAACAAGCTCTCCCTTTTGTTCAGGGCAGTGGCCACGCTGTGGCCTCTGAGTGGCGGGGCCGAGCAGGGCACAGGCTGTGGGACGGCAGCCGCTCGCCCGCGAGGCTGCTGAGCTGGGATCCACGAAGGCAACGAGCACCGAGCGCTGTCGCCCGCCAGGTCCTCCACGGCCCACGTGGAGAGAGGCTGCCGTCTTGGGCAGCCAGGAAAGAGGACATTCCCTTGGCCCAGAACGTTCTGCCAGACCGCTAACGCTCCAGTGGTCACAGGGGCTCCCTAAGTCCTCCTCCCTCCCTCGCTTGGTTTCAGTGGTCCCGGCCCCTGCCTGGACGGGCTCGGAGGACCTCGGAGGACTTGGGGGCCGGCCCCTCTGTTTCTGAACCGCTAAGTGGTTCCCTGAAAGACGTCTGGCCACTCGGGGGAGTGTGGGACAGGTGGGGGACAGGGAGGGCTCGGCACACCCTGTGGGGGGCTACACTTTGGGGCCGCAGATGCTCCCAAATACAAAGCTGTGGGGCAGGCGGGCTTGGCTCACATCTGTGAACCCAGGGGTGGGCGGCGGGGCCTGCCAGGCCGGGGTGGAGGCCCAGGGGCTCCGGGGACCTGAGGAGGCCACGCTGGGGCCGTAGCCGTGGGTGCTGGTGCAGAGAGCCCCGCCCGCCCCCCGGTGCCCACTCCACAGGCCGGGGCGCTTCCGAGACCTCCTCAGTCTGGACTCCGGCTCCTCTCATCCCGTCCACCCCTAGGGCAGCTCAGGTGAGCGTCTCAGGGTGGGGGATTGGAGGTGCTCCCGTCTGGGCCTCTCTGACTTTCCGGAAGCCCCTCCAGGGCAGGCCCTGGCATCCCCGTGTCCGGGTTCAGGGAGAGTCTGCTGAAGGCCCGGGGGGCCCTCGGGGGCAGGGCCGGGGTTTGCTCTCCCTCCCTGGAGAGTTGCCACAGCCAGGCTCAGGCCTCCCAGGTGCAGGTGGGTGCCCGGGGCAGGGGCCTCCACCTACTGTGAGGGTGGGGCCGCGCCGCTGTGGAAAGCCCTCCCCCGGCTCCCGTGAGCCGGTCTCTATGGAAACGTCAAGTCCTGGGCCGGAGGGGCTGGTCTGGGGGTCCCGAGGGCACCCGAGGGAGAGGCTGCCTCACCAGGCCCTTCCTCAACACCCCCATGAGGCCGCGGTGGGAACTGGGAGGGGACAACGGCCAGCATGGTGGCCTGAGATGGGTCAGGTTTGACATCCGGGATGCTGGTGGCCATGACGTGGCTTTGCCATCTGTGGCCATAGCCCCGAGGAAGACTTCGTCAGCGTCCTGGTCACAGACAAAGACACAGCCCTAGAGCACTGGGGCCCCACCGAGCCCACAGCCTGTGGGTGGCAGGCGTGAGCGCGGGGCCTTCGCGGCCAAATGCTGTCTGCGCCCCAGGGACGGCTGGCGGGGTGGGCACGGCCCTGCCCTGGGCAGCAGTAACGCGGCAGAGGTGGGGCACTCACCGCTGGCTCCGGCAAGCGTCACCTCCTCTGAGCCTCGCAGACACCCCCCACCCCCGAGGGACTTACAGCCTCGCCCCCATTTTGTGGGTAGAGAAACTGAGCCCAGAGTTGGGATCACCTGACCGCCCCAAGGCCACAGGCTGCTCACGGCCGCGGCCCCCTCTGCCTGGCGTTGGGGCCGTGGAGGGCCGGCGCCCCTCCCGCCGCTCTCTGGGAACGGGGTTAGCTCCACTTCCAGGGCTGCTGGGAAAACCGAACGAGTCAGCGAATCGCAGGGGGCCGGGCCCAAGGAAGGGACCGCTGTGAAGTTCCTTTTCCGTATTTAACAAAAACATTTGTCCGCAGCCGGGCACCGTTTTCAAGACCTGTTTTCAGGCCCGCAAAGAAGCCACGGAGTCCCCTTAATGTCCCTCCTTTAGTAAGAAAAAAGGGAAGAGGAAGGAGTCAGGAACCAGATTGTCCCCATCCGGGCCGGAGCCCTGATTTAATTCCCGTGACTGGGAAAACAATGACTGCGACGTCTCCCAGGAGAATGGAAATGCTGAGTATATCATGTCAAAAATTAACATATGAACTTCAAATCTACGCACCCATTCAAAATCCGATTTAACAAACTGCTCTTATTAAAGTCAACTGGCGCGCATTCCATTATAAAAACAAATGAAATCTTCCCGTCGACGAGATAAATAATTTTCTCCCCACACCTAAGCGGGATGCATTAACTTAGCGGGTAATGATCTAAATTATGTATTAAACTCAATTACTTTTTATTACCGCTTTCCAATTAGGGTTCCCTGATTGACTTCTCCCAGGCAGCGCGGGTCCTCGCGGCCCGGGTTTGGCCGTGGGGACGCCGCTCGCCCCAGCGTCTGTCCCTCTCCGCGAGGCGGGCGGAGTCGCTGGCCCAGATGCTTCTGGAGCAAAGGTGTTTCTCCGCCTCCCGGGCACGGAGCCGCCCCGGGGGACGCACTCCCAGGGCTGGGCGGGGGAGTCCGGCTCTGCCCGGCCCACGTGCTGCTGCTGCTGTGACAAGGACCTCCACGCGCTCCGCGGCGCCTGGCCCCCTGCGCCCACCGCGTGCCGGCCGGACAAGCGTCCGTCATCGCAGACTCCCCTGCGTAGCAAAGCGCTTTCCTCTTCAGCATCCAAATTCCTCCGACAAGGGTTGTGTTCTGAGACCGTATTTCTCAAACTCCAGCAACAGGCTACTTATAAGTTTGAAAAAGCGTGTAAAGCCGCAAGCACTCCAATGCAACTCTCGAGGGGTCACTTGGCCAGCACGATCGCAACACGCCCCGGCCCTGGCCTCACGCGGCAGGTCGTGGTTTAGCCGGGAGGCAGGCGGCTGTCGGAACATCGCCGAAGACTCACTGTCCCCACGTGAGCCCGCGGGACAGCACGGCGAGGTCCTGGCGCCTGGGGGCTGACGTGGCAGGGTGAGGGGGTGGTGGTAAAACCCAGCAGGCGGCCGATGCCGGGGACAGGGAGTGGGGTGCGTGGGGACAGACTGGGAGGGGTGTGGGGCTGCACCTTGACGCCAGGTGGGCAGGAGCTGGGCCAGAGAATGGGCTCAGAGGGCGGCTGGGGACGAGGGCTGGCCCTGCTGCTGGCAGAGGGTGGCCCAGGCACGGAGCACCCCCGGCAGGCCGGGCTGCCACGTCCAGGCTGGCCTCGTGGGCGGCCTCGGAGCTGCCCCTTCTCCCGACTGCCGGCGCGGTGAAAGGCTGGGAGAGGCTGCCCTCGGCCCCCACCGGGAGGAAAGGGCGGCTCCCGATGAGAGCTGGTGGGAGGGGGGGCGGCGAGGACCCAGAGGAAAGCTGTGAGGCCTGGGGGGCTTGCGGGTTCCTGTCGTCTCGTGTGGGCGCGGCTCAGCCTCGGACCTGCCTGTCCACCTGACCTCATCTGGGCGACCCCGAGAGGGACCAACGGCCAACGAATGGCCCATACTCCCCCCTCGACTGTCATGATGTGCTGGGGGGCTTCCCATGGACACCTGGAAAGGGGGCTGGGCTTGAGTCCGGGCCCACCTGCTGGGTGGGGGCCGGGGCTTGGGGCTGGAGCTGCTGGACCTCGTGGGCCTGGGCCCCCCCGTGGGACCCCTGAGAGGACATGCCCTGGAGAGCCAGCGTCCACGCACATGGCAGCAGTCGGCCGGCCCTGGCCCAGCCCCGGTCAGGTGACTTGACCTCTCCAGGCCTCGCCCGCCTTGCTCCTCCCCTTGGCCTGCGGGCCGGCCGCACGGGCACCGTGTGGCTCCCTGGGCAGCCCCTCCGGCCACACCTGCCCGCCGGTGACGCCTCATCCTCCCAGTCAGGCCAGGAGTGACCACAGGTGTGAGTCCACCCACAGGTATGTCGATGGCTCTATCCTTTGTGACGCCACCAACCCCCAGACACCCCTCCAGGTCCCACTGGCCGGCCCAGTCCCTCCAGGGATGCTGCGTCTGCACGAAGGCCTAGCTTGGCCGGGCTCTGCCAGGATTGATACAGTGGGACGTGGTGGCCAGGAGGCCCGCCCGAGAGGAGACGGCTGGGACCCCAGGTTGGGACCCCTGAGCCCTCCTGAGTGCCTGGCCTTGTGCTGGACCCGGAGGGGCCACAGGCAAGGAGAGGCCCAGCCTCGGCCTCTGAGATGAGAAGTCACAGTTCAGGTGCGTGGGCCAGGTGGGAGAGAGCCCTGAAGTTGGAGCAGGCCGGGAGTGCTGCCTGGAGGAGGAGGTCTTGGAGTCCCAGCTCAATGGCACTGACAGGGACAGGGACAACCAGGGCCTCCACTGGGCCTGCACCACACATGGCACGTCTCTGGGGGATGCCTTGCGTCTCAGTGCCAATGAGGGATGAAAGGAAAGTGTCCCCACAGCCGGGCACGGAAGGCCACCGGCCCCCACCCTGCCTCACACAGGTCCTGGGCTTGGCTTTTTGTTTGTTTGATGAATTCCTCTGATGTTCAAGAAAGAAATTAATTTTACTTATTCCTCCAAGCGGTCATTAGAAAAGCTTTTAATGAACACAGTAAAAACCAACTAATTATCGCAATGGCATTTTACTCTAAATAAAATTGACAGGAGCCACGAATATGATGCATCTAATTCTCCTCAGCTTATTAAAACCCATTTATCACCTTTTATCCTAGAGGAAACCGGTCATATTAGTCTGTGATAATTTAACTAATATTTCCTCACTGCATCTAATATGTAAGGCGAGTTTACTGATATTAAAGTCCTCATGCATCACACGGGGATGACCTTGCATTCTGATTGCTCTTGGAGAGGTGCGGGGACAGCGGGTCTGTGCGGCGATTTCTGCTCCACGCCAGGCCCCTCCCTGGCTCCAGGGGAGCCGACTCAGCGATCAGCACCGCCCGCCGCGGCCAGTTTACCTCGCAGCACTTGGGTGGGGGCGCTGGTGCTGGAGGGTGGTCCCCGGGCTCCAGGAGCCCACCGCTTCCATTCCCTGAATGACCACTTCGGACCCAGACTCCCAGCCAGTCTCCCCCGACACCTGCAGGCCGCTCCGAGTGTGGAGGGAAATGAATGTTCATGTCCCTTTTTTTTTTTTAAAGCCAGAAGCCACATTCTTGCAGAAGCCCTATTTGCAAAGTTAGCTTTTATTACACATCTTGCTCTGAGTGTTTTACGGTTCCAGATGATGAAATGCCACCAGCTCAGAACGTGGGACGTCTGGATCTCGGCCGAAATCCGAGATGGTTGCGGTGAGTTTCTCCACCCGCAGCTCCGTGGCGCTGTGCCCGCCGCACGCCCGTGCGGACACCGCCGAGCTCTGCCCACGGACACACACTCTGCGCCACACGTGGCCCTGCTGCCGTGGCTGATGGCGGGTGTCACCTGACTGTGCTGCGGGCCGCCCAGATGGCTGGAAAACCCCGTTTCTGGGTGTCGGTGACGGTGTTTCTGGGTGTCGGTGAGGGTGTTTCTGGGAGAGCCGACCTCAGCACTGCGGCAGCCCCCGGCCACCGAGGCCCGAGTGGATCAGGGGGGCCGAGGAGGGGCGACGTCACCCTCCTCCAGGGCTGGGCCCTCCCTCGTCCCCTGCCTCGGACGGGGCTTCTCCTGCCCCCTGGTCCGTGGTCTCAGACTGAACGATGCCATGGCTTTCCTGGTCACCGGCTTGTCGATGGCGGGTGTGGGACTTCTTGGCCTCCACAACCACACCCGCCAGTTCCTGTACTAAATCTCCTCCTGTCCACACTTCCCATGTTCTGTTGGTTCCGCTTCTCTGGAGAACCCCGACTAACACGGATTTTGGTACCAAGAGGGGTTCTAGAGGGACAGAATTTTAAGGATGAATTTTCTGAATTGGTTCTGGGGCTTCTGGAATCGGCTTTCTGGTCTGAGTCGATGTAAGGACACTAACGACTCTATTTCCAGTAGCAAAGAGAGCTCCGAGGGTCCCTGGCGTAGGCCGTTTATAGAGCCACGCAGAACGCCTGCATCGGACGCTCCTCTTCCAGCACTCACGAGAAGCAAGGCGCTAAGTGGCTAATTAAAGGGCACTTTTGGGCACCTTTTGGAAAACTGAGAACTATGACATTGGTCCGTGGCTCCCAATGCCACTGGACAAAGTGGGAAAGAAAAGGGTGGCTCAGGGATTCCAATTCCCAGCTCCACGGCCCCATTGGGGCCCCGAGAGATGCTGCGTGTGCCCTGCGGGAGCCTCACCGCTCGGGGCCACAGCGCTGATGTTTCTGAAAACCAAACCGGGACCTCATTCTGCAATCGACCGATTACAAGGCGAGCTGAACTCCCAGCCTCGCGGGGCGTCTGCTCTTAAAGTGGGGCGTTGATTGGGAAGGGGGGTCCTGCAAGTTGGGATGGGGACACGGGAGAGACCCTGGACATCGAGCCCTAAATTCTGATGAGTCGTCTTTGCCGGTGGAAGAGGTCACCCACGCCCGGCATACGTGGCCTCCCAGCCACGGTGGCGTCAGCCTTTCCGCCTCCCTCTGAGCCAAAGCCTGGCTGGGGAGACAGTGACGGCCTCCCCCGAGGCTGGTGCCAGGCAGGACGATGGTCATTATCCTCAGGAACCCACTCCCCTGCTTCTAGACCAATCACTTGACCCGAGTCCCAGCAGCCCCTGCAGGTGCGGTGCAAGCCGTGGCCGGGACAAGGTGCACCACATTCCAAAGGACCTAGTGGGTCTTGCAGTGCACACAAGCAGAGATGCCGGGATAGGCAGGAGGGCGTGGGATGAGAGCGGAAGGAACACGCGAGCCCCTCGGGGCCCTGAGGCTGCCTTCTCAGCACGGGGGCTCGGGGTCACCGTGGCTCGGGAGGAGAACGTGGCCCACCGCACATCTGTTCCTCAAGCCTTGCCCCGAGGGGCCCGCACCCCGGCCGCCCACTTCCCAAAGCTCGTCGCGGCCACGCTCACCGGCGTGCTGTGAGTGCGGGTGGTGCGGGCCTGCGGGGGGTGAGCACCGGCGGCCGCGACGGCACTCTGGCTCCGGACCCCACGGTCGTCTGCTTTGTCCCCATCAGGGCCCGGCCACAGAGCCCCCGTTCTTCCTCCCACCAGTCCCTGCCCTGCCCGCTGCCACCTGCCCTGCCCGCTGCCACCTGCCCTGCCCGCTGTCCACGGCCCTCGATTCACGCACTGCCCTGGAAACACCCCGAGAACCGTGGCCCGACCCTCCCTGTCTGCCTCCTCAGCCTGCGCGGGGCAGTCAGGGCCTCGGGGACACTCCTCAGTGAGGACGGCCGGTGCCTCTGCCTCCGCCGCCGCCTGATCCCGCCCTGTCCTGCCCCAGTCCTGTCTAAGCGTGCTCCCCATCTGCCATGGCTCCTCCACCGCTGCCTCCCACTCTGCGTGGAGCGGCCGGCACCTCCCTCGCAGAGCAGGCGGCCTCGGTGGGGAGCCCCAGCCTCTCCGGCCTCCAGCTCCTTACGTAAGGATGAGGCTGGGCCCCTCCCCTGCAAAGGGGCCACCCCCTGCCAGGCTCCCCGCTGCCCCCTCCTCTCTCTCCAGGGCCCCCGCGTGCTACTGGGGGCGCCTCCACGGAACACAAGGGAGATCAGACCCCAGCCCCCGTCCCACCTGCTGCTCCAGTGACGTCCCCTCCTGCACAGCCAGACCTCCCCCTCCTGTCCTCGAGTCACACCCCCCTGGCTCTGCAGTCTGGCGATGTGAGGCTCGTGCTACTTTCTGCAGTTTCCCTGCTCGCGAGCTCTGGGCCTGTCCCGTGCTGCCTGTGCTGACTTCTCTCTGCTGTCGCAGACATTCGTTTGGACGATGCCGGGAGCACGCGGCCGCCTGCCCGGGGAGGGCGGCGCAGCTGTGTCTGGAGCGCAGGGCAGGGGCCCGCTGCACCTCGCCTGCGCCCGCCACCTAGCCCACTCTCTTTACGTGGGTCTGCACACGTGTGTGCATGTAAGATAAAACACGCACTTTTGTCTAGTGATCTTGCTTCTGGACAAATGGAATCATACATATTCCATGGGTTGTCTGCAACTTGCTTTTTATATTTAACACGACGTCCCGGGAACTTTCCACGTTGGCTCGTGGCTCGACCTCAAGTCCTCCGATGGCTGCGGAGGCTTCTGTCCCGGGGTGAGACCTCCGAGTAGCAGCCTCCCCTCCGCTGACGAAGAGTTAAGTTGTTTCTCTTTTCTCTCCTTTCAGTTGTTTTTTCTGTTGCCAATGGCTGCAACTCGCGTCGACGCACACGAGTCTCCTGAGCACATGTGACCGTCACTCTCTAGCGCCAGACCTGGGCCTCCTCTGCGTGTTCTTGCTGGATATGCCCAGATTATTTCCTAAAAAGGCTGCACGGCCGCGCAGCTGTTTCTCCTGTACTTTTATCAACATTAGAAAGTATCGATCCGTTACCTTTTTTTTCCCGATTTTATGGGTGAAAAACAGTGTGTCACTGCTGCTCTCGTCAGCTCCCCTCTGATCACCAGGGAGACCGAGCGTTGCCCGTGTCACGCGTCTTTACAGTCCCCCTTCGACACGGCATCGACCCGTGTCTGTGGCTCAGAAACCCACCCTTGCCCTGCCCGGGCCGCCTGTCCCCAGCCTCCCCGAAGCCCACCCCGCCGACCCGGCGAGACGCCGCCCCACCCGCCTGCCGGCGCGGAGACACCCCTGTCCCGACGCAGCAGCGTGAACCCGGCAGGTCCAACTTCCACTGTTTTTCTTCTTCATAAAACAACGTTTACCAAGCACCCTCTTTTGCAGGTGAATATCCGTCAGCGCGTCGAATTCCACAGGAGAGGCGACTGCAGAGTGACAGGGATTGCATTGCGCGTCGTGGTCACTGTGGGAGACCGTGGCCATCTTTTCATAGTTTTCCCCTATGAGCAGACACCTCCCTCCGTTGGCTCCGTTTCTGTGTGTCTGCCAGTGACGTTCACAGCGCTCCTCACACCGCTTTTGTGTGCGTTGTCGTCAGTTACTCCCCACCCCAGGTGTTTTATGGTTTCTCTAGCTGTTGTAAATGGGAACGGCTTCTTTCAAATGGTTAATTCCTGTATGTACAAAAAGGGTGCGGATTTGTAGACACTGGCCTCATTGCTGACTGTATCACTAAACTCTCTCAGGACTTTCTTAGTGTTTTTCCCCTGGATTTGCTAGACACGATTACATTGTAGCAAACCACAACAGTTTCGCCTCTTCCTTTGCGGTTCTCAGAGCTCTTAAAATTCGTCTTGCACTGACTGGGCCTCCATGTGGCATCGTGTGAACGCTGGCGTCCTCGCCCTGCTCTAGATTCTGACGGCGGCCTCGGACGCTGTGCCAGGCAGAATTCTCATCCTGCCGGCAGAGGGGTTTTAACACATGCTCCTTTGGCCGTGTGTTAAGTTTCTCCGATGTTTTTTCTACTTTAACGAATTATAACAAATTACATCAGTAGCTTTCAAATGTCACAAGTCCTTGAGTTCCTAGAAAGACCTTCCGCCAGGTCACAGCTCCTCGGGGCCGGCCCCTGCTCCCCTTAGCTGCGTCCCCTTCCTGGAGGTGACTCGGCGCCCACAGACGGTGGACAGGCCCCTGCGGCTGCCCCGACGGCCTGAGGGCATGGGGGGTGGGGGGGCTGGCGTGCCTTCTTCCCTCTGCAGGTTCACAGTTTTATGTCACATGTACGCAGCCACCACAATATTTCATGTGTCTCAACGTTTACATAAATGGAAAAATAGTGTCAAAATTCTTGCACCTGGCTTTTTACACTTCACGTTGAGTTTTTGAAATGACGCAGTGTTAATGGATGTCAGCCCAGTGTGTTCCTGTGAACCGCGATGGAATATTCCACTGTGCCAACAAGGCACGGTTTAGTGATCCTTCCCCGTCCAGGAACTCTCAGATCGCCGCTGCTCCTCCCCCGCAGCACGGAAGCCTCGCTGTGTGCGCCGTGCCGGGCGGTCGTCCCCCAGGCAGCCGCCGGCGCTCCTGGCGGTGTGTGCAGGGAGCTGTCACAGCCCTGCTGCCTCACAAATGTTCAGGGAGTGTCAACCGTCGGCACCGTCTTCACCGTCACTGCTCAGCGTGGCCGCCTCGCTGTCCAAAGCGGTTGTACCGATTTACATTCCCGCGGCGGCGGTTGGAGTTTCTGTCGCCACAACTCACGGCAACACTCAGGGGTATCAGACTTATTAATTTTTTACACTCTAATGGGTGAAAAATGGCATCTAGTTGTTTTAATTTGTGTTTCTCAGTGTGAGCAGTGACGCTGGGCCACTTCCCACATATTTAGTGAGCTCTGTCTTCCCGCGTTTATTGTTCCTCGGCATTTCCTCATTTTTCTATCAGGTGCCGCCTTTGTCTTATTGATTTTCAGGAATTATTTATGTATCTGGGTAGCGATGCTTTATTGGTTATATGGGTTGCAAATATATCCTCCCAGACTGAGACTCGTATTTTTTGTTTTGTTTTGTTTTATTGATGTTGTCTGCCGAACAAAATTTTAAATTTTTAATGTGTCAGATACATCAAACTTTGCCTTATGTTCTGTGATACTGGTATAAACTCTGACGTTACCTTTTGTAGTTCTGCATTCTCACATTTGGCTTTGACACACCTGTAATTTCTTTTTTAAATTTCAGAATATTACAGTGGTACAAAGGCTTGGGTTACATAAATTGCCTTTGCACCACCCAGGTCGGAGCTGCAAGTGTGCCCATCCCCAGACATCGCGCACCGCACCCGTTAGGCGTGAGTTTACCCACCCCCCACCTGACCGACGCCCTATGGATGTTACTCCCATACATGCGCGTGTTGATCAATTAGTACCAATTTGGTGGTGAGCACACGTGGTGCTTGTGTTTCCATTCCTGTGATACTTCACTTAGAAGAATGGGCTCCAGCTCCATCCAGGATAATACAAGGGGTGTTAGTTCATTTTTTTTGTGACTGAGTAGAACTCCATGGTATACATATACCACATTTTATTAACCCACTCATGTATTGATGGACACTTGGATTGTCTCCACACCTTTGCAATTGTGAATTGTGCTGCTATGAACATCCGAGTGCAGATGTCTTTTTTTATAGAATGTCCATTTTTTTTCCTTTGGGTAAATACCAAGTAGTGGAATTGCTAGATCAAATGGTAGTTCTACTTTTAGTTATTTGAAGTATCTCCATGTTACTTTCCATAGAGGTTCAACTAGTTCGTAGTCCCACCAGCAGTGTATGAGTGTTCCTATCTCTCCGCATCCACGCCAACATTTGGTGTTTGGGACTTTTTGATAAAAGCCATTCTCACTGGAGTTAAGTGATATCTCATTGTGGTTTTGATTTGCATTTCCCTGATGATGAGAGATGCTGAGCATTTTTTCATATGTTTGTTGGCCATTAGTCTGTCTTCTTTTGAAAAGTTTCTGTTCATGTCCTTTGCCCACTTTTTAATGGGGTTGTTTGATTTTTTTCTTGTTGATTTTCCTGAGTTCTATATAGACGCTAGTTATCAATCCTTTGTCAGATGTGTAGCATGTGAATATTTTCTCCCATTCCGTAGGTTGTCTGTTTGCTCTCGTGATAGTTTCCTTGGATGTGCAGAAGCTTTTTAATTTGATCAGGTCCCATTTATTTACTTTTGTTGTTGCCGTGATTGCCTTTGGGTCTTCTTCATAAATCCTTTCCCTGTGTGATGAGTCAGTGGATGCAGTACAAGGGTGTGCAGAGTGACCTCCCTGTCAGTAGGTGGCGCTCGCTGGGAGGAGCAGGCTGCAGTGTTTGCTGCAGTTTTTGGGTCCTGTGGCCAGCTCTCCTTCCTCAGGCGGTGGGTGGGGCCCTGGGACTTCCAGGTGTGTCCTTATTCTCCACCTCAGCAGGGCAGGTGAGGCTGGGTGGAGCTGGGTTGGGTGAGCTGCCCTCAAGCTCCACAAATGCTGTTAGCAGGGGCCAAAGGTCTGGTCCCTGCCTCTGGACAAAGCCACCAGGAAGGAGCTGAAATGGCTCCACTCAGCCAAAAAGTCTGGGTGTGGGGGTGGGGCTGTCTGAGACCTGCAGGCTGGAGCAGGCCTGGCCCCTTTCCACCCTCCCCTAGTCCAGGGCTTCTCCCAGGCCCGGGCTGGCAGGCAGGACCTCAAGCAGCTGAGCTCCCCTGACTGTGATGCAGGCTGGGAGGTTCCCTGCCCAGCATCACAGCCGGAGCTGGGCGCGCGGCCCTCCCATGGGAGGGGGGTGCCCTGTGAGCATGTTGCAGCCAGGACCCACCCTGCACTCTCACCCCGGCTCTGCCCCTGCAGGCACCCCCAGCTCACGGAGACTAATTCACAAATATCCCCTCTGTGCCCCCAGGCAATTCCATCGAGACCTGGGTGTACAGAATCTGGCCTGCAGGCCTGTCCCCTGGGCCCTGGGGATCAATTCCTGTCCATACCAGAGAGAAGAATGCTGGTCCCAAGTCACCCACGGGGTGCCCAGGCTGGATCAATGTCCCTCTGCCTCGGGGTTTGCCACATTCTGCTGGAGTCACTGGGCAAGAAGGGCTGGCGAGTAGGGAGCTCACAGTCTGAGCACCCCTCAGTCCACTGCAGGGCCCCAGAGGGAAAGGTCCAAGCCCCGTTCCCTGTGGATGCCTCTGGGTGGTGGCTATATTGTCTCTCTCAGCAGCGGCAGGTGGGGGAAGGGAAGGGGAGAATGAAGGTCTAAGTGGAGGAAAGACTGCACGCTGGTCATCTCCAACCCTCTCTCCAGAAGGCAGTCCTCCCAGAATGACCAGCTCTGGAGTCACACACATCTCCTGGGACCCACTGGACCCCTGTGGCTCCTCCAGTCTTGGCTGGAGTTGGGAAATGCCTGTGTGGGGATGAGCAATATGGAACCTGAGGAGTTGAGCGCCCCGCCCCCCCAGGGAGGACAAAGGTGCCCAGTGGGTAGAGAAGCAATATGGTGCCTGCTGACTGGCTCAGATCTGTGGGCAGGAGGTGCCCTGGGAGAGCTGGGAGCCTGGTGCCCTGTCCCCAAGAAGCTCTTCGCTCATTGGTGGCACCAGTGCTTGTGCTAGTGTTGGCAGGTCTCTCCAGCAGCTTGGGAGTCCACCACCAGCCTGCGGTGCATGGGAGGGGAATTGTAACCACTTCACCTACCTTTCTTGCTGGTCTCCAAGACTCTCGGGGCTTAATCCACACCAATGACTTTCTCCTTCCAGTTCTGCTCTGCAACCTCTTCCTGTATAATCTCCTGAAGTTTCAGACAGCCTTTCTTCTGACCCTCATCCAATCTACGTTTGTCATCTAAAATTTCTCCTTCTTGCAGAGATGCTCTGGCTGGTGATGTCTCTTGTCCAGCATCTTGCCCTCTGTCTATTTTTTCTTTATGATTTAAAGTATTATAGTTCTTTTCTATTGTGCTAACACCATGTGCTAACCAGTCTACCCTGCCCCTCTGAGGGGCAATGTCCCCTCTAGCATATATCAAGTTCAGATATATTAATGAGTCTTTTTCCAGCTCTCTCTTTATTTCATTATTTTATTTGTCCACCCCCAAATCATATCATATTCTAATAGGAACTATAGCTTTATAAAATATCATGTTATCTGTAGGTAAGTCTCCCACCTTTATCTGGGGTGTTGTGTGAAAGTCTTCAGGTATGTCTTGGCTCCTGTATGTTAATTTTGTAGATCAGCATGCAAACCCATTTTGGATATAGATTAGAAATATATTTAACCTTTAGATCAATTTAAAGAGAATTTTCATCATTATTGAGTCTTCCCATCCATGAATGTGGTATATGTCTCCATTTATTTAGGCATTCGTTCATGCTTTCCAACAAAGTTCAATCATTTCCAGGTCTTTAATACATGTAATTATTATTACATGTATTCCTAGAAACATTGTGTTTTTTTCACTGTTAATGGCATCTTACATTACAAATCTAATGTTTGCAAATGATGATGAATTTACATTCTGCAATTCATTAATCTCTTCAATTCTAATAGTTGTCTGTAGGTTATCTGGAATATTCTCTTTAAAAATGGCTTGCACATAGTAATAGTTTAGTTTTTTCCTTTCTAGACCCTGCAAAAATTTCTTTTTCTTTCCACAATGTGCATCTAGGCTCTGTAGCACAATGAAGCATAAAGTGGAGCTGATTTTAAAGGGGTGCTGAATTTTACCATTAAGGATAATATTTTCTGTGGATTTAATCATCTTTATGAGGATAAGGAAATTCTCTCATATTCTTAGGTTGCTAAGAGGTTTTTGTCGCCCTCAAATCATAAGTTAGTGTTTATCTTCTCTAACGTTTTGGTTCAGTAGTATTTTTTGTATCTCCATTATTAGTTATTAGTATTATTATTTTATACACTCAATGCTCCTTTAGATTAACCTACATTATCTTGCATTTTCTTTACTCACCCAAGCTTCATGTATTCATTCCATCTTCCTGAGTTCAGTTTTATTTGGGTCACAGCATACCTCTTAGTGGGGTGTTATGTGAAAATCTTAAGTGGGACAATCTTTCAGGATGTTTAGGTTCTTAAAGTCTTCATTTCACCCATTCTGTAGGTTGTCTTTCACTCTGTTGATGGTTTCTGTGGCTGTTAGTTTGATACAATCCTATTTGTTTATTTTTGCTTTTTGTTGCTTGTACTTTTGAGGTCTTATTTATAAAATCTTTTCCTGGACTAATGTCCTGAAGCATTTCTCCTATATTTTCCTCTAGTAGTTTTATAGTTTCAGATCCTATATTTAAGTCTTTAATACATTGAGTTGATTTTTGTATGGGGTGAGAGATATTTACAAACTATTTATCCTACAGGGGATTAGTATCCAAAATATACAAGGAACTCAAACATGTCAAACAGCAAAAAAAAAAAAAATCTGATTAAAAAAATGGGCAAATGATCCGAACAGACATTTCTCAAAAAAAGACATACAAATGGCCAAGAAATATATGAAAAAATGCTCAACATCACCAATCATCAGGGAAATGTAAATCAAAACCACAATGAACTATCATCTCACTCCATTTAGGTTGGCTATTATTAAAAAAAAAAAAAGACAAAAAACAACAAATGCTGGTGAGGATGCAGAGAAAAGGCAACTCTTATACATTGTTGGTGGGAATGTACACTAGTACAGCCACTATGGAGAACAGCATGGAGGTTCATGGTAGTTCTATGTGTAGGTTTTTGAACCTACACATAGAACTACCATATGATCCAGCAATCCCACTACTGGGTATTTATCCAAAGGAAAGGAAATCAGTATATCAGAGAGATATTTGCACCCCTGTGTTTACTGCAGCTCTGTTCACGATAGCCAAGATATGGAATCCACCTAAGTGTCCAATGACAGATGAACGGATAAAGAAAACGTGGTGTCTATACACAATAGAGTACTATTCAGCCATAAAAAATAATGAAATCCTGTCATGTGTGGCAACGTGGATGAGCCTGGAGGATGCTATGTTAAATGAAGTAAGCCAGGAACAGAAAGTTAAACACCATGTGTTCTCACTCATTTGCAGAAGATAAAATAGTTGATCTCATAGAAGTAAAAAGTAGAACAGAGGTTACTAGAGGTGGGAAGGGTTGGGGGAAGGGAGTGATAGGGACATATTGTTAAAAGATACAAAATTATTGTTTTAAGGAATAAGTTGTAGTGTTCTGTATAGCACTGTAGGATGACTAAAGTTAGCAGCAGCAGTATATATTTTCAAATAGCTAAGAAGAGAGGATATTGAACATTCTCAACACAAAAACATGATAAATGTTTGAGATGAATATGCTAATTACCCTGATCTGATAACTATACATTGTATGTATGGAAACATCACTGTGTACCCACAAACATGTACAATTTTTATGTCTCAATTAAAAAATAAGTAAAAATCTTAGAAAGTCATCATTTCATACTATCTCTTGAATACTGCTCATCACGGTGTGGATTCCAGACTGACGGCTGTTTCCTTTCGCACTTGGAGCATACACCATTCCACTGTGCGTGATCATGACTGTGACAATGGTGAACTTTGCTCCCAATCTAATCACAGTTTCTTTATTGTTATATTCTCTCTTACAAATTGCTTTTAATGCTTATCTCTTTCTTTGGTAATTTACAATTTAATTTTAATATTGCTTTTAAAGGCAGTGTTATTGAGGGAAGATGGTCATACAATAAACTGCACATGGTGAAAGTGTAAACTTTGGTATGTTCACGTGTGATTACACCTCTGAAACTATGGCTACAATTAGGACAATGAAATGTCCATCAGCCCAACATCTTGCACCCTTTGTCATCCTTCCCTCCTGCGTCCCCACCCTCAGCCTCATCTTTAGGCAACCATGCACATGCTTTCAGCCACTACAGGTTAGTTTTTATTTTTCTATAATTTTATATAAATGGAAGCATAGGATGTGTCCTCATATTTTGGGGGGTTCTGGCTTCTTTACCTCAGCAAAATTATCTCAAGATTTATCCATGTTGTGGACAATGTCAACAACCCATTTCTTTCTATGGCTGAACAGTCTTCAATTTTATGACTATACACAATTTTTTAATGTATTCACCAGTTGATGAATGTTTGGATTGTTTCCAGTTTTGGGTTATTAAGAATAAAGCTGTTATAAACATTTGTATACAAATCTTTATATAGACATATGCTTTATTTCTCTAGGAATGGAATGGCTGGATCATATGGTAGGTGTATGTTGAGTTATTTAATAAACTGCCAAAGTGTTTTCCAAAATGGTTGTGCAATTTTTACATTCCCACCAGCGTGCACAAGAATTCCAGTTGCTCTAACCCTTGCCACCATGTGGTAGGTCAGTCTTTTTAATTTTAGACATTCCAGCAGGTGTGTAATGTTATCACCTTGTGGTTTTAATTTGCGTCACTTTATTGATTAATGATATCAAGCATTGTTTCATGATCTTATTTGCCATCCATATTTCTGCTGTTCAACTCTTTTACCCCTCTTTTTATAGGATATTTTGTTTTTTATTATTGAGGTTTGAGAGTGTTTATATGTTCTGCATAGAAGTCCTTTACAGATATGTGATTTGAAAATATATTCTCCCAATCTGTTGTCTTTCATTCTCCTGACAGTGTATTTTGAAGAGTGGAAGTTGTTAATTTTGATGAAGTGCATTCTGTCAATTTGTTCTTTTATGTATTACACTTTTGATGTTGTAGCTAAAAAATCTTTGTCTAATCCAAGGTCACAAAGATTTTCCGACATATTTTCTTTTTAGAGTTTTATGGTTTAAGGTCTATGATCCATTTTGAATTAAATTTTGGATATGCTGTGAGTTCACTTTTTTTCCCATCCAGCATCATCTATTGAAAAGACTATAATTTATCCCTTGAATTGTGCTTTTGTCAAAAATCAATTGACCATATATCTCTATTGTGTTTCATTGATCTCTTTGTCTACATTTACGTCAGTACCATACTGTTTTAATGTAGCTCCATAATTAGCCATGAAATCAGATAGATAAGTCCTCCAATGTTGTTCTTCTTTTGCAAAGTTGCATTGACTATTCTGGGTCCTTCATATTTCCATATAAATTTTAGAATTCAATTATCAAGTTCCATAAAAAAGCCTGCTGGAATTTTGATTGAGATTTCACTGATTTATAAATCACCTTGAGGAAAATTGACATCTTAATAACTTCAAGTCTTCCTATCCATGAACATGGTACATGCTCCATTTAGTTAGGTCTTCTTTACTTCCTCTCAGCAATGTTTTGTAGTTTTCAATGAACAGATCTTACACATCTTTTGCTAGATTTATGCCTAACGATTTCATATTTGTTAATCATATTGCCAATGGTATTGTTCCTAAAATTTCAATTTCTGATTATTGTATGTAAAAAATACAATTGATTTGTTTATATTGATCTTGAACCCTGCCACTTTGCTAACTCATTAATTAGTTCTGGTAGATTTTCTTTTGTAGATTCTATGAGCTGTTCTACATAGTTGATAGTGTTACTTCTTTTTGATCTAAATGACTTTTATTTCTTTTTCTTACCTATTGCACCAGATAGAACCTCAAGTACAATGTTTAGTAAGAGTGGTGAGAGTGGACATCCTTGCCTTGTTCTCAGTCTTAGGAAGATAAAGCATTTTGGTTGCTGTTTGTTTTTTTGTAGATGCCTGTATCAAGTGAGGAAGTTTCATTTTATTACTAGTTTTCTTAGGGTTTTAAATTATGAATCAATGCTGGATTTTATCAAGTGCTTTTTTATGGGAATAATCATATGTATTTTTCTTTTAATTTCATTAATATGATGAAGTTCATTGATTGATTTTTGAATGTTAAACAAACTTTGTCTTCTTGGAATAAACCCCACTTTGTCATGATATAGGTAGATTAGATTTGTTAAAATTTGGTAAGAATGTTTTCACCTTTGCTCATGAGTGATATGGTTCTCTATTGTTTCGTATGATGTCTTTGATTTAATAGCAAGGTAATGCTGGCTTCATAGAATAAGGGAAGTATCCCTTCCTTTTCTGTGTTATGGAAGAGTTTGTGTTTGTAGAATTTGTATTATTTCTTCCTCAAATATTGGTAGACTTCATCATGAAAACCTTCTGGGCTACAGGCCCAGTAGTTTTCTTTGTCATAAGGATTTTAATCACAAACTTGATTTTGTCAATAGATACTCAGGTTATCCATTTCTTCTTGAGTGAACTTTGATAGTTTATTTCTTTCAAGTAATTTGTCCACTTCATCTAAGTTGCCCAATTTATTGGCAAAAAGTTGTTCACAATAGCCCATTCTTTCCTTTCAATGACTGCAGAATATTTGGTGATGTCCGTGCTCTCATTCCTGATACTGTAACTTGTGCTTTCTTTCTTTTTTCTTGATCTGTTGGGCTAGAAAGTTAACAACTTAATTGATTGTTTGAAATAATCAGTTTTTACTTTCTTTAATTTTCTTCATAGTTTTCCCTTTTCTCTTTCATTTATTTCTGCTGTTTTTATTATTTTCTTCATCTGCTTTCTTTGGGTTTAATTTGCTTTTCTCTTTCTCATTTCTTAAGTTGAAAGCTTAGGTAATTGATTTGTGACCTTTCTTTTTTGCTATAATGTGGGCTCTTAGTGCTTAAATTTCTCTCCACACATACATTAGCTACATCTCCTCAATTTTGACATGTCAAGTTTTCACTTTCATTCAGCTCAGGAAACCTTTCCAGTTTCCCTTTTCATTCCTTATTGGAGCCATGGGTTATTTGGAAGTGTGTGCTATTCAATTGCCAAATATTTTGGATATCCAGATATCTTTCTGTTATTGATATCTAATTTAATTCCATTTTGGCTGAGAATTTGATTTGTATAATTTGAATCTTGTACATTTATTGAGACTTGTTTTATGGCCCAGAATATGGTCAATCTTGGTAAATAGTCTGTGTGCACTTGAAAAGATTTTGCCATTGTTGGGTGGAATGGTTCATACACGTCCATTAGGTCAAATTGGTTGATGGTGTTATTCAAACCTCCTGTATTTTTCATTTTTTACCAATTTCTGTCTACTTTTGCTAATAACGGAGGGTAGGGAGTTGATATCTCTGTCTATAATTGTGGACTTATTTATTACTACTTGCAGTTTGATCAGTTTTTGCTGCATGGGTTTTGGAAGGCAGCCATGCTCACCACTATCCCACCAGCACACTTCACGCGGCACGCCTCTTGAACCTTGGTTATAGTGTGCACACATTTAGCATTACTCTGTCCTCTACATGAATTGACCTTCTATCATTGTGAAATGACTCTCTTTATCACTGGTATTTCTTGCCATGAAATCTACCTTTATTGTGACTAATATAGTCACTCCAGCTTTCTTTTCATCAGTGTTAGCATGGTGTACTTTTTCCAACTTTTCACTTTTAACCTGTTTATAGTTTTATATTTAAAGTGGGTTTCTTATAGGTAGTACATAGTTGGTTCTTGCCTTTTTGCCCCAATATGATAATCTTAGCCTTTTAAGTGTAGTATTTCATTTTAATGTGATTATTGATATGATGGGTTTTTTTTCTATTTGTTCCATTTGCCCTTTTTTCAACTTCTTGTGGATTAACTAAGTAATTATTATGATTCAGTTTTATCTCCTTTGTTGGCTAATTGGCTATGCATCATTTTTGTGTGTGGTTGCTTTAGGTTTTATAGGATACATCTTCAACTTATCGTATTTAACCGAGTAATGTTATCTCCCTTCATGTATTGCGTAAAGTTCTTATAATAGTCTTCTTCTCTATGCCCTCTTCCAGGGTTTGTGTTGTTACCCCACAATATTATTATATTTCTTTTAGTTCATCATTTACATTCTAAAAACACTTTACTATATTTTAAGCATCGTCATGCTTAAACTCACATATTTACAATTGACAGTGTTCTTCATTCACTGATGTAGATCTAGATTTCTATTTGGTATTATTTTTTCATCTGCACAAAGGACTTCATTTAACATTTATTATAAGGCAGATCTGTCAGTAATAAATTTGATGAATTCAATAAATTCTCTTACCTTTCTGATATCTGAAAAAGTCTTCGCTTTACCTTAGCTTTTGAAGATATTGTTTCTGGGTATAGAATTCTAGGCTGACAATTTGTCCCCTGCCCCCAACCATGGTTTAAAGGTGTTTCTCCACCATCTTCGGGCTTGTATTGTTTTTGAGAAGAAATCTGCCATCATTCTTACATTTGTTCTGGTGTATATAATATGCCTTTTTTAATGATATATCTTCTTTTTAAATTTTGGCTTAATTTAAATTCAGTCCAGAATGTACCCGTGAGGGATTTGCGGACACGTCTCCTTGTGTGCTCCCTTCCCACTTTGCTCTCTTGAGTTTGGTGGTATTTTTGACCATCATGACAGAATAATACTTTGGATTGTTTTCCAGAGATCAGAGAACATTTGGAGCTACCAAAGTCGTCTAGGAGAAAAATCCGTCTTTTTTCTTTGTCTTCTTTTAAGGTTTTTCTTTTATCATGAATTCCGAATAATTTGATTGTGCTGTGCCCAGCTGTAGCTTCTCTTCTACACGGGTTTGTTTAGCTTCTTGGAGAATTTCAGCCATTGCTTTTTAAAATATTTTCCCCTACTTCTTCTCCCTCAGGGCTCCAATTACACATATGTTAATCCATGTGGAGTTTTCCCACGGGGCACTTTCCCTCCATGTCCTACTGCTGTGTCTCTGCGTTCACTGATCTTTTCTCCTGCAGGGTCTAATATCTTGGTAGTCCCTCTCCTTGTCTTTTCCACACCAGGAACTGCAGTTCTCATCATGTGAAATTTGTGTCAATCTTTCCTATGTCTTCCATGCTTCTCCCGGACATGGCCATGCCTTCCTCCACCACCTGTAACACGTGGACCATACTTATAGCAGCTGTTTCAATTTCTGTGCCTACTCATTTGGTCGTGTGCTGTCTCTGGGTCTGTTTCTATGGAATGATTTTTCTTCTCACTTTGGCTTGCATTTTCCTATTTCTTTGTATGTCTGGTGATTTTGACGGGATGCCAGACATCACGATTTTTGTGCTGTTGGTTGCTGAGTATTTTTGTACTCCTTTAAATATTCTTGGACTTTGTTATGGGACACAGTTATTTTTACTATTTACTCTGTGAAATAAAAATAAAATCCCAAGGTCCCCAACAGTCTGAAAGGACCCCCTTTGGCCAAGGAAACCCCAGAAAAACTTTTAAAAAATTAGCTTTCACAGCCATGATGAGACAGGAGGTCGGCCATGCCTCAGTATACCCCCTTCCTTACTAACGGGCAGCAGAATTCTTTCCTAAGAGTTAGGCAGAAACCAGTCCCGGGAGAACAAAGAGTGGAAGACTCGCTCCTCCACTCACTTCAACCAACCGCCTGATACTGCAACCAGACTCCCCTCCCCGTTTGTGGCTTTGCCATGACAACTAGCCAGTTTCACGACGTGTTCCTTCCTGATAAGTGACCTCCAACCGTGGACTGGCTGGATCACAGAAGCTGCGCACAAAGCACCTTCACGTCCTCTGCTTTGCCTTTTGACGTGTGGAGCTTAATTTTACTCCATTTCGATGTTAAGTCTCCACCCCAAAGTGAACTAGGGACATATGTAACATACATGTTTGCTTACCACGCATGTGTGCGACCTTCCTCATGAACATAGAGCTCCTCCTGTAACCTGTTAAATATGTATATTTAGCCAACCCATTTAGCATAGATCTCTGGCCCGACCCTTGCCCCAGCGAGGTGCCTGCGGAAGCCTGCAGGCTGCAAACTTTACAAAAAAATAAAGCTCTACTTTTCCAAAGTTATAGAGTTCATGACTTTTAAGTTGATAACTCCTTTGAGGCTTATACTCAAGTTTTTATAGTTGGGACCAGAGCAGCCTTTAGACTAGGGCTATTTTTGCTCCACTACTGAGACAGACCCTTCCAAGTACCCTAACCCTGCGGCCCCCAACCCCCGGCCACATTCCTGTCAGGAACTGGGCTGCCTAACGCTGCCTGAGCTCCGCCTCCCCCCTTCCTGCTCCCACCCCGTCCGTGGGAAAATTGTCTTCAAAGAATCCAGTTCCTGGTGCCAAAAAGGTTGGGGACCGCAGCTCTTACTCATGCTTTGTGTACCATGAGATTTTGCTGTGCTGGCTGGTGGGAATGTGAACAGTTCATCCTCAGCCCTGTGTCAGCTGCAGAGATTTCCCCAAATTCCTGTCCGGGGGACCTTCCCTGGCCTTGAGCACCTTCTCCACACGCGTGTGCTGACCGGTCTCAGCGGGAGGCTGCCGGGCACGTCTGTGCAGCTCTCTTCTCCCCCTGCATTCTTCTCCGCACACGTCCTCTGCCCTAGAAATTCTGAATGCTCGACTCTGTCTCCCCCACTCAGGGAGCCCTGGCTGTGCCGAGTCCTAGGTACTCTGTCCAGGCAGCGAGCCGGGGCATCACAGAGACCTTCCCATCCGTGTCCTCTCTCAGGACCCGCTCTCCTGCACTGCCTGGTTTCAGTGTCTCCAAACCGTTGTTCTCCATGTTTTACCTGGTGTTCAGGTTGTCTGACATGGGAGGGTGAATCCAGTCTCGCTGCTCTGCCGTGACTGGAAGCGGAAGTCTGCACTGCGTAATATTCACATTGCATTGGGGAGCTATGGACTGGTTTTCAACGTGAAAAACCAGCAGAGAGACAAAGCATGGAAGGTTTGGTTGTAATTACGAAACGGAGCTGAGCACCGTGAGCGTCATCCGCGTAAGGCGGCCGCGTGGCTGGCGGATCCCGGGCCGAGCGGTCGGCGGGATGCAGTGGTGGGTGACGTGAGGTGTTATTGTTTTTCATCTCACGTAGTAAGGAGCAACGTTTTTCTGTCTAAAACCAATAAATCAGGACATAAAGGCTTGGGCTGCTTATTCAGGGAGCCCATGAAAGGTGGCAGAAGCTTCCAGACAACCAGGACAGGAGGGTGCCCCCAGCGTGGCCAAGCAGCGAGTGGTATTCAGGCCTGTGACAGGTACAGACTTGAGCAGGGAGCAGGGCACAGAGCCGGGCACAGAGCCGGGCACAGAGTCTGGACCTGCAGGGGACCCACAGCCAGCATCCGGGCGGCCGGGAGTCAGACCTGCAGGAGAGCTGAGGCCGCGAGGACCGTCCGTCCCCTCGCGTGTCCGTCCCCTCTTGCGTCCATTCATTATTCCCACACTCGCTCCCTCCCTCCCTCCCTCACTCACTTGCTCCACTCCTCACTCGCCGTCCCTCCCTCCATCCCTCCCTCCACGGAAAGGCGCTGCCCCCCGACCCGTTGTCTGCCAGGCCCGGGCTGGCCACACGCAGCCTGTCTCGTCTTGACCACAATTTTAAGGGAACATTCACTCGCCCACCGTCTTACACATGTGGAAACCGAGGCCAGCCGCGCCAGCTGCATTCTGCCTCCCCGTCCCCCGCCCGGCGCACAGAGCCGGGTGCTGCAGCCAGACCCAAAGATGCCTCTATTGGCCCCAGCGTGATCGGCACAGCAGGATGGTGACATCTGGAGTCCAGACGGAAGCTCTTGCTGGCCCAGAGCTGAGCTCCTTTCCAGGGGGAGGGTGCCACGACCCCGAGGAGGGGAGGGTGCGGGGCAGGGCAGCCTGCCACTGCTGCCCAGGTCAGGTTCCCTAGCCTGTCCCCGGGTTGGGCCCTGGCACTGCCGCATCCCTGGACCAGCACAGGAGGGACCAGGCAGCGCCCGGGGTGGAGAGAGGTGAAGAGCAGACAGGGGAGACGAGACGCTAGATGTCCCCCAGCCCCCAGGTCCCCAGAGTGCCCTGGCCTGCAGGTGCATCAGCTTCCTGGGGACCCCAACAGGTGACTGAGGTGCTGGGCAGGAAAGGGTTAAGGAAGAGGCGAAGGAATCTAATTTACATGCAGAAGTCTCTCGTCCTTTCATCTGACAACCCAAGGCTTGTGCAAACCAATCAATATTTTATGAAGACATTTCCTGCCCAAGTGGAGGGTCCTCCGGCCTCCCTCTGCCCGGGGAGGACGAGCTGGGTGTGGCCCTGGTCCCCGCCGACTCCTGTGGCCTGAGCGAGGCCTGGGCGCCTCCAACCCCCAGTCTTTCGGCCTCCCTTCTCCCCACCGCGGAGCAGAATCGAATGCCGGGACAATGGGTGACGCCTCTCAATTCCGGCAGGCACCGGGCCAGGCCATCCTGAGCGTTGTGACATCCCCTGCTAAGGAGCACGGCGTGAAACTCGCTGGTGTGGCATCGGCCACCAGGGCCCAGACCACTGAGCGGGAGGCCAGATGTACTGGCTGTCACGGCACAGCCCCTCCTGCGCCGGGAGCTGGTGGCGCAAGATGTGAGCCCCACAGCCACACGGCGTGCAAGGCGGGCGTCGCCCTGAGCCCCAGCCCTGGTCTGGGGACACATCCGCACACCTTCCTCTGTCACACAGGGAAACGTGAGCCTCAGCCCCAGAGCAAACATGACGGCCAGAGTCGGAGGGGGGTGCACACGGCACACAGCACACACCCACCCCACACGCCACACACCTCTCACACACACCTCACACCTCTCACACTTCACACCTCACACCTCCTACCACACAGCACACACCTCACACACACACCTCACACCTCTCACACACACCTCATACCTCTCACACACCTCTCACACCTCTCACACACACCTCATACCTCTCGCACTTCACACCTCACACCTCCTACCACACAGCACACACCTCACACACACACCTCACACCTCTCACACACACCTCATACCTCTCACACACCTCTCACACCTCTCACACACACCTCACACCTCTCACACCTCTCACACACACCTCACACCTCTCACACTTCACACCTCACACCTCCTACCACACAGCACACCCCTCACCCCTCACCCCTCACCCCCACACTGCTGCAGAGGGAGCCCATCCGCAGGGACGAGTGTGCAGGTGATTCTCAGGGGCCAGTGGGGCCTGGGGCTGGGGTCTGTCCCCTGAGGACTCGGCTGAGGCCGGCCTGGACTCAGGTCAGACCCCCTGGGGTTCCCGTTAGAGCACCCCGTCTAATGTGCTACGGGCTGGGCCTCAGTTTCCCCGCCTTGCAGACCCTCCCTAATCGACTGGCTCTGGGGTGGGCAGGGGCAACGCGCAGCCCGTGCTGGGGCCCCTGGTCCCCTGCCCGCCCGGCAGGCTGTGCAGGAGCAGGTTCTGAGTGGGGCAGGTGGGGCTCCCGCCGCAGGCAGGTGGGTAAGTGACGGCGTCGCGGCGCCACTGGGTTTGCGTCACCCCCTGGCTGCGGGAAGCTGGGTGTCCGACCTCAGCAGCGGGGTCTCCCCGGACCGCCCAGGACCCTGCGGACTGCGTAACTCCCCACCATCGCCCCAATTCGCCCACCCAGGCACGTGGCCCCGGGGCCCTCGCCCAACCCTGCGCCCCGTCCTGTACCAGACCTGCCTCCCGGCCACTGTCCTGACCTCCTGGGGGCAACGGGAAGGACACTCAGGCTCCTGCCCTCACCTCACTCATTCATTCCACGGCCACTCAGACGCGTCGGGAACACAGCTGGCCGCACCGGGCCCACTGGGAGAGGCGGGCGGGCCCTCGCCTGGTTTATGGCGGGAAACAGAGCTCCCCAGAGGTCATTTTCCTGAAGCCACACGGTTGGAAGGCCTGTGTTCATCCCTGCTCCCAAGACACTCCTGGCTCCAGAACATTCCATAGCCCTGGCCTGACCTCATCGTCCTGGTGTGCAGGCTGGGGGGACTCCCGAGGGCTCTGAAGAGGCCTGGCCAGCTGCACCCCAGGCCCTGTGCCGTCCGGGGGGCCGGGAGAGGCTGGCAGGTGCCGCGGAGGGAGGTGTCTGTGCCCGGGCCCTGCCCGGGCTCCCCCGACCTCCGTCCAGGACAGGCTGGCCTGGCCTGTGTGGGACAGGCTGCGTGGCCTTGTGGGGGCCACCAGGTGACTGCAAAGTGTCTGGCTGTGGCCCCCGCGGCCGTGGAAGCCGGCACACGCCTGCATTTCTGCCCGGGCTCGGGCTGGGCTCGGAGGCGGGGGCGGTGGGGCCGGAGCCCGCGGCCAGCGGCGTCCCCTCTGCCTTTATCAAGCCGCCCTTTCTCGCAGAAGGAGCGTCAGCCGCCAGTTGCTGCCCGGAAGGAGCAGCAGTGAAAAGACCCGCTCGAGGACATCCCTTTGTCAAGAGCAGAAAGGATTGCGTTTGCCAGCGGGGCGGGGTAGGGGTGTCGGGTATGAGCGGTGGGTGGGCTTTGCGTCGCTGGGAGGGGCTTCGGCGCACAGGTCTCTTTCTTCACATGAAGCCAGTCGTGGCTAATGTGCCCTCAATTCTGTAATTGCAAACACGGATGAAAGGGCCTTGGCGTTCGCGGTGGCGCGAGCCCTGGCTGGGTGGGGCCTCGCACACCAGCCCCGCCCCCCGCGGGCCGGGGCCTCGGGCCGGCGTGTCACCGGTGGGCCAGGCAGGATGGCCGTGCGGCTGCTGTCCTGCTGTCCTACAGTTGCCCATCGCCGCCAAGGCATCCTGGGACCCGCGAGCCCTGGGCCACGTCTGCGGCTGCTGCTCCCACGCCCAGCGCCTGCCCACTCAGCCCCGCTCGCCTAGCCCTTTGCCCGAGTGTGTCCATCCTCCAGTCCCCAGACGCCCTCCTCCAGGAAGCCTTCCCGGCCAGCCCACCCACTGGGTCCCCGCACAGCACCCCCTGCCCAGGCTCGCCCGTGCCCACTGTCCGCGGTCTCCACGCCCTGGCAGCGTTCTGGCTGGCTCTGCCCCGTGCAGGCCACCAGGTGACTCTGGGACTCAGTCCCTCCATCCACAAGATGGGGACAAGCTTTGTGGCGCAGCTGGAAGGAAGGAAGGGGCCCTCGAGACAGGGCCCATCTCAGCCGGGCCGCACCGGGGCAGGTTCTCCCAGTCCTGGCAAGACTCACTTGGGTGCAGAGGGAGCAGGGAGTCCCGGCGAGGGGCAGGTGTGGGAGACAGTGCCGCTCAGCCGAGGATGGGGGCCCTGCCCTGAGTGGCCTCCCCGTGACGGCCAGTGGCCCCGGATCAGGTGATGGCGGAAGGTCACCTCCGTCCCTGGGGTGGGACAGGACCTTCCCCCGTGACTGCTGTACTCACCCTTCGGCACAGGCAGCCCCGGCTGGGCTGGCAGGAGTCCCAGGGCCCGGCCTGGCCAGGACTTCTCGGGGCACAGTGGGGGCCGGGTGGCCCAGGGAGCTGCTCAAGTGGGGCGTGGGGCTCATTTGGGGGTTGCTTCTCCCCCCACCCTGGGACACTGGGCCCACTGGTCACCCCGCGGCCTCCCGGGGACCACAGTGAGGTGGCTGGGTGCCCACGACCCTGCCTGAAACTGCGTCACCCAGAGAGTCCTGACCACCCGGACAGGAAACGTGGCAGAGACCTTCCTGCCGGGCGCCGCCAGGGCAGCCTGGGCTCTTGGAGGGGCAGGGGCTCCGCTGATAAGTCTGGTATTTCCAAATGCCACCCGCAGCTTGGGTCGGCTCGACCTCTCCTGGAGGCCTCGTTGCCGTTACTGGGAAGGCCTTTCCCGTCGGGAGGCGCCGGTGCCATCATGAATATTCATGTGGCCCACTGCTGACTCCGCGCTCTGCAGGCTGCTTCCTCCTGAAGGGCACGGGTGGGGGGTCCTCGCTCCAGGCGGGGCTGTCTGTTCCTGGCCAAGACCTCCCTTCTTCTTCCTGCCCTCAACATCGCCCTGAAGCCCCTCACGTTGCTCCCAGGCATTGCCAGGGCCACCCCTGGTCCACCACATACCTGCTGTCACATTCCTGAGATACCTGCTCCTGCTCAAGGACCCACCATGGCTCCCCATTGCCATAGGATCAGAAGGCCATAGAGACCTTTCTAGCCAGGCTGGGTGGGGAGGGGTATGCATCCTGAGCCAGCCTCTGGGGCCTCACCTGGGTCACCTGATCTGGTCCTCACTGTGAGCATCTCAGTGAAAAGGTTGGACGGTGGATCTGAGCACCGCCACTTCCGGAAGACACCCAGTCACTGCCGCCCTGCACGGCCGGGGAGGGCCACGGTGGAGGGTGAGGCCCTGCGGGCAGGACGGAGGACAGCTCCGGACAGGGAGGCTGTTCAGCATCGTGGCCCCGCAGGGCGGTGAGCTCAGGGTCACGTGGAGGGGCAGCCACGCCACTGGCTATGACAGGCACACAATCCAAGGCGGCGGTGTTTCCCCAGGGGACCAGGGAGGGCCCTGGCTGGGGGACAGCCCGATCACCAGGGTCAGAGAGTACAGGGCTCTCTGCTGTCTGCGGGTCCCACCGAGGACGGACTGTGGAGCACCACTAAGCCCCACTCGGGGACCCTCCCCGGCCATGACCCACAGCGGGTGGGACAGCCCAGCCCAGGTGCTGTGACTAGAGCCACACCGAGTCCCCGCAGGCAGCCCAAAGGCCCTGGGCCGAGGGCAGGGGGCGGACGGGAGGCTGCTGGGTCAGTTCTGGGCTGTTTCCGTGGGGCGGGGGACGCACGTCCAGACTGCAGGCAGAGCTCCGTGGCCAGTGGCGAGGGCAGGGCCCGCCCACCCGCACACGCCGGATTCTGCGTTTTGTGGGGAGCGTTGACCCAGCCATGCCAGGTAGGTGCGTGTGACTCAGTCCCAGGACGGCCCCTGCTGGCTGTTGCCCCCTTACACCGCAGAACGGGGTGCTGGGTGTGGGGCTGGGGGGCTCCCCGTGAACCGCAGCCGGTCTGCGCTGGCCCTGCGGCCTCACCCGGCACGGCACAGGAGAAGTCTGTCCTAGAACACACCGTGGATCTGCTCAGCTGCTTTTCACAGACCTCTGGAGCCGGGAAGGGCACCAGGGTGTCCCCGGGCTGCCACCGGCTCTCGCCCACACGGCTGGCCCATCAGTCAGATTTTGCGGAGTTCCAGCACGGTTCTCGAGCAGGACCTCAGAGGACGCAGTCTCCAGCCCTCCCGCCTGGCACTCCCGGGAGCGACGTCCCACCTTCTCTGTCCCCTCCTCGCCCTGCGCAGACTCCGGGCCTTTCTGTGTCCTAGTGGCGGCCGCAGGCCAGCAGCTATTAGCAACTGAGCGGTCACCTGGGGCTCCTACGAGCGTCCTGACAGCACTTTAACATCACTGCCGAAAAGCGCTGGAGGTTTCTCGACGCCTTCCTGAGCAGTTTTCTCCAAGAGGCCTGTTCCCATTCACAGGGCCCCGCAGATGGCCATTCCACGGTCCCCAGGCCCGCACAACCCCAGGGCCGCCTGGCAGCCCTGTTCTGGGCTCCCTGAGTCAATCAATCTTTAATCCAGGGCCACGGAGCCAGCAGGCGTGGTGTCCGCAGTCAGAGACCGACCTGCCCCAGCAGGCAGGACACGCCTCGTGAGCAGGGCGGCCGGGCAGCCCCAGGTCCGGCTGTGGCACACGAGAGGGGGCGGTGGGAGCCCGGGAGGCAGACGTCAGGCCACACAGGAGGGCAGGTGGGTGCGGAGGTGACGCGTGAGTGTCCTGCAGCTCCCAGGCGAGGCGCAGCCATTCATACTCCTAACACACTCTTTATTGAGGGGAATAGAATGTCTCAAAATCCGGGCAGCTGCCGGGGGCGAGGGGCTGCTCCGGGTCTGGTGGGAGTGGGGGGGCTTCGCCTCCCCTGGGCTTAGGTAGCTCGGGCAGAGAAGAGGCAGCGGTGAGCTGGGCCCGGCACAGGCCTGGCTGCGGGCGGCTCCCTGGTCCCCAGCCTGGCCACAACGGTGGTTGAATGGCTTTTCAAGGGATGTCAGGGAAGGTAGCGGTCAGCCTCCACGCCACCTCGGGTGGGCCCCCGGGGAGACAGCACAGTCTCAGGGACCAGGTCACAGCCACCAGCCACCCTGCCCAACACGTGTCCCGGCCCTCAGTCCTCCCGGCACCTCTGGCTGGGGAGGTCCCTGCAGTCCCCATCTCTCAGACAGGGAAAGAGAGTCACGCGGGAGGGGACTCAGGCTCCTCTTCTTGTGTGTGCACAGCCAGCCCACCCGCCCCTCCTTCCCGCCGGCCCTGCGTGCCGGGGTCTGCAAGTCCTCCCAGCCCCACCCCGGGGAGCTGGGGCCGCCCCGCAAGCAGCCGCCTGTGCACAGCCCACACCCAGGCCTCACCCGGGCACCTCCACCCCTCCCCGCTGTGGTGCCAGGTTTGGCTTCGGGGCCATGGGTGGCTTCAAGAAGCGTTTGCTGCAGAGCTGGCCCTGGCCAGGCGGGTGCTGGCACAGGGGGCGCACGGGGCACTCGCCAGAGAGCAGCAGGGCTGGGACGTGGGAACCTTCACCCGCAGCCCCCCAACCCGGCGTCTGGGTGTCTGGGGCTCCCTTCCCAGCCAGCGTCTGCAGCCCAGCCTGTTAGCAATGCGCACCTGCCACCCTGTCCCCCGCTCGCTCCAGGGAGCAGTTACAATCGCTGCTTATCCACACGCTCCATCGAGATGCCCACGGGGGCAGCGTCCACACCTTCTGGGGCCCTTCATGCCAGACCTCTCTGTCCGTGCTGCTCTGCCCCTTCTGGCCAGGCCGACACTGCGGCCGCAGGGTCTAGGCACCGGTGGTCTCTGATTCTCCCTGCCAGGGTCTTTCTTAGCTGGCCTCACCAGTACTAGCCAAGGCCCCTCCTCGCGCTCAGACTGCACCTCACCCTGCCATGGAGGAGTCCCCACTTCCTCACTCTGGCTTACAGCTTGTGACATTGGGCTACTGTCCTGGCCTCCATCTGCCCGATGCTGGGGCTCAGGGCACAGTGCCTACACCAGGCTGTGGTGAATAGCCATGCAGGCCGCTCTGTGTGCCCTCCTGGCAGAGCCTCCCAGAGTTGCACAGTGCACAACCTGTACGCTATACCCACACCTGCCTGGACCCAAGGTAACCAGGATGCACGGCACGTGGACAGGCATAGCCTGGCTTCGTGACCCTTGTCGTTGTGTAACTCAAAATGCCTTAAGGAAGTTAAGAGCAGAGTGTCACCTGGTTCCCTTTGTTTCTGCTTTACTCCTTTGGTCCCCCAAGAAAATGGATGCTCCTGGTGGAATCAGAGCAAGAGAATGCACAGGGAGCTGCCGGGAGAGCCTCACGCGTGTTCCAGAAACCAACTCCCTGTTACTGAAGTGTCTTCCGAGCCAAGGCCGTGGGATTATGGGATTCATCAGAACTTTGAAAGCTCTGTACTTCTGTTCAAAAACAGGACACTGGTACTTTGAGATGGGAGTCTGCCAGCATCCTCATTTGCCGGATATAATATAATATTATTATTATTAATAAACTTCTCTTTCCTTCTCCTCAAACCACTTGTCCTCATTCTTCTGAAGTGGCCTCGGGGACAAGTGCTGAACTTTTGGTAACAGTCGCAAGTCCAGGGCCACCCACATTTCTGACCAGTGGGCTGTCAGTCCCCCCGACCCCAGGTTCAATAACTTGCTGGGACGGCTCACAGAGCCCGGGGCAGCCAGATGAGGAAGCACACAGGGGAGGTCCAGGAGGGTCCCGGGTGCAGGAACGTCTGCCCCTGTGGAGCGGAGGTGTGCCACCCTCCCGCACACAGGTGTGCTTGCCAACTTGTGAGCACCGGAACCCCATTGTTTAGGGGTTTTTTTTTTTTTTTTTTTTTTGAGACAGAGTCTCACTCTGTTGCCCAGGCTAGAGTGAGTGCCGTGGCATCAGCCTAGCTCACAGCAACCTCAAACTCCTGAGCTCAAGCGATCCTCCTGTCTCAGCCTCCCGAGTAGCTGGGACTACAGGCATGCGCCACCACGCCCGGCTAATTTTTTCTATATATATTTTTAGCTGTCCATATAATTTCTTTCTATTTTTAGTAGAGATGGGGGTCTCGCTCTTGCTCAGGCTGGTCTCGAACTCCTGAGCTCAAACGATCCACCCACCTCGGCCTCCCAGAGTGCTAGGATTACAGGCGTGAGCCACCGTGCCCGGCCTGTTTAGGGGTTTTTATGGGAGTTTCGTCACGTCTGCGTGATTGATTAAACCATTGGCCAGTGGTAACTGAACTCAATCTGAAGCCCGTCTCCCCTCCTGGAGGTCGGCAGGTGACACTGAAAGTTCCAACCCTCTCGTCATGCCTTGTTCTCTCTGGTGACCAGTCTGCCTCCTGCAGGCATCTGGGGGCCCCACACACCAGTCATCTCTTAACACAACAGGACACTCCTGTCACTCTGGACGTTCTAAGGGTTTCGGAAGCTGTGTGCCGGGAATCAGGGACAAAACTCAGGTATGTTCCCTATTATACCACAGAGCCAGACAGTAAATATTTTAGGCTTTGTGGGCCACGTGGTGTCTGCCACAGCTGCTCAGCTCTGCCTCCGCGGTGCGAATACACAGACAGCGCTTACACGAGCGTGGCTACGCTCCGTAGACTCTATGCACGAAACACGTGACGTGGGACGTAGTCTGCCAACCCCGACTGAGATCATCAATTTTAACCTTATCTTCTTTCCTGACGTAAGAATTTAAAGCTACAAATTTCCCTCTGTGCCCTGCTTTAGCTGCATCCCACAGAACTCACTAGTATTTTCATTATGACTCTGCTTGACGTATCTTCTAATTTCTCTCGTGATTTCTTTTTGACCAATGCATTATTTTTAAAGTATGTTATTTAATTTCCAAATATTTTGGGGGCTCTCTAGACATATTATTATTAGTTATTTCTAACGTTATTTTGCTAAATGGTATACCTACAATCAGAGACCAGACTGTACGCTTCCAACTTTCTGAGACTTGTTGAAATTTACTGCATGGTCGCTCCCAGGGCGTGTCCTGGAGAGTGTTCGTGTGCACGTGACTGCAATGCGTGCTGCTGTCACCGGGGGGCGTGCTCTCTACTTTTCAGACGGAAGAAGGTGGCCGGTGGTGTTGTGTAGGTTTCCGTGCTATATCCTTACTATGTTCTTGTCTTCTCCTGTTACTTAGAGAGAAGTGTTAAAGTCCACTGTGGAACTGCCTCTTCATCCTTTTAGCTTTGTTAGCAATTGTCTTATGCATTTTGAAATCATTGTTAGGGGCACACAGATTTGCCGCTGTTATGTCTTCCTGATGAACGGACCCTTTTATTATGATGAAATGTTCTTCTTTATCTGTTAGTAGTTCTTGTCTTGAATTTCACTTTAATATTCTCATAGCTGCCTCAACTTTCTTATTGTTGTTTTCATGTCTCAGTGTTTTCCATCTTTTTCCATTCAACCTATGTGTGTCTTTACATGGAAGTGAATTTCTCATAGGTAGCGTAGAGTGGAGACTTTTTAAAAAAAATCCTGTCTGACAGTCTCTGCCTTTTAATTAGAATGCTTAATCCACTTATCTCGGATGTCATCATCAATGTGGTTGGACACAGTCTACCATTTTGCTACTCGTATTCTATTTGTCTCATCTCTTATGTTCCTCAGTTCCCCTTCCTGCTCTCTTTTGTGTCAATTGAATTTTATTTTATATTCATTTAATTTACTCCATTGTGTGTGTGGGGGGGGGGTGGGTATCATTCCCCATCCCCTGTCATCTGTGCTATTACTGTCATATATTATACATCTGCATATGATATTAACCCCACAATACAATTTTTGCTTTAAATAGTTGTAATTTAAAGAAAATAAAGAAGGAAAATAATCATTTATATTTACCCACAATTTTGCCATTTTCTTCCTCCTAATTCCTTCCTACAGATCTGAGATCCCCTGTGATGTTATTTCCCACCAACCCTAAGAACGTCTGTTAGCGTTTGATATAATGCAGACCTGCTAGGGGAGGACCTTCTCAATTCATTTAACTAAAAAATCTTTGCCTCTGTCTTTCACAGAGAGCTTCTCTGGGTATAGAATTCTGGATTGACTACTCTTTTTATTTCATCACTTAAAGATGCTGATGCATTGATTTTTGGTCTGCACTGTTTCTGATCAGATGTCAGCATCATTAACACCATTAACCTCTGAATGTCATCTGTCATTTTTCTCTGACTGATCACAAGATTTCCGCTTCCCTTTTGGTTTTTAGCAGTTTGACTACAATATTCCTATGTATAATTTTGTTTGTATTTATCATGCTTGAACTGTTCTAAGCTACTTGAACCCATAGGTTGATAGTTCTCATTGATTTTGGGAATCTTTTTTATCATTATTCAAAAAAAATTTTCTCTTGCTCCATTCCCTCTTTACTTCTTGGATTCTAATTATTAATACACTTATGTTAGATTGTTTCATATTGTCTCACACGTCTTTGAGGCTCTATTCATTTATATTTATCTTTTCTGTTCTTCAGATTAGCTAATTTTTATTGACTAATCTTCAAGTTCACTAAACATTTCTTTTGCCTTCTGTCTTCCAGTATGCCCTCCAGTGAATTTTTTATTTCAGCTACTATATTTTTCAGTTTTAGAATTTCCATTTGGTTCTTTTACATACTTTTCACGTTCCTATTGAAAGTCATCATCTGTTTGTTCATTATGTCTATATTTTCTTTTAAGTCCTTGAACATACTTGTAATACTGCTATGACAAAGAAAGTTTCTTTCTGCCATTTCCAGCATCAAGTCATCTTCAGGGTGATTTCTATTAACTTTCTATTACCGTTTACTACTGTTTATTCTCTTCATAATTCTAGTAGTTTTTGTTTTATACTGGACATCTACATAATTTGTTGTAAGAGTACCTGGACTGTTATCTTTGAAGTGTGTTGGTATTTGCTCATGAAGGCAATCAGCTTTGCTACACACAGACTTCAAACTCTGTTTCTCCCACAGCAGACCTAAGCTGAAATAGCTGCTCATTTATTTCAGACTTTCAGCAGTAACTCTGTGCTGGACTTCTTGGAGCTTCCTCTGTGCGTGTGCAGTGCAACTGGCAGCCAAAGACTTGAGCAGCATTTGTACAAAGATTTGTGGGGATTCTATCTCTGTGGCTGTCTCCTTCCCAGGAAGTCCCCTCTATTTTAGCTTCTCTGGAAGCTCCGAACTCTGTTCTCTAACCCCTCAGCCAGTAAGTTTGCAGCTTTCTGTGTAAGCTTTAGCAGTCCTGCATCCTAAGAATCGCAGGTTTTTCTGTAGCAAAAGGTTGTACAAACATGAATCTCAGCAAGTGTGGTTCTCTTCTTTCAAAGTCCTTTTCACTTTCTGTGTGCTTTTGACTGTCCTCTGGTGTCTTCAAATAGCTGTTTTTCATATTTTGTCTAAGTACATATTTGTTATTTGTAGGATAATTGGTCTAATGCAAGCTTTTTCTGATGTTTTTCAATGCATATGTTATTCAACCTGAAAGATAAAAATGGTAATGTTTTCATTTTACATTTCTTTGATTACAATATGGTTGAACACTTTTTCGTAATTTTTGGTGATTTATATTCCTTCATTTATGAGTTGACCTTGCCAATTTTATGTGGCATGATAGTGCCTTTGTTGATGATTTTAAAGAAATCTCTGTGATATTTTATAAATGTTTTCACAATTTGTTATTTTTTAAAATTTTATGTTTTTGACATACAGTTGTGAATTAGCTGTGCAGACAGTGCTTTTATGCATTTAGGAGCCTTCACTATTTACTGAGCCTTTTTATTAAAAATGTTTTTTAATTTTCTGAATAATACTTCAACATTTATTCAGATGAAATTTTGGGACCTATCGGTGTGCTGTATTATAAGCTAAGTAATACATTCTACTAAGTATACTGGTTTAACATTATATTAAACCATTCTTGTTTTTCCATGTTAAATAATTGCATTATATTAAATCTTCCTTTCCTGTGTTAAACTTTCATAGATTGTTGACTGAACATACAGCTGACTTTTATTTGCTGGTGTTCCATGTTTGATTTTGTATGAGTTTTCCTGTTTTATAGTAGACCTTCCCGAAGGGTGTACTCCAGATCACCACGCCCAAGAGATGCTTGCGGGTAGGAACGGTCCTTTGCTTGGACAAACTCGGCTGGGAAACGCTGCAGGCTGCACCTCGCCCTGCGTAAGAGTCACGTGTGCAGGCCAGAGACGGGGAAATCCCGCCAACAAGGGTGCCTGGGTCTGGAACTTCCTTTAGGGGCAATTCTTTTCTATGTAAAATTTTTTTCTGGGATTAATTCTTTATTCATGTTGTTCAGTTCTTTTAATGTCAACTTTCGTCATTTGTCTGTTTGTGTTCAGATCTGTTAGCACACAACCATGCAAGTAATTCCTTATTCATTTTTAAAATTGCATGCACATTTGCTGTGTTTTTTATAAGACTTAAAATTTTATTAAATTGCCATTTCTTCTCCCCTCCCCCTTACGGTAACCAGATTAGCCAGAGTTTGGTCTGTCGTGTTGGATTTTTAAGTCTGAACTCTTCAATTTACTTATCTCTTAGCTCTTAATTTACTTAACAATTTTTAGTTTTCTCTTTTCTCATATAATAATTTCTGCTGTTAGCTGCACTATTTTGTTCTTTCTTAGAACTGCTTTAAAAAAAACTCATTGGCTTGAAGGTTTTGATCTTCTCTTTTTCCTGTTTCATAATGAAAGTATTTAAAGATGTGAGTTTATCTTTGAGGATGGCTTTGTAGAAATCCATTTGTTGTTAGCAGTTCCTTTATTTTCCCAATATTCTGGAATTTGAATACTATTTCTTTTTTCATTTTTTTTCCAAATGTTTACAAGAGTACTTTTTAGTTACCAGTTAGTAAGGATTTTTTATTTAGACTTTTATTACTAGTTTCTAGTTTTATTGCTTCAAGATGAAATAATTTTGTACAACTTTAGCTTTCTGAACATACCGAAGTTATATGTATGTGTGCATGTGTGTGCACACGTGTGCATGTATGTGTGTGTACATATGTGCATCTGTGCATCCATTTGCCTAAGAAACACCCCTTTTGGAAATCTTCCCCTTATGACTGGAAGTATTATTTTTAATTACCCAAGTAATCATGATTACATTGTTATTGTAATAAGATGCAAACATAAACCTGAAATAACTTTGGCCTCCACCCCCAACTCTAGTCAGCTCCTCGGAAAGAAAATCACTATGACAGTTTGGTTTACTAGTTTGGGCTGCTATAACAAAATACCTTAGACTGGGTGATTTATAAACGTCAGAAATTTATTGCTCGCAGTTACGGAGGCCGGGAAGTCCAAGGTCAAGGTGCCAGCAGATTTAGTGAGGGCCCTCGGGTTGACAGATGGCGCTTCCCACGTGTCCTCACAGGGCAGAAGGGGCCAGGAAGCTCCCTGGAGCCTCTTGTAAGGGTGTTAATCCCGTTCAAGAGGGTGGAACCCTCACGACTGAGTCACGCCCAAAGGTCCCACCCCTTCATACCGTCACACTGGGTATTAGGGTTCAACACATGCACATGGGAGGTACACCGACATTTACACCACAGCACAGCTCGCTCCCTCCCTCCCTCCTTCCCTCCCTCCCTCCCTCCTTCCTTCCTTTCTTTCTTTCTTCTTTTTTTTTTTTTGAGACAGAGTCTCACTCTGTTGCCTGGGCTCGAGTGAGTGCCCTGGCATCAGCCTAGCTCACAGCAACCTCAAACTCCTGGGCTCAAACGATCCTCCTGCCTCAGCCTCCCGAGTAGCTGGGACTACAGGCATGCACCACCATGCCCGGCTAATTTTTTCTACATATATTTTAGTTGTCCATATAATTTCTTTCTATTTTTAGTAGAGATGGGGTCTCGCTCTTGCTCAGGCTGGTCTCAAACTCCTGACCTTGAGCGATCCACCCGCCTCGGCCTCCCAGAGTGCTAGGATTACAGGCGTGAGCCACCGCGCCCGGCCTTCTTTTTTTTTTTTTAAGAGACAGAGTCTGGCTGTCTCACCGAGGCTGGAATATAGTGGCCCAATGAATCTCAGCTCACTGTAACCTCAAACTCCTAGGCTCAAAGCGATCCTCCTGCCTCAGCCTCCTAAGTAGCTGGGACTACAGGAGTGTGCCATGACACCCAGCTAATTTTTAAAATTATTGTAGAGATGGGATCTTGCTGTATTGCCCAGGCTGGTCTCAGACACCTGGCCTCAAGTGATCCTCCTGCCTTGGCCTCCCAAAGTGTGGTGTGCTGTATTTAGGACACTTTTCTATGTGTTTGCATTTAAATACATAAAGTGCAGAAATGCATAGCTTGACTCATGGATGTTTAAGCAATTGTGTGTATTGTTCTGCAGCCTGGTTTTTTTAGTCCCCAACGTAGCTTGCATGTCTGCCTCATGCCGAGTTATTTAAGCCTGCTTTACTCTACCTACCCTCTATTAATACCCAGTGTCCCACGATATCAATAGCTAATAATTGATTTAATCATTTCCCTACTGATGAACATTTAGGCGTTCCCCACTGTTCTCTATTGTGAGCAATGCTGCCATGAGCACCCTCATGCAGGCTTCCACGTTGATTTGATAAATATCAGACTATCCACATTAAATGCTGCCCGTTGATTCTGATACATTGTGTTTTTGGGGGGCAGGACTTGCCCATTTAATTGAAATTATCAAGTTTATTAAAGTTATTTATAATATCCTCTCATTATTTTGTTAATGCATTTTTGTTCCTTATTTATTTATTTGTGTTTTCTCTCTCTGCCCCCTCTGATCGCTATTGGTAGGTATATGTCCTTTTTTTAATCTCTCTAAAGAACCAGATTTGACCTCGTGGGTTTTCTCTAATGTACGATGTTTTCTATTTCATTGGTTTCCTGTCATATCTTTGCTGTTTCCTCCTCCTGTTTTCTCTAGACTTGGGTTTGTCCAGCTTCTGGAGATGGAAGCTCAGATCACTGATTTTTGGCCTTATTTTTAAAAAACATATATGTATATCAGGCTATAAATTTCCCTCTCGGCACTACTTTAACTGTGTTCCCAACTTTGATACGTTGTATCTCTGTCACCAGTCGTTCACAGTGTTTGCTAATTTCCCCTGGGCCTGTGACTCAGGGGCGTGTGGCTCAACGTCCCAGCAGCTGGGGGTTTTCTAGCTGTGTTGGTTTGCACTCTGGTGCTCCCATGGCGCCCAGAGAGCAAAGTCAGCCGTGTCCACCGTGTGCACTGCGTGGAGATGCTCCGGGAGCCGGCACGTGGCCACGCTGCCGAGCACCCGGGCACTGACGGAGAGGACACGGGCCTGCCCCCGCCGGGTTGGGGGTCTGCATCACTTGTCAATTAGGTCAGGCGCATCAGCCGTGATGCCACCGCCCGTGGGCGTTTGCGTCAGCCTCAGGGGAGGCAGCGGAGGGGCTGCCCGGACCGGTGCGTTTCTCTCTGCTTCCAGCCTGGTCGAGTTTTGCTGCACGTGTCGGATGCTAGTGACGCTTGTTTGGGGCTGTGACACCTTCCCGAGGAGCTGACTCTGGCACGTGCCCGCGTCCGTCCGGAGCGAAGCACCTGGCCTCGGCGTCTGGGGGGCGCTGCCGTTTCTGTGACACCGTTCCTGCGTTCTTTCTCTCAACCTGTCCTGTGCCCTTGGACCTAAGGGGAGTCCCTTTTCAGTGGCTCACAATGGGTTTTATTTTTTGTGTCCAGTCTGCCATCGGCAGTCTTTCCGTGAGCCGGGCGGCCCGTCCTCCTGGACGCGGATTCTGTGTCCGGCTCTCGCCCCTCGTCGCGCTACTGCTGAGGGACACAGTTTTCTGTCTCGCGCATCTGACTTACGTTCCATCCCCTCTCGTTTCTCGCCCTCTCTTAGGCTGACGGAATCCTCTATTTTCCCAGTCCCCTCTCCACTCGCCGGTCACACAGCCCTTCACTGTCTCCAGCGTTTATGCTGGAGGTTTCCGCGCTCGCCCGGCTCAGACAGCGCAGTTCGCTGGGGATCCGGACGGCGCCAACTTGCTGCTCAGAGGACTGGGGTGCCGTGTTGCGTCACATCTCACCTGTGTCTGACGGGCCAGAACCCGCTGCCGACGGCTGCACCCGTGAGTGTCCGTCTACACGGACACGGGTCTGCGCCCCTCCTGTCTCCGTGTCTCTGTCTGGGATGATTTTCCTTCCGTCCCCAGAGTCACTTTAGAATTTCTTCGGTTCAAGCTTCTCGCGACGAGTTCTCGGCATTTCTGTGCCTGAGACGTCGTCACTTGGAAGCGTGTGTTCGCCGACAGACTCCTGGGACGCAGCCCCCCGTCTCACTCCAGCACCTGACACCGTCACCCGCTGCCACCGGCTTCCTCCATGTGGCGAGGACTCAGCCCTCAGCCTCACGCTTGCTCCTGCGAGGACAGGCGGCGTTTTTCTCCGGCTGCTCTGAAAGTTCTCTCTTTTCCTTTTGTTTTCCGCAGCCTTCCCGGGGGTCGCGGGGCAGCTCCCTCGGTCTGCAGCCCGCCTGGGGCGCGCAGAGCTCGCTGCGGCTGTGGGTCGCTTGTCGTTAGCTCTGTGACGTTTTCACGCGCTATTTTCTCCCTCCCTGTCCCCAGGCTGCAGCTGCACACGGGGTGGGTGACTGCACTGGGTGCCACCTGTCGCGGCCCCCCCCACCCCATGTGCTTCCGTTTCGATATTTGTCACTCACTTTCGTTGTGTTCTTTAACCCAGAGTTCTGCTGTTTCCACACTTGGTTAGGTCCATCCACGGGTATCTTAATTTCAAACATTATGTTTTTCAGTCTTAGAATTTCTCTTTAGTTCTTTTTGCAGATTCGGTTTCTTTGGTAAAATTCTTTGTTCCCCTCCTTCGCCTTCCCCACCGTTTCCTTTATTTTCTTGCGCGTTTTTGTCCCGGTTACTCCCGAGTCCTGGATGCTGCTCCCTATGAGCCGCCGCGGACTCTGTTCTTAACGCACATTTTTCCTTCTGGGTTTTCGGTCACGTGTCCCTTGGCCTGCCTAGAAATTTCTTTTTTGTTGGTTGCTGGACATTGTGAATAAACAAAGCGTAGCAGGAACACATGGTGCCTCCCCTGGAAGTGCCCACCCCCCTCCAACAGGCTGGGAGCTCGAGGCCCACCCAGCTCCCGGGAGGGCCGAGCTGAGGGAGGTTGGGGGAGGAGAGGGGGTGGCTTTGACCATTCTCAGGTCACTGATTAGCGAAGTCACCTCCATTTCTAGACAGGAGCCCGTCGGGGAGCACAAATGCCAGCCTGTGGGTCCAGCAGAGCCCCCTGCCCAGGCCGGCCAGCGCTCTGGGGCTGCCATGTCGGCATCCACACCCTGCAGCGTGGAACCTGCCGAGGGTCCGGTGGGAAACGGCCGTGCGTTCACGCTCCTTGAGTCTCTGACTGGGTCCCTGCAGCCCGAATAGCTGCTAAGAGCTCCTGCTCCCCCGTCCCCGGCGCTGCTGCCTGGCGGGGCCCAGCCTGGGTTCTCAGCCTCCAGCCACCCCGAATGGCAAAGGCCCCGGGAGGAGCCCGGCCTCGGATCATCCCCCGTCCCTCGGAGGTCTGGCCGCGCTGGAAGTTTAGTCCCTCTGGTCCTCGCTGCTTCCCCAGCTCCCTGACGCCTCAGACAGATGGATTTTGTCCGTAGTCCAGCTTTTCTGTTTGTCCTCAGCCGGGAATGTGCGTCAGCTGCTCAGGGAGAGAACTGCACTGCGTGTTTTGAAAGGTATTTGCCAAGGAGGAGACTTGTGAGTCATACTTGATAAGCGTTTACATTTCATCAGGGACTTCCGAGTGGTCCTCTGTATCGGCCATGCAGGGCTGATGGTAACAAATGAGCCCCAACCTCAGCGGTGGTGACAGCAGAGACTCACTGCTCAGCCCCGTGGTGTCCCCGCGGTCAGCTGTGCTTCCGCACCGTGTCCTCCTCACTCCAGGGCCCGTGAGGTGCCGGGCGCTGTCTCTGGGCCACCGTCAGTCACTGTGGCAGAGGGAAAGGCAGGTGTAGCGGATACAGGCGGCTCCTCTGCCAAGAGGTGGCACTTGTCACTCCTGCCCTGCTGTCACTGATGAGAGCAAGTCACACGGCCACACCAGGGGAGGGCAGGGCTGGGATCGGTCCCCCAGAGAGGAGTCTCTGCAGTTCCTCACCACGCGTGCTATGTAAGACACTTTCCGTGTTGCCAATCTGATCACTGAACAACAGCCTTCAACATCTGCATTTCCCCAATGAATGAGATCAAGCGGCTGTTCATGCATTCCCTGTGTTCCGCGGATGTATGGGGGTAAAAAAGGCCGTGTTTCATGACTGTGAGGGGTACAGTGTGATATAAAAATATTTAAAAATTCTGTTATGAGTTATATGATGCACACCCTTGACACTGTCAATGCAAAAGAACCCAAACTCTGTAAAATAATTTAAAGAGGTTTATTCTGAGCTCAGTGTGTGTCATCGTGGCCCGGAGCCACCCCAAGGAGCCTCAAGCAAGTGGACTCGCTGTGACTGGCTCACAGTTTGGCTTCATACATGGGGGGGGCAGGAATTACATGTAAAGTCATAAATCAATACATGGAGGGGTACACCGGTTTGGCCTGGAAAGGCAGGACATCTCAGAGCAGGGGCTTACAGGTCATAGGTGGGTTTAGAGATTCTTTCATTTGTAATTGGTTAAAGACATGAAGCTTTGTCTAAAGGGCTAGAATGTTTTAAATTAGGTTAAGGACATCTGCTAATCAGAGACAAGCCTCAGGACGTGAACGCAGACTCAGGTGATCCGTTAAGGGCACGGACGACCTGCAGGTGTGGTTCAAGCCGTGTCCTGCATGGCCTTAGCCTGGCAGTGAGTCACAGAGGACGTCTGCAAGGAGGGAGGGGCATGACCAGCCCTGTCTGACCCTCTTCTCATGGCCGGCAGCTCAGCTTTGGGGTATCTCTGGGGGCCCCTTGGCCAAGAGGGGGTCCACTCAGCTGGGAGCTCAAGATTTTATTTTAGTTCACGATATTCTTACTCATCTTTGTACACTTGACTTGGCGTATACCAGCCAAGCTATGTTGAATTTCTCACGACAGCTGGGTCTTGTCAGTTTTCCTTATGTATCTGAGAGTTTTTCTTTACAGATTTTGATGTTAGATGCTGAGCACATAAAGGTTCAAGCCTCCTGCAGCTTTATGGGGGTAACACCTCTTGTTATATACGTTGGTCCCTTTGTCCCCTGTAGTGATTTGCACTGTGCAGTTCCTGACTGATATTAACATCGTCACTCCTCTGTTCTTTCTGTCAGCATTTGCCTGTGCAAACACCGACATCAGTCCTTTGTTTTAAAACTGTACATCAAAGCGTGTGTAGATGTCTCTTGTAGGTAACGTACGATTGAACGCTATTTTTGAACGTGATCCGAGCCTTTGCCCCGTGTCCCAGCCCCCCGCTCCACCCCCAGCCTCTTCCGCCTGCGTCTCTGGCTCCTCCCCTCCTCTGGGTTTTGCCCTCAATTCATGAACACGCCTGAGCCTTTGCGTCTGGAGGAGAAACAAAACCAAATGCCCTTTTCACTCCGAATCCTCCTCCCCCGCTTGCCAGTCCTCTGTGTCCTTGGTGGCCCCAGGCGGAGTCCTGGAACCTCCTTCTTCCGTTCTCATTCACAGAGACGCAGACCGGCTTTGTGGCTCTGTGCCCGCACCACACGCACACAAGCATGCACAATCACACACACACGTGCCCACACATTCGTGCAATGCACCATGCCCACACATGTGTGCAATGCACACACACATGCGTACATGCACACACATGCACACACATGCACACATATGCGCTCACACACGCATACATATACACACATGCATACACACGTACACATGCACACACACGAGCTGTTCCTCACTGCTCGGGCCTTGCTCGGACGCCCCCACCTGCCCTGCCCTCCCTGATCCCATCACTCTGCCCAGGGCAGGACGTGGACCCAGCTGGGCGTGACCCCTGCGGGACGCCCCTTCCCCCTCCACCTGCAGCTTTGCTGAGGCTGCCTGCGTGTGGCCCCAGCTGGGCCGTGGCCTGCCGCCCCTGCATGCACACACGGTGACCTTGCGGCAGGCTGCAGCCAGACAGCTGGGGTTCGAGTCTTGGCTTCAGCGGTTCAGAATTCCGGGGTCGGGGTGAGTGACTCAGCCCCCCTTCTCCTTTCTTTCTCCTACAAATAGGGATCACAAATTCACATCCTCCTCATCAAGCTCTGGTGACTGCCCAGTGGGCAGAGTGTCCGGCAAGGGCCGCCCAGCGTCACTCTTTATCGTGTTGTTATCACTGATGCGCCAGCGGCTGGAGGACATGAGGCGCTCGGCCAGCAGGTTGTGTAGACGCCTTGCAGCCTTTCCGCCCCGCCCCCGTCCTGCAGCAGCGTGTTTCCCGAGTCCCGGCACAGCTGCAGGCCCGTGAGTGACATCTGCGCTGGCTGTGACACTGTCAGCAGCACCCTCCTGTCACAGCCCCTCCCCCTGCAGCCGTTAGAGCTAATTATCGGCAGACCACATTCTTCAGATAGGGAGCGTGTTCTGTGACCGCTGAGGGTGGCAGTGGTGCCGGACACGTGATGGCCACGCCCAGGGGGCTGCAGGCCCCAGGCTGCTGCTGCTGTTGCCCGGGAGACGACGGAGTGGGCAAGGCAAAGCCACCGCGGGGACAACTGAGGTGACGAGGCGGCAGCAGCAGGAGCTGGAGGGCACGGGGCTGGCTCTTTGTGCTGTTGTAACGGCCCTCAGAGCACATTTTGGGGACCCCGACGTGCTTCTGTGGTCCTCCCCTGCTGGCGTTTTAGGTGCTCAGGACAGCAGGGCCTCGTGACCCCCCCAAGCTCTTGCCCAGAAATGACAGAGTTTCGGGAAGACAAAGGAGTGGAGGTTCTGAAGGCCCCTGAGCAGACTTCCCGACACCAAGACTCACCGTCCCCACAGCCTGTCCCCGTGCACGTGACTCTCGTCAGGGACACCACGGCCTGCCCCCGTGCACGTGGCCCTCGTCAGGGACACCACGGCCTGCCCCCGTGCACGTGGCCCTCGTCAGGGACACCACGGCCTGCCCCCGTGCACGTGGCCCTCGTTAGGGACACCACGGCCTGCCCCCGTGCACGTGACTCTCGTCAGGGACACCACGGCCTGCCCCCGTGCACGTGGCCCTCGTCAGGGACACCACGGCCTGCCCCCATGCACGTGACTCTCGTCAGGGACACCACGGCCTGCCCCCGTGCACGTGACCCTCGTCAGGGACACCACGGCCTGCCCCCGTGCACATGACTCTCGTCAGGGACACCACGGCCTGCCCCCGTGCACGTGACCCTCGTCAGGGACACCACGGCCTGCCCCCGTGCACGTGACCCTCGTCAGGGACACCACGGCCTGCCCCCGTGCACGTGGCCCTCGTCAGGGACACCACGGCCTGTCCCCGTGCACGTGGCCCTCGTTAGGGACACCACGGCCTGCCCCCGTGCACGTGACTCTCGTCAGGGACACCACGGCCTGTCCCCGTGCACGTGACTCTCGTCAGGGACACCACGGCCTGCCCCTGTGCACGTGGCCCTCGTCAGGGACACCACGGCCTGTCCCCGTGCACGTGGCCCTCGTTAGGGACACCACGGCCTGCCCCCGTGCACGTGACTCTCGTCAGGGACACCACGGCCTGTCCCCGTGCACGTGACTCTCGTCAGGGACACCACGGCCTGCCCCTGTGCACGTGGCCCTCGTCAGGGACACCACGGCCTGTCCCCGTGCACGTGGCCCTCGTTAGGGACACCACGGCCTGCCCCCGTGCACGTGACCCTCGTCAGGGACACCACGGCCTGTCCCCGTGCACGTGACTCTCGTCAGGGACACCACGGCCTGCCCCCGTGCACGTGGCCCTCGTTAGGGACACCACGGCCTGCCCCCGTGCACGTGGCCCTCGTTAGGGACACCACGGCCTGTCCCCGTGCACGTGACTCTCGTTAGGGACACCACGGCCTGCCCCCGTGCACGTGGCCCTCGTTAGGGACACCACGGCCTGCCCCCGTGCACGTGGCCCTCGTTAGGGACACCACGGCCTGCCCCCGTGCACGTGACTCTCGTTAGGGACACCACGGCCTGTCCCCGTGCACGTGACTCTCGTCAGGGACACCACGGCCTGCCCCCGTGCACGTGGCCCTCGTCAGGGACACCACGGCCTGCCCCCGTGCACGTGGCCCTCGTCAGGGACACCACGGCCTGTCCCCGTGCACGTGACTCTCGTCAGGGACACCACGGCCTGCCCCCGTGCACGTGGCCCTCGTCAGGGACACCACGGCCTGTCCCCGTGCACGTGACTCTCGTCAGGGACACCACGGCCTGCCCCCGTGCACGTGGCCCTCGTTAGGGACACCACGGCCTGTCCCCGTGCACGTGACTCTCGTCAGGGACACCACGGCCTGCCCCCGTGCACGTGACTCTCGTCAGGGACACCACGGCCTGCCCCCGTGCACGTGGCCCTTCATTAAAAAGCCCGTGATCTCCACTGCTCAGGCGATGGATTTAAGGCACCTGCTCCATAAATTCCGTTTCCTTGGTAATCCCGGTTGTCTCAGTAACTGGCTCTGTGCGGTGAGCAGCCGGACCTAGGCTGACCCCCCCCTTGTGGTTCCATGACCGTTCTGGGGGCTCGTCCAGGATGCCGTTGCTCGTGGTTTGGTGGCTGCGGAGCAGGCAGTGGCCAAGGGCCTCCCCCGGCAGCTGCCTGGCCTCGTAGTCAGACGGCAGTTGGGGCCGGGCCACCGGCAGGGCCACCACCGGCCTCTGACACACGCGTGACGCCTCCTGATCGCCTCGGAAGAAAGGACCCCGGATCTTGGCCTTGGGGTCTGGACAGGTGAGTGGTATTCGAAGGTACGTCCCAGGGGGCAGCCATCCCAGACTGGGATTCCGAGGGGCTTCCCGTTTGTTTGGGCCGGATAAGCCCCGACTGCCTGTGAGCCTGTGAGCCGGCACTGACCTGCCTGCGTTGGTTCGGGCCGTGGGGCTCCTTCCTGGAGCTGCAGGTCACTCGTTCCAACCTCCTGACTGTGTGTTAGTGTCTGTCTGTCCTGCTGTGCGGCACGTAAACGTGGGGCTCTAGTCTCCTCCTGCCTGCTTTGCACCTGCCGTTGATGGTGTCCGAAGCTCAGCGCGAGGCCTGGGAGAGTGAAAGCCACCTCCACCCGCGGAGGCCACCTGGCCGGGACCGGGGATGCACTGCTGGGAAGGGACAGAGAGTGTCCCTATTCTACTAAGTTAGAATAAGTAAAACATCAGATAAACAGGAGCACAAAAGCAGAAACTTACGGTCAAATGTTGATGTAGATATTTTGGGTTGGGTCTATCACTCCTAGCTGCAGATACAGTTTCCTCCATTGACCTCATTGCCGGTAGAAAGGGACGCACGCCCGTTTCCGCCTCACCCTGTTTCTGACGTTCACAGCGCTGTGCGGATTGAGAGCCGCACTGGGAGCTCTGTTTGCAAGGACTTAAATCAAACGGGGGCCCCACTCGTCCCTTTGGCTCCTGCAGGACAGCCCGAGAGGTGCACAGTGCGTTGCCACAGCTAAGGCTTTTGTCTAGAAAAATTTCAGAAAAGAGTCTTTGGACTGTTAAGTTCTGTACAGTAATTTATTTAAAAATAAACAAAATGGTTATTCTTAAAATCCAAAGAGAATCACAAAACAATCTTACTCTTTGGAAGTATTACATGTACTCACGTTTGCATTAAGTTGGAAAATGCTTTGAGACCACTTAGACTGTTTTTATAATAGCTTGATCTTGATCCCTGGGTAAAAATGTGTTGTGACTTCGTGTCGTTATTTGAGATGCTAAGGATTGATGCGAAAGGTTTATTCAGTCTACAGTCTGGTGATGTCATGTCAATAAATTTTATTTTTGGATCCTGGTATTTTAGGAAGATTTAATTAGTTAACATCTTTAAAGCAGGCTGTGTTCTAAAACGTCAACTATATTTATAGAACTTAAACAAGATGTTACATTACTCAGAATAGCAAGTCGTACTAGTATACTTAACGTTTGTTACCTTGGCAAGTTTTTTTTTAAGATTAAAAGTAATAATTAAAACTGTATTTTGTAATTGTTTCATGGTCTATGTTTTAAAATTCTTTTCCTTCTCTTTTCTCCAGTTTTGGTTATGAAGATATGTTTAGATATTGCGTTTGTGGAGACATTGCCTGACCTTGCTCGGGGCACAGTTAATCACTCTGGTTGTGCATCTAATACTCACAGGCTATAAAAATGGTCAACAAGGAAATAGCTTGAAATGATAACTAGAATCTAAGCAAACTGCTAAATAAATTAGGTAAATGTAAATGAGAGAAATACTGAGAGTATTCAAGATTTCTTGCTTCCTGGGTTTTCACTAAGCCTTGGATTACTGTGACTTAAAATTTCTGGTTAATGTATATGATACTATATATAAAGCGAGGCAAAAATAAATATCTATGTTTTTATAGAAAAATTATAAAATGGGCATAAGGTGCTGTTTTTATCTAAAAAATAATTTTGTTTAATATGTAGGTTATTTAAAGGTATTTATGAAGCTAGATAAAAAGAACTGGCAAGTAGGGGAGAGAGATGTGAAAGTTATAAATAAAGAACATATATTTTACTAAATAAGGTCAACATATGTTTTAAGATATATATAGGGTCACACAGAAAAAAATAATTTTATATAAAAAAGATCTTATATGGTAAATGTTTGGCCCTAAAATAAAATGACTGGTTGTTTAAGAAGAATCTGGGACAAAACAAAAAGCCCAGGCCTGTCACAGATGGTCTATGTGAGTCACGAGGTTCACAGAAATTTATGCAGAACATTCATATGTGATCAAGTTGGCTATAATTAAAAGCGGAAAGATTTTAGGTTAAAACCCCAAGGTTATCCTAAAATATTAGTTTGTTCTCAATACAACTGCAAGAGGCTTTAATTCTAATTCTGTAATTTGCTGCTTTTAAAACTTCCCAGGTTTGTATCTCAGAAGTTCCACTTTTGCCTCTCGGTGCTTTCAGCTTTTCCGCCCCCGAGGAGGCCGGAGGTGACGACCCCGTCCTCCCACCGCCGGTCGGCTCCTGGGCCTGGCTGTCTTTCCCTCTGGTCCTCAGTGTGCCGTTGAGGCTCACGCTGAAGTGGCGGAAGGCGCTGCTGCTTCTCAGCGGCCCGACACGTCTGGATTGCCGGTGCCGTGAAACAAAACCTTCCCGTGCTGTGACTGCGAGTCACGCGTCCCCTGCCCGAGGTGCTGGCTCTGCAGACTCTGCTTTCCTTTGTGACGTGACGCTCACCCAGGACCCCGGGCACCGTCCTCTCGTGTCCGATGAATTTAGGTCTCGGCCACGAGGTTCGACTTCCAGGTTGTCTAAACGGATTTCCCACGAGGAAAAATCGCACTAAAGAAAGTTTTTCTTTACCTTTTGGTCACTGGCCCAAGAAACGAAGATTTTATGTCTCATCAAGCTAATTCCTGTGTTGTCCTTATTAGGGTTTTTGATTACTTGGGAAAACTGAGCTTTAACAAAGATTAAGGTTTTCCTGGGTTGCCTTTAAAGCGTTCCGGTCGCCGCCGTCGGCCGAGCAAACTGCTGTCACTTTGCACAACCTTCCACGCCGCCCTGAGCCCCGACTGGCCGTTCTCCTCCCCTGTCGTCTCACAGTCCCTTACGTGAGCCTGTGTCCACGTCGGTCTCACAGGAAAGAGACAGCTTTGCTGCGGTCCAGGTCGACAAGGAGGGGACACTTGGGTTGGTTTCTGGGCTTTGTCCTTGTTCCCGTTTGTTGACCGTAACAGAAACGACAGCCAAGGAAATGCAAACCCGTAACGTCGTAACTCTGATGTTCCTCACAACTTCCACCCCGACGTGCCTGGGCTGCGGCAGAGAAACCCACAGCGACGAGTCACTCCTTGCTCCGGATGCTCGCGCCCCCCACTCCGATTTCGCTTGTCGCACCCCGGCCCCCAGAGCAACGCTGGGGGAGGTGGGCCCTCGGGAGGTGATTGGGCTGAGCAAGGGAACGCGCGCCCACCGGGATTGGTGCCCTCGAGGGAGGACCCGGCGGGAAGGCGCCGTCCGTGCACCAGGCAGCGAGCCCTGGCCAGGAATCGCGCCGCTGCCACCTGGCCTCGCCCTTGCAGACCCGGATCCGTGAGAAAGAAAGTGTCGCTGAAGCCCCCGGTCTGTGGCGTTTGCTGTAGCAGCCTGGGCGGGCCAGGACGCTCGCTCAGTCGTTAGTCTGCCCAGAGACACGGCAGAGCGCGGCCTTGGCAGGCGCCGGCGTCCTGTGTCCCCGCGGCCACGTCACAGCCGGGCTGGGGCAGAGGGACAGGCGGCAGGTGAGCGGATGAAGGAGTGGACACGCTTTTTGTCTAACACAGAGACAGCACGCAGAGAAACCACAGGGCACGGCGCAACCCAGCGACGTGGGCCGTGGCACTGCCACACTGCTCACCGCCCGCCGCGGTCCAGACCAGCCGGGCTCCGTTCCCAAGCCGAGCGCCGCAGACAGCGCTGTGGTTCCAAGAGAGACGGAGGCACCAGCAGCACCACAGTTAATTGATAAATTCACCGAGTGCGGTTCTGAAAAGCGTGGGGGAGACGAGGGCTGGAGAAGGACCAAGAACAGCAGCCAGGACGTGGGTTTCTTTGCGACCTCTGCCCTGGGACCACGCGCGTCAGGCCACAAAGACACTGTGGGGACCGTCCACCCCCGGCCTCCTCGCCTCCAAAGATGCGTCCTTCCCCACAACCGAGACGTCCACCCCAGGGTCACTGCCAAACGTCACTATCTGTATCTCAGGCCCAGATGCCCGCAGGGACCACCTCCTAGGATGCCACCCCCTGCCTCAGACGCAGCCTGTTGCCTCTGCTTCAAAACGTCCCCAGAAGCTGACACCGCCCCCACCCCCACCAGCCCCTGCAGTAACCAAAGTGTCCCCGCTGGCTCCAGACTCCCCTCCCGCTCAATTTACTTTCCACGCAGCAGCCAAGGTGACCCCTGCAATGAGACCAAGACACTTCCTGCCCAAACTCCTCCAAGACCCCCTGCTCAGCTCTAGAACAAATTCCAGGTTCTTGGGTCCCGCACCAGACCCTGCACATCAGGCCCCAAACACACCGCAACACTTCCGCCACTGAGCCTGGCCCGGCCACGTCAACCTGGGGATTCAAACCTACCAAGCTCCTGGCGCCCCGGGGCCTTTGCACTGGCTGTTTTCTCCAGCACAGTGCTCTTCTCTAGACTTTACGAGCCCCTCTGCCTTTCCTCGATGTTTGTTCCAGTGCCATCTCCTGAGAGAGACCTCCCCGGCCACCAGACCTGATGCAGCCCCCAACCCACCCCCCGTGCTCTGGGCCCTGGCTCTGCTGCCCTTCCCTCCAGAGCACTGTGGCTCCTGCGTGCCTGCCCCCGTCTGTGTCACGCTGCGCTCCCCCTCCTCTCCTCTCGGACCCATCTCGCTGTCTGCCGGTCCCCACCCAGAACGTAGCCCCAGCCAGGCCCGGGACAGAGCCCTGCGCATGGCGGGTGCTCCTTCGCTATTGGCGGGATAAATACGCGTATCTAGGAAGAATGAACAACTCCCCTGGACTTTGCTAGAGAGAAAACAGAGCCGAGCAGAGCTGCATCGCGGCTCACAGTTTCGGGATGTGCAGGTCCAGGAAGGCGCCTGAGAGATGCGACAAGAAGAGGGAGAACCGTTGAAACGTGTGACGGTGCTGGAATCTCGGCTTGACCCTGCAGACCGCTCCCCTCCTACACCCTCCTCTGGCCCGAGAGGCTGAGCTCTGTGGCCACGGCAGTGGCCCCGTGTCCTGGTTTCCCACCAGGGGGGCCCGTGGAGAGGGGGACGGCAGGGGACGGGAGGATAGAAGGAGCCGGGGGCCGATGTTCATTGCCCTGGTTCCTCCCTGGTTCCTCGCCGGCTGAGAGCCACCTCCCTCAGAGGATGCCCTGGAACGCAAGGCGTCCACACCTGCTGCGCTCGGAGCTGCACCTGCGCAGGAACCGCTCAACACGTGCTCACTGTGCTCCTTCAGGGGTCTCGGCCAGGCCTGGAAGGACGGATTCTACACGACCTGGTGGGTGAATTCACTTGTTTCCAAGGGCAACTCTTGGGGTTGTTCCACGAGCGGCTGTAGAACCACCCCCACCCCCTCCCCTGCCTGCTGTGACACCTCGGTACTCGCACCTGTGACGCGGGACATCTCGTGATGTGGCCGTTCACAGGACGTCCTTGCCCTCAGCCCGGTTCCAGGTCGCAGGCGGGGCGCAGGGCACACAGGCAGAGCCTGGGGACGACGCACCTCGGCCAGGCTGCCTTCCTCCCCGTCGGCCTCCACGAGTCGCAGCACCCTCCGATCTCTGAACAGCCACCCACAGTCCCTTCCTTGCACCCGTGCCCACCCCCTACCCCAGCCCACCCGCTCCCCGACCCTGCCCCGAAGATGCTGAGACGCTTTTCTCTTGATAATCACAGACTCTGGGTTCCTGACTTAAAACCTAAGCCACCAGTTCTGAAACGTCGTTTGGTGGCCTGTTTCAGTTGGTTTTCAAGTGCTAGGCATGCCAACCCCATTTTTCCCACTAGGAATAAGTGAGCTTTTAAATTAGCTTTGTGCCTTACGGGGTGGTGTCTTGTGGGCTGTGACTTTTATTCATCACTTGAGCCCATGAGCCCTTCCCTGGAGTCGCCAGCAGGAACCTGGGATGCAGAATTTGCCAGATTTCAGGTGTCAGGTGCCAGCGCTGCCAGGGACGCTCTGGGGGCATCTGCCTGGCCTCACCTCAGGACAGCACGGGGGATGCGCTGGCTCAGGACACACCTGCCTAGCTTCTGTCCTGCCCGGCTGCAGGGCCTTGGGCGCCAACGCCGTGGTGCAATGTCCCCGGGACCCTCTCACCCGGCAGGGCTGGGGGGGAGCTGGCCTGCGGCGGTGCATGGGGCGGGGAGCTGGAGCACCTCCATATGTCAGGTGGCACAGACAGCTGAGCTGCTGGGCCCCCTCCCCCGGGGGCCTGAAGGCAGACCCCAAGGCTTATCCTCCCGTGTCAGGAGAGTCCAGGTGGGAGGCTGGGGGGTGCCGGAGCAGGGGTGGGGTGGGAGGGGACAGGATTAGGAGGCAAGGTGTCACAGCAGCGCTGTTTAGGGGGAGTGGATGTCCCAGGTAGTCGCAGACGGGTTACTCTGAGGTTGGGATCCTGCAAGAGAGTCCTGTGTCCAGGGTCCCTACTGCTGCCTCTGAAGACGTGACACATGCACACGCACACGCACACACGCACACGTGCATACACACGTGCGCACACACACGACACACACACACACATGCACACATGCACATGCACACATGCACACACGCACATGCACACGTGCATACACACGTGCACGCACACACGACATACACACGTACACACACGCACATGCACATGTGCATACACGACACGCACATACACGCACACACATGCACATACACACACGCACACACATGCACACACATGGGAAGGACCAGGCTGGGCTCTGGAAGGACACTGGTCCTGGACATGCCACAGCCCAGCTGCCCGGGGCAGGGCAGCCAGGAGGTCAGGATCCCAGGGGCCCCCAGGAGGTCAGGATCCCAGGGGCCCCCAGGAGGTCAGGATCCCAGGGGCCCCCAGGAGGTCAGGATCCCAGGGGCCGCCAGGAGGTCAGGATCCCAGGGGCCGCCAGGAGGTCAGGATCCCAGGGGCCGCCAGGAGGTCAGGATCCCAGGGGCCCCCAGGAGGTCAGGATCCCAGGGGCCCCCAGGAGGTCAGGATCCCAGGGGTCCCCAGGAGGTCAGGATCCCAGGGGCCCCCAGGAGGTCAGGATCCCAGGGGTCCCCAGGAGGTCAGGATCCCAGGGGCCCCCAGGAGGTCAGGATCCCAGGGGCCCCCGGGTGGTCAGGATCCCAGGGCCCCCGGCCACTCGCGACCTCTCTCCCAGCTCGGTGTGTGAGTGGGGGCGGCCGCCCCCCAGGCTCCTGGGGAGTGAAATGGCCCTGAAGCTGCGCATTACAGAGGCCTAGATGGGGGGTGTCTGGTGAAGGCCGCGCGGTCAGGGGTCAGGGCAGGATTGGACCCCAGCCAGGTCTCCTGGTTCCGGCCCAGGCCCTCCGCCACTCACGCTGTCGGTGGGCACGAGAGGAGCAGTGCCCCTGGGCAGGTTGGCCGTCCCCAGGCCCCTGCAGGCCCGGCTCCACCTCCAGAGCTACTTTTGGGGGGTGATAGTGCATTTCAGCCTTCAAGTCACCTCTTCTCGGGAGCGAGTGGTGCTGGTGGAATCCTCCGGAGGCTCAGTCATCGAACCTGCTTTCCCAGCTGTGCACCTGCCAGGCCCCCCCCGCCCGCAGGCCCAGCTTGTCTCACGCGCACCCCGCCAGGGGACCCCGCAGCCCCTGCTGCCCTGCACCTTGCCATGCCCAGGAGCCTCCCCTCACCCAGCGTGTGCACGTGGGTGGGCCGACACCTTCTCCGTGATCTGCCAGCCCGGGTGGGGATGGCTGCCCCTGCCCCACCTGGAGGCCCCAGGCCCCCACCAGGGGTGAGGGCTGACTGTGGAGCACCGGCCCCCAAACCTGAGCCGGTCACCAGGTGTGGAGGGGGGAGGGGAAGGCTGGGCAGGGCCCGGGGCACCAGGGGCCCAAAACCCATCGGGGAGTCAGCAAGAGGCGGGACCCCCCGTGAGCCAGGCTGCAAGCCCCCAACACACCTGGCTTCGCTTTCAAACCCCGGATCTGAGCACGGGACCCCGTGTGCCCCTGGGCAGGTGCCTGCGAAGGAGGCCCTGCTCAGGGCTCTGGAGAGGTCGGGGCTGTGGCTGCCCATCCCCCACCCTGCCCCTCCCCAACAGTGGGGCCAGCCCCCGCCCCGACCAGCCCCCTCGTCCAGAGCCCCTGACTGCTCTCCAGCTGCTCTTACACCTTCCGGATCATTCCAGGAAGCGGCTGTACTGGGCGGGCCGATGTCGGCACCCAGCACACAGCGCGGAGGTGCAGGTGCCCTCTGCCCCGCGGCAGGGGGAGTGGGGGCCGGTGCCTGCCCGCCCCCGCCGCAGCCCTGAAGCAGCGGAGCAGCTTGACATTTGCAGAACGGCGCTTGTTAGAACAGGCCTCCGACTTAATTAACACGGAAACCCTTTAGGTGTTCCTCCAAGTGCGCATAAAACAGCTGTCTTTTCCCTGCTCGGGAAGTAAACTCGCAGGGTGTTTCCATAAAACCAATGGACTGTGACTCCTCGCAAGCAAAACTGTCGTGAAATGTTACGGCCGCGGAGCGCGGGTGGCGGTGGTGGCGGGCGGCCAGCTGCCGGAGCAGATGCGCCACCCGGACGCAGAGCGACGGCACCACCCAGCAGGCCAAGCGCCCGCCCCGCGCTGCCCGTGCCGTTAGATGGGACGTTGTTCTTTGACAGCCACACGCGGTGACCATGCGGCTTTCCGCCAGGCAGGCGTCCTGGCTCTGCCCGTCAGCGGGGGGAGCTCCGGGCCACTCCGGCCGCAGCCTGGGATGCCCTTCCTCCCCCGTTGGCCCGGCAGGAGCACGGCAGGGACCCCTGAGGGTGCCGTCCGTCCCCACAGAGCACGAGGAGACCAGGCTCTGGGGGGGACCCACTGCAGCCACCCGAGGGGAAAGCTGAAATCTAGAACCCACGCCCCCAACTACTGCCCTCAGGAGCCCAGACTTGGGGAATGTTAGACACAGAGACGGGGGACCTGGGCTCTGGGTCCCCTCCTGCTGTGACCGGCTCCCGCATCTGTAGAACCGGGAGGGTGGCCCCCACCAACCCCACAGCAGACGCCACGAGGCCCCGCTATACCCCGACGCGTGGACTGGGCGTGTTGGTGCAGGCAGGGCCACCCCCACCCATGACAGAATGACGAGCTTTCTACGCCAGCTCTGGGTGGCTGTGGCCTGGCGTAACCGGGGACTGGGGGACAGGCCTGCTGTGCTCTCTGGATCCGAAGGGGCCTCTCTGGGCGCCCCTGAGGGCCCTCACGGAGCCCTAGTGACCTCACGTATCTGTGCTCGGGATAGCCCCGGAACAACACAGGCCCAGAGCTGCAAAGCCCCGAGAGACCGTGAGGAGCCCGCGATCTCCCAGCCCTGCCCCTGCCCACCCCGGTCTCTTCCTCCCAGAATCTTGCTCGGTGGCCATGAGCTCACGGGAGGTGGGTGGCAGGTGCCCGGCGACTTCCTCACTCTTCCTGTCCTCGGGCTCACAGACCTGGCCCCGAGTGGCAGTTCAGAGCGAGGTCTGCTGCCCAGACCAGTCAGGCCACCAGGGCCCCAAGACACCCTCCTGCCTCACAGACGGCTCAGGGAGCTGCTGGGCCAGGGGGAGGCTCACGCCGTCCCCAGCCCTGTCCGACCCTCACTCAGCATTTGCTGAGGCCGACACCAAGGCCCTTGGGCTCTGAGAGACGCTGCCTGACGCTATTCCCAAGGCTCCTGCACGGGCACCCAGGTGTGTGCACCAGAAAGCTCTTTGCCAGCTGGGGAGCCCTGAGCAAACTGGAAGAATTGTCACCCCCACCTGAGCTCTGGTGGCCTCTGCAGGTGGCTCCCTGTGCAACTCGGGGCTGTCTCCCCGCCTCCACGCCCCCCCCCCAACTCTCCTGCTGCCTCGCCCACCGGGGAGCTCATCCTGCCAGGAGTTTGGAGAGTTCCGGCTGCAGGAGCAGTGGCAGGGCACCAGCCTCTCACCCGGCCTCAGAGCCACTGCAGGCCGATCTGCGCCCGTCCTTGGAGCCAGAGTGACGGTCGGGGCCAGCTCCAGGGCTAAGGCGGCCGAGGCCCCAAACCGCAACTCCAAGGATGCAGAGTCCCGGCCAGCAGCAGCTCCGGGGCCCCCCCACGGCTCCCCCACGGCTCCCCCCCAGCCCTGGGTGGGGGCTCCTCGGGGTGCACATGGGTCACCTGCACCGTGAGGGCCGGGCGGGGCCGGCGGGGACCCAGTGAGCAGTGCCGTCTGCGGCAGGTCCCCCCTGGCACTGGGAGCGCGTGGCCCGGCGGGTGGGGTGCTGGGCCCAGGGAGCCAGCGTCGGCCTGTCCGGAGCTGTGTGTGGCCTCCGTGCAGGTGACCGGCTGACAGCCAGCGTCCTCCCCGACAGCCGGCACTGCCCGGCGCCTGGACGTTGCAAGCCCCGGTTGGCACTAATTTATTGCAAATTGTTTGGAGAAAGTCAGTTTAATTAAAATCTGAGGAGGCTCCCAGGAGGCCCCTCCCCAGCCTGAGCCGCTGTAGTGGGGACAGGCGGGCATCTCGCGCTTTGAGCGGCTTTCATGTTTTTGTCGTCCCAAAGCCACGAGATAATAAAATTTATTCATAGAATTCACACTCCAGTGGTGTAAATAAATGGCGAGCGGGTTCCCAAACCGGAACCGGCGACGGTTTCTCCCGTCGTAAATCACAGCGCAGTGCAGCTGCTGAGGGGCAGGGCCGTCGCGGGCAGCCGGGCCGGCTGTGACTTAGGATAACTGTCTCCCAGACAGTCGTCCCACATTCATCTCCGCCTGTTTGGGGGGACCCTGCAGGGGTCCTGCCAGGGCCGGCCCATGCCTCACGAGGGGAAGCCGTCCACATGGAGCCTCCTGAGCAGGGACCTTGCTGTGTGTCCTGGGCAAGCCTCAGTTTCCCCGCCTGCAGTAGGAGATGCCCGGACCAGGTGGTTCTGCCAGCCCAACCCTCCTCTGTGAGAGGAAGCAGTAGGTACTGAACTATTCAGGGAGGAATGGGTCAGCTTGTGGTCCCACTAGGCCCACTGTCTTTTCTCCACCCAGAGCCAACGGGCATGATCCAGGCAGGGGCTGTGTGTGGCGTGGAGGAAGCAGCTCCCCACATGGGGCAGTGAGGGCGTAGCCATGCCAGGGTGCCTGAGGCAAATACCGAGGAGGCGGCCATCAGGCAGGAGTTAGCAGAGTCTGTCCTGATTGGACCGGAACCCGCCCACCTGCAGGAGGAGCTGCAGCCTGGGTGCGGCTCCAGCCCTGCCCTCTCTGCGGTGCAGCCTCCGGCCAGGGAGCCTCAGGGTATTTTGAGTGGTCTCGGGCCCTAACACGCTCGTGCCCGGCCGCCGTAGAGCAGCACCGGGCACAGCCAGCACCCGGCGCCGTCCCTTCCTAGGTGGCTGGGCCTCGCTGTGCCATGAGCCCTGCAGGCGGGGCCAGGTCTGAGCTGCCTCCACATGGCCCACATCCCATGTCCCACGTGGCACCTGCTACAAAGGGCCGTCACGCGTGGGGGCAGACAGGTGGACGGAGGGACAGGAGGTGGGCATGTGCCCAGAAGGCACGGGCAACGCTGGCCGCGGCGGGTCGCAAGGCTGCAGAATCGCCACAAAGCTGGGCGTACCCGCCCCCCATCCCCGCCCGTTCTCTGCCCTGGCTCTGGCTGGCTGCAGAGCTGCAGCCGCGAGAAGAGCGCGTCACTCTCCCGCAGTCTCGTCACCAGGCTCTGGCTCCATCGGGCTCCTCCGGCAGCCCCGAAACAAGATGTCACTTCTGAGCACTGCACACGGCGTTGCCTCCTCCTCCCGAGCTTCTGGCGAGAGGGAAACGCCAGGGACGGCCAGAGACCGTGGCTGCCCTGCGGGGCTCCCGCTCCCCACGTGGGGCGGCCTCAGGCCCCCGCCTTCCTGCCCCCGTCCCCAGGGCCCCCGCGTGCTGGCTCCATGTGCCGCCCGCGCAGCGAAACACACTTTGGCGCTTTTATCGGGCCCTCTCCAGTGTTATGATAAATAATTGACACTAAACTGCACGTGTCAAAACGAATGAACCTCTTGCGGAGGGATGATCTCCGCAGCTGGAGCTCTGCCCCCGAGACGCCATAAAACGGGGACGTCCAGTGAGGACACGGCCCGGCTCCCGCCTGCAGGACGAGGGGTGGTCTGGGAGGACACCTGCCCAGGGGCAGCTGGCGGGGCGTCTGCGGCCCCGGCCTCCCGATTCCTCTTCCGGAAAACGGGATGCCGCACCTCGCTCCCTCGCAGAGACGCGGCCCGCGAGGGCTGCCTGGCTCTGCAGAGGCGGCTGCTCCCGGCCACACCGGAGCCCGTCACCCACTGGCGCCCGGGCTCTCTCGCCGCCGTGTTGTCCCAGCAGATGTCCCAGAGAGCAGCGTCCTCCCAGCGTGAGTCCAGCTTCCCCGCAAGGCTGGGGAGGAGGGACACGTTCGAGGCTGTGTCACTGCCCGGTGCCCGCGTGGGACCCTGCTCTCCCCCTGCAGGGACCCTGTGGGCAGAGGGCCCCAAGCCCAACTGCACGCGCTGTGCGAGGAGGGCGAACGCGGGCCTGGCGGCTGTGCCAGCACGTGACGGGCGGCCGGGCCGGGCCGGGCGCACATCGTTACGTGCTGATTTACGTTTACGGCCGAGCCCAGGTGCTCCCCTCCCGCCTAAGTACACGCGCCGGTTTTTTATGCAAGATTGAACAACTTAACGGCCTGAACAAGTCAGATGACAAGACTTTAATTGCTATTTTTCTCCCTCCATCCCTCAAGAGAGCAATATGCAGACATTTAGAGAAGTATTTCATAAAATAGGAAAGAAAGCAATTCACCAAGTCCGTGCCAATTGGCTTTCCAAGCTCTGGCGCGCGACACGGCACCTCTGGGCAGGAGAACCGCGCAGCCCTGCCCCCCCTGCTCAGCCCAGCCCCGGGGGCTGCCCGGCACGTCACTGTGGGGCACAGCCAGAGGGAGCCCGCCTGGCCCCCGGGTGTCCAGGAGGCTGTTGGAAGCTCTGAGCGGGGCCCCCGGAGTGACCAGCGAGGACTTTGGTCCCGAGACTCCCCCGGCCTGTCCCACAACTGGGGGAGGGTCCACCCGGTGCCCATGGTGTCCACCTGTGGTTCTAGCTCAGCTGCACACGTGCTCATTCATGCGTGTGCGCGTCAGTGACCCCTGAGTGACCGCTGTGTGCCACACCGCGTGCTGGCCCCGTGGACACAGCTCGCCTGGCTGAAGAGTGGGTGCCTGGCGGGGGGTGGGGCGGGTGGCGGTGGGCACGGGACCCAGGACAGGGACGTGTGCCAAGAGCCCTGCTGCAGCTCATTTGCCGTGGCCGAGGGATGGGGGGCCAGGTCCCCCCAGCCACCAGGGCGTCACCCCACAGGCGGTGGGGTCCACCGACGTGTGTTCACAGGGCACGGCGTGATCAATACCGTCAATACCTGACCGCGCTGACGGCAGCCGGCCTTTCTGCGAAAGCACGTTTTGTCTGGAAAATGCATAAATTCTGGTGTGGGGGATGGGACGGGGAGGAGAGTGACAATGATCATAATTTGCGAGCCGAGGACCCCCCCTCACCCCTCGCGGGCGTGATGAACAGCCCCTCGCAACCAGGAAATATATTCCGGAGACCAAATGGAAATCAATCTTCTCTTTTCTTTAACCTCCGCCTCCCTGTAATCCCAGGCGCCAACGCCACCCTGCTCGTTGCTCATTCACAACGTGTTCAAAGGACTCGTTAAGGTGAGAATTTCCCTTTTAAGAAACTGCTCAGGGCCGTGAGTTCCCTGGCAGAGCCTCCTCGGACCCCTCATTAGCCGCCTTGAGGACCTCTCAGCTGAGACGGACACTCATCTTTGTCCCCAATGGGAGGGAAGGGGATGGGGTGGGGAGAGGGGACCGGGGGAGGGGAGCAGAGGGGAGCAGGGGGAGGGGAGCAGGGGGGAGCGGGGTATCGGGGCCCATGGGGGAGGCGGGGAGAAGGGGAGGCTGCAGGATGTCGGGCTTCGGGGGAGCCGGGAGGCCGGGCTGAGTCCCCCGGGTCACAGCGAAGACTTCCTCATTCTCCTGGGCTCGGGGCACTGATCTCTGGGATTGAGATGTCTGTACAAATGGGGAAACTGAGTCTGGAAGGAGCCAGGGACAGAGTAACTGGAACCTGGGCCTTCTGTCCCCAAGTCCAGAGATCCTAGAGCCCCCGGGCCTGGGCTGAGTGGGGACTCGGTTCCCAAGAGTGTGTGCACGTCTGCTCTGCTGCCCACCCAGCCTGCCTGCGCCCAGCCTGGGACCGGCCCCGCAGGCGTGAGCGGAGAACACGCGTGCCGGGTGTCCGGGGAGCGCTGTGCGCAGAAAACAGGCTCAGGCGTCAGGGAGCCCCCCGTGCAGCCAGGCTCACGCGCACACGGAAACATCACGCACACTGCACATGCATGTGGGTGCACACGCTCACGCACAAATGTGCACACAGTTGCGTGTACACAGCATACCCAGAGTCACACACACGCATAGGCATGCACGCCCGCACACGTGTGCACACGCACACACACCAGGGAAAAGGCCGGCCAGCGAGCGAGGGCTGCGGTGCCGGGAAGGACCACCGAGGGCCGTGTCTGAGGCCCAGGGGTCAGGGAGGCCCCCGTAGGGCCAGGCAGAGGGGGCTGAGAGCCGGTTTCCAGGAGGCCGGGCTGGTGGGTGGAGCTTGCGGCTGGTCAGCTCTGAAGCCCAGGGAGCCCCCCGCCCCCAGCCCTTGGCTCCCCCCTGCGCTGTGCGATCTGTGATCCCCCGGCAGGGCTGACATCGGAATGAGGGGGAGGCCTCTCCAGGAGGGGGCGGGCGGCTGCAGATGAAAGGCCTCTGAGGATGGGGTGGGCGGCAGGGGAGGGTCTCACGCTCAGCAAAGGAAATATTGAAATTAAATCATTTCCCAAGGTTGGGGGAACTTTCCGTCCTAATTAAATAGCGCAGACTCGAGGCTGCTGTCAGAGAGGCGCCCGGGGAGGGGAGCAGATGCTGCCCTTGGAAGGGAGGATTAGCCGCCTGCGCCCTTTGATGCTGCCCTGGGCTCCCAGGCAGCGGCCAGGCAGTCATCAGCTCTAATTAGGGCCGCACCTCCTGTCCTCAGGCACAAATCCATATTCACGTGCTGGGTGGGGAGGCCTTTCCGGGGACAGCAGGCCCCAGCCAGGGCCCCGCTGGTGCTGGTGGGGGCGGGGAGAGGGGGCCCCCGCGCCCCTCCCGCGCCTGGGCCACTCCGTGCTCCTCCCCCACTCGGGCTGGCCACGAAGGAGGCTGCAGAGCCGCGCCTGGCCGGGCACCGGTGGGGGGTCCCTCCCAGCTCCTTGGCCGGCCTCCTGCCCACGGGGCCCTGGGGTAGGACAGAGCGTGGAAGTCAGACGACGTTCCCGGGAGTGAAGCAGGCAGAAAGGGGGACTTTCCAGACGCCGCTGGACACGCAGACAAGGGAGGGGATGAGAGGCTGGTTCTGGAAGCAGAGCGCTGCTCACAGCGGTGGTGGCTGCAACGGAAGCAGATGTTCAGGAGGCAGGGAAGACGCCCCCTGGCCGCTGATGCCAGAGCCCTGCCCCCAGGCCTGGGTGCCCAGCGTCCTGCAAACCCCTCCTGAGAACAGGGACACGGCTGGGGGCGGGGAAGGGGCAGAGAACACTGTGGGGGAGGCGGGCTCAGACATGGGAGCCAGAGATGCCCGGCTCCTGCCCTGCTCAGCTCGCCGCCCGCCCGCGGGCTCCCCGAGTCAGGGAGCCCCGAACTGCAAACAAGCCGTTCCGGATTCCCAGTGTCAGAGCTGCGTCGGGCCTGGGCATCGCTGTGTCCTTCCCGGTCACTCACACACAGAGGCCGGGGGAGGCGGGTGGCCCAAGGCGGCATAGCTGGGCAGTGAGGCTAGCGCCCAAGCCCGGCCCGGCGCTGGCAGCCAAACCCCAGAGCCCCTCGCCCCACACGCCACGGCTGGCCTCGGCACGACCAGTCTGCCTCCCGTGTCTTCACCGAGCTGCGGTGAACACACTTGTTCCAAAGTCGGCCTGGAGGCCCCCTCGCCGGGGAGACTGTGAGAAGGCGGCCAGTCTGCGAACCGGCAGGGACAGTCCCTGTGCCAGGCCCCGGCTGCAGGGCCATGAGCCGGACGGGAGTCACTGGAGACCGTCCACGTGTTCTGACACCACGCGTGTGCTTTCGTTGAACCACATTTAACACGAGGCTCTCCTTCCTTGGAACCAAAGCTCCAGTGTCCTTTCGTGTCCGTCCCGCCCACGCGGACGTCTCCTTTGAGCATTTCCATTGTAACACTGTGGGTGAAAATTCTTTTTGTTTTCTTTCCTTTTTCACCTTCACTCTTTCCAAACATTTTTGCAGTTTACGGGGTCTTTTTGTTCCTTTGGTGCATTAGAAATATTTCCCACTGTCTCCGGCCCTTACCCTCTTCGGGCCTCCCGAGAAGTCAGATCCCTGTCCCCGGTGCCATGTGTCGTTTGTCACGGCTGCTCTGGGCACTTTGCCTTTGGTTGACGTCAGTTGTGCTGTGATGTGCTGTGGCGTCGTTTCCGCTGTGTTTACACTGACTTGGGCTTTCTTGAGCTTTTAAGATCTATAAGTCGATATCTTTCATCAAATTCAGCTAGTTTTTAGCTATGATTTCTAAAATTAAAAAGCAACCCTGCCCTTACTCTCCTCCCCTCTGCCTCTGGCCCTGGAACATCACATGCGCCAGACTTTCTAATGACTCCCCAGGTCCCTGAAACACTTTTAAAAAAACTTTTTCTTGGCCGGGCGCGGTGGCTCACGCCTGTAATCCTAGCACTCTGGGAGGCCGAGGTGGGCGGATAGTTTGAGCTCAGGAGTTCGAGACCAGCCTGAGCAAGAGCGAGACCCCATCTCTACTAAAAATAGAAAGAAATTATATGGACAGCTAAAAATATATATAGAAAAAATTAGCCGGGCATGGTGGTGCATGCCTGTAGTCCCAGCTACTCGGGAGGCTGAGACAGGAGGATCCCTTGAGCTCAGGAATTTGAGGTTGCTGTGAGCTAGGCTGACGCCACGGCACTCACTCTAGCCCAGGCAACAGAGTGAGACTCTGTCTCAAAAAAAAAAAAAAAACTTTTTCTCTTTTTTTCTCTCTCTTCTTGAAACTGGATAACTTCTGTTGGTTTCCCTTCTCCTGTGGAGGCCACCTGCGTGCGAACTTTACGTTTCAGATTTGCGTTCTCAGCTCCAGAATTTCCGTCTGGCTCTTCCCTGCAGTTCCCTGGGTTCTGCTGCCGCTCCCGATAGGCCGTTCACGAGAAGCATGTTTTCCTTTACGTCGTCGGGCAGACAGTGACCGTGGTCTCTGCCTATTCCGGCATCTCCGTCACCTGGGGGCTCGTTTTGGTTTTGGAAGCAGATCACATTTCCCAGCTCCTCGCATGGCGAGCGATTTGCACGGTATCCCGGGCTTGTGCGTGTTGCAAAGCCTCCGCTGTGAGCAGTCCCACGGTCACTGTTCCAACAGGCAGCTCACGGGTTTCATTCGCACGGAAAAGCCCTCCCCACGGGGGCAGCTCAAATCTGCACTGAGCTCCTCCCGCCGGGGCTGGGCTGCCGGCCTGGGCGTGGTGCCGAAACTCGACACTCGATACTGGGAGCTGGGGTCTGTGCCTTGGGGTTTCCCTGCTGCAGCTGATTTCTCCTGACTGTGTGTGGCTGGGCTTGCCTTAAACTCTGTCCTCTGCCTTCAGGCCGGGGGGCTGCACACTTGCTACCCGACCTTGGGCTCCAGCCACGGCCTGCGCGGGGTGGACGCAGGGCCGTCAGATGGGGACTCGCTGGGCTCTCGCCCCTCCTCTAAGCACCGACCCCTTCCTGCCCCCAGGGTTTCTCCAGGGCCGGCGGCGGCCGGTGGTTTTAGAGTCTCTGGTCCAGTGTTGGGAGCTGATCCCGGGGGAGAGTCGGTTGTGGGAGGTGCCGGCAGCGCTCTGCAGGGGCCTCCGCCCTCGCGGCCTGTAGAAAGGGCCCCCCCAGCAGAAACAGCCGTCCGTACCTTTGCTCAGCTCTGTGGTTGTTCACGGCACGAGTAAGTCCCCACGAGCTCACCTGCCAGGGCCAGAGCTGCCGTCTCGGGCTCCTCAGCTGGACTCTGGTACCTGTCGCGCACACGGAAGGGCCCAGGCCAGAGGATTTCCAGACGAGAACACACTGGTAGCTGCAGCCTGGACCACGAAAGCGCATCTCTGGCCCCAGGAGCCCCTGCACCTGACCCCTGGGGCAACCACGGTTTTACCTTTCGGCACCTCAGACGCGTGTCCTCCTGGTCCTGACTGTCACAGAGTGGAACCGTACAGGACACGCTTCTGCGCCGGCGGCTTCGGTCACCTGCTGCTCACGGCAACGGCCGATCCTGCCCGTGCTCGCTGCGTCCCGCTCTGCGACCCACCGCCCGCCAGCGTGTGCGTCTGGCGCCTGTCGCGCGCTGTGGCTACTGGAGTTTCTGGCCTCTGGAAACAGGCGCGGTGCATGCGTGTGTCGTGCAGGTGCGGCTCCGAGTCCACGTGTACCTCGCACGCTCTGGCCGCTCAGGTGGGCGGAGTCACACGGGGCTTGCAGCCCCGTCTTCCGCCAGCTGAGGACACTTAGCAGCTTACTCCTCGTGCATTCAGTGGGCATTTGGGCACCCCGTTCTGGGAGGGGTCAGTTCAAGTATGTTGCCTGTGTTTCTATGCATGGGCCTCACGCCCTTTTGTAAAAGCGTGATGCGCCGCGGTTCTGGCTCTGTTTGGGTCCGGACGAGTCCGTGCCAGCGCCGTGTGCACCGCCGGGCCGGCTTTTCCCCCTCTCGGCAGTATCTCTGATGAACAGTTCTCAGTTTTAATGTGGTCCGATTGACTTTTCCTTTAGGGCCGGTGCTGGGTGAGTCACGGTCACGTCTTTGCGAATTCTAAATCACGTCCACTTGAGACGGCTCTGAACTGTGATTCTGCCGGCCACGTCCTTCCCGCTTTGTTTCCTCACAACCTGCAGGCAGGTCTCTCCCCGCCTCGCGCAAACCACCGACGGGAACATTAGACAGTACAGGACTGACGTCAGCGTCCCTGGGAGACTGCAGACCTCCCTCCGGGGCGACACCGGCCATTAGCTAACTCCCTTTGTCTGTAATTGTACGGAACAGACAGAATAGACTTGACAGATCATCGGGGATGCGTTTCCCGTTCCGTCCTCAAGGATGACACTGCAGACTTCGCAGATGCCCGCTAAAATCACGACAGGGACATCTCCCCTCCCAGGCTAAGGACCGTGAGGAGAAAAGACAATGACGTTAGTCTCCGGTGATCACCTCCGCAGGGCAGGCTGAGGGGCTTCCCCAGGCGCTTGTGAAACACACTGTATTTTCCTCTCTTCTCTGGACTAAATGTGCGCCGAGTTCTGATGTTTTAAGAGACCGGCAGGGGCCCTTCAGAGCAGCGCTCCCCTGCCTCCGCGGAGGGCGGTTGCCTAGCAACCGCCATCATCACCGGCAACAGCGTCTGGGTACCCAGAGCCGTGAGGGTCCCCGGGAAGGCAGAGGCCACTGCCGAGAGGCTCGTGAAGGCCGAGGGGCTTCCTGGAGGAGGTGGGACTTGGCCTGTGCTGGGAGCTGGGCTGGACCCCGCAGAGGTGGGGGAAGTGCTGCAGGGACAAGGCCTGGAGGTGGGGAGGGACGAGGGCAGTGAGGGGCCTGGGGGTGGGCTGGGGATGGGCACGTGTGCCAGGAGAGAAAACCAACACAACGCCTGCTGGGAGAGAGGGAGGCCGGGACGGGCATCCCAGGAGCTGTGAGGGCCGTGGCTCCTGCAGGGACCACCGCACTCTCTGGGGCTCCTGCTGTCGCTGCAAATTCTCCAGAGCACCCGACCATGCCCAGAGGCCCAGGTCGCACACCAAGCGAGGTGGCTTCTCTACCTACCGCTGCCCAGCGTGTGCTGAGCCCCTGCTTGGTCTCGGGTCACACCACTGGCTGTCGGGCCCCACAGAGCCAGAGGGGACACAGAACAGAGGGGACAGAGGGCCAGGAACACAGGGAAGGACAGAGTGGGAGGGAGGTGGGAGGCCGCAGGGCAGAGGGACGTGTGGGCTGGATGGTGGCGGGTGAAGCACATCTGAACTCGCCAACTGAAGCCAAGAAAAAAGTACTGAGAAAAAGCCCCTCAAACACCGTAGCTGAGGGGTCCAGGGGCGCCGGCCGGTTCCCCACGCGGTGCCGGGAGACGGGTGAGGTCCGGCCCGGGGGGACTAACAGCCCTGTGGGGGCCCGACCCCCAAGGAAAGCCAGTCCCAGAATCAAACCCCAGAGCAGGGGGTCGGGGCCTTTGAGCTGGGTGTGGGGACGGCCTCGCGGGAGGCGCGTGGGAGCTTGGCCAGCGGCCTGCGACGCTCACTCCGGCGGCCTGAACTTCACGTCCTAGGAGGCCAGTGGCTGGAGCAGAAGGTGGGCAGAGGTGACAGGAGCCTGGGAGCGCAGGAGCCACGGCTGCCGTGGGGAGCGATGGGCGAGGCTGGAGGAAGCCCCGGGCCGGGAGCCCTGCGGACGCTGGGCCAGGCGGGCCGAGGGGGGCAGGCGGGGCCCTGGCTGGTGGGTCGGGAAGCCTGGAGCCCCCACCTGGCTGCCGGGACACCAGGCGCCAAATCACAGAGACGTCTCACCAGCCACACAAATAATCCAATTACATCAGGGTAATTGATCGATCCGGCAAATCAAAGGAAGGTGATTAGCATCAATAAAGAGGTCCTAGGCGTCCACATGGCCCCGCCTGCTCGGCCCCCAAGCCCCCCGAGCCAGCCCTGCTCTGCTGTCCACCCGGGCCCAGCCCGACCCGCTTTGGCCCTCACTGCCCACAACTCTGCCCGGCCCTGTCATCAGGACGGCACCCCCCTCGCGCGCCAAGGCCACCCTGCCCAGCGACTGCCCTCCTTCCCGCCCACTCTTGACATCCACCCCGTGGCCTCCGACCTCCTCGACGGCCGCTGCTCCAGAAACTGCCCCTGCCCCCTCTTCCCACCCCGAAAGGGGCTTCCCCAGGCTCCCCCAGCCCCCAACGGGAGGCCCCCGTCTCCCACGCTGCCACCTTCGCCCCGCTGAGCTCCTCTAGGTCTGAAGGTGGCCGGTGCAGATGGTCCCCTGGGAGCTCCCGCCACGCCCAACTCCCAAGTCCGCGGCCACCGTGCAGGCTGGGAATGGAGGCTGTGCCGAGGCTCGGGGACTCCTGCGGTCCCACGGCTGCTACAGGCAGGGCCTCCTCGCCCCGGTGCTGCACGAGCTCCCAGGCCCACCGCACTGCGGGAGCCACATGCTGGGCAGGGGTGCAGGGCCAGGCCCCGAGCTCGGGCGGATGCTCGGTTTTCCTCATAACTGTGGGGCAAAGCCCAGCTTTTCCCCTGGCCCTGGGCCCGGCACTGGCAGAGCCTGCCCGGCTCACCACCCCCCACGCTGCACAGGCCCTGCCCAAGGACCCCAGGCCGCGCCCCACCCTGGGTTGAGTCTCTGAGGGTGGGTGGGGGCCGTGGATCAGCACCAGGATGGTACCCCCCATGTGCCCCCCCCTCCCACCCAGCGCTGCCCGGAGAGCCCCCCGGCCTGCCCCACAGTCCTGGGAAGGGTGTGGGGCTCAGCCCGGCCTGGGGCTCCCCTGCCAGGAGCCGCTGCTCCCCCCCCCACCATAGTGACTGATGGCAGCAAAACAAACATTTGCTTTGCAATCCGCGTGGACTTGGACGCAGAGTTGCTTTAATTAAGCTGTGACTGATGAGTTTCAACAAAGCAGCTGTTCCTGCGCTCAGGTATGTAAATAAACACATCAGGGGGCCGTGGGGCTCAGCAGCCCCTGCGTATCCACGGGAGACAGGCCGCCGGCTGGGGAGAGGGCAGTGCGCAGCTGGACACACCTGTGGGCACCTGGCCACACCCACCTGGGGAGAGGCCACCTGGGTGGCTCTGGAGGGGGGACCCCTCGGGGTCGGCCTGGTGGGGAGGCTGGCACAGAGCGGGCAGAGCCCGGGGGACAGGCGAGGCCAGCCCAGGCCGCAGATGCGCCACGCAGACGCCCTTGAGAAGGGGAACAGGAGAAGGCCGGGCCCGCACTGGCCCAACGGCCCCCACTGGCCCAACGGCCCCCCTCCCCTTCAGGTGGCTCTTGGCTCATCCTGAGGACACAGGTCTGTCGCCAGGAGCAATTCTCAGAGAGTTCGTGGGGCAGCTCGCTCTGGCCCGGCCTGCTGGGGTTGGGGGCAGAGCGGGACGGAGGGGCCGGGGGCTCCAGCTTTCCACAGTGACGCAGCTTCGAGGCATCTCCGAGCGCGGGGCTGGCTGGGCACCTGTGCGGGGGCCGGGGGGGAGCACGGCTAGGCAGGCCCTGGGACGTCCCCAGGCAGGGCAGGGAGGAGGCTGTCCTGTGGGTCAGACGGGGCAGGGACTCCTGCGGGATTAACATGAAAATGGCTGGGCCTGACTTTCCCCCAGACTTTCCCCCTGGACCTCCCCCCAGTTAAGGGAGGAGGCAGAGCTGGGGCAGGAGACCCTCGGGGCCAGGGGTGAGAAGGGGGGCCTGAGGCAGGGTGCCCGCTTGGTGTGGCACTGGGAGGTGTGACACCAGGAGGTGTGGCGCCAGGAGGTGTGGCGCCAGGAGGTGTGGCGCCAGGAGGTGTGGCACCAGGAGGTGTGGCGCCAGGAGGTGTGACACCAGGAGAGTGTGGCGCCCTCCCACAGGCAGCGCCGGGGCCGAGGACGTCCTAGTCAGTGCCTCCCCAGAGACAGGGGTCACGAGCATCGCAGGGCGGCAGCTGCCCGGCCTCTCACCGTCGGTGCCACCCGTGCTCCCCGCCCCTCCGTGGCACACTGACCACCCAGTCCCAGGCCCCCCTCTATTGTTTGTTTGTTTTTGCGCACACAGGGTCTCACTCTGTCCCAGGCTAGTGCAGTGGCGAAATCACAGCGCACAGCAGCCTCCCACTCCTGGGCTCAGGCGATCCCCCTGCCTCAGCCTCCCGAGTAGCCGGGACTGCAGGTGTGCACCACCACGCCTGGCCAGTTTTATTATTATTAATTTTTGCAGAGGTGGGGTCTCACTGTGTTGCCCAGGCTGGTCTCAAACTCCTGGCCTCAAACGATCCTCCTGCCTTGGCCTCTCGAGGTGCTGGGATAACAGGTGTGAGCTGCCACGCCCACACCCCTCCTATCCTTGCCAGCAGAGCCAGCAGGCGCCTGGGAACCTGTGCTCGCCCGGGAGGTGGCTTGCGATTGGTCTCAGACAATCTGGGAATCGATTCCGTTTGCTATCGACTGGCCCAGGAGCGCCAGGTGACCTTCTCGGACCAAACCTGGGAAGTACTCGGAGCGGCGTCTGTGAAAGGTTTTCCTCCTTGATGAAAGAAAGAACCATGGAAGGAAAAGCTAACCCCCACCCTTGATCACTTCCTGCTTTGGAAGCTGATGTGTGAGGATGTGACGCCTGGAGCTATGGCAGCCCTCTCGAGACCACGAGATAAGAAGCCCAAGGACAAACAGCCAACACTTGAGGCTGGTGGAGGGGAAGGAGAGACGCCGGGGCCCTGATGACGTCATCACCTCATGCTCAGCCCCGGGGCCTCCCACCTCCGGGCCTATTTTTTCATGAGTGTGTTAATTTCTTGTGGATGGTGTAAAAAAAGCTGCCACAAATCTGGTAGCTTAAAACAGGGGCACAGGACACCTGTGAGGGTGAGCAGCCGGCCGTGTGCCGGGAGGGCCGTCTCCTGGCGAGGCCCTGCAGCCCTCGGTCCTGGGGTGAGAAGCCCCCAAGTGCAGCCCCGAGGCAGGGTCCTCACCCCCCCCGCCCCCCGCAGCAGCAGCACCTCCCCCCAGAGCAGCATGTGGGGCTTCATCCGTTCACCACGAGGATAATGACCTGCAAAATTGGGCGGAAGTTATATTAAGCAGCTTGGTGGTTAAATCTGACACTGTTGATATTTCTCCTCAAAAATAATTAAGGGCCTCCTTCGCTGACGAGAGCGCGCCTTGCAGTCATGATGTGTTTAATGTTTTTATCACAAGCCATTGAACTTGCGGTTTTGCTTAAATTCATCGCGACGTGCAAACTTTATTTGAGAGACTCCGGTGAACGGCGCCGAGCGCGGGGCACAGATCGACGCCGCGTCCGTCAGGGGACGTTACCTGGGCCTGCGGCCCCTTCCTCGTAATGTCATTATTGACGTGCTGGGCCACCCTCTCTGCGCCCGGCGCCGGGGAAGGAGCTAAAAGATTGCGACGCTGTTTGTGACAGCCCCTCTGGCCGGTGGCCGCCCCGACGGGGCCTGCAGGGCGCGGAGAGGCCGCAGCTGCCGCAGCCTCAGCCCAAGCCCTGTCTTTTCATCCTTGGGTCCGGCTTCCCCTCTGAAGTTGAGCTGTCCCCGTGGGATCTGTCCCTGGCTGGCAGCGGGCGGCACACACGGGCGGTGCCTGTTTCCTGAGGCTGCTTTAACCAAATGCCACAAACCCAGTGGCTGGAAGAACCAGAAGTCCAAGCCCGGGTGTGGCAGGCCGAGCTCCTGCCGCTGCAGGGAGGACCCTCCCGGCCTCTCCCGGCTCCCGGTGCCCCAGGCAGTCCTCGGCGTGTGGCCGCGTCGCTCCAAACTCTGCCCCTGTCTGCACACGGCCTCCCGGTGTCTGTCATAAGGACACTGGTCATTGGATCCTTAATTACATCTGCAAAGCTTCTGTCCCCAACTAAGGCCACGTTGTGGGGCTCTGAGGGCTGGGAGCCACGGCCACAACGTCTGGGTCCCGTGACCCCGCACAGACAGGAGCACAGGTATTCGGTGAACAAGCCAATGGACGAGGTGCCCAGGTGGCCACCCTGGCCCTGGAAGCCCACGGCTCTGTGGCCAAAGAGAACTGGAGGGTCTGGTCCCACCAGGCAAAGACGGGGGAAACTGAGGCTCTGAGAAGGGGAGCGACTTGCCCAGGTCACTCTGCAGACTGAGCTGGGGCAGAACCAGAAGGGGGTGTCCTGCCCTCTGAGGGGGGCTCTGTCTGCGCAGCGGGCCCAGCCCTGGGCACTGCTGAGCACCAAGAAAGGGACAAGGGAGGCCGGGAGGGTACACGGGGGCGGGGGGGTGGGGGACGCTCCATCTGTGGCCGAGAGGGAACAGGCATTCCTGTTCCAGGAGACGCCCCCACCACCCAGCCCTTCTCCGAGTGCTCCCTGCGAGCAAAGCTCTGTCCCTCTCTGGGGACAAATCCCCCCGTGCCCTGGGGGGGGGGGCCACACCGGGCAGGACGGACTCCTGGAGGGCACAGGAAGGGCCGTCCTGCGTCCCAGCAGAGCCAGCCCCCACCGGGCAGGACCATGGCCCAAAGCAGACCAGCCGTGTCTCCCTGTCGCGGAGCCCGAGCCCCGCCCCCCTCCTCCACGGCCGCAAGGGGTCGTCACGGAGAACCCACCTCTGTTCCCCACAGAGCCCGCAGATGACAGCGCCCCACGGCACCTTGACAGCCGCCCAGGAGCGACCCCACGCCCCAGACACCCAGCTGGGCCGTGTGCAGACCCCGACCCCTCACTGCGACTGGGCGACGTGAACACGTGTGGTTTCCAGCCGAGACGCTGCTCTGCCGCACAGCGGTCGCCACAGTTGGGCTGACGGCTGCCTCTCCGCGGGCAGGCCCCAGCCTGGGGGCAGCAGGACCTGCTCGAGGTCCCTGGGACACTTGCGGGCGGGGGGCCCAGCCCCGGTGCCAGTCCTGTGCCGGGCCACACGGTGGCACGTGGGATCCCATCTCCGTGCCTGCGGAGCAGCAGGGTGAACGGGGCCGGCCGGGCTGCGGGGCCGCACACGCGTCCAGACACTGGCCTGCAGGGCCTGGCTGGGGCTGCCCGGAGCAGGGCACCTGCCCCCACAGGGGGCCACCCCTGCTTTGGCTGACGGCCACCCGCTCTGGGGTGCCAGGAGTCCCCCCAGCTGCTGCTGGCTGTGCCTGAGCTGTGCTGCCCCGTCACTCCGCCACACGCCAGGGTGTCCTCGTCACGTGTCAGAGAAACTGCCACTTGTGATGTTCCCGGGGCAGGCAGAGCAGGGCTGGCCCGTGTGCGCGGGCGTGTCCATCTTGCCAATCCGGCGCCGGAGGGACCAAAGCCCCTCCCCTGCCCCGGCCCTCCAGGCTGCAAACGCCCGGCCCCTCCAGGCAGGTGCCCAGGGCCACGGGAGGGTCCTTGGTGCCTGTCGTCAGGGGCCATCACCACGGAAACCAAGAGCTCTGTCTTTGCCCACAGCAGATTTGGTGGCGGGCGGCGGGATGGCCCCGCAGGACAGGAGGGTGGGCAGGGCCCCAGCAAGGCCACCTCACGCCTCGGTCACCCAGAGCAGCTCGGTCCCACTGGGCCCCTGCTGGGAGACGGGTGGTCCCTGCCCACTGGGGAGAAACACAGGCGCAGACTGTGCCCGACACCCCTTCAGCCGGGCAGGCGGGCGGGGGCGGTGTCTGGGGCTGATTAGCTGTGTAATAGCATCTTTATCGCACTAATAGCTTTGTCTGTCATGTCAGCAGGCCCAGATTAAGCAAATCCCCGCTCAGCAGCCCAAGGTGAGGCGCTTTGCTGGCCAAGGTGCTGCACCGGCATCTGCCCCCCTCGGCCCGGGCAGCCGTGGCCGGGCAGGAAGGGCAGGAAGGGCCAGTGGAGCCCGCGGTCCCTCCCTCCACCCCAGGCCAGGAGGCCCCGGGGGGCACCCAAGCAGCTGAGCAGCCAGGGCAGGGCAGGAGCAGAGCCCAGGACACCTGTGGCCTGGCCCAACGACCTCGAGCAGCCCTGCTGCCCCCCCCCCCCGCCCCCACCGTAGAGCCAGCCTTGGCCTTGAGCCAGCTGTGGATGGCGGCCGTGTAACAAACTGCCCCAGACTGGGCAGCTGGAAAAGTAACGCTTATCACGTCACAGTCTCGTGGGCTGCCGTGCTCCGAGGGCTTGGCTCGGGAAGGACCAAGGTCCAGCCTCGGCCCCTGGTGGCCGTGGGCCACTCGGGCTCCTTCCCAGGGCTGCCTCCTGAGGGGGTGTGTCCCACAGGGAGAGAGCTCCGAGGGCGCCCAGGAGCCGCCTGTGCGCTGGGCTCGGGTCTCCAGGAACTAACTGCCCACGCCAGGGAGAAGGGACGGCTCTGGGAGGTGGGGGCCCTGGGGACCCTCCTAGGGGCCGCCTGTCGCAGCCTCTCCCTGGGACTCAGCACCCCCTCCCGGGGGAGCACCCCCTTCAGGTGCCCCTGGGCTGGGCGCCCTGCAGGTCGGGCAGTGGGGACCAGCTGCTCTGGCCCCTGGAGAGGCGCAGGGGGGGCCCGCGGGGGTGCTCGGGGCTGCCAGGCCGAGCGGGCGCATCGCACCACCTCCCTCCTGGGCTGCGGCCGCACTGCGCGTCCACCCGGGCGTCCTGTGCGCCCAGAGCAATGCGGGGCTTTCCCAGCAACTCCAAGACGAGGAGACCGAGGCACAGAGAGGCTTAGCGACCAGCGCGAGAGGCGGAGCCGGAGTTTGAACCGCACCCCCACCAACCCCACCAGTGTCGCCCCAGTGACCCTGTGCAATCAGGTGACCAAGGTCAGAGGAGCCTTGGTGTCGTCCTCAAATCCGAACTTGCCCTCCCGACACTGAGTGGGGACAGCGTCACTGGATCAGGCCCAGCCTGAGCACCTGCTGTGAGGAGGGGCGGGGAGGGCGACGGAGACCGATTTGCACTCGGGGGGAAGGTCCAGTGTCCCCGAGTCTGCCCAGCGGGAGACCCTGGGCACCGGACGGACGGCTGAGTGCAGTGAAAGGCAGCTGGGGCAGGAAGCAGGTGGGTGACCTGAGAAGTCACCCCAGTCCGTCTGTCCCCACTGCCCCTCGGCGTCTGAGAGGCCTGGTAGGGTTTCAGGCAACAGCTCACAAACGCCCTGGTCGGCCAAGGCCCCTGCCTGGGGGCTCGGGGAGTCCCCTCAGGATCCTAGACACAGTCCTTGGGGAACCTGAAGGTCGCCCTGGCCATCTCTGCCCGGGCTCAGGGCCTGTCCAGAGTCCCTGGGCCCTGGGGAGGTGCGGACTTGCTGGCCCAGTTGTGGTGTCCTTGGCGGGGTTCGTGGCCCGTGTGCAGGTGAACATTCACAGGCAGTGGGAGCGGGGGTCCGGGGGGCTGCCTGGCCAGTCCGGCTGTGCTGCTTCTCAGCGAGGTCAGGCGGGCAGCCTGCGACCTCGGTCTGCCCTGTACTTCCAGTCTGAGCCAGTCCCCTGGACGGGGCCCCTGATCCCAGGGTCTCACCCACCAGGGCCAGGGGCACGTCGGCCCTCCCCAAAGGGCTGAGAGGTGGGCCTCGGGCTCTCCTGACCCCCGAGCCCTTGACCTGTCCTGACCAGCTGGGCCTGCAGGGCCGTGTGCACCCAGGATGCCCCAGAGGCCCCCGGGACCCAGGCGTCCAGCCCCCTCCAGCAGGAGCGGCCCCAGGGCCCCGCCCCCACCTGCCCACTCAGCACGGCAGCCTCCTGTGGGCCGGGGGCGGGGCCCTGGGGCTGGCAGCTGGCACCGGCTGCAGCGGCCCTGCCCCCACTTGTCCCTCCACCCCATCACAGAGATCCCCCCATGCCACCGTGCGACCCGTCTCTCAAAGGGCAATGTGGGCTCACCTCGAGTGCGTGCACACGCAAGAGCACGTATGCACATGGACACGCCCACCCATGCACACATCCACACATCCACTCAGAACACGTGCCCACACACGTAGAAGTGCACATGTACACACACCAGAATGCACACGTGAACATGCACACACACGAATACACTCCCACACATGCACACACATGCACACACATGCCCACGTACACAAATCCACACATACACTGGTGCATATACACACTAGAAAACACACCCCTGCACACATGCATGCGCATGCACACACGTGCACTCTGCAGGTGGGAAGGAAGGAGGAGGAGCCGGCCCCGTGCTCAGCCGTCGGCCCTCAGCCCACCGACCAGGCTGCCCGGGGCCAGGGCAGGGCGGGGCTGACCCGGCCGGCTACAGTCGCCCTTCCCGACCTGGGGGAGCCCCAGCGAGGGCGGTGCCTCCAGCAGGCGGATTCTGTGCACCTGCTGAGATGCCCAGGGTGGTCCCCACCAAGGGGAGCACAGGGCAGCCCACCAGTAGCCCTGGGCCCTCAAAACACAAGGGGCATAGCGTGGGCAGAGCTGGGGTTAGGGTTAGGGTTAGGGTTAGCAGGCACCGGGTCCCTGTAGGGGGAGGGGAGCTGGGGCAGAGCCTCACACTTTAGAAACGAGAGAAGCCGCCCCTTCATTTACCATAACCGGCAGGTCCCCACTTAGGGACTTCGCCTGGGGTCTCCCCTCCAGCAGACGGGGGCACTTCCAACAGCATCTCAGGCTGGGACCTCCCCGCCCTCCTCTACCCCGATGGCCTGGAGGGGTGACTACAGGGACCAGGGCTGGGAGGCTCGCCCTGCCCAGGATACAGAGAAACCGCAATCCTCTAAAATCACAGGGCCAAGAAGGGACGAAGGGACATGTGTGGGAAGTTGCAGCAGGGACAAAAGTGGACAGGTGAGAGCAGGGCCTGACCAGGGGGCTGCCATGGCAGGGGGTGGCCCAGGGCCAGTGGGGCAGGGGGGGGGTCCTCGGAGTCGGGGGGCCACCCAAGGGAGGGTCCATCTGACAGGCAGAGCCGCGGCCCGGCCCATTCACCGCAGGGCCGAGGGAGGCCGTGGCCGCTGGACCACCCACCGCCTTGCCCGGCCACGCCGGCCCGTGTCCCTATCGCATCTTGGGTAATAAATGAGACGTCCTGAGCGGCCCATCAATTTTGACGCGATTGGCTTTTTCCAGGGGCCGGGCTGTCTGCGCTGCCTTTGGGGTGGATAAACACCACCGCCGGCCTTTGTTCTGGGCTTCTGAGAGAACATTTGTCACGGAGATTTATTCTCACTTGCGCTGGCCGGAGCTCGCCCTGTCACCAAGTTTATCTCCGAGGGCGCCGCTCACCTTGAGTCTCCTCTGGGTGGGGCTTCCCTGGCCGTGGAGCCCAGTTTGCTCGGGGCAGGGGGGGGGGGGGAGGTCCCTGATGAGGGCGGTAGCGCCACAGCTGTCATCCCGGCCCCTGCTGCCCCCGCGGCCCAGGCAGAGCCAGGGACCCTTGTGCCAGCCGGGGCTGGTGAGTGGCGGCCCCACCACCCGCCCGGAGCGGGACGGCCTGAGCCCTGTCCCTCCGCCCGAGGTAAGTCAAGTCCTCGTCCTGCTCTTTCAGGGGGTTCACTCAGGACGGGGGGCCCCGGGGCACCCGCAGGGCTGGAGGACACCGATGGCTTGTGGAACTGTCGGCACAGGGGCCACACACTTCGTTCTGACCAGGGCTGTCCCCAGAGCGAGCCGGGCCGGGTGGCTGACCGGGGTGGCCTTGCTTGGGGCTGGGGACGTGCCCTCCGGCAGGACCAGCTGGAGCAGCCCTGGTTCCCGCAGGTGCTGGGTGGGAGACGCCCACCTGCCTCCCCTCCCCCCAGCATCCACTGAGCGAGGGAGGACGAGGACGGACGGGGGGGCGGGCAGGGGACGAGGGAGGACAGGCAAGGTGAGGAGGAAGAGGGTGCAGGTGTCCCCAGCCTGAGGGCTGCTTGGACTTCCTCCCCAGGAGTGGCCACGTCGGCCCTGTCCTGGCCGAGCCAGGCTGTGCCCGAGATGGGCCAATGCGCGTGGGAGGAGAGCGAGCGGGGGCAGGGATGCGCGAAGAAAGGAAGACATTTTGAATGTTCCGTTTTTTTTCTCTTGTAAGCGGGAAAATTTTAAGGGTCGTTGCTCCTCCGAGACTCCTCCCCCGTCGCCTCCTTCCTCCTTGAGCTCTCCGTTTTCGTTCGTGGCAGTGTGCTGTCCTCAGGCAGCGCAGCCGGGCGGCGGGTAAACCCTAGGCCCTCGACTGCCTCCGTGAGGGGCTGCTGGCGCACGGGGCTACCTCAGCTGGGTACAGAACCCTCCTTCTCTCCGCGCGGGTCAGGTGGTCCCACGGTGTCCACTCCCTGGCCGCCCTGGTGGATTTTCTGCCCGGCTAAACTCACAGCACTGGAACTCAGCCGGTTTGGTCACGATGCGTCATCCGTTTTGAATGTTTACGTATTTAGCCTGCTAACATTCATGTTTACGACGCTTGCACTTGTATTTGTGAGTGAGATTTTCCTTCTTCACACTTTCTTATTTGTGTTTTTGTATTAAATTTAGGCTCGCCCAATAAAATAGATTAGGAAGAGCTCCCTTGTTTCTATTCTCTGGAAGAGTTTGTATAAAAATGGCATTCTTTTCCTTCAATATTACATCAAATTTCTTTCTTTTTTTTTTTGAGACAGAGTCTGGCTCTGTTGCCCAGGCTAGAGTGCCGTGGCGTCAGCTTAGCTCACAGCAACCTCAAACTCCTGGGCTCAAGCAATCCTCCTGCCTCAGCCTCCTGAGTAGCTGGGACTACAGGCATGCACCACCATGCCCGGCTAATTTTTTCTATATATTTTTAGTTGTCCAGCTAATTTCTTTCTATTTTTAGTAGACACAGGGTCTCGCTCTTGCTCAGGCTGGTCTCAAACTTCTGAGCTCAAATGATCCTCCCGCCTCGGCCTCCCAGAGTGCCAGGATTACAGGCGTGAGCCGCCGCGCCTGGCTGTACGTCAAAGTTCTGAATGAAGGGTATTCTGGGCCTACAGTTTTGTCTGAGAAAAGACACATTATATATTCAATGCCTTTAACAGTCATAGGTATGGATTTTTCTGGTTTTTTGTTTCTTCTTGTGGCAATTTTGATAAATGAATTTTTCTAGAAATTGTCCATTTCATCAGATGTTTCAAATTTATTGACGTAAATTGGTTTATAATAGTCATTTATAATTTTTCTCTTCTTAAATTTTAGATATCTATAAAGTCTGTGGAGATGTTCTCTTTTTCACTCCTAACACCAGCTGTTTATGTCTTCCCATGTTTTCCTTGTTCAGACTGACCAGAGCTTTACAGGTTTTTAAAAATGTATTTGTCTATTTTTAGTTGACAGATAATAATTGTGTACACTTACGGGACGCGATGCGAGGTTTGATCTGTGAATACATCATGGAAAGATTCAGACCACCTCATCAATGCATCATGTTTTACAGTGAAAACATTAAAAATCTATTCTTTTAGCAACTTAGAAATATAAAAGACGTTGCTGTTGGCCGTGGCCACCGAGCAGCACGAGAGAAAATCGAAACTCCCGTCTGTCCACAGACTGGCCTCCCCCACGGCGGCGCCTCGTTCCGCGCGGCTGTTTTCCGTCTCGTTCATCTCCGCTCTCGGCTCCTTTCCTTCCTCCCACCTGTCTTTGTTCCCCTTTTCTGCTATCGGGCCGGATGCTTAGCTCGGTGATTTGCAAACTTTCTTCTTTCTAATGTAACCGTTTATCCCTTCGTGCAATTTCAGGTGAATCCGACACGTTTTACCATGAAGTACGTTTCCCATCATTCAACTCAAGATGCCAATTTCCACTCTGATGTCCTCGTTGACTGATGGGTTATTTTCATAATTCCCAGGTCTCGTTCCCACCCATCTTTTTTGTCAGCAGTTTCCGGCAGAGTTGCCTCGTACTCGGAGACACGCCTGTGCCGTCTCAGCGCCCTGACCCTGCTCCACGGTGCCTCCTCGGTCCTGGCTGCAGTCTCCGAGGCTCACGGCACCCCTGGGGACAGAGTTGGTGCAGTCACGTTTTCCGTGGGGACGCCCGTCCAGCCCGAGGCCCCTGGGTCCCCCTGCCCAGGTGTCGGCAGCCGTGACTGCGAGGAGGTGGGAGGTCAGAGTCGGAGGTGGAGGGAGAGCCGGTGCTCCCGGCGCTCTCCTGTCCGTGGAAAGGGAAGCCCCTTTCTGCAGGAGCCAGGCGGTCACACCCGGCAAGACAGACGCAGCCGCCAGCAGAGCCGGAGTCTCCGCTTGTCCGGTCGGATCTGCCCGCAGGTCAGACCGAGGACGCTCCCAGGGACAGGAGACTCAGATGTGGCTTCACGGGTGAGCGAGGACCTCACAGCCCACACCCTGCCGACCACGACCCCCGGGACGACACCTGCTTTGCTCCGGTTAGCTTCCCAGTAGTGCCCTCCAGGGAGCCACTCACAGGCCATCCGCATCACAGCCTCGTGGCAGCTCCGCCCGCCCGGCCCGCTGAGATGGTCCCCGAGCGTGGCCCACAGCGGCACCTCCAAGTGGGACTCGACCGGTTCTCAGAGCTTGCCAAGTTGAACTCCCTTTCATAGCCAGTGCGGAAAGGAAAGGGGTCGGGTCAGTCCAGAGGGAACTAGAGCCACAGTCAGGACCAGAGCCCAGCGCCCAGGCGGGCTGACAGGCGGGAACGAGAAGGTAGGTGTGTCCACTTGGGGGTGACAAGCAGGCTCCCTGCACAGCTGTCCTGACAGGGAGGAAGGAAATGAAGACTGAGGCACAGAGCAGACACACGAGGCGGCCGGCGACTTCTGCTGCTCCTCACCACGCGGGTGACAGGGTGGGCCAGAGCCCAGCCCTAGACAGGGGGTCTGCGAGGGGTCTCGGTGCTGTTCCTTAAGCCCCAGCTCCCTACTGCTTGTCTGGGACGGCGTTTGCTTTTGTGGCTGAACGTCACTTCCCAGTCATCTGCCCAGGTCACCCCCAGGGCTCTCGGGGAGGGCTTGAGCCCCACGCGGGGTGGGTCAAGGGAGAACATAGACCCCTGGCCCCGGCCACACCCTCCTCGGAGGACTCCCCAGCCAGTGCTCCCCGGGGGACAAGGAAGCCTGACTGAGGATGTCTCCAACTGTGTTCTCTCCCAGGCCGGGAAATTCTCCGTGGTGGGGCTGTCCCCACGTGGCAGGGTGTTTAGCAGCACCCCGGCCTCTACCTCCCAGATGCCACTGGCCCCACCCCCACCCAGGTTCTGAAAATAAAACATTTCTCCAGACGTTGCTTAATGTCCCCTAAGGGGACGAATTTGCCGCTTTGAGAGCCACTGACCTAACTCTGAAAAGGGCTGGGGTGGCGAGGATGCGCGGAGGGACGGGCGGGGAGGGGCAGCGCGTCGGGGGGTGGAGAAGCGTCTCGGGTCCCTGCACGGAGGCCGGGCTTCCCGGCACCTGTCACCACTCAGCGCTGCGACGGAGCGGGCTCCTCTCCGAGCGTGTCATGAATGTCAAGGTCCTTCATCCTAGTTCAGCAGCCAGGGTGACCCCGCAGAGGGGACCTGGTGTGCGGGAGACCCCCGCCCCCCAACGAGGAGCAGCCAGGTCCGAAACCAGGATCCCGGGCCCCTGGGGTTTCCCATCACTCCCGCCCAGACAGCGCGGCAGCAGCAAGCCCAGCTGGGCTCCCGCGGGCCCTGCAGGCAGCTCCGTGTGCGGGCAGGCGCCCTCCTCCTCCTCCTCCTCCTCCTCCTCCTCCTCCTCCTCCTCCTCCTCCGACAGCCCCGCGTGGCCGAGCCTCAGCTGGCCCCAGAACATCCCGTCTCTGCTCCCTCGGTTCCTGGGAGCCCCCACATCCCCGCACGGGTCCCAGCCCCGTCAGAGCCCCCCAGGCCTCACCCCTCCTGGCCCAGCCCCCACATAACAACAAGAGGAGCCTAAGCTGCGGCCGAGCTGCGTCCGCCCCGTGGGACCCGAGTGCAGATGGCAGAGTGGCCCTGGCCCCACCAGGCCAGCCCAGACATGGCCGACCTGCCGTGGGATGCGCCCACCCCCAGGAAAGAGGTCGCAGAGAATGGGGGAGCCTCGGCAAGTCCCTCCTGAGGAGCCGGGACAGGAGAAAGACGGATAGAGGGAAGCCCCCTGTTGGGGACGCAGGGCTGGAGGGGACTGTCCTAGACCAAGCCCAAGGCAGGCGCCTCCCTCCTCTGAGAGGCTCCCCCAGGGCCCTGCCGATGGTGGGGGGCTGGTGTCCCCCAAGTTGCAGGAGCTGCAGCCTCACCGGCCCCGCTTTCCAGGTCCCCACACAGCCTGAGACGGAGGGTCCCGAGGACGGGGCGTGGGCCGCGGGGGAAGGGCCCGGCGCATGGAGGGAGCGGGAAGGAGGCGCTCCTCTCTGGCTGGGGCACTGGGTGGCCCGGGTGACCCGGCAGGGCACAGGGCGGTGCCAGCCCCATCTGCTCTCCCGGTGGGGGGGTGGTCACAGGTCACTGGGACAATTGGGTCATGAAAAGCTCTAAATCATCTCTGAGCAATTTATTTTTTTACAAAATGGGAATGGGGGGAAAAGGAAGAAAGAAGCTTCGCTGAGCTGCCGCTCCTGGGGGGGTACAGCCGTGGGGGCTGCATCCACGCGGCCCGAGTCCCCGCCCGAGGAGAGGGACCGGCCCCAGCCCACCTGCACCTGCCGGACAGCGAACACGGGCAGCCACACTGGCCCAGGACGGAGAACAGGCGGGTGCCCGGCCCAGCCCTTTGTCCCCGTCTCCCCTCCCCAGCAGGGGGGCGCTGTGGGGACCGGACCTGCCCCTCCTCCCTCCCAGGGTCTCGGTCTGTGGGCTGAGTCAGGGCTGGGGGTCCGGGGGGCACAGGCCTCCGCAGTGTGGGGCCAGCTTGGCCAGGAGGAGCCAGGAGTGGGTGAGTCGGAGGCTGCGGCAGGTGACAGCAGCCGGGAGGGCAAAGGGGACCGAGGGCAAAGGGGAGGGCGGCTGCCGGAGCCCACAGCGGGACCCTGAAGCCCCAGTCCCTGCCCCTGAAGCACTACGTACGCAGGGCGGGGCCAACTCAGGTCCTGCTCAGTGTGGGGGCCCCCAGTGGGTGCCCCCCTGCTCTAGTTGCTGTCTCAGCCCTACCTGCCGTGACTAAGGGCTCCCTGGGGGTGACACATGGCAGGGACTCAGGGAGGCTGGGGGCACAGCTCCTGCCTTCCCACCCCAGCCCCCCAGAACTGGGGGCTCAGCCTAGGGCAGGTGCCACTTGTTGCTTCCCACTCTGTCCCTTTCTCCCGTCCACCACTGTCCAGACACGTGCTGTTTGGGGGGCCACAGCCCCCCACCATCTCCGCCCAACCCTCCTGCCCGCTTGCGGTTTCAATAATCCGAAGTCATTTGCAACATGGATAATATTTTAGCTGTGCCCCACCAGCATTATGGATTCATTTGACATTCAGTGCGAGGCAATAACAATGAATTTCCCGGTACTGAATGTCACCTCCTTCCCCGAGAGCCCCCGCGGCAACATTACCATGCAGAGCGATGTCCCCAGCGGCTCTCGGCAGGCTCCTGGACGCTGAGGGCCATGGCCAGCGAGTGGCCTTGGTGGCGCCTCCGCCCTGGGCCCCAGGCCCTTCTGCAGACCCTGTGGGGTGTCCCACAGACAGGAGCCGCCTGGGCTGCCGGGAGGGGCAGTGACGAGGGACCCCACAGAGCCCGCACCTGGCCGAGGGCTCCAGCACTTCCAGGGCCCCCAGGGCCAAACCAGGACGAGTCAGGGCCCTGCCACCTCCGGGGGCCTCCAGGACAGCTCTGGGCAGGCCCTGCACCCCATCTCTGTGCTGCACCCACCGAGGGACACCCCGCCTACGTCTCAGTCCCTGCAAACTCCCTCCTCCCCAGTCTTTGAGAAACCAAATCCAGTCTCAAATCACCCCTGCTTGAAGGACTCTGAGGTTTTCCTCTGCGGAATAATAAAATTCAAGGCTGCCCCAGCAGGACCTGCCCCCTCTTTCCCTGCCCCGCCTTCCACCTCCTGCCTCCAGCATCCCCAGCCTTGGAAAGGGGACGACAAAGTGGCTGATGCTCCTCCCTGTCGAGGACCTGCCACATGCCAGGCCCTGCAGACCCACGCCAGCCCCGGAGGCGGGTGCCGCCCCTCCACCTGCTTCACAGACAGAGAAACCGAGGCATGGAGAGACGGGGTGGCTGGCCGAGGTCACCAGCCCACCTGTCTGCTGAGCCCTGCTCCTGCCTGGCCCTGCCCCGGGGCCTCTGTCCCCCTCCAGTCTCTGTCTGAACCCCAGTGCCCCTGAGGCCGTGCCGACCCAGCAGCCGTTCCCGCCACCACCCTCGGCACAGTGCCGCACCGGCCTGCTGTATGTCTTCATCCGTGCCGGGCTCTGATGCCCGAGTGTGCTCGCTGTCCTGCAGGTGTGGCAGGACCTGGCACCCGGGCCCCTAATTGTCCCACAGGACATGGGAGTTGGGGGGAGAGATGGCAGCAGGAGGCAGCAACAGGCCCCTCGGTGCCAGAGCCCAGGTTCCAGGGGACAGAGCTACAGTGCTGGCCACGGTGCCTTTGGGAGAGTGTCTGGGAGGAGGGCCCCGTCCCCCTGCCCCCCTGCTCTTCCTCAGGACAGTGTCCCCCCACCCCCACCTCTCCAAGTCCTGTCTGCCTGCCCCAGGCTGCCCTGGAGAGACCCTCGGGCCCAGGGCTGCCCGGGTTGGGGGAAAGGAGCTGGGTTTTCCCCTGAGACTCGGGTGCTCAGCCCTGGAGGGCACCCCGGCAACAAAGAGGGGCTCAGGAAGCTGGGACCAGCCAGGGAGGAGAGAGAGCAGAGCCGAGGGCACCAGGCAGATTCCAGACAGAAGCAAGCTCTCTGCCTCTGCTCCCCTGGAGCATGGAGCCTGGGTTCCACCCCATGGAGTCTGCACTGGATTCCGCTGGCAATTTGTTTGGCCAACAGAATGTGGCGGACGTGACATCTGGGACTTCTGAGACTAGGTCACGAGAAGCCTCGCAGCTTTTACCCGACTCACATGGAAATCTTGCCCCAGGGGACCAGCTTCCGTGTAAGATGTTTACGCTCACAATGAGAGGAGCCTAGGCCTCCCGTGTAGAGAAGAGAGAACAAGGGCCACCAAGGCGCCAGGCACGTGGGTGAAGATGCTATCTTGGACGTGGCGGCCACAGTTGACACTACCTGGATCCAAGAAAACCTCCCAGCTGAGCCCTTTCCAAACTTGTGACCCACAAAATCAAGGCCAAAATAAAATGAGTGTTTTAAGCCTTTGGTAGTTTATATGTCACAATGGATAACTAGAAGGTAATTGGGTACCGGCAAGGCAGGCGCTGGTGTAACAGAAACTTTAAACACAGGTTGTTGGCCCTGATCTTACACCACATACAACAATCAAGTCAAAACAGATTAAAGACTTAAATGTAAGGTGTGAAACTGTAAAACTAGGAGATGGACACATGGGGGAGGGCCCCTTGACACCAGCCTTGGGAATTATTTTTTGGGTATGACGCCCAAAGCTCAGGCCACAAAGCAAGAGTAAGCAGGTGCAATCACATCAAACTGAAAGGCATCTACACAGCAAAGGGAACAGTCAGCAAAATGGAAGGCAACCTGTGGACTGGGAGAAAATATCTGCAAACCGTATATCTGATAAGGGGCCAATATCCAAAATGTATAAGGAACTCAAACAACTCAACACCAAGAAAACAACCCAATTTAAAAACGGGCAAAGGACCTGGATAGACATTTCTCAAAGGAACACGTAAAAATAGCCAACAGGTGTATGAAAAAGATGCTCAACGTCACTTACCATCAGGGAAATGCAAATCAAAACCACCATGAGGCATCACCTCTCAACTGTTATCACCAAGATGAAGATAACCAGGGTTGGCGATGTGGAGAAAAGGGACCTTTTTACACACGGCCGTGGGAATGTGAACCAGCACAGCCACTACGGAAAGCAGCATGGAGATTCCTCAAACAGTTAAAAATAAAACTACCGCGTGACCCAGCAATCCCACTGCCGGGTCTACGGCCGAAGGGAATGAAATCAGTCTGTGAGAGAGACGTCTGACTCCCCTGTCCGCTGCAGCACTAGTCACCAAAGCCACCATACGGAGCCAACCACAGTGTCCGTGAACACACGAATGGGTAAAGAAATGTGGTGTGTGGTGTGTACACACAGCGGAATACCGTTTAGCCAAGAAGACCCTGACGTCGGCAACAACATAGATGAACCCAGAAGACATTATGGTACGTGCAATAAGCCAGACACAGAAAGAAAAATTCTGCCTGATCTCCCTGGAGTCTGTGCACACGTAGAACCAGAGAGAGGAGCCGCGGGTACCAGGAGTGGGGGTGAGGGTGGGGCGTGGCAGGTCAAAGGGCACTAAGTTGTGGTCACGTGGGATAAACAAGTGTAGAGACCTTGTGTGCAGTACGAGGGCCACAGGTAACCCTGCTGCGCCTGTACTGGAAATCCGCCAAGAGAACAGACGTCCGATGCTCTCACCACAAAATAGGTGCAGGGACAGTCACTCAGTGGCCCGAGAAGTTAGTGCAGGGCCAGAGTGTGGCGCTCGGGAGAGGCAGTGTCGCACGCACCCACGGGAGGCTCGAGTTCCCCGTGGGGAACCTTGAGGTAGCTGCTCCCCGTCCGGCCTCTGCTGCGGGAGACACGGTGGTGCCAGCTGAGCGTCCCGGCCCCTGTGGACCCAGAGGGGCCTTTGTAAAACTTGACTTTCCCCGACCTGGATTCCAGCTCCCCTCAGCTCTGACAGTGTCCAATAAATAACCCACCCCTTGAGAGTGATGGCAGACCCCAGAACGGCTTTAATTTTGCAGAGCGATAAATTAAATGCAATGTCTGCCTCGTGTGCACGATTAAACTCTTTTTATAGCATTTCGTGTTCTCTATGACTGGCCCGCTGCACCGCGCGGCATTCTTGGAGGAGTCCCCTGCCAGCGGCAGCTCTCCCAGGCTGGGGCCACGCGTGGCCAGGCCTCTGCGGGACGGGTCCCCGGTCTCCGGGCCTTGTTTATAAAGTGCCCAGCGTTCTGTCGTAGCAGCTCAAAGGCACCAAGACCATGGTTGTTCATAATTTTAACATGCTTGTTTACAAAGTCAGAGGTTAACCAAAGGTTTTAGCCAATTCAGTAAAGCAAGCAAAGAAATAAATGCAGAAGGAAAGAAAAGGGAAAACACTCGTTCACAGACGACATGGTTGTTTACGTAGAAGGGGGAAAACGCTGACATTACTTAGAATTAATAAGACAGTTTAGCAGGTTTGCCGGATACAAAATAAATATCCCAATCCAACTGCATTTCTGTACAATCTCAATCTATACCAACCAATTTCTATACCAGCCACAGTCAGTCAGAAAATATAAATTTAAAATGTCATTTACAGTAGCAACCAAGAATATTAGGTCCCCAGGAATAAAACCAACAACGTGTGCACACACTTTATGGGAAAAATTACGAAAGCTTTATTTTATTTAAAGACATTACAGAAGACTTAAGGAAGAGGAGAGATGTATATTTCATAAAGAAATGTGCTGTGGTTTTCATCAGCATCTTCATTTGCCCCAAACTGATCTAAAGATGTAACACACTCACAGCAAAACCCCAAGAGGCCTCTTCATGTAACTTATTTTTACTTATTTAACTGATATTTTACTATATTTTACTTTATTTAACTGATTTTTAACTGTTTGTGGAACAGCAAAGGCCTGAGTTTAGCCCAGACACCCCTGCAGAGGAAGAGGAAGCTGGAACCTGCCCCACGGCACAGCCACGACACGGCCAAGCCACCAAACTGCGTGGCGTGGGCAGGCGTGGATGCTGAGACCCACAGGGGGTGACAGCACAGAAATAGGCAGATCTGTGGGAGGGGACACAGTGACGGAGCAGGTCTGGGCGACAAGGGTGAGCTTTTTGATAAGATGCTGGGAAACTTACCCATATTTTAAAAAAATAATGACGATTAATCCCTATCTCACCTCATCCTTGCAAATAAATCCCAAGTTATTAAAGACTTAAACATAAAAGACACAACTGAAAAGACCATTGAATGGGAAATGATTTCTCAAACAAGACACAAAATGAGCAAATCACAGAGGAGAAGTTGTAACAAAGACGCTTTCATTAAAATTAAGAAATTCAGTTCAGCAAAGAAACTGTTTTAAAGGTCAGAAGACACAGCCCAGGCCGGGAGGAGGCGTCCGCAGCACACCCAGCCACACAGGAGGACGCAGGACACACGCAGAGTTCCACGAGTCAACGAGCGACGGCGGGGACCCCCACGGAAACACGGGCCAAGACGTGATGCTGAGGACACACGCAGGCTCACGGACAGTGGGAGGACGCCCGGCCTCGTCGGCCGCCCAGGAAACGCCTTTTGAAAACCCTCCCGGGAATCTGCGATCCTGCACCTGGCACGGCGGGGGGGGGGGGGGGGGGCCTCACTTTCCCTCCAAACTCCGCTGAAACCACAGTCATGAGACTTTTTAATGACACAAACCCTGCGGGGAGGAGAGAACAGACCGGGAAGTGGGGGGGCTTCCTTTGTGACAGGCTAGACCCCAAACAACAAACAGCAAACCCTGAGCGCAAGCACAGCGCCGTCTTGGAGGCGGGAAGGCAGGCAGAGGCCCGGCGGCGGCCCTGGCAGGCGGAGCGAGCGGGCCCTGCGCCAGCGGGAAGCTGCGGACGAGCCTGGTCTGCTCCCGGGAACAGCCAGGATCCGGGACCGGCAGCAGCAGGTGTCTCTGGGCCTGCGGATGGCGCGGGGGTGGCAGCAGAGCCAGGACCGGAGGCCACGTCACTGGCCACGGAGAGGCCCAGTTCAGGCCAGGATGCGACCTCGCTACGCCCCAGCGGAACACCCGAAATAAACATTTGCGACAGCGCTGAATGCGGGCGAGGACGTGGAGAAACGGGAGCCACCGTGCGTTGCGGCCGGGAGCGCAAAGCGGTGCCGCCACCCTGGCACAGTGACCGGCGGCTCCTCACAGAGCCAGCCCCAACCCTGTGAGCCGGCTGCTCACTCCTGGTCACTTATCCTAAGAAGCAACTCACGTCCACACACAAAACCTGCACACTGCTGCTCTAGCAGCTTTCTCTGTAACAGCCCAAAACCGGAAAAAACCAAAACTCCCTAGAGTAAGTGCACGGCTAAACAAACGGTTGCAGCCGACAATTAAGAGCCGCGGATTGTCCATGGTGCAACGACTCCGATGGCTCCCGAGGGGGACTCAGCTGGGGGGACGACCTCAGAGTTCACGAGCTTTGCGACTCCACTTACATAGCACTCTCAAAATGACAAAACTGCAGAGACTGAGAAAAGGCCAGTGCCGTTTTTGCTACAGAAAACAGGAGAGACGCAGAAGGACCGCCCAGGGCGAGGGTGGAGGGAGGTCCCAGGCGCACGGGCGACCGTCCGGGTCGGAGCGGCTTCCCGGGACACTCGAGGGCTGCCGCACGAGGCCCGCTGCCCACGGACCGTCTGTCATCCGCCTTAAACCACAGAATGGTTCCCGCCAAATGGGCGTAAACCAAGAATGAGGACGACGTGGATGGGGCCCGGGCAACAGGGCCTCACCGGGCAGAAGCCGGCCTGGGCCAGAGGAGAAAGAGATCCCCGGGCAGAGGCTCTCCAGGAACGAGTGATGCGGAAAAGTACAGAAAAAGGGTATTTGAAGGTGTGGGAAGAATTAGTAATAGGTTAGGAAAAAATTAAGCAAATGAAAAAGCAAAGCGATTAATAACTTTAGGAAACAGAGAAAGTAAAAAGCAAACACGTCTGGAGTGTATGTAACGCTCCGTTAGCTGCGAATGTCACACAGAGAGACAGAACACAAACGCACAAAACTGGGTTCACCAAACATCGTAAAATACCTGTTGGGGGGTGGGAGGGGAAACCGAGGGGATGGCAGAAAACCAGGGTAAATTTTCATCCACTAGGAGAAATTTTGAATTATGTCCCAAACTAATTAATCAAAAGATAGCGGTGTATACACAACAAAAGCCACACACGGTGGACCAGAAAGACAGAAGGAGCCAGGGTGCCTGACGCTGAGTGTAACACAGCAGCCCTGCACAGCCCACAGTGAAGCCATGATTAGTTGGGGGCATTCTCTCACAGCCAGCAGAGCCCCAATCTGACTAGGTATAGGACTGGGGGCAGCAGAAAATCCCTGAAAAATGGGCAGCAGAACCACTAAGGGCCACCACTCCCCACGCAGCCAGCTGGGTGACCTACGCCTGCTGGTTAGTTACGCTTCACGGAAGCCCTGTGAGGGGAAGAAATCCCCCACTGATCAGCAGGGGAAACCGAGGCCCATGGCAGGTGCGTGGCTCGCGTGGCGCCGCGCGGTGTGCCCTGGGCTCCGCAGGGCCGGTGCGCTCCGTCCCTCTCCAGACGGATCCCTTTCTCCGTAGACAGACAGCACCGGGCCACCGACAGGACGCCGGTAGCCGTGTCAGGGTGTGTCCCCCTCTGTGGCCCTGGCATTTGGGAACAGCTAGGCTTGGTCCTGGTCTCAGGTCCCCCCAGACTGACTTGTTTGGCCCCAGACAAAGCACCTCGCTCCGTGGGGAACCGCCTCTTCCTCCTGCACCCAGAGCAGGGGGCCGGGCTCCAGGCCTGTGGCCACCCCCAGGCAGCAGAGGACGCCCCGGGGCTGGGCTGGCAGGGCGGGGACTCTGGCCCAGGGGCAGGGAGGAGAGGAACCAGAGCGGTCTCTGCCACAGCTCTGTGCCCACTGCCGTGCCCCTCTGCAAGCCTGCCTGTCCCTGTGGGCTCGGCCCCCGCTTCCGCACCGCAGGGTGGGGTGGGCAGCCCCCCCAGGGCCCTTCCTGCTCTTGGCGCCTGGCTTGGGCTGGGCTCGGTGCCAGGCCCCAGGGGGACTTGAGAGGTGTGTGGGAGCCCAGGGCTGGGCACCGTAACCTGGGGCAGCTGGGGGAGCCTCGGGGGGCTGGCCTGGGTCCCCATCCCGTCACCGACATGCCGACCTGCGGTCACGTTGGACAGGACCCTTTAGACCCTGAGCCTGTTTCCTCAGTCCAAGGTGAGTGTCCCCCAAAGTGTGGCCCCACAGAGAGGCCCCGGGTGCGCAGGCAGCACAGCAGGGGGCGTGTCCTAATCGGTAGCTGCCCCGACAGTGCCCACAGCAGTGCGCGCGGCGCAGCAGGGTGAGGTCACGGAGGGTCAGCGTGGGCCGAGGGCAGGGGAGGGTGGCGGAGCCGGGTTCAGGCGTGACCACCCGGCACAGGGTGGAGCTGAGGACAGACTCAGCAAGGAGCAGTGGCAGGAGTAGGCAGGCCTGGGCACCATGGTGTGTGCCGAGGGCCCTGGGTGCGCTGGGACGAGACTGCCCCGTGCAGAGAGGAGGGGTGGAGTTGGGGAAACTGAGTCACCCTGCCTGGAGCAGCCGTCCCAAGGCCAGGGGCCCCGGGCAGAGGCCGGCGGGTGCTCTGCCGAGAGGCTCCCCTCTGGGCCGCCCAGGCTCCGGGAACATCTTGCAGCTTTTGTCCCGGGATCTATTTTTCATCAGATTGATATTAGAGTCCCTGCACGCGGCGCTCGCCAGCGTCAGCAAAATAAAGATGCAAATAAATCCCCTGACCCGGCTCCTGGGGCCGCGGAATAACGCACCGCCTCCCGCCGTCCTCGCCACACATGGCGGCTTTGAATTTTAAATTTCATTTTCCCATCGCTTTTCAATAAATGCTTTTCCCAGTGATGTCTCCAGTCTTGACCTTATAATGCCCGAGTTAAAAGGCAGTGTCTTGTTTCCAGCTGCAGATAATTTACTTTTGAATGGTCCAATTACACGGCAGCCTGGGCTCTGCCTGGCTGCGCGGGGGACGCCACCGTTCGCCGGGAGATAATGGTGTCGCCGGCAACATATCTGCTCGCTGACCTGGGCCGTCCTCGGGGCGGCTGCCGGGCGAGGCTCTGCCTAAGGAGGCCTGACAGGCACAGCCGCCCGGGGCCTCCCTGGGGGACCCTCCCTCCAGCCCGAGACAGGGGCCCTGCTGGGCGCGACCGTGCCCGGCCCTGCGAGGGCTGCCTGCCCTGGGTTCAAACGCAGCCGCGCACTCGGGCGTGCTGCAGCAGACAGGACCTGTGTGACGGCGTCCCTTCTTGAAAGAAGCGTAAAACGGCAAAATCGGAGCCATCGCTAGCCCTGATTTGATACGGTTGTAACAAGGGGCTTTGTGAATTTTCCATCCGTGCAGCATAAAATCTGAATTGCCGTAAACTATCTGTGCCTCCCAATTTCTTAAAATGGAACGTTCAAGCTCTGCTCTTCCGTAATATTTCTCCCCTTAGCATGAATACTGGTTTCCAGCTGGTTTTGCGTCAAGGAACGCCTGCATCTGGTGGCCCGGGTGGTCCTGCTCTGACACCAGGAGAAAATCCCGGATGGTCCTTACAGGGGCCGGGGCCAGCGCTGGGCAGGTCCTCCCTGCGGGCGGTAGGACGTGTCTGTAACCAGAAACTGGTGGCCGCTGCATTTCAGACACGGATACTTTTCCCTTGGATTTTCTCTTACAATAAACCTAAACAAATGACAGTTTGCAAAGGACCCCCCACGGAAAGCACGTGGCCGGTCACGGCACCAGCACTGGGCCCTGGACCGCTGGTTCTGTGTTTCCCAGCAGGGACGGCTTCCACGTGGCCGTGTCTCACCCACAGGCACTTCCAGGTTCGGGGAAACCCTTCACTGGTGCAGCCGGGGCCGAGTCTGTCCTTGTTCCCAGAGACCAGCGGACAGCGGGCGCCCGAGGGCAGGCAGGGCAGGGGGGGCCCAGGGGCAGGGGGGGCGCAGGGTGCTCCGGCTAAGCCCACCTCCCTCCACCTTGCTTCTCGGCACCTCTTCAGCCTGGCCTGGGCCCCCCAGCCTGCAGTGCACCCCTCCCCGAAGCTGCAGCCCCCAGCCGCGAGCCTGTCCTCGTGCGCAGGGACCCTGGGGAGGCAGCTCCGGGTCTCCAGGCCCAGCGCGGGGCTGGCGGCCATCAGGGTGGGGCCTTCCTGGCTCAGACTCGCCCCTTTCAAACACCCGTGGGAGAGGCTGCCCCGCCAACCCGCTGCTGACCAAGCGCCGACCGCACGCCAGGTCCCAGGTCGCCCATCTAGGATGCCGGATGCATCTGGGTACGGTGAAGCCGCTGCGCACTCCTGCGGCTCCCCGGGTTGGCAGGCGGAGTGTCTCTCTCCATCGCCTGGATCCCAGCTGGCTCTTGACTGGCAGAGATGGGCTGTCCCGTGGCCGGGCTGTGGCTGGGCTGTGGCTGTCCCGTGGCCGGGCTGTGGCTGGGCTGTGGCTGTCCCGTGGCTGGGCTGTGGCTGTCCCGTGGCCGGGCTGTGGCTGGGCCGTGGCTGGGCTGTGGCTGTCCCGTGGCTGGGCTGTGGCTGTCCCGTGGCCGGGCTGTGGCTGGGCCGTGGCTGGGCTGTGGCCGGGCTGTGGCCAGCAGGACAAACGGCCTCCGTGCGTCTGAATGGCAGCAGGACGGAGCCAGGGGTGGGGCAGGGACAGGGGAGGTCACGGGACCCCACCAAGGTCCTGGGGGGCCTCTGGCTGACTTGGAAGGGAGTGGGGTCTCCCGATTCCCAGTGGGCGTGGGGGGCACTTCTTCCCCATCCGGATGTTTCCTTGGTGCCGGGGAAGGCGACTGGTGAGCCCTCAGCTACTGGTCCCTCGGGGGTCCCTGACCTTCCACGTCCCTGGGGACACTGAGGATAAGCTGGGGCTGTCTCTGCACCCTCCCTCGGGGTGAGCTGCCCCAGGGTGCGGCGTCCTCCACGGCCTTCCAGGGCCCGGCTCTGCCTTAGCCCAGCTGCCTGGCCCAGCAGTGCCTGGGCCAGGAGGGTCAGCCACCCAGTTCCGGGCTTCAGTGTCGGCAAAGCCCACACCCTCCCGCTCCTTCCCGCCAGGCCCTGCCTCTCAAGCCGGGCTCCCCCCGGGAGGACGGGGCCACAGCGAAGCTGGCTCTACTCCAAGGCTTCCCAGGGTTGAGGGAGAGCCCATGTGGGACCCGGGCCACACGCGCACGTCTGGACAAGGAGAACAAGGACCGTGCCCTGCGGGGACCGTCGGAGCCAGCGTGTTGAGCGGAGAGGGAACGAGCCTCGGCCCCACTGAAGGCCGAAGTGTGGGGGGCTGGTGTCCCTGCCTGTCCCACCACGCAGCACCGCAGGGCGCAGACCTGGCTGCCATGCAATCAGCGCGCAGTGTGCTGAGCAATGAAACACAATCACGCTCCTGGGAGACACGGAACCACGTGCTTCTTGCCCACTCGAGGGCCCTGTACGTGCTCCTCAGGAAGAGGACACAGAGGAGCGGGACGTGGCGCCTCACGCACGCGTCGCTCTCAGACGGACTCTCCCACCCCGGGGGGACCACACCGCGCCCCCGTTGGGGTGGGAGGGAGGCAGAGCCTGTTCCAGGCCGGGGCCACAGGCCTCCCCTGCAGCAGGGGCAGCTCCGAGCTCTCGGCGCTGCCCGCGGGGACGTCCCGAGAGCCAGGAGTGGGGACCCGGGTGGCAGGAGCCGCAGAGGCAGGAGCCGGACACACGACCCAGAATTCCACGTCAGGACCGGCCAGGGACACGCAGACACGCTCCACAGACACGTGTGTGCTGGTGCTCACGGCAGCCCCGCGCCCCGCGCCGTGGAGGGACGGGCAGGTATGCAGGACGCGGCCGTGCACACGGGGAGGAGGCTTGGCCGACGCCCACCACAGCCGGATGGGCCTGGAGGACGCCGCGCTGCGTGAAGGGGCCGGACACAGAAGGCCACACGCGGTGGCACCCTCTGTCCTAAACGCCCGGAACAGGCACATCCGGAGACAGAACGTGGTTCGTGGTTGGCAGGGGACGGGGCTCTGGGGACACAGGGTGCGGCCGCTCACAGGTGAGGGTTTCTTTCTGGGGTGACAGAAACAGCCTCACACGGGACAGGTGCACACTGTGCACACGCCGAAAATCACTGAACTGCGCGCTTTGAACAGGCAAACTGCACGGCACACGCCTTCATCCCAACACGCTGCCTCGCTGCCAGGCGGGCGGGTGCGGGGCCGGGCGCACGAGGCGCTGGGGGCCGTGGCCGTACGGGGAGGATGCGCGTGGCCTCCTCTGTCCCCTTCCTGTGTGTGTCCCCGGGGGCAGGACGGGGCGGGGCTCTGGGCCACGGGGCCCTCGTGTCCACCTCAATGCTGCCCCCTGGGCCCTGGCAGCTCCCGTCCGGGGGACACATCCTGGTCTGCACCTTTCTCAGATCTAAGCCGACGCCAAGCCTCAGTTTCCCCATCTGTGAAATGGGGGTCCCTGTGGTCCTGCCAGGCAGGCTGTTGGGCTCTAGGGCCCCACACAGAGCCCGCCCACAGGGGACCACCGTCACGCGGCATTGATCAAGGCAGCCCGCGCCCCGCCCTCTCCCAGGACACACAGAGGCACTGGCACATCACTATGATGGGGGTCAACCTTCGAGTCCTAACTGTCCCCTGAGATGGGACAGGACCCCCGGGGTGACCGCCAGGCTGCCCGGAGGAGCATCCCTGCCCCGCAGTCAGACCGCCAGGACCCTCCAGGCCCAGGCCAGTGGTGGGACGGGCAGCGGAGCCCGATCCCAGCCTCAGAGGAGGGGCCGGCGCGGGGGCAGCCCAGTGTCCAGGCGGCCTCGGGGTGGGTGGGAGGCCCGGGGCGGGCGGGCGTCCAGGTTGAGCAGCCGTTCAGGGAGACGAGACGAGGGAGACGCGGGAGACGCGTGCGCCTGCGTCCGGGGCGCCCAGGTGAGATATCGATAAAACACGCGGCTGGAAAACATCATGTCGCAAGGTCATTTTTACAAGAAAGTTGTGCTGCGAGGATTTACTGCTGTGTGCAGACAGGAGTTTAATTACCACGTTTTAAGAGGTGTTATTATCTCTGCAGCAGGCGCTACGAAACATGCTCTCTGAGACGTCACCCCAGCTCCGCGGGCACCGGCCCCCCCGGGACCAGAGTCCTCCTGCCCCCTCAGGTCCTCCCACCCCCGCAGGTCCTCCTGCCCGGGCTGAGCTGGGACCTTCCTGGCCCAGCTTGGAGAGGGGCAAGGAAAACAGGCCCCTCCCTGCGTGGGAGCCCAGGCCTGGCCCTGCCCCCTGCCCCCTTCCCCCCCCCCCGCCCCCGTCTCAGCCCCTCGCCCGGCCCCTGCCCCGGGCCCAGGGGGACCTTTCTTCTCTTCTCCCGCTGCACACGGGCAGCTCCTGGCCCCACTGCCCTGCTCCAGCACATGCTCCACCACTGGGACTGTCACCTCCAGTTCTGGGCACTCTGCTCCTAGGGATGCAGCCTTGGGCTGGGCAGGGCCAGCCCTGGGTGCCACGGGGCTGGGGGTCAGACCCCGGCCAGCCTACAGGGGGGCAGCAGGCGGCGGGGCTGGGCGTGCCAGCTGGGCAGTGCGCGGCGGGCGGACGCTGGAGCTCTGCTTTCTGCTGCCGAGCAGGTGCGGACAGTACGTCCTCCACGGAACGGCCTGAGGAGGGTTTTTTCTTATTTTTTTATTTTGCAGTTAAAGACTATCCTTGACAAACGTCCCCTGTAAAAAGGTTTCGCTAATTCAAAACCTGTTCTTTTATCCCTGCACGTTAAGTGCGGAGCCTGACGAATTCTGGACGACCAGAGCCGCGGGGGGGGGGAACGGGGCAGGCCTGGGGGTCGCAGCCTCTGCAGCCCCCAGCCTGTGTTCTCCTCACCCCTTCCCCAGGCCCCTCCGCAGACACGCCCGGCTTCACGCCTGCGTCTGGGAAAGGGGCTGAGACCCCCACCCTGCGGGCGAGGCCAGGTGGCTGCCCCTCCTGCTGCTCGGCTGGGCCGGGGGGGCTGTCCCACCACGACCCACACACAGGCTGCTGCGGGAATCTGAAAGACAGTGGCCGGCAGGTGTGGGCAGGGTGGCCCCGAACGGAGAAGGCCACGCAGGACGTCGGGGATCAACGGCCGGCGGAGGAACTGGGTGCTCTGGCTTCTCACTGGGCTCCGGGCTCCTACCCAGCCTGGCCCCACACGCTCCATCCCTGCGCCCGCAGCCTCCTGGGCGGGAGAGGTGTCAGGAGGTGTAGACGCCACTGCGGTCTGCCCCACGTCAGCCGGAGCAGAGCAGGGGCTGTGTGCCCCGCACCCTGCTTCCTCTGTGGGCCTGGCGATGTTTTCAGAAGAAGCTCAGCCTGGATCCGCCTCACGTGGCCTACGACGGCTGCACGGAGAGATCCAAGGTGTGCCAGGGCCCAAAGTGCAGGCTGGACATGCCAGGGAGGGCCCGACCCTCAGCCACACCCGGCTCTTCCGCCCAGCAGAGAGGAGGCTCACGGCAGGGAGGGCCGTGCAGATGGGCCTTGCCGGATCAACCACCACCTCCCACTTGTGACCCCGCCCACCCATCCTGCTGCCTTTGGAGGGAGGAGGCTCAGCTGTCAGACCCGCTCCCCACACCCTGTCCCCGTGAGCCCGGCTGGTCCTGCCCAGTCTGAGATGCGGCAGCCGTGCCCAGGGCTCTGTGCACACACGGGGCTGTCTCCCCAGCGCCCCCTCGCTGGGTGGCACCTGCCCCAGCTGACCTGCCTTCCGTGGCAGGCCTGGGACACATGGGAGGGAGCCCAGGAGCAAAAGCCTTCCCGAGGTGGCAGCTGCTCCCCCAGCATCCCCAGGGCCCATCCCCAGAGGCCCAACTGTCACCGAGAGGGAGGGAAACGGCCCTCGGGTGCCATGGGGACAGGGAGGGACCCCACAGGGTGCAGCAGAGGAGGCTGGAGCAGGAAGGGGGCCGCCCGGCTTCCCAGCCGCCACCTCTCTGCGTCGCCGAAGCCCGTTGAGACAGGGACTTGGCACTGTGTGGGCCTCGCTCAGGCGCCAGCACCGCTTGGCACCGCAGGAAACTCAGTCGGCCAAGGAACACGCACACGGAGCCGGAGCCAGCGCGGGCGGGGCGGGAACGGCCGGGTCTGGGAGGCTCACAGGCTGCTCCGACAGACCCATCATCCGCCAGCCACCGCGCGCCGCCTCCCGGCTCCTGCCAGGGTCGAACCCGCCCGGTGGGAAACCGGCAACGGTCGTTCCCACGGCAGCAGCAGAAGCGCGGGTCGAGGAGAGGCGGCGGGGGCGGGACGCAGCGTGGAGGCTCAGCGGCCCCACCCGGCTCCTGAGGCTCCCTTGGTTCCAACCTTTGATTCCGGGCAAGAGGGAGGCAGCGAACCGGAGCCCACCCGTCACCCAGTGTGGACGCTGCACTGCGGCCCTGCCCGGCCGTGCTCTGCCCCAGGCCTGGTGCGGCTGTCCCCAGCCGTGCGGTCACAGCCCGGGGAGGCCCCTCAGGAGCAGGAGGGACCCGGCTCTGCCACCCTCGGCCGCCCTGGAGGAGACGGAGGCCCAAGCACAGTGGGGGCCGCTGTGACTCCCCATAAACTTGGGGGCCTGCTCCACTCAGGTGCTCAGGAAAGGGTCCCCGCATGGTCAGGGTCTTGGGGAGCCTGAAAGGGATTCAGGGTGCAGATCCCCGAAATCCACGCGCAGCTCAGGCCCCCGCCGCACGCCAGAGCGTCCACACCTTGGGTAACACGGTTTAGCGACGTCAACCTTACCAACTGCTTTGTGCCGGTAGCGTTGAGCTCGGCAGCACACGCTGGCGCCGCGCAGACACACGTCCGCTGGCTTCTCTCCGCCCGTGACCCCGTCTGCACGTGAGGCGCTGGCGGTGCACAGAGCAGGTTAGCGACTTGCCCGGTTGCACAGCAGCCAGAGCAGCGTCTGGCGTCCCAGACCCTCCTGTCCTCTCGGGGGCAAGACTCGCAGGAGGAAAACGCCACCGTCTCGCTGGACACGGAGCAACCCTGGACGAGCCACGGAGACAAACCCAGGGAGACAGAGGGTCCTGCCGCAGCTCGGGGGGTGGGGGGACCCCACAGAGACAAACCCGGGAGGCAGAGGGTCCTGCCGCAGCGCGGGGGGTGGGGGGACCCCACAGAGACAAACTCGGGAGGCAGAGGGTCCTGCCGCAGCGCAGGGGGTGAGGACCCCACGGAGACAAACCCAGGGAGGCAGAGGGTCCTGCCGCAGCTCGGGGGGTGGGGACCCCACGGAGACAAACCTGGGGAGGCAGAGGGTCCTGCTGCAGCTCGGGGGGTGGGGGGAACCCCACGGAGACAAACCCGAGAGACAGAGGGTCCTGCCGCAGTGCGGGGGGTGGGGGGACCCCACGGAGACAAACCCGGGGAGGCAGAGGGTCCTGCCGCAGCTCGGGGGGTGGGGACCCTGCCTCTGCACTGGGCGGCGGACGGAGCTGGCTGAGGAAGGGCGGGAGCGGTGCCAGGCAGGGGTGCAGGGAGGGCCTGACCCCGTTGTCACTGCCCCAGGCGGCTCTTGTTCTGGTGCCACAGAAAACCCAACCCTCTCGGCCGTGGCCTGTACGAGGGACCCTGAACCTGCCCCTCCCCAGCACCACGACCCCCAAGGCCAGGTGCCCCCGGGGCTCTCAAGCCGTCTCCAGGCCTGCTGGGGGGCAGCCCTGCTGTCCCTGCTGTCCCCAAGGGCCCCACGTGAGCCACAGACTCTTCACTCGCTCTTGGTGCGTGTGGGGCGTCATCCGCCTTGACATCTGGACCAAAATTCGGGTGGGGATGTCTGTCCCATGTCTTCAAGGTGGCCGCCGCAGTGGCACCCTGGGGTGGCAAGGGCACCGTGGGGCAAAGGGCAGGGGTCGTGGCCACCAGGCTGCCGGGAGATTCCACCGTAGGCCGGTTCTCCGGACAGAGCTCTCGTTTTGTTTTAACCGTTTCCCAAACAGAAGAAAGGTCCACAGAGACGCAGACGCGGTGCCCAGGCCTGTCCTCTGCGGGGCGGGGCCGCGGTGAGGGGCACCAATGGGGAGAGTCGCCCTGGGGGTGGCGGGCAGGGGGGCGGAGAGCCGGGCTGCAGCCCAGACAGACAAAACGGCTCCTCTGGCTCCAACACCGGTGCTCGGGCGGGGCCGGGGTAACGGCTGGTGTGAGGGTCCCCATGCAGGTGCCCGGAGCGCCAGGGCCCCGCCTGGCTCTGTCTATGTCCAAGCTCCTCACTGCACGGCAGGGATTTTTTTTTATTTTCTAATTTGCTTTGCAAATAACGCTGAATTAAAAACCATATATATCTATTTTTAAAAACCCAGCCTTTCACTTCCTTAATTAAATTTCCACAAGATATTTTTCCCTGGGAAAATTCAATTAGGTTTTAATTTTTGTCTTGTAAAGGCCCTGGTGCTTTGAATATATGATTGTTAACTTAACTCCTGACAGGGCGCTCGAGTGACAACACAGGGCTGCGAAGCAGGCCGGGACCCCGGGGTGGCCGGGGCCGGGGGCGCGGGGGCCACTGGGCTTCCAGCGGGAAGCTCGGACCGCGCTGGGGCTGAGTTGGTCCCCGCTGAGCGGCCCCACAGGACGCTGGGCCCCGGCCCTGGAGGGGGAGGCAGCAGGGCCCCTGCCCGCTCCACCTCCCCGCTGCCCCATCAGCAAGGGACCAGCGCACGGGGGTGCGCAGACAGGCAGCAAGGCCCCCGGGACGGCTTGTGCACCTGCTCAGGGGCTGGGGGACCCCGCCGTGCACCCCACATCCCAGCTAGGGTGGAGCCAGGACCTGCCCAGAGGCCCAGCCAGGGCCCGACCTGGCAAGGCGCGGGCTGGGGTCGAGGCTGAGCCCTCGCTGCGGGGAAAGGGGGGCTTCACGTAGAGCAGGGGCTCCCCAGCCTCGCGGCCCCGGCTCCCTCTGCGCATTCTCGGAGGGCCCGGACCCCGACACACACATGCTCTTCCCGGGAGGAGGAGGCCGCAGTCCCAGGTGCTCAGGGAGCAGCCCCCACCCCCCCCAGCAGAGACGAAGCCATGGGAAAGGGGAGGGGTGCGCCAGGGGGCGGGTCAAACCGGCGATAAACGTGCCTCTACTGGATGTTTCTATGGCTTTACTGTTTTATTACACTTTTTATTTTGAGGCGATGGTGGATTCACATGCAGCTGTAAGAAGTAGTGCGAGACATCCCACGTAACGTTTATCCTGTCCCCGCCCCGCAGGGAGGCCTTGCAAAACCGTAGGACAGCGTCATGACGGGGACGTGGACACAGCCAGGACCCGGAGGGAGCGCCGCAGCCACCAGGAGCCCCCAGGGGCCGCGCCCACCCCAGCACTGCGAACCGCCACTGCCCTGCCCATGGCTGTCAACGTGTCATCGCAAGAACGCCACGGAACACGGAACCGTATGGTTTGTAACCATCCGGGGCTGTGGTTTTCTCTCGGCATAATTCTCTGGAGACTCATTCGGGTGGTCGGGTGTGTCCATAGTTGGCTCCTTTTGTTGCTGGGCACCGTGCCGGGTATGCGGCCCGCGGTTTGTGTGGCCGTCACCCGCTGCGGGGCGTCTGGGCGGATCCCAGTTTGGGGCTGTGGTGAGGGAACCTGCTACCGTCGGCCACGCGCAGGTCTGCGTGTGAACACGGGCGCACGTCTCGGGCGCGTGGCCAGAGCGTAACTGCCTCTGCTCAGCCTCTGGGGGGGGGGCCACGTGCTGCGTCAGACACAGGGAGGCGCAGAAGGGGGGGTGGGCTTGTGCAGAGAGACCACGCACGAGGAGGAGCCCCCGTATAGTAACTGGCTCTGCGGTAACTAATCCAGGCCCAGAGAGGGAGACGCACTCCCAGCGGCTGCCGTGGATCTGCTCAGGACGATCCACCCCCATGACCCAAACGGCTCCCGCTCACCCCGCCTGCCAACACCGCCACACCGGGACCTAATTTCAACATGAGTCTGGAGGGGACAGACAATATTCAAACCGTAGTACCCTATCTTCCCAGTCTGCTGAGAATTTATCTGGAATAGGTGTGCAATTTTGTCAAACGATTTTTCTTTATAGATTGATATCGTGTGAGATTTTCTTCTCTAGCCTGTTAACACAGTGAATTACACTGACGGATTCTCAAATATCAAACCAGACTCAGACCTGCAGTAAGCCCTTTGTCATGGTGTGCAGTTCTTTTCTGTGTTGCTGGCTTCTGTTTGCCTGCACTTTGCTAAGGGTTTTGTGTCTGCATATACGAGGGCTATCGGTTTGTAGTTCTCTTTTTTTTTCCCCTTGAGACTTCCTCTCTGACTCCTGCACCCCCCGCCCCGCCCCCGGCCCCTGTGCCCTGCAGCCACACCAGCTCCATACAGCCCTCCGTGCCCATCACACTCCCAGCCCCTCAGGGCCTTTGCACGTGCTGTGCCCTGCCTGGAGTGCGCGTCCCTGCCCCGTCTCAGTTCCAAAGGCACTACCACTCCCTGAAGTCCGTCTGTTCCTCTGGGCTTCTGTAAAGGGGTCCCTGCCCCACCTGCGTCCCAGCATTGCTGAGGGGCTGCAGCATGGCCAGAGATGAGCCACAGGGTCATTTGTTACCTGGGGAAGGGCCAGAGCAGGAAATTGGGACACAGAGGAGGGGCCAGAGGGCAGCCCCCCTTGGGCCACCCCAGGTCTCCTCCTGCCTGTCTCTCCAGGCCTGTCTGCCGACTGGGTCTGTCCCTCCACCCCCTCCCTCCCTCCCACGGATCACCCCCTCCCTGCCCATGGCGTCACGTGGGCAGATGCAGCAGAGAGCAAAGCCCGGCCCTGCCTGCCCACGGTGGCCTCCACTCGCCACAAAGCCCGGTCAGCCTGAGGCCGGCCCAGGAGCTGCCAAGTGGCCAGGGTGCCGCCCCCGGGGCCTGGTGCCCAGGACAGAGACGCAGCCGCAGCCACAGCAGGGGAGGCACCTGCCTGCTGAGGTCCCGCATGGCCTGTGTCCGGCCCCTCCCCTGCAGGGGCCTTTGCCCCCCTCGTGCTTAGGGAAGGGTCCCCACAGGGAGGCCGCAGCCGCTGACCAGCACCCCCCCGGGAGGGCGTGAGCTCCCGTCCCCCGCTGTCCCCGCACAGGCGTGCATGCTGGGCCTGCGGCCTCGCAGGAGGAGCCGAAGCCCCTGCAAGCACAGAAGCCCCGCGACGGCCCTCCCACCTGTGGCTTCGTTTCCCAGCTGGCCTCGGGGCGCGTCTGTGGGAGGCCGGAGGGAGGCCACGGAGAGGGCAGGCATGTCCCCCCACTCCAGGGCGCCGGGCAGGCAGGACTCACCATGAGGGGACCTGCCAGGCCCAAGGTCTGCAGCCCGGGTGAGGTGGCGATGGCTTCCTGGAGGAGGCGGCCCCTCCAAGGGTCCCCCAGGATCAGAAGGTGGGCAGGAGCACAGAGAGCTTCCAGGCAAGGGGGCTGCTCCCGTGGGCTTGGAGGGGACAGTGGGGGCCGGCGGGAAGCACAGAGGAGGCCGCGGCACGGGAGGGGTGTGGGGGGACTGGGGACGCCCAGGACTCTCAGGCCCAGGGGTCTCCCTGCTCCAACCGCGTGCCCCCAGATGTTGGGGCCACAGAGAGTTCTGGGGGGGCCCTGGGTCCTCAGGCCCCGCCCAGCCAGCCTCTGTCCAACCAGGCAGGGAGGGCAGGTGCCGTCTGACAGGTAGCAGTCGCCTCGCCGCTGGCGAGAATGACCCAATTATTTGACAGTGTTTTTCCAACACTCACAACTGTCTCTACTGTGTAATTTACAGAATTGCCAATTAGTAATGACAGTTTCTGCCTCTCTGAAGTGTCCCTGCAGGGCACAGGTCTCATCGTGCCATTGTTGCATAGGTGCCCCTAGGAGGGGCTGGCCGGTCCATGGCGACGCTGGCAGCGGAGGCTGGTCCTAGACAGCCGCCAGGGACAGCCACAGGCCAGCAGGGCTCCAGGACAGGTGTCCCTCCCCAGGATGGGGCAGTGCGAGCCAATCAGCCTTCTGCTCCCGTTTGTGTGGGCAGCCAAGAGGGTGCCCTGAGCTGGCCTCCTTGGGGACATCGGGGTCTGGACCCGAGACCTCTCTGTTCCCTCGGGCCTCCTGGCAGGGAGGGAGCATCGTCTCTGGAGGTGTGTGGGCACCACCTGGTCAGGATGTGGCCTGCACGACCACACGGTCCCGTCCACTGTGTCACTGTGTCCCGTGCCAGGGGGCAGGAGAGCTCGTGGGCAGGGTCACGGCCCAGGCAAGAGGACCCGGCTGAAGGCAGTGACCAGGGCAGCCTGGGGCTGGGCAGGGGTCTTCCCCGAGGTGTCAAACGTGGTTGTTGGCTGGGCCACGGCCAGTCCCTCACGGCCCCACAGCCGTGAGTGACAGCAACCTGCGCTGTTCCCTACCCGAAGTATTGCCCAGAGCCAAGGGCGGGTCCCGTCAGCGACGGCACAGCCAGGATCCGAGTCGCAGGGAGAAGTCAGCCTGGATGGGCGCCGGCACAACCGGGCTGGCACAGCCCCTGGCTCCGGGCGGAGGAGCGCGGCCCAGCGCCCTCCCCACGCCCGTGCCCCCCAGCCCTCCCGCAAGTCCAGGGCCTCAGCACATCCAACCTCCAGTTCCCCCCCCATTATCAGCTGTTCCTGCCTCGCCTCCGCCTGGAGCAGCTTCCTCTGGCCCCGCTGCATAAACAGGCCCAGCCCTGATAGGCCGGGAGGGTGGGAGGCGGGTGGTCCGGCCCGGAAGCCGGGTGGGGCCCAAATGGGAAAACCAGGTGCCAGATCATGGGTTCTGCTGAGGTCGGTGCCCAGGGGCCACCCGCCGCAGGGTGCCCAGGTCAGAGAGGGCAGCCCCTCCCCACCCGCCCGCCAGGCTGGGGCACCCTTGGACGGGTCCGACCTCGGGCTATTGGCGTCCGTCAAGGGCTGCGGCTCTGCTGTGTGCCGGCAAAGCCCCGTCCTGATGTCTCAGCACACACAACCCTCACACCAGCCTCAGGAGAGGGGTTCTGCCACTTCCCCCTTTTACAGATGAGCAAGCAGAAGCTCAGAGAGGTTAAGTGATGTGCCTAAGGTCACACGGCCTCTCAGGAGGCAGAGCCAGGATTTGAGCCAGGCGCCCGGGTTCAGAGTTGGTGCGTTAACCACACTTTCCCCAGGCTGACGCGGGGCTGGGGTGCTTCCGGGGCCAGGCTGGGCAGCGGCTCTCAGTTTGGTGGGTTTCAGGAGGAGAGGGAGGCGGTCTACGGGCTGTGAGGGGTAAAGTCTGGGTGCCCAGAGATTTGGTCAAACGTGGTCCTGAGTGTGCCCGGGAGGCTGCAGCAGAGCAGGTGCCTCCCCGGCGTGGGCCCACCCAGTGGCTGGAGGCCCGGAGAGGACGCGAGGGTGAAGTGGGGAGAATTCGCCTTCAGCCTGACCGCTGAGCTGGGACATCTGCCAGCTCAGGACTCGGCCTGGGGCTCACAGCCCCGCTCTCCCGGGCTCCAGCTCGCCAACTGCAGGTGGGGGGTGTCTCGTCCTCCAGAGCCGCGTGAGCCAGTCCAGTTCCCCGCGGTAAATACACACACATGCACACACGCCCACACATGTGCGCACAACACATGCACACACGTGCACTCATACACATGCACTCACGCACACACCCTAGTGGTACTTCTCGGGGGGGGGGGGGACCCTGGCTAATGCAGTGTCATCAGAGCCACCGCGGACCTCACAGCTGCCCTGGGCCCGGCTGCACCGGCCTCCTCCCTGCTTTGCTGTCAGAGAAAAGACCAACCCAGACGGGCCAAGCGAGGCTCTCGTTTAAGAGGGTGGTGGCGAGGTGGGACAGGGACGTGGCCACGGGGGAGGGCCCAGGCAGTGGGAAGAGCTCCCACCCCAGGGACGCAGGCTGCCCCAGGCCGGGCACAAAGGGATTTTCTTTCACGGAGAAGGCAGGGGTGTGGCTGGGGAGGGACCCGGCCCGAGGCGCCTGTTCTCAGAGGTGGAGGCGTCTGCAGGCGAGGGAGGAGGGACACTGAGCCGAGCTTTGGGAGCAAGCGTCTCCTTCCGGCTGGGAGCCTGTCCTCACGAGGCCGAGCGCAGGAACTTGGAGGGTGCGCGACTGGCCCTGTCCTAGGGAACAAGGAGCATCCGGGAGTCTTGTCCAAGTCTATGGGGAGGGGGGGGTCCCCTCTGCAGGAAGCCGTTTTCCAGAACACTGAAGAGCGAGGGGGTTTCTAACCTTCGGGTGAAATTCAGCATCGGCACACGAGCGTGGCCCCGCCGGGCTCCCACTCAGGAGCCTCGCAGGAAGGGACGCAGGGGTCCGGGGCTTTGGAAGAGTTGATGGTGGTGCAGAGCCCGGTATAGTTTCAAGGTGAGGTCCGAAGCCAGCTGAGGGCTCAAGCCCTGGCCCTGGGGACAGCCTGGAGAGATGGGGACAGCAGGAGCAGGTGAGGAGGGGGTGTCTGTGGTGTGAGCTGGGCTGAGACCCTCCCCCAGCGGGGGCCAAGGGTGGGCTCCCCGCCCACTGCAGGGCCGAGTCTTGCGGAGGACGCCAGGCTGGGAGGCCGCTGGGCGGGCAAGGGGGGCCCTGCTCTGGGGGGGCCGTCCTCGGGGCAGCCAGCGGGGGTCTGTGTTGTCTAGGGATCCCCACCCCAGTGCCCGCCGGCCAGACCCTCACAGGGCGTGGCATGGCAGGGCAGGGCCGGCGTCCACGACAGCTCCCGTGGGGGTGGGTTCATTCCCTGCTCTATGACTCAATAAGTCTTAGCCCCGAGCTGACCGAGTGGACCCCAGAAACCCCCTAAAGCTGAGCTGCTGGCCGTGAGAGGGGGGGCCGACAGGCCTGGCCACGCCCTCCCTGCAGGTCCCTGACGGGCTGGGACCGTACCTGCAGGCACGTGTCGGTGGCGTGTCTCTGATTAGCAGACCTCCTCAGCTAGAACATTCCAAGCCTTTAGACAAAGATGCATTCCTTTAACCAATTACAGATCAAAGAGTCTCTAACCCCACCTATAACCTATAAGCCCCTGCTTCCAGAGGTCCTGCCACTTGGGCCCAAACCAACGCACCCTTCCATGCATTGATTCACGACGTCACGTGTAATTCCGTCTCCCCGAAATGTGTGAACCAAACCGCAACCCGACCACTGCTCAGAGTTTCGTGGGCGTGGCTCCAGGCATGGTCACATGTATTTGGCTCAGAATAAACCTGTTTAAATTATTTGCAGTCTGGGTTCTTTCCCGGTGACGGTTCCTCCAGCTGCACATCTGGGCACCATGGTGCCTGCCCCAGACTGGCCCCGGCCCCTGAGAGGCCTCAGCCACCTCAGCTCCGGCGGAGGGACCGTGGCAGGCCCTGTGGCCAGCGGCTGCTGAGCCCCAAAATGTGCCCAGCGTGGGGCGCAGCGGGACGCAGAGGGAGCCCCTAGGGGAAGGGCCACCCCACCTCCAGCCACGCCCTCCCTCCAGGGCCAGCCCCCTGGGGGTTCTAGGCTTGCTCTCCTGGGGTTGTGGGCTGAATTCACATGTTGAGGCCCCACCCCCAGCACCTCAGCATGTGACTGTGTTTGGAGGCAGGGCTGTTAAAGGGGCAGTTAGGATGAGGTTCTCCGGGTGGGCTCTAACGCGATGTGACTGGTGTCCTTGTGAAAGGGGAGGTTTGGGCGCAGACGCGCAGGGAAGGACGCGAAGACAGGGGCAGGCGCTGGGGCGGTGCAAATGCAGGACGCGGTCACGGTCACGGGACGCGCTGGCAGCTGTCGGGAGCCGGAAGAGAGCCTGGGACAGACTCCCGCAGAGCCCTCGGTCGGAACCCCCTGCCGACACCGTGAGGATGCTCTCTGGGCCCCAGAACTGCGAGGACACGTCGTCTGCGTCCATGGTCCTTTGCTACGGCGGCCCTGACACAGCAGGGAGGGGCCTCCCGAGAGGTCGCCCACCCCCCGCTGTGGCTCCAAGTGCAAAGGTTCCCGCTCTTTCCGGCTCTGGGACTTAGCTGCTCTGTCCAGGGTGACAGGACGATGAGCAGACGCCCCGTCGCCGGCCTGGGCTGGCTGGGCTGGGCCTGCTGTCTGGAGCAGCCTGGGGCTGCCGTGAACTGCGAGATGGAGATCGCATTCTTACAATTCTTGCAAATTAGCGTCCGGCCAGCGCGTGGACACAGAAAGGGCATCTGCCCCAGGTCCCTCGGAGGCAGGAAGTCCCAGGGCGCTGGGGGCGGGGGCTCCACACACCAGCTCCTGGCCCGCCCCCAGCTCCCCACCCCACGTGCTCTGCGGGGCACTGCCCACCCCAGCCGCACCCACCCCTGCTCTGCAGCCCTCCGCTCCTGAGCCCGCCCACTGAGCACCCCTTTCTGCCTGGGGGGCCAAGCCGAGCTCCAGCCGCCCGGGCCACTGTCGCAGGGGGCACAGCCTGCCCCCGAGCTCAGCCGAGGAGCAGGGAGGACAGGCAGACGCACCCCTGGGGGCACAAGGGGTCTGGAGAGCCCGGGCGGCTTCTCATTAGCGACACCTGACAGTCGCTGTAATTGCGTCTCTGGTGCTGCTGGAGTGTTTCTGCAGCTCTGGGAAGTCTTAGCTGACTGCATATTTAATGTAAGAGGTATTAGATTCTGGGGCATTTGTCTGCAAGAATGCAATAATAACACAGACACTTGCTGTGTGCCAGCAAGGCCCTGTCCTAATATTTCAGCACACACAGCCCTCACACCAACTTCATGAGGGAGCTACTGCTATTTCCCCCCGTTTTACAGATGAGCAAGCAGAAGCTCAGAGAGGTTAACTGACGTGCCTAAGGTCACACAGCCTTGTAGGAGACAGAGCCGGGATTTGAGCCGGCGCCTGGGTTCAGAGTCGGTGCGTTAACCACACTTTCCCCAGGCTGACGCGGGGCTGGGGCGCTGCCGGGGCCAGGCTGGGCAGCGGCTCTCAGTCTGGTGGGTTTCAGGAAGACAGGGAGGTGGGAGGGAAGGATTCGGCCCAGCAGGTCCCCAGCCCTAGCCACTCAGCAGACAGGGTGCTGGTTTTCCCCAGAAACAGTCCCTGCCCCCCGAGAGACGTCACGCCACCCTCCTGTGCACGCGTGTGTGCTGCCCGCGTGCGTCAGCAGCCGTGGGCCGCAGTCCAGCACGAGCCGCCGTTCCCACCGCCAGGCTGGTGGCAGCTGAGCCCGTCTCCTCGGGGCCACGTCATCTGGGGTAGAAAATTCGGGCCTCGCATGTTACGGCAGCGTTTGCCATGAAGTGTGTTTGGCGTTTCGGAATTTGCTCAGGGTCAGCCGTGGGTTCCCACTGCAGACAGAATGAGTCCCGTGAGACCCCCCGGTCCACGGGGCTGGACCAGGAAGGGGGCCGACGCCAGCAGGCCCCTCACCGCGGCAAGCGCCCGTTCCCAGGGCTCTGGGGCACCGGGCCACCCGGACAGAGCACGGGCGCTGGCTGCCCTACCCCCACAGCTGGGGCAGATGTCCCGCTGTGAAATGGGGACACGACCCCCACCACCCCCACACAGTGGAACTGGGAAGAGCGAAGAAATGATGCAGCTGGAGCACCTGGTGCACAGGGGCAGTCGCGGTTGCTGCGCTGGTGCCAGCAGCAGGGACCACAGTGGCTGCGAGGGCGGTGGCAGTGCCAGTCACGATAGCGGCAGTGGCGGTGACAGTAGTGATGGCAGCAGTGGTGGGAGTGGGAGTGGGAGGAGTAACAGCAGCGGTGGGAGTGGGAGTGGGAGGAGTAACGGCGGCGGTGGGAGTGGGAGTGGGAGGAGTAACGGCGGCGGTGGGAGTGGGAGTGGGAGGAGTAACGGCGGCGGTGGGAGTGGGAGTGGGAGGAGTAACGGCGGCGGTGGGAGTGGGAGTGGGAGGAGTAACGGCGGCGGTGGGAGTGGGAGTGGGAGGAGTAACGGCGGCGGTGGGAGTGGGAGTGGGAGGAGTAACGGCGGCGGTGGGAGTGGGAGTGGGAGGAGTAACGGCGGCGGTGGGAGTGGGAGTGGGAGGAGTAACGGCGGCGGTGGGAGTGGGAGTGGGAGGAGTAACGGCGGCGGTGGGAGTGGGAGTGGGAGGAGTAACGGCGGCGGTGGGAGTGGGAGTGGGAGGAGTAACGGCGGCGGTGGGAGTGGGAGTGGGAGGAGTAACAGCGGCGGTGGGAGTGGGAGGAGTAAAAGCGGCAGTGGGAGTGGGAGGAGTAACAGCGGCGGTGGGAGTGGGAGTGGGAGGAGTAACAGCGGCGGTGGGAGTGGGAGTGGGAGGAGTAACAGCGGCAGTGGGAGTGGGAGTGGGAGTGGGAGGAGTAACGGCGGCAGTGGTGGGTACGGCAGGGATGATGGCGGTGGTGGCCGTGGCAGTGGTAGCCATGGTAGCAGTGATAGTCACAGTAGGGGTAGCACTGATGGCAGTTGCAGGGGTCCTAACAGGAGTAATAGTGGTACTAATAACAGTAATAGTGGTGGCAATAGCAGTAGTAGTCACAGTAGTAGTGGTGATAGTTGTTTGTAGTGGTAGTAATTGTAATAGTAGTAATAGTGGTAGTGTTGGTAAGTAGTCGTAGTAGTGGTAATAGTAGTAGTGGTGGTAGTAATACTAGCAGTAGTGGTAGCAGTAATAGTGGTAGTAATGACAGTCATAGTGGTAGTAACAGTAGTGGTGGTGGTGGTGGTGACAGTAGTACTACTTGTTAGTAATGGTAGCAGCAGTCACCACAGTGGTAGTAACACCAGTACTGGTCAGCGGTTGTAGTAACAGTAGTAGTAGTGGTAGCTATGCCAGTAGTAATAGTAGTAATGGTAGCAACAGTCATCGCAGTGGTAGTAACAAGTAGTACTGGTTGGCGGTTATAGTAACAGTAGTAGTGATGGTAGCTATGCTAGTAGTAATGGTAGTAACAGTAGCAACAGTCGTCGCAGTGCTAGTAAAGTAGTACTGGTCGGCGGTTGTAGGAACAGCAGCACGCTGGTAGCTATGCCAGTAGTAATGGTAGTAACAGTAGCAACAGTCGTCGCAGTGCTAGTAAAGTAGTACTGGTCGGCGGTTGCAGTAACAGCAGCACGCTGGTAGCTATGCCAGTAGTAATGGTAGTAACAGTAGCAACAGTCGTCGCAGTGCTAGTAAAGTAGTACTGGTCGGCGGTTGTAGGAACAGCAGCACGCTGGTAGCTATGCCAGTAGTAATGGTAGTAACAGTAGCAACAGTCGTCGCAGTGCTAGTAAAGTAGTACTGGTCGGCGGTTGCAGTAACAGCAGCACGCTGGTAGCTATGCCAGTAGTAATGGTAGTAACAGTAGCAACAGTCGTCGCAGTGCTAGTAAAGTAGTACTGGTCGGCGGTTGTAGGAACAGCAGCACGCTGGTAGCTATGCCAGTAGTAATGGTAGTAACAGTAGCAACAGTCGTCGCAGTGCTAGTAAAGTAGTACTGGTCGGCGGTTGCAGTAACAGCAGCATGCTGGTAGCTATGCCAGTAGTAATGGTAGTAACAGTAGCAACAGTCGTCGCAGTGCTAGTAAAGTAGTACTGGTCGGCGGTTGCAGTAACAGCAGCACGCTGGTAGCTATGCCAGTAGTAATGGTAGTAACAGTAGCAACAGTCGTCGCAGTGCTAGTAAAGTAGTACTGGTCGACGGTTGCAGTAACAGCAGCACGCTGGTAGCTATGCCAGTAGTAATGGTAGTAACAGTAGCAACAGTCGTCGCAGTGCTAGTAAAGTAGTACTGGTCGGCGGTTGTAGGAACAGCAGCACGCTGGTAGCTATGCCAGTAGTAATGGTAGTAACAGTAGCAACAGTCGTCGCAGTGCTAGTAAAGTAGTACTGGTCGGCGGTTGCAGTAACAGCAGCACGCTGGTAGCTATGCTAGTAGTAATGGTAGTAACAGTAGCAACAGTCGTCGCAGTGCTAGTAAAGTAGTACTGGTCGGCGGTTGCAGTAACAGCAGCACGCTGGTAGCTATGCCAGTAGTAATGGTAGTAACAGTAGCAACAGTCGTCGCAGTGCTAGTAAAGTAGTACTGGTCGGCGGTTGCAGTAATAGCAGCACGCTGGTAGCTATGCTAGTAGTAATGGTAGTAACAGTAGCAACAGTCGTCGCAGTGCTAGTAAAGTAGTACTGGTCGGCGGTTGTAGGAACAGCAGCACGCTGGTAGCTATGCCAGTAGCAACAGCAGAAGCAGTGCTAGTGGTGGTCACTCGGCAGGCAGGTGCTCTCGGCCCAGGAGACGTGCCGTGACTGGTCTGCCCTCCACAGCATGGCAGGAGCCCAGGAGCCGCGCTTGGTCCTCTCCCTCTTTGGCATCTCCGCGACCCGGGCTTGCCTCACCCAGCCCTGCATTCCACCGATCCACGGCACCCCAGGGCAGGGCGCTGACCCCGGCAGTGATGTGACTATTACTGTTTAAATGGAATCGCTGTGAAAAGCAGAGCCCAGGGTCCCAGCTGCCCAGCCAGTTCAGGGCGCGGGGTCAGTCGCTACAAGCGAAAGGTCAGTGCTGCCTCCTGGCTGCTTCCTAATCGGATTGGCTCCTCCAGCTTCCGCCGTGGCCCTGCCAGGCCCGCGCCTCATTACTGCCAATAAGCGCGGAGATGACATCACTTACATTCAATTGTCCTGTGTATCTGCCTGGCTCCCTGGTTGTTTTAATAAAGGGCAGAGACAGATAAAGGCTACATTTGCATCCTGGAAGGGGGTCTGACAAGGGTCTCCTGCTTGTTGACATTTATTGTTTGCAAATGAGATGATCCAATAACAGCAGAGCCAGCTGCCTGCAGAAGGGAAGCCCCAGAGCACGCCCTGCCCCCCACCCCCACTCCAGTCCAGCCGGTAGCGGTAGCGGGGACAAGGCGGGCAGAGACCTGGCCGTGTGAGGGCAGCCGCCTGCCCCCAGCCACTGGGGGGTGATGGACTCAGCCTCTCTCCTGCAACAGCTACCTGCGCAGCGGCCCCAGTCGGGTGCAGGCAAGGGACGCTTGGCAGGTACAAGCACCTGTTGAGTCCGGCCACCTGCAAGCCGGAACCAACATCCCGACTTGCCGAGGGGGAAGCTGAGGTCAGAGAGGTCCTGTTGCTGGCCCAGTGTCACACAGCTGACAGGCAACAGCCACTCAGCACTCTGAGCTTTACGCTTTGCTGTTTGGCAAAATGGACCTCTGTGACTACGGCACCTGCATTAATTCACACATTTTTATTAAAATTATTATTAGCGTGGAGAGCTCACCGGTCCTGTTTCCACCTGCCTCTGGGGACCCAGGGTAGGTCTGGTTGTCAGAACTTCCAAGGAACCTGTTAAGGAATTCCTGGAGAGGCACCAACTCTATTTTCCAAACCCAAAGCAGGGTCTGGCAAAGGGGAAGGAGAACTGCTCAGTTTGCAAACCTCACTCGCCTGAAAGGCCTTTCAAAGCATGGATGTTAAGTTGGGTTTAATGACATTTTATGGGTGGCTTTTTTAGAAAGGAACACTCGTATTATTATCAAGGGGCTGGGGGAAGGGGCCTCCTCCTAGCTGCCACAGCCTCCCCCCCCCATGCCCACCCCCCAAACTCCCCTCTGTCACCTTGGGATGCTATATGCAGGGCCAATCACATCGGAGTCCAGGAAAACAGCAGGATCCAAAAAATGTTGGGTGGATGGGTGGATAGATGGATGATAGATGGATGGACAGATTGATGGATAGATAGATGATGGATGGATGAATGGACGGATGGATGGATGGGTGGGTAGATTATGGATAGATGGGTAGATAGATAGATGGGTGGATAGATGGATAATAGATAGATGGATAGATGGATGGACAGATTGATAGATAGATGGTGGATGGATGAATGGACAGATGGATAGATGGATGGGTAGATTATGGATAGATGGGTGGATAGATGGCAGATGGGTGGGCAGATTATGGATAGATGGGTAGATGGATAGATGGGTGGATGGATGGATGTTTAGGTGGTTGGTTGGATGGATGGTTCGATGGATGGATGACTGGATGAATGGATAGATGGATAGATTATGGATAGATGGGTAGATGGATAGAAGAGTGGATGGGTGGAAGAAAGCATGGGTTGGTGGATGGATGGATGAATGGATGGATAGGTGGATAGATGAGTGGATAGATGGATGGATGGATGGGTAGATTATGGATGGATGGATAGATAATGGATAGGTGGATGGATGGATGATAGATAGATGGATGGATGGGAGGATGGATGGATAGATGATGGATGGATGGATGGATGGTTGGATGGATGGATGGATGGATAGATGGATAGATTATGGATAGATGGGTGGGTGGATGGGTGGAAGAAAGGGTGGATTGGTGGCTGGATGGGTGGGTGGACAGAGGAATAACCATCCCTGGTGCTGGCTTCAGTCACAGGCAGGAGCCACCCTGAGTGGATGGTGGTGTCAGCTGCCATGAGGCATGAGATCCCTGGTTCCCACACAGCCCACAGGACCTGGCAGGCCTGCTGACTGGTTCAGGTTTTGCCATCCTTGAGCCCATGGCAGGGGTGTGGGTACCACTGGGGTGCAGAGGATGCTGGGGTCAACCCTGGTGCCAGCACAGTGGCCATGCTGTGGGTCATTCTGAAGATGACTCAGATGTTCCACCATCGCCAGCCTGTGGGCCACACTGTCCTTCAGTCCCCAGGTTGAACACCTGTACTGCCCGGGCCGCCCAGGCATTAGGAGGCTCATTCAGATGGGAAGAAGCATCTTGAGCCCCTGCTATGCCTCGGGCCCCTGCCAGGCCACCTGGGAAGCCCCGGACATTCCTGCAGGTCCCACAAGCCTGGCCACCCAGGCTGCTGCCCCCGCAGCTCTCCATGGCTCACAGGGGGCTCCTCTGTGCACACAGTGCCCTGGCCCTGGGGGCCAGTGGGGGCCAGCAGAAGCCTCACCCCACCCTGTGGGTGACAGGCAGGAGCCCAGAGAGCCCAGGCAGGTCAGAGGCTGCACAAGGACTGGAGCCTGATTCCTCTCTTGGTCCCCTGCAGGGCCTCTGGTGTGGCCCCGACCCAGCGTGACCCTGACCTCGGCCTCGCCCCCTGTAAGAGTGGAATCCGTACCAGCCACAGGGCTGCCCACAGGCGGCTCCACACTCACCCCCAAAGCCCCCTGGCCCCCCTCTTCGTGGGGCTCCCCAGGGCCCGACTGCTTGGTGAGAAAGCCTTCCCTGTGCTCCTGGGGGCAGGCGGGGCCCCGGCAAGGGGAGGGGTTCCAGCTGTGCAGGGCTGAGACTGCTCAGCGTGCCCGCCCGACAGCGGGGGTGGGTGAGGGTCAAGGTGGGGTCATGGCGAAAGTCCCAAGGACAAGAGCGGGCTCCTCCAACATATGGGTCCAGCAATCCCCCAGCTGTGGCTCAGTTTCCCCACCACTCCTCGGCCCTCCCCAATTGGGTGGTGACCTCTGGTGTCCCCTTCTCTTATCCCAGGGCCCTGCCTTTGTTTCCCCAGCAGCAACATCCCTTGCCCTGCCCCTGCGGCTCTAGCCGAGGCCCCTGCTGGGCGGCCTGGGGGACCAGACTGCAAGCGCCAAGCCCTGCCCCCGCCCTGAGCGGGTGTCACCGCCGAGCTGGCTCCTGCTCCCCCCTGAGCCACCCGGGACCCTGTGCTGGCCTCAAAGCATCCAGTTCTGGAGGTTTTGTCCTGGGCCGAGACATGGGCATGTCCCAACCATGGGTGTGAAGGAGAAACAGCAGGTGGGCACCTTCTGGAAAGTTCCGAGGGCTGAGGCTATGCCAAGCCATCCTTCATGGCCCGGGGGTCACGTGGACCCCCACTCCCACGACTGCCCCCTCACAGTGTGGCCACGCCGGCGCAGCAGGACACGGTGACGCGTGTCTGCGCTGAAAGGGCCCATTTCCCCTCGGAGAGGGGGCCCCAGGTTAACGCCTCCAAGGCCGGGGATTAGTCATCGCGCAAATGAGATTAAATGCCCTGGAAATGGAATTAAAATGACGTCAAGCAGAATATCATTTTCTTAACACAGCCTGCAAGATGCTCCCTGCTTTAACCCCTTCCTGGCCGTGTCTCAGCCCCAAGGGTGAGCTCAGGAGAGGGCCGGGCACCCACGTCCACTCTGCTCCCGCACCCAGGCCAGGACCACCCAGGAATTAGCGCCCGGTGGTCCCTGCAGACACCTCCCAGGGCCTTCTGAGTCCTTTAAATACCAGATGGGTTCCCGGGCCCCACGCGGCATCCGACAGAGCCTGCAGCCCGACACCTGCAGCCAGGGCTGGGGTCCCTGCCCACCCTAGGGCTCAGGAAGGTGGGCCGGGACCTGGCAGGAAGGGAGGGGGTTGGTGCGGGTGCCGGGGGTCCTGTGGGCTCCTTCACATGCTCATTCACAAGTCGTCAACACGAGTCACGACCCGCCTGTGTGGCCTCCCCGGGGGCCAGCGCCTCATTCACCACCGCCCGCAGCCTCAGGGCTGAGGATTTGTCCCCACTGCAGGGGATGAAGATGACTGATGACGCTGGGCCCGGGTCCCAGGGAGGCCACGGGCAGCCGGCACCAGGGCCAGGAATGGCTGCCCTCCCATGGGGTCGTCCCCAGAAAGCACTCGTCCCCCAGGCCCATCTGGGGGTCTGGAGCCCCTTAGAAACCAGAAAGAGGGGCCCCCCCAGCCCAACTCACAACGCACCTGGGCCGGGGGAGCATCCGTGCCATCCTGCGCCCTGCCCACCCCCTCTGCCACCCCCACGACATCGTCACAGACGTCCCCGGCGGCCTGTCTCGCGGAGTCGCCTTTCTAGGAGGCCCTGACGTCAGAACAGCCGGGACGATCCGCGAGTCGCCGCAAGTCGTCCTCGATAATCAGCTTTAGACCTAATCGTTATTTCTCATTTGCACCGAAATAATCGCTCGTCGGTGAGCGCGGTCCGTGATGTACCAATTCATCACGGCAGGCCGCCCGGGCCGAGCGCCCGCACCACCCGCCGGCACGAGCCGGATCAATAGGCCACGTCCCTGCCGTCGGTGGCTGCAAATGGTGAGATTTACGAGATCGGCCAGGACAGCCCCTGCCCAGCCACAGACCTGGGAACTGCGGGCGCTGACGGTGCCGGTTCCAGCGCCAACGCGCAGCCCGGAGCCCACGGAGCCCAGGTTTCAGCTCAAGTCGGGAGCGGGAGGAGGTGACATTCCCGCTCCAAGGTGGCTTGGCAGGAAGATTTCTCCCTCACTCCGGGTCGGCCCCTTGCTCCACTCGGGCCTCCAGCCGACTGGCCGAGACCCCACGCGGGGAGGGCAGCCTCTGCACTTGGTCTGTGGGTGCGACACCCACCGCTTCCCGAAACAGCCTCAGACACCCCCAAACTGACGTCTCACCGAACGCCTGGGCACCCCGTGGCCGGGTCAAGGGGACGCATGCGATTAACCCCCACAGTGCCTCTCCCTCCGCCCCCGCCGTGAGCACGCAGTCCCCCCGTGCAGTCTGTCCCGGACACTCAGGTCACAAAGACCCTCGCTCTGCCCACTGCGGACCCCAGGACCCTGACTCGGCCACGCGGGGTCTGCGGCTCGCGCTCCCCCAGGAGCAGGCTCTGCGCTTCTTCTGGGGTGCAGACTGAAACGGGGCGCGGGGAGGGCCCTGTAGCACCGGAGACCTCTGTCCTCACGGGCCGTGATCCGCTAGGCCACCGTGGGGCGCACCCCGGGGCTCGCGGCCTGCGCCGGGTACAGAGAGAAATCGCTCGGCCCCTTCCCTGCGCCTGCACCCTTCCTGACTGTCTGTGTTCGGTTGTGAGTGTGGCACAGATGACACGTGTGTAATGTCTAAATGCGTGAACCCGCTGTGCGAGCCGAGTGTTGGCATGGCTGGGCAGCGTGAGAGGCCTTGGCAGCCCGAGCTCGCTGACACTCTATGTTTTAGCCTGAAGGGCGCAGCCCCCCCGGCCCCACCCCGAACATGCGCCCTCCGCCGTGCTCCACCCGTCCGGCCAGACCCCCGTCCGTGTCCACGCTTGCGCAGTCCTGCCCGTGACGAGCTCCTGAGCCGGCAGGTGAAGGACACGCGTGCGGCATGGCCCCCGCTCCGCCCACAGCGCCACACTCTGGCTGCCCTGCTGCGACTCAGCGGCCTCCAGGCTGCAGGTTGCTGAGGGCTGAGTCGTCCCCTCCCTGGGCCCGCAGCCCCCACGCAGGCTCCTCCCCAGGCGGGTCACCGGGGCCCAGGCAGAGCCAGACCACGCCTGCGGCCACTTCGCCACTTCAGCTACACCAAGCCCGGCGGCCGAGCCCAGCACGGACAGGGAGAGTAAGTGAGGAGCGGGTGTTTGCGGAACAATCCGGACAGTCCAGCCGCCGTCCTCAGGACAGGGGACACGGGAGGCCAGGGAAGCTCTCTGGCCCTGCCCCACCCTCTGGGGCGCAGACCACGATAACAGCTGTGCAGGGACCGGGGTGGACGCACGGGGTGGCCGTGGCCTTTCCCGCGAGCAGCATGTGCCCTCTGCATCCCCCTCAGGCCCAGCCTCTGCAGCCTCAGGAAGGAGTCCTCGTCCCCACTCTGGGGGACACGGTGTCCAGGGGCAAGTCCAGAATTTTCTAGACCCGGCCTGCAGCCATGGGCAAGCACAGACTGGGCCCAGTGGGTGGAATGAAGCCCTGTCCAGCCTCGCGGGCCCCAGGCGGGCTCTGGGCGCTGGCTGTGAGCGGTGTCCTGGTTGGCTTCCCGCTGGGCGGCAAAGGGCCCTCCCACCCCGGTCCCCCCACTGACCTCCAGCCACTGCCCACGGGTCATTCTTCCAGACCAGCCGCAGGTCCTTGCCCTGGGCACCTGGCGGGTCCTAGACCCCCAACCCCAGGTCCCCCACTCTGCTCCTCGGTGAGGCTCTGCCAGGGGGCACGTCGCGGGACCTCCCCAGGCACCAACCCCACCGAACCCCTCTCCTCCCTGCCTGGGATGGCTGCAGGGCCTGGGAAGCAGGGGCTTCCCTCCCTCCCTCCAATGCCCAGTGAGGCAGCCATGCTGGACAAAGCCCAGCCGGGGCCACCCGTGGCGTCCCCAGGCCCCACCCAGCCTAGAGACGCAGCCCCAGAGGTCGGCTCTCTGCGTGGACACCCACAGCCCCACAGCAGGGTGGCTGCGGAGACGGAGCCGTGCTGTGGAGAAGGCCCCTCTGAGCCCCTTCTTCCACGGAGCCAGCACACCCAGCCTCTCCTCGCTGGAAACTCGCCCCGGCCTCTGGGAGCGGGGGTGCCCTGGAGCCAGCGGCTTTGCTTTGCACCTAAGCACTGCTCCTCCTGCTTCAGAGGAGCTGAAGGCCCAGGTCACCCTGCCAGCTCCCTCCCCAACCCAGGGCCCCCTCTCTGCTCTGCGCCCGCCCAGCCCCTGTCCTGCACCCAACCCAGCTCTCCTCCCTCTGGGCCTCCCCAGGCAACCCCGTCTGGGCTCCCAATCGTCCTGGGGTCTCAGGGGGACTGAGGACATCTCCAGGATGGGTGAGGCTGGGCCAGTGTCTCCACGGTAGGTGACCCTCACACCCGGGCCAGTGCTCTGAGCCCACGGCCAGCTCACTTGCTGCTCAGAGGGTCGAGAGAAAGCGCTGGCTCATCTCTCCAGGGACAAAGCCAGCCACAGACGGACGCTCCCGGCCCGGCCTGGCGGGTTCCTCGCAGCCCTGGGGAGCTGGGTCGGCCACCCTGGGCTGGAGTCTCCGCTGACCCGGGACGGTGGGGCGGGGGTGGGAGGCGAAAGGCATCGCCAAGGGCGAGGACCCCCGCTGCCCGCACTCAGGGCTCCGGGAGTCGCAGGGAAAACGTCTCAGCCTCCCTCCATAAGGAAACCTAAAAAGAACACAGAACATTCTGAAAGTGGAAGCCAAATATTTATTAAATGTTTTAGAATTCATCAAAACCACAGATGCCGTGAAGAACAAAAGCCGCTTTCAGCAAGGGAGGGCGGATGGTCCCGAAAGGCGTGCGGAGGTCTGAGGGCGGCCGAACCGCGACGTCCCGGCCCTCACCCTCCCGACCCGCAGGCAGGGCCCCTCCCCGCACAGGGCTGAGGAACCCAGAACAGCGATGTCTCGAATTCAGTCCGCGTGTGAGCAGTGAAGACCGATGACCAGGGTGACCCCCCGTGGAGGGTGCTGTGCGCGGCCAGCTCCACACGGCGCTCTGGGCCCCGAGCCGGGCAGGCTCGCCAGCAGCCAGCACCACCACCCCGCAGACAGAAGCCAAACGCGGGTGGCCCGAGCTGGCCCGGGGACATCTGCACCACAAGTGACAATGGGACGACCCGGCTTTGGGCTCAGCCTGTGACCACACCAGGGACCTTGCGCCTGGTGGCACTTAGCAAAGGCAGAGGGGAAACCCTGCGCCTGTTTCCAGAATCCCTGGACGGAACACTCCCTGCAGAGCCGGTGCCGGGGCAGGAGCGCCGGGCACGAGGGGACCCCGCACGCGGCCCGGCCTCTGGGTGCCAGAGGACGGGGAGGTCGGACGAGGGTGGGGCGGGTGTCCCGGGCTATCCCCGTCAGGACCTCAGCCAGGACCCCGAGGCAGGACGGCTCTGGGCGAGGGTGAGATCCACACAGACGTGTGCCTTCCGGCACTCCCCAGCAGAGAGAAGCTTCCGGAACAAGCACAGATGCATGTCCAAGTCTGCAGGAGGGAGGGGGAGCCTGCCTGGTCCTCTGGGAGGCCCCTCATACTTGAGCCCAGGCAGGAGCCCCACAGCCCTTGGTCAGACTCTGTCACCTCCAAAGTCCACTCCCCACAGCGGTTCTCACCCTTGGTCTCCATCTGTCACCCACAGCTCCTGCTGCTGCAGCCTCCCCTCCCCCCTCCCCCACTCCCCCTGCCCTCCCCCCTCCCCCTCCCCCTCCCCACCCCTCCCCCATCCCCCACTCCCCCTTCCCCTGCCCCCTGCCCTGCCCCACACCCCACACCCTCCTTCTGTTCCCTCCTGGCACCTTCCACCCCAAGTCCCATCACCAAGGATCCTGGAAGTCCCCGAAGCCCAGCAGCAGGAAGAGCTCTCCCCAGGGAAGGGGAAGTGGGGTCGGGGGCCGCACTTTGGCGCTTGCCGTCTGTGACGCAGAGAGGGGGTGCCCGGTACGGCGTGTGGGACAGGCAGCTCACACCGCGCTCGTGGCCTTTACTGGACATCTCATGGGCGGTGACTTACCAGGCGCTCACTGCGTCCCGGACGCTGTCCCGCTGGGCGGGTGCTGCCCGTCCCCAGCAAGCCGGGCCCTTTAGACAGGGGGTGGGGGAGGGGGGACATCTGCGGCTGGTCGTGGGGCTCCGTCCACCCTGCCCCTCAGGCGCCCTCACACAGGCTGCGGCAGCTCTGAGCCGCACCCTCCACCCTTCATGGCGGGCACCGCCCCGGCCTGCACCAGCCCCCCAGGTGTCGGAGGGGCGACCACACCAGCAGGACTGCTGTGTGCCGGGCGGGTCTCCCCGCCCCCTCTGCTCTCCCAGGCGCCCCCACACCAAGCCTGGGTGCCTGAGCTGCATACAGCAGGTGCACAGCAGGTGCACAGCAGGAGCCAGCGGACCCCCCCCCCCCTTAGCGCTCTCAGCCCAGTGGGGACATTCCTGACCCTGTCCCTGGGCAATGCCACCACCCCCCCACACACCGCCTGTGACAGCGCAGGGTGGGCTGTGCTGGGGCGGGGGAGGGGCCAGGGCTGGGGGTGCCGCCTGCGGCTGGCAGAGCCCTCGGCCCCCAGCACTGCCCCTTTCACCCTCAGTGAGACGACTGCCCCACCAGAGGCCGCTGGGGCTTCCGGGCGGCGCAGTGTCCCAGCACCCACCCGCCCGGGCAGGTGGGACAGCCCCGCCAAACGCCACGGAGAGGGCAGTCGCTGGCGCCTTTTATGGGGCGTTCTGCACCCAAGGCAGCCGCGTGGAACAAATGAGATTGGATTTTATGATTCTTTTATAGCGTAGCACTGCAGATAGCTTTTTTTAATTAGCTTCTAACTCAACACCTTTGGCGACTCTAAATAATTCACCAGCCCCCGCCCCCCTCGTGCCAGCCAGGTGTGCCAAGCGCTGCCAGGAGGTCCGCAGCCGCAAGGCAGAGGTCCCCGAGGGACAGGCATGGGTGACCCATCCTCCCTCCCACTGGGCACAGCCACAGGTGTGCCGGCCACCTGGCGATGACATCTGACCTGTCTGGACCAGGTGGTCGCCCCCACCTGCGGGGCCGCTCTGTAGCCTGCTGGGTGAGACACACGGACTCCGTCCTGGGCCAGTGCCCGGGCTGACCCCAGGGGGGGGCCGGCGTGTCCATGCCCTGTGCCGGGCAACCGACAGAAGCTCAGCCCTGGCCTCTCTGGGGAGGGGCTGGGGGCTCAGAGCCGTAAGCCCAGCCGCTCCCGCCCCCCGTGTTTAACAAGCCCGTCAAGGACTCCTGTCCAGATTCAATTTCCACGGCAGGTTTTATAAGACCAGCAGCGCTCAGCACGCTCCAACACACAGATGTGACCCCGTGCCAGCTGGCTCGGGCTCCCCCTTTCTCTCCGCAAATGCCCAGGGGCGCTGGGGAGGGCGGGAGGCCGAGGTCACCTCCTGCATCTTTTCCTGGGAACTAGGAAGCCGGAGTGAGCGAAGCTGCCTTAGAGCACACGACGGGCAGGGGGTGCAGGGACCCCCCTCAGCACCCGGATTGGAAACGCGGGGTTGGTGCGGGAGGCACACCCACCGTGCCCGTGAGTCGTGGGGACAGCCCCGCGATCTTCAGGCTGCGGCCCCACACGGCCACCCCAGCCCTCCCCACTGCTGTTCCCACCCCCGTCCCCACCCCCAGGCCCTGCCCTGTGGCCATGGTTGACTGTCCCAGAGTGGGGCTGCCAGCTGCAGAGTGACCCATGCCAGCCAGGCCACCTGCGGTTCTCTCTTGGGACAGGGGGAGAGGGGCGTCCCCCAGCAGGCGGGCTGCGGGGTTCCAGGTGCTGTGGGTGGAGTGGGTCTCTGGACTAGGCCTGGACCCAGGGGCAGAGGGGAAAGGTGGAGACAGGTGAGCAGGGTCCATCCCGCCTCGCCAGGGTCTGGCCAGCTGTGGCTCCCCAGTTTCATCGGCTCCCAGGAAGTGTCCTCAGCACCTGAGCTCCCTGACGCTGGCCCATTCAGGGCTGGGGGTGGCAGAGGGACCTTGAGTGCCCATGGGTGGCCTGGCCTTGGCATCAGGCGGCCCTGGTTCAAACCAGACCCTTGTCACACCAGCCAGGGCCAGGGGAGGTTCTGCTGGGGGGAGGCTGGGGTCCCCTGTACGTGGTTCCTAGGTCCTACCGGAGTCAAATGTCTCAAAGGGCCAGCTCTGGGCGGGGGGGCGGGGGGGCAGGCAGCGGGCTCGAGTCACTTCTGCTCCGTGAACCAAACCCAGTGTCACTTCTCTGATGGCCCCAGCGAGAGGCCTCAGCGCCACCGACCCTCCACAGCCCCCAGCCCGCGTGTGTGGCCCCTTCCCACTCGGGCCTGCGGAGAAGTGACCCGAGACGACGGTCAGCGTCCCCGACCTGTGTCTGCGTTCTCCCCCCTGTGCCTCTCCACGTCCAGCGGTCCAGACAGGGCAAGACCCCGGCTACGCCCAGTAATTGAGTGCCACACGCTGGGGCCACTTCTGGCCCTGGGGGACATTCTGGAGTGGAGACCAGCCCCAGGACCAGCCTCCTCGCCACCCACAGGCTGAGCCCTGCCCTGTGCTGCGGCCTTCTCTGCCACCGGGCCCTGGGCAGCTCCACACCTCGGGGCCCAGAGGCCAGGAGGCCCTCGGAGCACAGTGTCCACGAGCCCACATGCCATGTGCGTGGCTTCCCGCCCCGGCCTCCTCCCCGCCACGGCCGGCCCCCCGCCAGCGGGCAGTGAGCATCCAGCGTGCGCCTCACGGGTGCTGAGCTGCCACCGGCGACGCAGGAACCGGGCAGCCTGGGTTCCCCACGGCCACCCCACCCGCCCGCGCTGCAGCAAGCCCGCTGGGCTGGCACCCACCTTCTCCAACCCCCGCAGCCGTGTGTGGCGGGCAGCTGCGGTCGGGACACTGCCTCAGACCACACACGCACACACACACGCACACACACATGTTCACGCCCGTCACGGCTCCCACCCTCGTCTGGCCCCCACATGCCTGCCCTGTCCCCGGCTTCCTCCCTGGTCCTGCAGCCAGTGCGACTCCCTTCAGTCCGGCCAGGTCACGGTGGTCCCTGCTCAACACCCGCCAGTGGCCTCCCGCCGTCCCGAGATCACAGCAAATGCCCGTCCAGGGCTGCCTGGAGCCCCCTCCCCCTCCCGGGAACGGCCCCTCCCGACCTCCCAGCTGCAGCCCCCAGACCTTTGGCCTCAGGTCACGCCGCTTCCTGCTACGATCTGGTTCCTCAGAACAACAGGACTCCACACACGAACGGGAACAGGGGTGTCCCCAGCCTGTTCTCTGCGGAAGTCCTGGCACCTCACAGGTGATCAGTAAACATCTGTGGGCCGCCGCCAGCGCCTGCCAGACGCCGGCCAGCCTCGCTGGATAAGCGGCGTCTCATTAACAGTGTCAGTTAATCCCCCAGCAGTTGGGAGGCAGCTGCTCTGACCATCCCGTCTTCCTGATGGAGAGCTGAGGCTCAGAGAGGTTGAATAACCTGTCCAAGGCCACACAGCAGTGACTGCCTCCAAATCTGACCCTGCACCGCTGCCATCCCCGCTGACATCCAGTGCTCAGCATGGCCTGGCAGGTGCAGGTGAAGCCCCCCTTCACAGGTGAGGAGACCCGGGCCCAGGGCCCCTCTGCGTTGGCCCGAGTGGCACGCTGGCCGCGTGTGCAGTGTGCGTCACGTCAAGCAGGACTCAGAGGCTGCCTGGACCGCGCCCCCCGTCTCCCAGCCGGGCCCCCACCCAGTCTTCGGCCTGGGGGAGGGGCTGCTCCTGCCTGGATTGTCTCCAGAAGGCAAACTGCCACCCACAGCCGCACCCACATGCCTTTTAAGAAATAGCACCTAATTAACTAATTGCTGGCTCTGGGTGCTGCCAAAGCCCCCTCCCGAGGTGTCTGGCCGCAGCCTGGGTGCTCCCATATGCCGGCCAGCCTGCCAGGGAGAGCTGGCGTCTGCTCCCCGCCTGGCGCGGCTGTGGGCCTGGCTCCGCTCCGAGCTGCTGCGTCCCGTTCTCGGGGACGCGGTGTCCCGCCTGGCCACACACCCATGAGGACTGACTGGGCCCGACCCCTGTGGCCCCGTCCCCTGCCCGGGGCCTGCCTGCTGGGCACCCCCCCCACCGCAGCCAGGGGCCACCGCCCCTCCCGCAGGTGGCACCTCCCGGGCTCCGAGGAGGGAACCACCCAGCTCCGATCTCCCTCTCCCCAAATAAGCCAAACATCCTCCTTCTCTTAATTATTGGAGAACAGATTTTTCCCCCAAATAATTAGGCAATTTAAATCATACAATCTTTCTCTGAGAACTATATTTAACCCTGATTTGAATGTAATTTACACATCGCGGCTCCCTTAAGCAGCTCTGCGAGCCAAAACACGGATCAAATATTTTTTAAATGTCAAATGCTGCTTAATTGTGAATTGCACTGAATTTATTTGTACAGATAAGCGTTTGATCTTCTGCTACTTTCTCCTCCCAAAGTAATTTTTCCTTAATCTATATGATACCCCCATTTCTCTAATAGCTGGAGGATTGAAATATTATGTGAGAGGCCCTCAAATTTGTAAAGTATTTTCAAAGATGCATATTTAAGATTAGAGCAGAAAACCTCTAACTGGAGGCTCTAGAGGAATTCATTAAAGCAAAAAAAATGTCGGTGCCTGGAACGGCCGGCCCAGGGCTCCTCGAGGCCACCACGTCACCCAGGCTGTCTGGGCCAGGCCGCTCCCCACCCAGGACAGACCCCAGGCAGGTGCCCACCGGCAAGGGTCTCCTCTGGTTCCTGCTCTCCCCTCCTTTCTTCCTTGTTTACAATATTTCGGGTGGGGGGTGGGCAGCGGAGCAAGGGTGCAGACAGTGGCTGCCAGGCTCGGGGGCAGGACCGGCCCGAGGAGAGGCAGGACGGACGGGGGGCCGTGCACTTGCCCACCTGGAGGTCGGCCACAGCCTCCCAGAGACAGGCACCAGCAAGGCGTGCGTCAGCGTGAGCTAGATTCCGCTGCAGGGACAAGCATCCCCGGGGGCTCGGCGACTTCCGGTCGTGTTCCACGCGGGGGAGGCCAGCTGTGGCTCTGCCCCACTCTCTGCCGGGACCCAGGCCGAGGGGAAGTGAAGGTGGCAGAACCACGTGGTGCCTCAAGTTTGTGCTCGGAGGTGGCACGGCCCACTCGAGCCTGCATCTCGGCGCCAGGCGAGCCGTGTGACCCAGGCTGCCGTGGATGCAGCGGGGTGGTCTGAGAGGAGTCACGCGTCGGCCCACCCCCACCAGTGGCGCCCACTCTCCTGCGGAACACGTGGGAACACGGGATTCCAACTCAACGTGGATCCGGGCCCATGTCCACATTCCAACAACAGCCTCGGCGTCCGACGCGAACGCAGCCCCTCTCGGTCCAGAGAACCGTGACCTGAGAGGACGGTCGGCTCCCACTCGCAACGCAAAGTGCGCAGCGGGACAGGCGCCGGCTGAGGACATAAACCCGCTCTTTGGGATGGCGGGAGGCAGAGGTCGGACTCCATCCAGGGCGTCCCTGTGGTCCTGCCGGGCAGACGTCTGGGGATCCCCGTGCCTGGGAGAGGGGACTGTTCCCCGAGTGGGTGATCGTGATGCCCACCAGCCCAGGCTCACCAGGACAGGGGTGCCCGGGATGTGGGGCTTTAGGTGTTGAACCCAGACAGCGGCAACTCGCCCGACACCACTCCCCGCGGAGCTCCCAGCGCCCAGCTCCAGCCCGGGAGGGGCTCGCACCACCCTCCTGGGCCACACCTGAACGCTACTGGAAATGACAACCGTCTCAGGGCACCCGCATCACCCCGCCTGCACAGAAGTGGGGTGCTCAGACCCCGAAGCGGACCTCACACCGCACAGGCACGGCCGCCTGGAGCTGCAGGCGCACCTCGGGGCTGGGCGTCCTCGGCGGGGCCAGGCAGCGTCCCGCACCCATCGTCAGCCCACAGCGTGTCAGCAGACGTGCCTCTGCGTGACCTTAACAACGGCCACCTGGGGCTCTGTGGGCTTCCCAGGGAGAGCCACGGCCCCAGCTCCCCTGCCAGGGAAGTTTCGCCTGACTGAGCGACTCTCTGGGCCACCTCCCGCCCCTGTGCCGAGGCTGCCACGGAAGACCAGGGCCCACGCTCCCCCGTGGCCTTTGCCACCCGCCGGAGCCCACCCGGCCTTTGCCTGGCAGAGCATGTCTCCCGGGCCTTTCACTGGCTGGAGATGAGAGGCGGCCTCTTCCCAGGCTGCCTGCAAACCAGTCTCCGGCTGAGCACGTCTCTTCCTCTCAGTGCCCCACCCACCGTCTCCAATAGCAACCAAGGCTCGCCAGCAGCATTTCTGTTTCCAGACCTCTTTGCCTAAATCCACAACCCCCTATGTTTTCTGCCTTCCAAGATGTCATGAGCGACGGCTTTGCCAAATGCTTCACCGCGACAGGAAGCGTGGCTTCCAGCCTGGAGCGCCAGTTTCCCGACCCTCCCCAGCCCGGCACCAGCCAACTGCACACAGCTTGGCTTCTGCGTGTCGCAGGGCTCGGATTCCAGGCACCGGTGTCTCTACTGGCCAGCTGGTACCAGGCGATGCCGTGGCCCCGGCGATGTCAGGGTCTCCAGGCTCACAACGGAGCTTCCTTCCCACTCGGGCTGCGGGTCGGTTGTGCCTTTTCCACCCGCCAGCTCAGGCCAGAGGAACCGCGCCCGACAGGAGCATTCAGGCTCGGTGCCGAGAAAGCTCCGACCTCAGGGTTTCTGCTCCTGCTCACGTTCCGCGTGACCTGCCTCGGCCCAGCGCGGGGCGAGGCACCAGTCCCTGCGAGACAGGGCAGGATAACCGGGGGAGCACGCTAAGGCCACCGCAGATTCACACGTCGCTCCCGCTTCTGCCATCTTGCCCAAAGCCAAGAAAAGGACTTGCTGGCATTGGAGAAGCCACCGGGGCTCCGCGACTTCAGCAAACACTTCACCAGCCCTTCTGCAGGATTTGCCCGGCAGCTCCGGACCCCTCTTTCTAGACAAGCAAGCGTCCAAGCACCCGAGGCAGAGACTAGTAGAGCTGCAGGGGACAGACACGCCCACCGTGACAGCTGGGGACGTCAGCACGCCTCCTCAGCAAGTCACAGATCCCGGGTCAGGCAATCAGCATGGCATGTGACATGGAGAACACTGTCACCCACCTTTGTCAGTGGACACTTCTAGAATACTCCACCCCACAGCAGTAGCATACGAGCATTCTTCCCAAGGTCCCGTGGAACATTCACCAGGACAGACCACAGAACGCACCGCAGCACGTTTGAAAGAACAGAAATCGTGTGAAGTGCGCTCTTGGGCCACAGTGGAATCACACTGGAAGTCAGTGACAGGCCAGACAGCTGGAAAACCCCCAAACGTGTGCAGATTAAACCACACAGTTTAAATGACGTGTGGGTCAAAGCGGAAGTCACGAGAGACATTTTTAAATATTTTGGAATAAATGAAAATAAAACATCAACATTTTCAGGCTGCAGCAAAAGCAGTGCTTGAGGGGAATTTATGGCATAAATGTCTGTGTTAGAAAAGGAGAAAAATTTAAAATAAATAACCTAACCTTCCATCTTAGAAAACTAGAAATAGAAGAATTTAAGACTATAGCAAGAGGAAGGAAAGAAATAATAAAAATTAGAGCAGAAATCAATGAAATTGAAAACAGGAAAGCAATAGGAAAAAAATTGACAAAATCAAAATTTTATTCTTTGAAAAGATCAATGAAATTGACAAATCTCCAGCCACGCTAAAACTTAAAAAAAAAAAAAAAGAGAGAGAGAGAAGACACAAATTGCCAATATCAAAAATGAAAGTCACTACTGATCCCATGCGGACTAATAAAGTAAAATTAATACTAATATAAGTCTTTACCATAAAGACTTAAAGTAATAAAGACGGACTAATGAAGTAATAATATAAACAACTCCATGTCTACCGATTTGAAAACTTGGGATTAAATGAGCCAATTCGATAAAAGACACAAACCACCAAAACCCCCAGGGGAGAAGCAGAGGGCCTAACTTGGGCTGCATCTATCAAAGAAACTGAACTAAGAATTAACAACCTTCAAAGAAAGGAAGCACCAGGCTGGACGGCTTCACTGGCGAGGTTTACCAGCTATTTAAGGAATGAATGTCGGTTCTGCACAGCCTCTCAGAGGAAACAGGAGCAGAGGCAGGACCTCCAGCTCATCCCACGAGGCCAGCATTGCCCTAACATCAGACATATAAAGATGTCAAAAGAAAAGAAAACTGCAAACCAATAACTCGTGTGCATGTAGATGAAAAATCATCAACGAAATAGTATCAGATCAAATCCAACAATGTACAACCACAGTTACACACCATGACCAAGTGAGATTCATTCCAGGTAAAATTTCCACATTCAAAAATCAAGCTATGCATGTTTGAATGAATGGATGGATGGAAAAATGAATGAATGATTGGATCTGTCTCCTGGAACAAATAAATAAGCACAACAAGGTCGCAAGACACAAGGTTAATATGCAAAAGTCAAATCCTTCCATATATACCAGCAACAGACAATTAGGATTTGCAATTGAAAAACAACACCAGTCACAACAGAACCCCAAAACGAACTATCTCGGTATAAATCTAAGAAAACGCAGGCTCTGTATGCTGAAAACTACGAACTCTGATGAAAGACATAGAGAAGATCTAAACAAATGGAGGGACATTCCATGTTCAGATGGGAAGACGACGTTGTTAGGAGTCAGTTCTTCCCAGTGGGGCCCACAGAGTTGGAGCAGCCCCATCCAAGTGCCGCAGCCTGTTTTGTCGACATTGGCCAACTGGTTCTAACGTTTGTACCGAAAGTCAAAAGACCTGGAATAGTCGACACAATAATAAAAAACAAAGCCGGAGGACTCACACCACCCAATTTCAAAACTCACTACAACACTGTGACAATATAGCATTGGTGACAGGACAGACTCATGGAACAGAACAGGGACCAGCAGTGGGCCCCCACAGATGCTGCCAACCGGTCCCCGACAGAAGAGACGAGACAGTCGGATGGAGAAGGACGGTGTTTCCAACAAATATGCTGTGACCATCGGACATTCGTGTGCAAACAATAAATAACTCTGGACACAGACCAAGGACATTTTTCACAAAAATCACCTTAAAGTGGATCATAGCTCTAAACCATAAAACTATAAAACTTCTAGAAGAAAACATGGGCCCTACCTGACCTTGGGTTTGATGACCTCCGTGACCTTGGGTTGGAACACCAGGAGCACAATCTAGGAGAGAAAAGATGTGATAAGTTGGACTTTTTTTAAAGTAAAAACTTTGGCCCTGCAAAAGAAACCATTAAAAGAATTAAGAGACTGGGAGACAGTTTTTGCAAAATACATATTAGGTAAAGCACTTGTATCTAAAATATACAAATAACTCTTAAAACTTAGAAAACAAACAACTCAATGTATAAATGGGGAAAAGGCATAAACCAATATCTCCCTCCAAAAAGATAAACAAATGGCAAACAAGCATATAAAAAGACGCTCAGTGTCGTTTTTCATTAGGGAAATGCAAACTGAAACCATGAGACGCCACTGTCTGCCTGCTAGAACGGCCACGCTCTGCAAACGACGAAACCAGTCGCCAGTGCGCGTGAACGGCAGCGCGGCTCTCCACACACTGCGTGTGGGAGGACAACACGGAACAGCCACTTGGGAAAACAGACTGGCAGCTTCTCGCGAAGCTAAACATAGTCCTACCATATGACCCAGCAGTTGAATTGCTAGGTGTTTACTCAACTGACTTGGAAACTTATGTCCACACAAAAGCCTGTTTGCAAATGTTTACAGCAGCTTGATCCGTAAGCGCCAAAGTCTGCAAGCAAGAAGTCCTTCAACAGGTGGGTGGGCAAACAACCCCTGGTACATCCATCCAGACCGTGGAATACTACTCGGTGGTAGAAAGAACCAAGCTATCGAGCCGCAAAAGGACGTGAAGAAACTGTGAATGCACACGGCTAAGTGGGAGAAGCCAATCGGAAAAGTCTAGGCGCTGTAGGATTCTAACTCCGTGACATTCTGGAAAAGGCAAAACCACGGAGACCGTGTGAGATCAGTGTGGCCAGGGCTTCCGGAAGAGGGAAGAATTGGACACGTGGGCTCAGGGGGTCTGCAGGGCTGTGAAGCGAATCCGTATGACACTGTGGTGGTGGGTACATGACACTGTGCATTTGTCCACACTCATGGGGCTTCATGGCAAAAGAGTGACCCTTAATGTATGCAGATTTTTAAGACATCATTTAGGAGGTTGGAGGTTCCCAGGTGACAACAGAATCCACTGTATTACAAATGTAGGGACCAGCCCCACCGAGGGGGTGTCGGGGAGGCGCCGACCTAGCGACTCCAGAAACGGCGGAGTCTGTACCGCCGAGCGCAGGAGGGGCTCGTGGTCACTGCGCGCCCGGAGATTTGTTTTCCCGCCAAGGGGTACAGCCACACAGCTCCGAGCCTGCGGCCCGTGCGCTGGGATTCGACAGTCAGGCCAGGGGCAGAGGAGGGCGGGCTCCTCGCTGCTGGGGCGACAGACAGGCGAGGGCAGGGCCGGAGGCCCCGGGAGCTGCGGGCAGAGCCGGAGACAGCAGCGGCTCAACACAGACACAGACGGTGAGGCGGCTAATTTTACCTGTCAGCTCGGCCGGCCGCGGGGTGCCCAGGTGACACGCTATTTCTGGGTGTTTCCAGACGAGATGAGCATGGGAATGGGTGCACAGGACAGTGACGGCCTCCCACGCGAGTGGGCCTCGAATCCGTTGGGGACCTGAAGAGGCAAAGGCAGAGGAAGATGAGCACACTCGTTTTCCCTGCCCTGCTGTGGCGGGGACACCCCGGCTCATCTTCCCTGGCCCCAGACTGAGGTTGACACCGCCGGCTCCCCGGCTCTCGGGCCTGCGGACTCAGACTGAACTACGGCCCTGGGTTTCCCGGTCTCCAGCTTGCAGACGGCAGGCCGCAGGGCTTCCCAGCCAATTCTCCATCGTCATCTCCTCGTGTGTGTCCCTGTGTGTCCTTCTGGCTGTTTCTCCACAGAGCCCTGACTAACACAGACAGTGACACACGGAAGCACACACGAGCGTGTTTGTACAGGTCAGTGCACACATGTCCGTCTCCTGCTGCCAGTGCGGACTGTTCGAAGCAGTGACACCCTGGCTGCAGCGACACCCCGGCTGCAGTGACACCCCCAAAGCAGTGACACCCCGGCTGCAGCAACACCCCGGCTGCAGCGACACCCCCAGAGCAGTGACACCCCGGCTGCAGCGACACCCCCAGAGCAGTGACACCCCGGCTGCGGCGACACCCCCAGAGCAGTGACACCCCGGCTGCAGCGACACCCCGGCTGCAGTGACACCCCCAGAGCAGTGACACCCCGGCTGCAGTGACACCCCGGCTACAGCAGTGACACCCCGCAGCAGCGACACCCCGGCTGCAGCAAGCACCCTGGGGCCCGGACTGCGGCGTCTCAGGGAGTGGATTCTGCAGTGACAGGCGTCAGCACTCCCGGAGAAACGGCTGATTCTAGGACTGGGCAGGAAACACACAAGACGCACCTGGAGCCCCTGACAGTGCCGGAAAGTGAAGATGTCCTCAAAAGCAGGGGACGGGGGCAGGCCAGAGGGACAGGGCCCCCGAGAGAGCTCCCGCTGGCCCCAGCTGGAACAGCTGGAGCAATAAGGTAAATAACAGCATTGGGTTATATACCAAGCTATAAAATCAATGTCCCTGAGTCCGTGCTAGAGCAAATAAATTACTAGCAACTAAACGCAGGAGGAGACACAATCTCCACTCAGAAGATTCCAAATCGTTCACGCAGCTATTCTGCCCTCCAGGAGGCAGACCAGCTCCCCGCGCCACAGCGTGGCTGCGCACACGGCCGCCCACAGCGCAGCGCGGGAGGGTCGGGGGTCACTTCACACTGGAGCAGGCGGGCACCACCACGCCCGCCCGGTGACCGAGGCCAGCATCCACGGTGACCGTCGTGCTGACGTGTGTGACCTGGACAGGAGGTGACAACGGTCGGCTTCACCTCCGTGGCCTTCACCTCCATGGCCTTCACCTCCGAGGTCGTGCTCCCTAACCCCAGTCTTGTCAGGAGAAAAACATCCTGAGAGAAGGGACATGCTGCAAAATACCTGACCGAGTCGCCCGGAAACCACCAAGGTCATCAGAAACAAGGAGAGTTTGAGAGACTGTCACGGCCAGGAGACATGGAGACCAAACGTCACACGGTGTCCTGGATGGGATGCTGGGACAGAGAAAGGCCGCCAGGGGAACCTGGCACACGGACTTGGGTTCATGATAACGTGTTGGTTCTGGCTCATTAATTGCACTGGACGTGCCTCAATAATGAGGAAACTGAGGTATATGGGAATTTTCTTCACTATCTTCACAATTTTTCTGTAAATCTAAAACTGCTCTAAGAAGTCAAGTCCCCTTTTTAGAAGGGCATGCATTTCATTGCATGGAAATTACACCTCCATAAGATTGGTGTAAAATGTTAAAAAACGCAGCCACCTGCTCTCTGGACTTCTGTCCCCTGAGTAGGACACTGGTGGGGAGAAGCGGGTTGCAAACATCACCCGGAATCAGACACCAGGGACGAGCGTGGCCTAAAGTGGGCGTTCGCCGGCTGCCGAGGGGAGGCAGTGCGGGTGGGGACAGCCCCTCACCCTGCGCCGTGGAGAGCGCGTCCCACACGCCGCACAGTGTGACTCAGCCGGGAGCTGGGACACAGCAGCCCGGGACCAGGTGGGGCTGGTACGTTTGATTTTCTTGGAGCAAGATGGAAATCCGCCCCCCCCCACCGTGGCCACAGTCCTAGAGTGTGGATAGACAGCCACCGCGCCACAGTGGCCGGTTCCTGGGAGAGTGGCCGTGGCGTGATGCCGCAGCCCCCGGCCCGGCGTCTGCCCGGCTCCAAAACACACTGTGCGTTAAGTGTAATGAGTTTTAGGGAATTTATTTTGCCAATTTTAGAACCCACCATAAAGAAGAAATATGAGTGAATTTTATGAGGTGCACTGTATATCTTTAATACTCGTATTTTCTCTCGAAATGCCGAGAATATCAATTACGTTTACAGCTTTACGAGGAGATACTCCAACCCCACAGTTGGCAAATCGAGTTTTAGCAGAAAACAAACAGCGGTGGGCGCGGGCCCTGGAGTGCCCCGGCGTGCCCCTGGGCTCTCAGGTCCAGACGGTGTCTGAGGAACTGGCGTGCTTCGGACAAACCAGCGTCAACATGGGGAAGCGTGTGTGCGTGTATTTGTGTGTGTGCACATGTGTGTATCTTTGTGCGTGTGCGTGCACATGTGTGTGTGCATGTGTGTGTGCACGCCCGCTACGCGGTCACCGGGTCCTCACAGGAGGGCTGGGTGGGGGGTGAGCCAGCCTTGGAAGTGGCGAGAGCCGCCAGTGCCCAGCACAGGTCAGAGGTGGCCGACCCCAGGAGCCGGCCGCCCACGCAGCCCCGGCCGGAAGCCTGACCACCCGCCACTGAACATGTCCCCGCACCGCCAACAACTGCGACCTGGGCCTCTGTGCAGCCCCCCGCCCTGCAGACGGGTGCGCCAAGCCCCCAAAGCAGCAGCCCGGCCGGGCTGTGCGTCAGGTATGCTGGGAGCCTGCGCACGCACAGGTGTGCACCCCCACACGCAGGCGCACGCTGGCACACGTGGCCGTGCTCCGGGGGACCTGCAGGGTGGCGCCCACTGCCCTGCTGCTTAGGGTTATTTACGGCCCCGACGCGCACGTTTGTTTGAAATCTGCTGCGGAATCCCTCCCTCTGCCACGCAGCCATTATCGGCCATCGCAAAAGTGCCGAAGAGAGAGTCATAAACGCCGTGATTTACGAGGCAGCGGAACACGGACGAAGCAGAGAAAATTAAATCCTTTACCTGTGCGATTATTTACGAGCACGGCCGACACATGCCCGGGCAGGCGAACCGTGGCCTGGGCGCGTGTTAAGGGTCTGTCCTGTGCGGGACCCCGGCCTCGCTGCTCAGACACAGCCCTTCCGCCAGGCGGCCTGGGGGTCAGCTCGGGGCTGAAGGTCAAGGCAGTGCCCATCCCGTTGTTCTTCCAACTGGCTGTGTGGCCTTAGGAGGGTCCCTTCCCTCTCTGGGCTGCTGCCTCTCCCTGGGCCTCCGTTTGCCCCTCTGAACCCAGGAGGGGAGCACACGGAGGGGCCGTAGGGGCGGCCTCGCCACGGGGCAAGTCAGAGGCGCCCACTCCCCACTGCACCTGCTGGGGTCCCCTCCCCAGCCCCTGGGCCTCAGCCGGGCCTGCTGATGGCCTGTGTCTTCGGGGGCCCATTGCAAGCCACGCCGGCGTGTCCCCTAATGCGGCACCTGCCTGTGCGGTGGGTCCCCATCCCCTCCTGTCCTGCCCATTACAGGGGACCCTCCTTCAGGCCCCCCGTCCTCCCCGCCCCAAGGAAGGCCCAGGCCGCCCCTGCGGCAGCCACTCCCTGCGAAGAATGGCTGATTTTCCCGCAGAACGGACTCAGCCAAGCCCCTTTAGGAAAGAGCCGGATGGGAAGGGCCTGGAGCTCGTGCTTCCTCGGGCCTTGGGCCGGATCCCCTAGAGGAGGGAGAAATGCCCGGCGGGGCGTCCTGCTGGCCCCGGGTCAGACCACACAGCAGGTCCGTGAGACCCGCTGGACCCCGGCAGCCTCGGGCCCTGGCGTTTGCCCACTGCCGGGCATGGGGGGGGGAGGGGCTCGCTGGGCCCCAGGCCCGTGTGGGGCTTTGGAGGGTGATTGGGCCGGAGGAGGAGCCAGAGACGTGGTCCTCGCGTGATGCACCCTGAGATGGGGGGGGGCACCTCCTGCCCTCTCGGCCACCCCACCCCGCGCCCTCACCTCCGTGGGGACCACGCTTGGCGCCACATCCAAGAGGGCCCTGCGCCCGGGGAAGTGGCGCCTTCATCTTAGGGGAACCAAGAGATCCCCGTAACCGAAGCCAGTGGACAGCAGGCCTGTGTGCGTTCCGTTTCGTGTAGTTTCTGCTTATTTAAAAAAGAGAAAAAACACCAGGAGATGCAATTGCCCATAAAGTTTTATGTGAGCTTAGAAATGAACAGGGCACTTCCTGAGAAAAAAGGAATTCAATATTTCAGTTAAAGCCCAGGACAGGCGGGGTCTGAGCCTCCGAAAAGGCGTTTGCTTTGCAAACTGCTTGGCCGCACCACGGCCCCCAACCCCCAACCAACCACTAGGACCTCGCGTCCTCAGGCCCGGGCCACAGAGGCCACAGCCCGCCGGGAGGGCTGGCCCAACCGCAGGCTGAGGGGTGCCTCCCCCTCCAGGAAGCCCCCTCGGGCTGCACTGCCCTGCCAGCCAGGCGGTCGGGGCCCTTCCTCCCCAGCACCCAGGTTAGCTCACCCCAGCACTAGCATCCTCACACAAGGCTGGGGGCTCCGGGACCCCAGCCCAGAGACAGGAGGTGGCAGGGCAGAGAGGGGGTGACTCACAGATACCTCCAGCCACCCTCTGGCCTGTGATGCCAGACTCCTGCCCCGGCACCCGTGGCTGGGCCCAGCACCCCAAGACCCCCGCCCAGGGCTCACGGCTCCCTGCCCATGCCAGGCTGCCTGTTGGCTGCGCACCAGCCCCGTCAGCGTCCTCTGGGCCGAGGCAGGAGGCAGCTGGCTCTGCCACGGGACCTCACCCGCCCTCCTAGCAGCCAGGTGCCGGCCAGACCCACAGCACGATGCCCTTATGGGGTTGGGGCGGCAGCCAGCACGGCGGGGCCCGGGAGGACCCAGAAGGAGGGACACTGTGGCCAAGGCTGAAATCTTAGCAGGAGACAGAGAGATGAGGCCCGTGGTGGCAGCCCCAGGGCAGGGCCTGGGGACAGTGGGTGACCTTGGAGACATGTCTGCCGAGTCCTTACACCACCTGCACGCTCCAGAAGGGCTCGGGGCCCCACAGGAACCTCTCGGAAGGTTCCAGCTCACCCTGATCTCAGATTTCCACACCAGGGCAGGCCACGGCCTCACGTACTGAAGTCAGGGGCGAGGGACCAGGCCCTGGTGCCACCCTTCCCAGCAGCCCATGGGCACAGCCCTGCCCCAGCCTGGGCCTCGGTTTCCCCAGCCAGCCAAAGGACGTTTGTCTGAGGGCACTTGTGGCTCTGAGGCCCCGGGATGACCACTTGCTCAAGGTCACTGCCCTGCCAGGCTCCCGGTGAGGCGGGACGCCCGCTGGGCCACCCGGCGTCACCTGCTGTAAGCTGTGGCCACCAGAGGACCCAGCCCTTTCCCTCCATCCATCCCAGCCTCATTTTCTTCCCTCCACAACTGAAAAATCAATATGTTGCAGAATTTCTGTGCAAACCACAAATACAATTATTTCCAATCAGAAAGGGAATGATCCGACGGCAGCTGCAGCTGCTCCACCGCGAGACCTCAGCCCCGTGCACGCGGAGACAGGGGCTCGGCCAGGCCTTGCGCGGACACCCGTCGGGGAGCCGGGCACGCGGGGGGCACCCTGGTGCCAGGGACAGCTCGGCACCGTCTTAATCGAGTCTCCCTCCCGAGACTCTGATCCCACAGGGCCCAGCCTCATAAATAACAGCTCTTAATGAACGGCATGAAAGTTAATTAACTGTGAGCACAGCGACACGCGGCCACGCCGTGCCCGTCACCAAATAGACCTTGTGTGGGAGCTTATTACATTTTTATCAACTCGGCCTTGGAAGTCACGGTGAAGACCTGAGCCGCGGACCGTCCTCTGCGATCAGAGTCATTTGGCTTTTACGGCTTCGCTCGATTTTGCCCAAGGGACAGGCGGGACAAAGCAAGGAGAGGGCCGCCTGTCCTTCCACGTGGAGAGCCAGTGAAGGCCAGTGCTGTGGGACACGGCCCGCCCTGCCGACGGGGCACGAGGCTCTGCCACCACCCCGGCGGGCGCTACCACCCCGCACCTGCCACCAAGGCCCTCGGCACAGGTTTCCCCGCAGGCAGGGCCCATCTGACCCTGCCGTCCCCACCTGGAGTGCACACAGCACCCTCCTTGCCCAGCTGCAGCCACCCCCCAAATGCAGCTGCCCCCCCCAGGCCAGGACGTGTCTCACCTTCTCCACGTGAGGGCCGAGCGGCTAAGCTGTGACCTCTGCCCCCTGCCCCGGCACTCGGCCCTAGCTGGCCGCTGTCCCCAGGAGTCAGTGATGCAGACGCAGGACGCCAGGCACCCAGAGTCCCAGCTGGGCTCAGCCCCTCACCCTAGGTGACAGGGACCCCAGAGAGAGGCTGAGAGGGAGGGAGAGGGCAGGGACCGGGCCCGGGGCTTCCACAGCCTTGACGAGCCCCAGGGAGGCCCCTCGTGCACTCCGGGGGGTCCTGACACCTGCTCCCATTTGCCTGTGCGCCACACGTTTCCTTCCAAGTGCACTAGCTGGGCTGGGCCCACCTTCCCCCGGAACCCCTCCCTCCATCCTCCCTGCTCCCCAAGGGAGAGCGCAAAGGCCAGCGACATCCCCACAGGACGAGGGCATCGCTGGCTCAGCGCCCCTTCTCGCCTGCCTGGACTGACACAAGCCTCCCCACCAGGGCAGCCCTGCGTCCCGGCCCAGGCCTCGCACGCTGGCCCCCAGCCCCAGCACCGCCCTCCACTCTGGCCTCGGCCCACGGCGGGGCCACTCACGGCCGGGCCTCCGGCATCCCCTCCGCCCTGCTCTGCCCTCGCCCAGTGGGGAGGAAGGACGTCCCCCAGGGTGCCCCAGGGTCTGGGCGCAGACCTGGCAGCCCCACCAGCGTCGGCCAAGGCCGCCACCCCTCGCTGCTGGTGACCCCTCTGACGTGTCCTCCCTTTGTGACAGCCACAGCCTGTGCCCCTCTTGTGTCTCTCCCTCTGGCCAGCACCGCACAGCGACGGGAGTGGGCTTCATCCATGCCGGCCGGCAGGGCGGCCACCAGCCACCGTGGCCACCGAGCACTCAAAATGTGGCTGTTGCAACCGCAGAATTGAATTTGTTATGTTATTTCGTGGCTTTATAAATTATGTTTTATTTCTTGTCTAGCTTCTCTGGCTCAGTGCACGACCTGCATCCCTCCGTGTCGTGCAGTGGCTGGTCCCTACGGCCGAGGAGCAGCCGTGGCGTCAGCACCCACCTCTCGCCTCCACTCACTCCCGACGGGCGCCCGCGCTGTGCCCAGTGTGGGGCTGTGAACGTTCACGTGCAACTGTGGCAGACGTGTCCTGTCATTTCTCCTGGAGAAGGACGGCTGGGTCGTATGGTACAGGCGTGTTCAACCACCCAAACTGGTTTCCAAAGCAGTCGAACCACCCGACAGGCCCACCGCGTCCTCTCCAGGGGACAACGGACAGCTCCGGTCCCTCCGCGTCCTCACGGGTGTGCAGTGCGACCTCGTCATGGTTTTCATTTCCATAATGGCGCACGATATTGGTGCTTGTTTGCAGTCTGTGTGTCATCACCGGTTACGTGCCATTGTTGTCCTCCTTGCACTTGGTAGGAGGCATCAGTGAGGCCACGTGGGCCGGAGTTTCCTCTGTGGAAAGGTTTGTGCCACAGATTCGGTTTCTGGCACAGGTAACAGGGCAAGCTGGTTATCCGTTTCATCTTGCTCGGGCTGTGGTCATTTGCGTCTTTCAGAGAATTTGTCCATTTTGTGTGAGTAGTTGAATCTATTGGCATAAATTTGTTGATATTATTCTTTTATCATCCTCTTACTATTAGAATTGTTTTTCGGTTTGGGGGGTGGTTTATGAGACAGAGCCTCACTCTGTCGCCCGGGTAGACTGCAGCGTCCCCATCACAGCTCGCTGCAGCCTCCAGCTCCTGACTCGAGCCATCCTCCCGCCGCGGCCTCCCCGAGTGCTGGGACCACAGGCGGGAGCCGGCGCCCGGCCTAGAATTGGTTTTCAGGTAACGGCCCTCGTTCCTGACATGGTGATTTGTGTCCTCTCTACCGACCAGCCCAGCTAGCGTTTGTTAATTTCACCGACCATCTCAAATAACCGGCTTCTGGTTTCGTTGATTTTCTCTACTGTTTTTGTTTATTATTTCATGGATTTTTCACTCTGATCTTTATTACTTCCTTTTTTCTTGTTACTTTGAGTTTCATTTCCTCTTCTTTTTCTAGTTTCTTAAGGTGGAAGCTGAGGTCATTGACTTGAGATATTTCTTCTTTTCTAATATAGACATTTAACGCTATAAATTTCCCCCTGAATAGTGCTTTAGCTAAGTCCCATAAATTTTTATACGCTGTGTTTTCCTTTTTATTCCATTCTAAGTACTTTCTAATTTCCCTTTTGATTTCTCCTTTGACCCATAGGGTATCAAGAAATATGACTTTGGAGGGGTCAAAACCTACTTTCAGAACGATGAACACCATTCCGGTGATGGTCACACCAGCAGCCCTGATTTAAGCATTATGTCATGAAAACATTTGTGCCTCCTTAATATTTTAAAATTTTAAAAAAGAAGAAATAAGTTACTTAGTTTCCAAATTTGGGGGGATTTTCTAGAAATATTTATGTTTTTCATTTCTAATTTAATTCTATTGTGATCAGACAACACTTTGTGACTTTTATGTTTTTTGGACTATTTTTATGGCCCAGAATACTGTCTCTCTTAGCCCAATACTCATTGCTTTTAAGTTCCATGTGTACCTGGAAAGAATGGGCACTCTGTCGTTGGGCGAAGTGCTCCGTAAACGTCAGTTGAGTCTGCTCGTCAAGTCACCTCTGCCCCTGCTGGTCCTGACTGCTTTTCTGTCTACTTGTTGGAACAGTTACTGAAAGAGGGCACGGACATTTCTGGTGACAGCTCTCCTTGTAGTGCCAATGGGTCTCGTGTCGTTGATTCTGAAGCTGTGCTAGCAGGTGCATAAACACTCGGGATTGCTAAGCTCTCGGATGAATTGAGTCCCTTATCATTATGAAGCAATTTTCTTTACCCCAGGGAATATTCCGCACTCTAGAATCTACTTTGCCACTGGCTACGTTAACAGGGCCACTCCGGAGCGCGTTTGATCAGTGTCATCACACCGTACCTCTACTCTTAGCTCATTTGTGCCTTTTACTTTAGTGAGGCTGAGCCTCTGGACAGGAAACCCATCAGTGTTTCTCAGATCCGCCTCTTAGCGGGGTGGGACAGGATGGCAGAGGGGGCTGGAGGCAGGTCTCTCCTTCCCCCTGGTCAATCAGGCCCTGATAAAACCCAGGCAGGCCAGGCTCTGGTCAGTTTCTCCGGAGGGCAGCCTTGTCCAGAAGAACCAACACTCTGGCGTAATTCCAAACGGTTCCTTTCCCCTCCCCTTACTGGAAGCACAGGAGGGTTTTCCTCCAATATTCACTGTGACAGCCTGGTCAGGTTCCAGGGAGAAAAACTCACAAAAATTGTGTAGGGTGGGGCCTATGACTGGGGCCCCCATCTCTGGCCTGCCCACATGAGCCTCCAGTGTCAGTTCCACAGTTTGTCTATTGCGGTTTAGGTTTTCTGCTCTCAGCCCTGGTTCCTATGGAGATTTCTGCTCCAGTAAGTTGAGATTGTCTGTATTCATCTATCTGTCTCTCCAATTGGAGGGGCAGCAGTTTGCCCTGTGACCTCACTGCTCTCGAGGACCTAAGGATAGCGGTGAGTTTTTCAGTTTGTTCAGCTTTCCACTTGTTACTAAGATGGAGCGCTGGCTCCCAAGCACCTCACATGCCAGGCCAGAAGCAGGAGTTCTGTGTCTTCATAGTTAGTGTGTGTTTCTTGCAGGCACCATATAGTTGGGTCTTGCTTTTATCCAGTGTCAATTTGTCTCTTAATTGGGATACTTAGACCATTTATATTTAATGTATCATTCGTAGGTTTAAGTCTATTATCTTGCTATGTATTTTCTATTTGGCTCATCTGCTTTTCCCTCTTTTTCTGCCTTCTTTTGGATTAATGAAATTTTTATTATAATTCTGTTTTATCTCTTTTCTTGGGTTATTAACTATAACTCTTTGTTTTGTAATATATTGGTTGCTTTATGCCTCACAGCATATATCTTTAATTTATCACAGGCTACCATCAAGTGTTATTATACCACTTTACGTACAATATAAGAACATTATGATAGTATATTTCCATTTCTTCCCTCTAAAATTTTGTGCTATTGATGTCATGCATTTTACTTTTATATATGTCATAAACTCCACACTACATTATTATTGCCCTTGTTTAGACAGTTATCTTTTAAAGAAATTTAAATAATAAAAATGAATCTTGGCCGGGCACAGTGGCTCACACCTGTAATCCTAGCACTCTGGGAGGCCAAGGCGGGTAGATCGTTTGAGCTCAGGAGTTTGGGACCAGCCTGAGCAAGAGTGAGACCCTGTCTCTACTAAAAATAGAAAGAAATTATCTGGCCAACTAAAAAATATATATATATATAAATTAGCCGGACATGGTGGCACATGCCTGTAGTCCCAGCTACTCGGGGGGCTGAGGCAGAAGGATTGCTTGAGCCCAGGAGTTTGAGGTTGCTGTGAGCTAGCTGACGCCATGGCACCCTAGCCTGGGAAACAGAGTGAGACTGTGTCTCAAAAAAAAAAAATGAATCTTACATATTTACCTGTAAAAGTCCCAGTCCCAGTATTTTCCATTCCTTTATGCAGCTCCATATTTCTACCTGGTATCGTTTTCCCTCTGCCTGAAGAACTTTCTTTAAAATTTCTTGTAGTGTAGGCCCTCTTGGAAGAAATTCTTTCAGCTTTTGTATGTTTGTAAAAGTCTTTATTTTGCCTTTGCTTTTGAAAGATATTTTTACTGGCCATAGAATTCGGTATTGATAGATAATTTTCTTTCAGTGCTTTAAAGATGGTTGACCCACCCTCTCGCAGCCTGCATTGTTTCCCATCAGAAGTCTGCCGTCATTCTTACTTTTGTTCACTATGCAAATCTTGCCTTTTATTTTTTGGCTGCTTTTAGGATTTTCTTCTTATCACTGGCTTTGAGCAATTTGATTGATGTACCTTGTAGTTTTTTTTTTTCGTATTTCTTGTACTTTGTCCTTGTTGAGCTTCTTTAATCTATGGATTTGTAGTTTTTATATGTGAAAAATATTTGGCCATTATTTAAGTGCTTTTCCTGTCCCCATCTCACTCTTCTCCCTCACTCACTCTAATTAAACAGATTAGGCCAAAGTTTTCACAAAGCTCACTGATACTGTTAACTTTAAAATTAATATTCTTTCTGTGTTTTATTCTGGATTGTGTCTATTGCTATGTCTTCAAGCGTGCTAATTGCTTATTCTTCAATGTCTGATCTAACAGTAATCCCATCCAGTGTGTTTGTCATCTATCTCACACACTGTAGTGTTTATCTCTAGAAGTTTGATGTCAGTCTTTTTTATATTTTCCATGTCTCTACTGACCTTTTTGAACATGTGGAATATAGCTACAATGACTGTTTTAAAGCTCTCGTCTGCTAATTCTCACTTTCGTGTGGTGATTTATCTCCTCATTATGGGTTATGTTTCATGCTTCTTTGCATGCTTGTTAATTTTTTATTGGATTCTAGACACTGTGAATTTTATATTGTTGGATATTGGACTCTTGAGCTTTTTCTGAGATGCTGCTAAGTCACTTGGAAACAGTTGGTCCTTTAGGGTCTTGCTTTTAAGATTGTTTGGGCAGAATTGGAGCAATGCTCAGCCTAGTGCTAATTATTTCCCACTATTAACACAAGGTACCTCTGAGAACTCTTCCCAATGCCCCAGGAATTCTGAGACTTTCCAGCCTTGCTGCCGAGAATAGGCATGACCCCTGGCCCTGTGTGAACCCCAGGCCTTGTTAGTTCTAAGCCTTTCAATGGTTCTTTCCCCACTCAGGTGGTTTCCTCATACCCACGTGATGCTCAGTCCTCAACTAAATCCTCAAAGGGACCCTCTGTGGATGTCCAGAGTTCTCCCTGCGTGTGACTCTCCTGTGCAGTACTCTGTCCTGGAAACTCTCACCACCTTGGTCTCTTCCTCAATGCAGGGAGTCCACTGCCTGGACTCCTCCCTCCTGTTTCGTGGCCTGGAAGTCTGCCCAGCAGTAGGCTGGGGCAACTGGGGCTCGCCTCATTTGTTTCTCTTACCTTGCTTCATTGCCTGATGTACAGGAAATAAGAACTGATTTTTCAGATTTTTTTGTCTATTTCTTGGTGGTTGCAGGTGGGAGGGTAAATCCAACTCACTGTACTCCATCTTGGCTGGAAGGAGAAGTCTCAGTTTTGTTTAACTGCATTTAACTTTAATTCAAATAGCGACAGGTGGCTGGGACTGCCAACTTGGGCAGCATAGCTCAAGATCGTGGGCTATCTGGGGACAGGACCCTTGTTGGCTTGGCTCCCTCCGGGTGTCCCAGCCACTGGCACAGCCAGCATGCTCAAGAACATTTAGGGAACGTTCATGGGACAAGGGTAATGACACAAGCTCTGCAGCTCCAGGAGATGGTCCCCAAAGTCCTCCCTCCCAAGCACTGCAGCCAGGGTCCTTGATGTTTCGCTCCCTGTGTTAGAGGAGTTCCCCAGCACCCACGGCTGCCTGTGTCTTCTTGTGTCCAGGGAGGCTCTGCCGTCCCTCATACCCCATCTCCCATCACTGTCCCTTCCAAGAGATCTCATATGTCCTGATGGCCCCAGTGTCCCAGAGCCTGCACCCCAGCGTCCCTCCCTCACCATGCTTGGACCCGGGGCCCCTGAGTTTTAAACCCAGACCAGTGAGACCCAGCGTGGCAGTGGTCCTGCCCTTTATGACTTAGGAAGAAAGCCTTCCACAAGGCTGGAGGTCCCTGGAGGTCCCAATTCAAAAATGAAAAAGGACTTGAATGGACATTTATCCACAGAAGATACACATACGACCAATAGGCACATGACAAGATGCTCACTCTCATCGGTCATTAGGGAAATGCAAACCAGAATCACAGAGAAGCACCACCTCACACCTGCGAGGATGACTACAGTCCAAAAACCAGGAACTTATGCTGGTGAGGACGTGGAGAATGGCGGTCCTCACATGCCACTGGTAGGCATGTGAGGTGGCACAGCCGCTGTGGAAGACACCAGGTGAGGGGCAGCCCCATGAGAGGCCTGAGGGCCGGGCCTGGTGAGTCAAGGAAGAGCCTGGGAGGCAACTGGAGCCACAGGACAGACAGGAGGAGGTGGCTTCAGAGGACACGGTGGCCTCGGCAAGCCTGTGGGGCAGGGGAAGAAGCCACTGCAGGTGCTACGGGCAGACCTAGTGTGACAGGTAGGTTCAGTCCTCCCAGCCATCTGATCCTGCCTGTTTTAGGACAGACATACTGAGGGTCAAGGACGTGTATTTTTCCAAGTTCCTCGGCCAGTGGGGCTGGGTTTGAAGGCGGTGGGCGGCCCTGGCCCTCCCTGCCACACGGGGAGCTGTTCCAGGCCCCTCTAGAGGTCAGGGAGGAGGAGGAAGAGGCCTGTGAGGGGGAACCTGCTCTGTCCCCCCACACCCCACCCCACCAGTGTCCCTCCGGCCTCCTTTCTCCGCTGCTGTGAACCTGCAGGTGGGGTCGGTGGTCTCTGGGCCTGCCCACTGCTGGGGACACGGCGCACCCAGGCCTCTCCTGACCCGCTGCTGGCAGAACACCAGCTGGGCTGCACCTTGCCCACCCCCGGGCAGGGCCAGAGGTGGGAGCAGAAGCTTTTGGGGGTGTGTGCCACCAACCTGGGGGGCTGAGAGAGCCCCTCAAAGGGAGCAATGGGCCCAGGATTTGTCCGAAAAGGAATTTCTGGCCGCAGGCATTTCCCCAAGACCTGAATCCTGAGGCCCCTGGACACTCTGCCCCCACCACCCTCATGTCGCCAAACAGGCTCAGCAGTCAGCCCGGGGTTAATCCGAACCGGACGCAGACCCCAGGCAGAGCCGCCCTGGCCGTGCCGCTGCTGCTGCCAGCCAGGCCGAAGCTGCAAACTGCGGGAGAGCGGCGCGGACGGGCGCGGACGGGACACGCAGGGTGCCTGGGGGGTGTGGGCGTGACCTACAAGACCAGGGGAGGGGAGAGGCGCTGGGGGCGGCAAGCGTGGCCTCTGCACGGCAGCCTCGGGTGGGCCTGAGCGACCCCCCACCCCACACTCCCCGAGCCCAGAAGGGCCCCCACACCCGTCAGCGTCGGAGCGTCCTCGGAGGCCTCAGCGAGCATGAGAACGCGTGTGCGGGCGAGGGAATGAATGAATGAGATGAGCAGGGGGATGAGCTCCCCGACCGAGTGCAGGCTGGGGGGCCCTCGGGACCCCCAGGCCAATCCTTCAGCCAGAGCAGGTCGCCCCACCCTCACCGGCCACTGGCAGGAGCATCGCTGGGCTCCCCTCCCCTCCCCTCCCCTCCCCTCCCCTCCCCCCTGCCCGGTGCTCCCCCCGCCTCACACAGACGCCAGCCCACCCCGCCACCGACACTGCCCTCTGCCACCCCCCCCCCACTGCACCGCAACCCTGGGGGCCTCCACCACCCCCAGCAGACAGGCCCTCAGGGCCAGCCCAGGCCCCCCGGTCTCCTGGGTCAACAGGTCCCATCGCTCAGGGCCCCCATGCCAGTCGCCCACTCTGGGGGTCACTACCGCACACCCCTCACCACCACCCCCGGCCCCACCCCAGCCGCTCCCCTGCAGGCTCCCACCACCCCATACCCCAGGGCCGCCTGGGAGCCCCCCAAGCCTTGCTCACCTGGCCCCTCCCTGCCCAACGGCATCCTCGTGTCTGCCAGGGGAGTCAGGTGCTCCCTGAACCTAGGAGGCCTCTCCTGGCCCACACACCCTGCCACCAGGCATCACGTGGAAACCCAATAGTCAGAGGTGAGGAGAAGGTGGACTCAGGCCGGCCACACCTGGCCCCAGTCCATCCCCACCTGTGTCCCGCTGGTCATGCAGGGTGGCAGGTCCCTTCCCATCTCTGAGCCTCAGTTTCCCCACTGGAACTGCAGGCAGCTGTGGCCCGTGCCAGGCAGGGGCACCCTCAGCAGCACCGCACGAGGGAGCACATCCTCCCCACAGACACCCAGCCCCCATCACCACCCCTGCAGGAGCCCCCCAAGAGCAGGACCTCTGTCATCATCAGAAGAGATGCCGGTGTGGCCTGGAGCCCAGGAGACGGGGAGAGGGGCCACCCCTGGCCTCTTGCCAGCTGCACCTACCCCCGAGGGGGAGGGTCCCGTGGGCACAAACCCCCAAAGTAGGCCTTGAGGGAGCGGCTGGTTTGTTTCAGCCTCAAAAACATTAAATCACCAGAATGTCCTTTTCCTTCTATGTAACTTAATTTGCTTTTATGAAACGCAGAGCACAGCTTCGCTGGTGACCCTGCTGGGCGCAGGGAGGCATCTGGAGTCCCGGACCGCGGCTGCCCCCATCCCCCCGCTGGCCCAGCCCGCGGCCCCTCGGCCGGCAGGGGGCAGCCACAGCGAGGACAGGAGGGGACAGCTGGGCCCACGGCCGCCCACGCTCCAGCTGGGTCCTCGTGGGGCAGTGGACACGGGGACCCCCACCTCCAGGGCTGAGACCATGCGTGAGGAGGAGGCTGCCTGGGCCTGAGGGTGGGGGATTAATTAATGGGGGTGATGACGACCCCGGGACCCAGGACAGTGCGAGTGAGGGGGGACACGATGTCTCGGGAGAAAGTGGGAGGCCAGAGGCCCAAGGGCGGGACTGTTTGCTGCACAGCAGAACTTCCCGGGCCTGGAGGCAGCTGTGGGGGAGGGGAGAGCCCCCTGGGACACCCCTGGGGCAGGGGCAGGCCAGGCCCAGGCCCCACAGACAATCCTGGCCCTCGCAAGGCCTCGGCCGGCTATCATGGGAAGCGTCGGACCCCACCTCTCACGCGCTGAACTGCGTCTTCCCGCACGGCCACGCCAGCCAGGGGAACCAGGGCGGCCCACGCGGAAACCGGGAAACCCAGACAAAGTCTGTGCCAGGCCGAGCCTGGGGCTGGCCACCTGCTCTGCAGGACACAGTGCAAGGTGACGCTGGGAGGGGGCCGCACCTGCCTGCAGCTGGGTGCACTGAGGTGTCCCCTCGCTGGTTCCCCCACGTCTCCCTTGCCCCTCCTCAACTCAGCCTTCTTCTCTGTGTCCCGTCTGCCTCACGTGACTATGAAGACGATCACGTGTGCCCGAGGGAACCGGGAAGTGCCACCTGGGGGCAGGGACAGGGTCTCCAAGGACCACCCACTGTCCTGGGCCTGAGCAACCACCTGCGCTCCCACCTGGTGGTCGGCTCACCTGCTGCACTGGGCGGGGCGGTGGGCTGCGCACACCCTCGGGGCGGAGGACGTGAGAGGCTGGAGCCGGCAGTGCACAGCCCCGGGCCAGGGCCACCCGCTGCCCAGGGCCACCCGCAGCCCAGGGCCACCCACTGCCCAGAGCCACCCGCAGCCCAGGGCCACCCGCTGCCCAGGGCCCCCCGCTGCCCAGGGCCCCACAGTGTCTGCTGCCCCGGCCCCCCCACCCCAACCCCGACCCCACTCTCCCACCTGCCGCGGCAGAGCAGACGGGGAGCCAGCCACGGGGGCCACAGCCCTGGGGCCCCAGCGTGCCTCTGGCGGGGCAGGAACGCAGGGTCAGGGGACAGGACTAATTATGGCTCAAGGATAAAGACAGGGGCCGAGCAGCTGTGCGCCGTGGAAGGAATGCTGCCCTCGGAGACACATTTTCCGACGACCGGGCTGCCGAGAATGCATTCTTTGACGTTTATGAGGCCCGTGCTCCCCGTAAACCAGATTCCAAAGAGGCTGACAGCTGGCCTGGTCCCCGGAACGGGGGCTGCGGGGCCCGGTGCCCGTGGCCATTTATGACGGGAACATTTGCGCTTAGTCTGCTGCGGGGAGGCTCCCATCGGAGCCCCCCAACCGCCCCGAGCAGCTCCGGGCCAGACGGCGGGACTGGGCACAGCCCAGCTCACTCCGCACCGAGAAGCGGGGCGGGGGCCCGTCCCTTCAGCAGCCGAGGGGACAGAGGACAGAGGAGGCCGGGAAACTACCAAGGCCAGGAGCCCGTGGTCGCCAGCCCTCTGTCCCTGATGCTCTCCGCACCGGCACAACCACCTCCCTCCCCTGACCACACGGCCCAGGGCGGCTCCACTGCGTGGTCAGCGGTCAAACAACGACGACGCTGAAACAGGCAGAACCCGATGCCTGCAGCACTCTCTGCGCACAGCCATGCCCTAGAGGGCGGTGGCTCTTCCTTCCTCGTCCGTATTTTCCACTCTTCCCTGCAGAGACCACCCGTTACTGTGCGGCAGAGAAACGTCTGTGTCGCTGAAAGTGGCTGGCGATTAGGACCTGCTCTTCCACGGAAGACAACTAGATAAAATGTGTTTCATCTTCCTTAAAGCACAAAAGAGCAAATCCGATAGTGAGGCATGTGAATTCATTGCTAGGCCAAAACCTCAGAAGAGGCAAGAACCCCCCGGCCGCCCCTGCCGTGAGGGGAGCCCCGAAGTGAGAGCTGCTTTTGCCTTAAGGGCCTCGGCAGCCTTGGTGACCACCGTCCCCCGGACCGGCCTCTGGATGGCAGGCGAGGGGACCGGTGTGGCTGGGGCGGCCGTGGGCGTCCCCTCCCCACGTTCCGTGATGCGGTGTTGTAACTTGGAGTCATGGCGGGGGGGGGGGGGGGGTGTCCACACCATGGGAATCTGCAGATGCCAAAAATCCGACTTTGTTTTCTTTTCCCTGAAGAGCCAGGCGTTAAGTATTTACGGGCCCAGCGTTTGGGAACTAGTCAAAGCCCCAAGTGGGAAAGAGGTCGGGTCCTGACACTGCCCCAACTCTAACCCCAAAGGCCATACCCTTAGGCCAAGGGTGACCCGGAAGTAAACCGATCCCTACACTGTACAGGCTTACGGTTTGTGACAGTACCCTTGGCCGTCCTGGTCTAGGGAATGTCAAGGCTTGAACTTCACCTGAAATACTAACAGTTGCAAATGGGTCGCGCTAAGGCGCTGTCGTCCTGAGGCCCGAAGGTCCTTACGAGCACTTTTCAGACACAGTCTCCAGCACACAAAGGTAACTACACTCGACGAAAGCAAAACTCCACGGTCAGGAGCAAAAACGCGAGGCCACAGAAGCAGAGGTACGAAGACGCGAGGTTGGGAACTATGAGCGGAAGGTGTAGAGTGACGAGGCTCACCAAGTTGAGAGCACAAAACAATTCAAAAGTATCCACAAGAGACAGAAAACCATAAAACATGGCAGGGAAGACCTGGAAAAGAACCAGATAAAAATGTCCAAAACTGAAAACTACCCTGAAATTGAACTCAACGCACAGGTTTAACAGCAGTTTTTATACAGCCGAAGAGAGAATGCGCAAACCAGAGGACGATTCTGAAAACGTCGTCCAGAATGCGCCACAAGACCAAGCAAACGAAACCAGGGGACAGATTCAAACCATATTTCCACATCAACAAACAAGCAAAAAACGAAATTCAGAGGCATCGGGGAACACTGGGTGTCTAGGATTAGGTCTGAGAAGGTTGGATAAGATTTCAGGAAAAGACCAAACATGGCATTGGAAGAAACGCAGGTGTGAGTGTGGGATAACTAACCACGGATAAGCCGAGGGCCTGCATGAGAAGATGCCATGTTAGAAAGACGCCGATGTCCCCAGATTGCTCTGGTTCAATAAAACTCCAACCAAGATCCCTATCGGACTTGTCTCGGTGTCTGTGGGAGCCGCACGCAAGCGCCATATTGTGCATGCGACCGTGAGGACCCGGCGCAGCCCAGAGGCCTTTGGGAAGGAGATCGTGCTGGGAGTTTGGGCACCGGTGCCCAGGCTCCCCGGCGCGGACAGTGCAAATCCACGTGGGGACAGCCAGCAGGCCCAGGGATCACCACAGGGACCCCACGCACAGAGCTGGGCATTAGTGGCCGCTTGAGTCATGACTTAGGCAGAGCCACGGCACCGTGAACAGATACCGGGAGACAGGCGGTCTCTGTCCTGGTATCCACGCACAGGGACCTGGAATTTGGAGCTCTGCTCACATACGAACAAAAGTAACTTCACGTACATGTACAGACCTAAGTGAAAAAGGAAAATGCAAAACTGTCGGAAGATCGTACAGGATGTTGGCATCATGACTCCAGAGTGCAGAAAGAATTTTAAATAAGACACTAAAAGCGCTAACTGAAAGGAAAAGTCAATGCATCAACCACAAAAAAATTAGGAAGTCTCGCTCCTGGGAAGCCCCCTCGATGGGGGCAGGCTCAGCCAGCAAAGGCCTCGCGCCCAGGACGTGTGGGGAATGGAGACCGTCACCCAGAAATGGAGAAGTGACCAAACACGGACAAAATCAACACGGAGAAAATGCACACTTCAGACAAACAGACAAAGGTGCCCGACCTCGTTTGAAGTCAAGGAAACGCCCAATAGAACCGTAACTCTCTGTCCACGACATCACAAAAATCATAAATTCCAAAAACACTCAGTCTGGAGTGTCGGGAAGTCAGCCGGCTGGCGCTTCGAAAAACAGATCGGGTGGAGCGCGGGGGTCGTGGGTGTGATAACGGCAGGGTCGGTGCATGACGCCAGACACGCGCCGAACCCACAGCATGTCCCACCAGACAGTGGCTCCTAATGCAAACTTCGGATCATCATCAATAATGACGTGCCAGTGCCGATGCATCGGTTGTGACAAATACCCCACGCCAACGCCGCATGTTAATGATGTGGACCCTGTGGAGGGAGGAGGCAGATAGGAACTCCCTGCACTTTTTTGCTCAATTTGCTCAATTTTTCTGTAAACTTAAAACTGCTCCCAAAAATTAAATCTACTAATTAAAACCAAAACAAGAAGACGGATTGGCACTATGTTAGAGTGGCGAAGAGGACCACAGCCTGCGACCTGGCAGCTGCTCTCCGGGGGGTCTTAGACAGCGTGGACGCGGGCAGGACCGTTCGCGGCAGCGCTGGTCACCCCACATCCGACTCCTCATCCACAGCAGGGCGAGCGGGTGCGCCGCGGCGCGCTCCTACATGAGCACCACGTAGCCCTGCGAGCTAGGGGCCATCGTGGGGAAATCAGGAAACCCCCGAACCCCAGAGACACGCCCTGTCCACGCAATGGAAGACGTGCGGCTGGGCGTGGCGACACCCCGGCAGGGGACATACTGAAAACAGAGGAATGCTTGAGTTTAATTCCATTCTCAGAAACCCGCAGGCGGGCAAGCTGAGCGCACGTGTGAGGCTGCTGGCGCGGAGGCCTTGCCCGCGTGGGGTGCAGCAGCAATGACGGCCACGCAGGGAGGACACGGGTCCACTGCAGGGAGGGGCTGCAGCCGGGCTTGGGGCCGGCAGGGCTGTGCCGCGAGACGGGGACGGGGCGTGGACAGGTGCCGTGTGGTTACCTGGTACGCTGGGCAGTTACGATTCCTGCGCCTGGGTGTGTGCTGCACTTAACAATAAAACAAGCATTAGAGGTAAGAGTAGGCTTTGTTCTCTCACTTGCTTCCTCTGCTTAACTCAGGTGCAAATCACCAGCCACCGTCCCGCTCTGGTCTCAGAGGCCTGGGCTGCCACAGCCTTGGGCACCTCTGGCCATAGCCACCCATGCCCACACTGAGGCTCTCACCCCGCGTCACCCAGGCCAGGCCGTGCCCTCCCAGGGGAGCTGCCACCTCGCTGCCACTTCCTGCCTCCCCGGTGCAGAAATAAGCCCCGTGTCAGGCAACTCCATGTGTGTCTGGGCTTCCCTCCCAACACGCGCAGAGAGAAGGTGAGTAATGGGTGTCACTGTCACCCTGGGGGTCCCATCGCTTTGCCAGCACCCACAGCGGGATCCCTGCCCGGCCAACAGGAAGCAGCAATCAGGCCCCACTGTGCTGATCAATAATTAATCTGGACATTAAAAAGCATTTTCTTTGCCTGACAAGGAGCTGGTCACTGAAGTTGCCGGGAGCCCTGGGATCATTTTTCTCCTTCCTCCTCCTGTCGGGGTAGAGGGGAGAGCCTGGAGCTGCCGGCGTGGGTGGGGCCCTCACTGCCCTTCTGCCCCATGCCAAGAGCTGCCACAGACGCCACCAGCCCCAGCACCGGGCCCCTGTCCCCCAAGGATGCCTCAACCCCGCCCCTGCAGGACCTGCCAACTGCCCTGCCCACCCCTGCAGCCCTCAGTGCCCAGCTCGGAGGCCACCTGCACCCGAGTGCCAGGCTCTCCCCGGCACCCCAGGGCGGCTGTGTGTCCTCCACACGCCCACCCAGCCTGCTGGCGGTGCCACACCCTGCCTACACCCATGCTGTGGCCCACCGACCCATCCAAAATAACTTGGGCACTGGAGGTCACTTGGGGGCCACCAGACTGAACCAAAGAGGTTGAGACATGTCATCAAGATGCCCAGACACCGGCCAGCTTGCAATAGACCCACTAACCCCAGGCTTCTCAGCCGGGCCCCGTCCTGCAGGACTCACAACCTCGAGCCCACGTGTGGCTTTGGTCTTCAAAATATCCCTGGTGGCATTCCCCGGAGCCCACCCAGTCCCAGCCCTGGCCAGTCGGAAAGGGTAGGCGCAATCGCTCCCTTACACAGAAGGCCAATGAGGCCGAAGGAGAAAGCTGCTCCAAAGACAGCATGTGGGTCCCCAGGTGTCTCCAGTCAAGACAAGGAAACCCGCCCCTTCCCAGAGGAGGGGCCAACGTGTCCACGGCAGCCCCCGCCCCCCGCAGAGGGGTGGCTGCGGTGTGGGCAGAACTCACGCACAGGGCATCTGGCGAGGGGCCGCCCAGTGCGTAGCAAGTGCCACCACGCCCCATGGGCCCTGAGGGCAGACTTGGCCCGCCCCTCCTCAGGCCTGGCGGTCTCTCTCTTCTCCCTGCAGCTGACACCCGGTGTTCCCAGAGTCCCGCTGTCCTGGAGGCCCCCACAGCCCTGGCTCCAGCCCTGGACAGGTCTCCCCCCCTACTGCTACTGCCTGTCACTCACAGATGGCCTCAGCACCTGGGTCCCTGACTGGCAGGGGCTGAACTGAGTCCTCCAAAATTCATATGTTGAAGCCCTGATCCCCTGGACCCTAGAACGTGACTGTGTTTCGGGATAGGGACTTTAAAGAGCCGATTAAGTTAAAATGAGGTCGCTAGGATGGGCTGTGATCCAATCTGACTGGTGTCCTCACAAAAGAGGGGATTAGGACACAGACAGGCACAGAAGGACGACCACAAGAGGACACAGGGAGAAGGCGGCTGTCTGCAAGCCAAGGGGAGAGGCCTCAGAAGGGGCCTGCCCGCCTCTACATGCCCCCGTCACCAGCAGACCCCACAGGAGGCACCACAGCTCCACGCCTGGACCCTCGAGCTGTCCCCATGCAGCCTGCCCACCACCCCGCAGGGAGCAGACGGCACCCAAAGCTCTGGTGCTGGGGAGACACGTGTGCCCTGGGTCCCACAGACAAGTGCCAGCACGTGGAGCCCAGGGGGCTGAGCCACTGGGCCCAGGACCCCACTGCAGAGCCAGCAGCCAGATGAGCAGCCCCCATCACAGGCTGGACTTGGGGGGTCGATAGAGGCAAGTACGGCATTAGCGTTATCAGACCTCTCTGGGCTGGGAACAAAACCGCATGACCTGACAAGGTGATGACAGTGAAGATGATGACAATGACAGGGAAAATAACTCATGACAATGACCATGATGATGACAATGGTGATGGGATGTGATAGTGATGATGGTAGTTATGGTGGTGGTGATGGTGATTATGGTGATGGTGATGGTGGTGATGATGGTGATGAGGGTGATGGTGGTGATGGTGATGGTGATGGTGGTGATGGTGATGGTGGTGATGGTGATGGTGGTGATGGTGATGGTGGTGATGATGATGGTGATGATGGTGATGAGGGTGATGGTGATGGTGATGGTGGTGATGATGATGGTGATGAGGGTGATGGTGATGATGGTGATGATGGTGATGATGGTGATGGTGGTGATGGTGATGATGGTGGTGGTGGTGATGGTGATTATGGTGATGGTGATGATGGTGATGATGGTGATGAGGGTGATGGTGGTGATGGTGATGGTGGTGATGATGAGGGTGATGATGGTGATGAGGGTGATGGTGGTGATGGTGATGGTGGTGATGGTGATGGTGGTGATGATGAGGGTGATGAGGGTGATGAGGGTGATGGTGGTGATGGTGATGGTGGTGATGGTGATGGTGGTGATGATGATGGTGATGAGGGTGATGAGGGTGATGGTGGTGATGAGGGTGATGGTGATGATGATGGTGATGATTTTCATGGTGACAATAATGACAATATTGACAACAACAATGATGACAGTGGCAACTACAATACTGATGATGGTGGTGAAGATATCAGTGATGATGACCATGGTGATAGCTGTCTTTTATTAGCCACCAGTTGCATCCTGAGTATGTCCCATGAACATACTCCCTTGATCCTCATGACCATTTAGAAGGTGAAGGGCATCTCCTCCTCCCCGGGGCTCAGGAGCAAACGCAGCCTCCTCAACGTTAAGTGCTCACCAAGGCAGACAGAGCTGGAGTCAAGCTTGGGGCTCAGGCCGGCCTGACCCCAGGCCAGGTGCTACCACAGAGCAGTGGCTCAGGGCTGGAGCACACAAGCCCTTGTCACTGTTCTCCGAATTCTCTCATCAAGCCCGTTACAGACCCCACATCACAGATGAGGGAAGTGGGTCCCGGGGGCCAACTGACTCAACAAAGGTCGAAGTCCCACCAGCAGGTGGCAGGTCTGAGGGGCAGTGCCAGGCCAGAGCACTGGAGAGGCAGGCAGGGCCTGGCCAAGTGGCAGCTCCAGCTTCCGTCTCTCCACCAGTCGCTAGACCAACTGGGTCACCTCACCCACATCACAGGTGGCTAAGCAGACACACAGGATGCCAGCCGCCACCGGCATGCAGTAAGCCCCGTGGGGCTGGATCCAGCTGGTCCCAGCATGGGGCTCCCAGCCCAGTGTCCTGCCCTGCACTGCCCTTGCCCTCTGGCCAGACCTCCGGGACCTGGGAGGGAGGAGCAGGGCACGAGGTCGCTGGAGGCCGGGCCTCCCTACAACCCTGCCAGCCGCGAAATGGTTAAGGCCTCCCAGCCGGGGAGAATGGGCTCATTATCATTTCTAATACCGATCAATACTCCCCAGGCATCTGACAAAGCCAGCACTCGGTTCCCTCCTGCCCTCCAAACATAAAAGATCCCTCAGCCGCGCTGGCCCGGCCTCCAGCCTCAGCCCCTCCCCAGTCCTCTTCTTCATATTGTTCCTAATCAAGTCCTGGGGAGAAATGCAGATCAATGCACCTTCATTGATCACCTCTTCTCCCTCCATCCCGCTGACATGTTGTCAGCCCCCAGCCAGCAGGCTAATGGGGCCCCTGCCTCTGTGTAGGTGGGGGGCCTCTTGAAGCCCTGATTGCTCTGGGCGCCGGCCCAGGCCTCCTCGCAGTGGGCAGCTCCACGCAACACGCGCCGCCCGCCGGCTTTGTCTGCAGTAACGAGAACGGGATTTCTCTCCCCTCGCAACCCTGGGCCGGATTCATCAGGCCCGGCGCTGATAATCTCCTTCCCTGTTGCTGGCCGGGCTTGGGGGACAAACAGAGGCCAGCGACTGTGGAATGGCCGCGACCGTGGAATGGCCGCAATCAGATCTCTCCGGGCGGGAACAAAAACTGCATTACGGTCCCTCTCGAGCGCCTCCATCATTGGGGACACATAAAGGGTCCGGGAACGGGGCCAGGGCGGGACCCGCAGTGCAGCGGGAACTGGTCCTTTTCACTGTAGAGCCAGAGGAAGCTGCCACTTGGAGTCCCCAGGCCACGTTCGCTTGGGCAAGACACCTGCCTCCCTGAGCCCCGGTTTTCCGTCAGGCACCCCTCCCTCGCAGGGCTGCCGCAAGCACTCAGGGACAGAACGAGACAGGGTTCCCAGAGCCCAGCACGCGGTGGGCGCTCACCAGTGGCAGGGAGCACAGCTGCCTTCCACAGCATGGTCGCCCACATCTGGGCGTGGCCTCCCTTCAGACGTCACGTGCATACAAAGGAACAGGGTCGGTAGGTACACACCACACGAGGTGTCAGTGAGCGTCACACCCTTGTCTGCGCTTGGCCGTCACCCCTGGGGATGCCCCTGCAAACCTGGCACCGCGCACAGCCAGCGCGACGCGTGGTCACCACACTGCGCAGCCCAGGGAGTGGGGGGCAAGCGCTCTGGGAGCCACCTGCGGCTGCTGGCCCAGGGCTAAGAGGATCAGCAGCTGCGCCAGGACCCCTCCAGCCAGGGTACCACTTGGGGAAGGCTCCTCGCCTCTCTGAGCTCCCAGTCCCCACCCCCATCCTTGCCACAAGAGACATTTGATCACATCACTCGGCTCAAGTCCTCCGGTGGCTCCCGTTATATCTAGACTAAAGTCCAAGGCCTTTCTGCCCAGCGCCCAGCATCTGTCCCTTTGTCCCCACCCTCCTGCCAGCACTGTGGCTCAGAGTGTGTGCTCCAATCTTACCAGATAATTTGTTCTTCCCGGACAACTCCATACCACCCTGCCTCTCCCTAAAGCTTCCTTGTTCTCCAGCTCTGCCTAGTGAACTCCTATTGATTCTCCAAGACCCACCCAAATGTCCCCTCCTCTATGAACTGTCCATTGTTCTCAAAGCAGAGCTAAGTCATGCCTTCCTCTGAGCCCCCTCGTGGCCTTGGCTGAGTCAGAGAGGAAACCAGTGTTCCTCACCCCTTTCTAGAAACTTCTTCCAGTTCTCCACCCCACAGCAACTGCAAGATCTGCTATGTTAGCATGACGTGACCCCACTGCCCTGTCCCCAGCCAAGTGGTCCTGGGGGAGTCCCCGATTCGAGCTGGGCCCATCAGAGCCCTTTGCCCAGGTTCCTGGCACTGGGAAGCAAAGCTAGTCTCTCCCCAACAGCCAGAGGAGTGAGGGGGATCCAGGAGCCTCCAGCCACATGTTTGCCATGACGAGGAACAAAGCAATGGGCGAGCTGGAGCCTGACCTGGGAGGTTTCTGGAGGGAGACCTGTGGGCCCCGGTCCCAGCGGCCCCCAAAGGCAGCCGCCACCAGCCCTCCCCCGGCTGGAGGTCGAACCATCCTTGGATTCCACGGGCTGCCTATGCCTCGTCCAGAGAACCCCACATCCCCAGCTGTGTTGAGAGTTTCTGTCACTGCCAACTGGAGAGTCCCCATCCCTGGGGACAGTGATGGTCTCGCCAGGATGACAGCCCCTGTCGGGGGATTCACTGAGCCCCCAGTAAAGGCTCAACCGCAGGCTCCATTTCACACAGGCTCTTGCAAGGCCCAGAACCCATTTCCTATTTCCATTTTCATATTTTCTTTCTTAGAGAAGAACCCCAAAGACTGTAAGCTCCAGACCCCACAGGATCCTTCTCTGGCCACTGCAGCCCATGGCAGGCCTCTGTCTGGGTGTCGCCCTGGGCCCAGCGCAGTGCAGGAAGTGGGGACACAACGCCATCTGGGTTCCCAGCCACCTCCTGGCCCAGCCCTTCGATAACAGGGCACAAGAGGGACAACGGCCTCGGCAGCCAGAGTCTGTAGGTGGCTCTGAGTCCTTCTTCTAACAGGAGCCTCCGTCAGCTGGGCCAGGGCGTCTCGTGGGGCCAGGCTGGTTCCTGTGTCACACTGTCCTCCCCCAGGCCCTACAGGGGGTCATCTCAACAGACCACTGTCCCAAGCAGCAAGAGAGACCTGCCCGGCTCTGCCCCGAGAGCCTGAGTCTGGGCAACGACCCTCCTGTGTTCAGCCAGGGAGAGGCCAGGCACCCTTGCCCCATCCCTGCACCAGAACGAAATGTCAGGCTCACCAGGGTTCTCGCCACTAAATCAGACACTAATAAGCTCCCCTAATTTCTCCAAGACAATATTAGCCTTACAAAAAGAAACGCAAATGTTAATACGACAAGGGCTGTCTGGAAGCCCAGGAACGGGCGGCCTGGGAAGCGGTAATTTATGTGTGTGCTGAGGCGGGCCAGGCGCCCGGAGAAGCTGGCAGCTCCAACCTGCCGCCCACGGCTGCCGTGCTGGCATCCTCTTAAAGGAACCGCGGCCACCTCTCCAGGAGATGCCGGGCGATATGGGATCTTGGGAAACAGGGAAGTGAACCAAACCCCCTCCAGCTAGTGAACATAACTCACACCAGGAGATTTCTCCGCAGGGTTGGCAGGTCTAAAACACCAGCAACAGCACCAGAAGCAGGTCCTGTACCTCTGGAAGCACCGTGGGGACACTTACTGTTCTGGCAAATAACGGGCAGGATCCTAGCGTCAGGGACGGCGAACGGCCCCACGTTGCCCGGGGAGACGGTGACCAGCAGTGACGCCCACCAGGCTGAAATGCTGTCTGACTTCTGCCACGCCCCTGTGGCCGCCTAAGTCACTCACCCAATTCCCAGGTGAGAAAACCAAGGCTCCAGAGAACGTAACCCACTGGCCCAGAGTGGGTGTCAGAGGCGGGACCTAAAGGCCACAAGTGCCTTCACGGGAGCCCAGGCCCAGGAGGAAACGTGGCTGGGGGGCAGTCTCCCACAAGGGGCAAGCGGCTCTCCCTTGGGGGGCACCTCCCCGCAGCCCACCAAGGACAGCCCCACCCTTAGCCACACCATTGAGGAGGGTGAGAGACTCACCCGAGGTCACACGGCAAGGTCAGGCCACCGCGACCTCAAGCCCGGTGGCCTCTCCTCCACCCAGGCTGACCCAGCCCCAGGTGCTGGCACACGTTTCCACAGCCCTGTGCCCGGGGGCCCCACACATGCACAACACAGGCGTGTCCCCTTGGCTCCCATGGCCTGGGGCTGGGCTGGGGGAGGGCGATGCTCACACCGGGAAGCTCCCAGCCATGGGCAGGATCCTCCGGCTGCCCAGAGCCCCAGCTCAGCACCAAGCCCTGCAGGGCTCAGCCTAGCTGCCGTCCCTCCTAGGGGTAGCGGGCAGGACCCCGGGGCCAGAGCAGCCTGCTGGCACCCACTCCGCCCACCCACCCAGCTACTGCCTCAGCCTCCAGCTGGAGCCCACGCCTGGCAGGGCAGGGCCAGGCTGCACGGGCACGGGCGGCTTGTAGGTGCTTCCCCCCCACACCAGAGCAGTCTGCTCGAGTCACGCCTGGTGCTGCGCAGACTGGCTCTGGCCCAGAGCACGGTCCCTGCACTGAGCCCCCTCCCCTCCGGGAGACAGAGGTGAGCCCACCTGCCAGGCGGGGCTGCCTGGGGGTGAGGGAGGATCTGGCCCACATGGCGCCAGGGCTGCCAAGAGGCCTTTCGGCCCCTCCCGGAGGACTCATGACCGTCAGGGGTCAGGCCTCCCACAGCCTGGGCCACGAGCCCCGGAGCCCAGCCGCCAGGATGAGCCACAGCCAGTGCCTAGTGCTGCTTGGGGGCGGGAGGTCCTGACCACTGTCCCCAACCCCACCTGACCCCAGACCCTGCCCCACGATTGCCCGGGGGCAGCTGCCTCGCCAGCCCCTCCCACCCCGGTCACTACCTCCTACAGCGGCCAGGGCAGGCGTGGGCCTGGCACCTCCAGCTGTGCAGGGCCCTCGGCTGCCTCTGCCCCGGGGGTCCACATGGCCCTTGGTCACCACTGCCCCTGCCTGGAAAAGAAGCTAGAGCCCCTTGGGTGATGCCCTCTGAGGCCATGAGCCTGGGGCCCCTGAGCCCTGGAGACCCAAGGCTGAGCATCACGTCACAGGGTGACTGGGTGGGTCTGAGACGGGCACCCCCACACTGGGAAATGGGACCAGGAAGCCCACCCTGCTGGTCAGGAGGGCTCAGCTGAGGTCACCTGGGCCAGCCAAGTGGCTGTATCTGCTGACTGGCTCTGAGTGGCCTGAGGGACCCGCAGCCAAGCCCCTCTGGTCATCCCCCAGGGCACGTGTGGCATCTCAGTGTTCGTGGGGCCACTCAGACCACACGCCCCACATCTGGCTCATCCACAGCTGACACCAGCCTCTGGCCACAACCCTCTGGGCAGACCTGTCTTCCGGCACATTCCCACTCCAGGGCCCTGGACCAAATCAAATCTAACCCCAGGCAGGCGACACTAGGGCAGCGGGTGCGACAGCAGATCTTAACCTGTGCCGCAAGGTAAGTGGGAGGATCCTTATCAATTACCCCAAACACGGGAGCCTGGTTCTCGGTGTCAGAGAGCAAACATTCCATCACTGGTTTCTCTCCGCCGGCCTGAAGTCTCAGGCGGCAGCTCCGTGGGCAGCACAGCTGACGCACAGAGACACCTCCCAGCTGGCCAGACAGCGGCTGCCCAGGGCAGTGGCTGCAGAGGACAACAGGTGGGTCCCCTCCCCAGACACTGAAAGCCAGGCTGTACCTAGAAGTCCCTGCTGCCATGCCCCTAGGTCCCCGGACGCCGGTCCCTGTGCCCTCTGCCCCCCCGTACCCCCAACGGCCCCCTGCCTGCTGGGCCCCAGCCCGGCCTGGCACAGAGCACGTGCTCCAGGGGCCTGAGCTCTGCCAGCAGGAGCAGAGTCCTGCAGGGAGGACTCCAGCGGCCCAGACGGCCCCTCTCCCCCACGGCCGACACCCGCGGGTGCCCAAGCACCCAGGAAGGCTGAGCTGCCTGCATGTACCCAGGTGGGCCGGCTGCCTACCCCGCCGGGCGCACTCTGACGGGGTCACAGTCCCGAGCGATGGGAGGGTGGGCGGAGGCCGCAGAGACGTGGCGCAGGGGACGGGGGCTGGTCTTGCGCGTGACGGAGTCTGGGGGTGGGCGTGGCACCAGGGACGAGCTCCAGGGACGAGGGTCAAGGCACTCGGAGCTGCGCCCCGGTGGGCAGAGAGGAGCCCAGGCGTCCCACATGCTCATGTTCCTGACTCCCCCTGGTCCCTGTGCACAGATGGGAACCCCGAGGCGCAGAGTGATCAGGCACCCCGGCCCCGCGGCACGTGGCCAACAAGGGGGCGCTGCCTGTCGGCTCTGGGACGTCATCTGCTTCCAGTTCAGCCAGCACCCCTCCCCTCCCCCAGCACCCCAGGACCCTCCACCGCAGAGTGGGGTACTTGCCGAGACAGCCCTCACCCTGCCCTTCCTGGGAAGCGTGTGCGGCCTGCAGAAGGGCGGGGGTGCCCAGCTGCCCCTGCCACGCCGCCTGCCGAGAGGGGCAGCAGCACCGGCCACACAAGTTGCTCCCTCTGGCCTGGGCTGACGAGTGTGAAATGGACTTTTGTCCTCAGCCCGGGGCAGCTCCCCACCAAGTCTTCCCAACCGAAGGAGCCCGCCCAGGGCAGGACCCCGGGAGACCTGGGGGCTGTCACCTTTCAGGGGAAGCTCAGGCCTCAGGGGACCCCCTGCCGGGGAGCAGGCCCACTGCAGCCTTGCTCCAGGGCCATAAATCCGGAATAATCATCCAGAGCCCAAACGTCTGGGGAAGCTCCTGGGCGGGCTGAGTTGCTCACGGACTTGTGGCGGCCGCGGCAGCAAACTGAGCCCCTCCTGTCCTCTGCGTTGTCACCCTCCTATAATCCGGGACGTGGTGGGAAGCTGACATTGTGTGTTCACGCGCGGCCCCTGGAAACTGTCACCGAGAGCCTTATCTACCGACAGCCCTGTCACCAACCAGCGAGGGCCTCAGTGCCCAAGCAGCCGCCTAATGAGTGAAGACAGGCCTGAGCTTCCCCAGGCTGCGGTGGGGGAGGGGCGGTGCCTCCTTGCTCCTCCAGCCTGTAGAGGGACACCCCGCACAGCCCCACTCCGCACAGCCGGCGAGAGCGTGTTCCTGGGCAGCTGCTGAGCCAGGCTGAACACCCCCTCCCTGTCCCAGAGAGGACGTGGTGTGGGGTGACCTCCCAGGCTGCGTCCCGCCCTGCCCCCATCTGGAACCCGCCCAGACATCCAGGCCACTAATTGCAGAGTGGCCACTAATTGCAGAGCGGCCACTGCCAGGGCCTGCCCAGATTGTTAAAATCCATCCTGGCTCCCCCGACTCCAGGCTGCCCCCGGCCTCGGGGAGGAGGGGTCTGTGAGCGCCGGCACCTGCTGGGCCCAGGACGTGCAGAAAGCATCCTGTCGTTAAATATTGATAAAAGGGAGGGGAGAGTGCGCTATGCAAATTATCTATCGATTTCCCCGGGGGTGGGGGGAGCCAGGGTCCCGCACACCTGGGCCTGAACCCCAGCTTTGCTGCTCTCGTGGTGGGGTCGGTCGGTTTTTAAATAGAAGTATTTGATTTTTTTACACTTTACATCGATTTGCATAGCAAAGGTTTAAGAATCAGTGGTGACACGTATGTTACTGAAAATCCCCTTTGTGAAAATCTCAAAGAACTGAATTCCACATCCCTCTAAAGACCAGTGATGCTCAACTCTCGCGGGGAAGCACAGGCCTCCCCGCGATCGGAAAGGCCGCGCGGGCAGCCCTCGCGTCCAGCTGGGCGGAGGCGAGACTGGAATCACGGAGCGTGCTCGCCCAGGTGAGGCCGGAGATGCCTAAGAGATTTCCTACCCTTTCTAGTGGAAGGGAAAAGCTCCCGGAACATTCTGATCTTCCAACGACATTGCCTCGGGGTGGCACAGTGCCCTACATGCCTCGTCTCGTTTAATCCTGGAGAGCCCTGCGGCCTGTTCCGGGACCTGCTACCCCGGGTTCGCCGGCCGGGCTGAGACTGGGCCAGCCGGCAATGCCACGCGGCCCTGCGCCCTTCCACTGCAGAGCCCAGTGGGCCCATCCTTCCTTCTGGGAGATTCTGGTGCAAAACAGCCCCTTTCAAAAGGGGCGTTTCTCTGAGAAGCGGCTGTTCAGCTACCCGGAAACCCTCAGTTTCCAGAACGACTTCCCGGCGGGAGTTTGCCAGCCTGGCGCCGTCCACACAGAGGATGCTGCTCCCAACTCCTCCGTCCCCCGAGTCCTGGGGGTCAGAGGCAGGCAGGCAAGTGTCCCTTCAGCCAAGACTTCCCTGCCCCCCCTCCATGGTCCATGAGGTGGAAACTGAGGCAGGGAGGAGCCAGGACTGGCGCATGCCGCTCAGCGAGCAGAGGCAGAGCTGGGGCGTGACCCCGCCGAGGGTGTGGTCCCCCAACCTTCTCCCACAGACCTGGGCAAGGGGCTCTGTGCTGTCCTCCCAGGGGCCAGGGTTCCGGCCAGCAGACGTCTCCACCTGTCCCCCACCTTCTTTGCACCTGGTCTGGCTCCTGCCCCCGTCCCATCCCCTGGGATCGCTCCGTGTCACCCACAGCCCTGAAGGTCACGGAGGACTTGAAGCCAGAGGCCTGGGCTGCAGCCCCAACCCGTCCCGAGGCACAGGCCGGCCCAGCCCAGCAGCAGCTTCAGGTGTCCCCCGAGGCCACTGGAGAGAACACACAGCCCCCACCTGGCTGACCTCTGGGACCAGTGGGGTCACCATGTGCCGGGAGCCCCGAGCAGCGCCCGCTTCAGTGTGTCCTTGTCCACCAAGGGGCAGGCAGCCTGTGGCCCTGCGACCAAGGTGACCTCGCTGTGCTGGGTGCCACGGGGACTGCGGCGGGGCTGTGAGAGAGGCTTCTGCAGCCACACGTCTGCGGTCCAGTCCCGCCTTCCGGAAGCTTAGAGATTTAGTCAAGCTACTGAGTGAGTGAGTCTCCCGTGCCTCTGTTTCCCACATATAAAATGGGGATAATATTAGTATCTATTTCTGAGTGTTTTGTCATTGTTGTTTTGAGGCAGGGTCTCACTCTGTCGCCCTGGGTGGAGAGCAGTGGTGACATCGTAGCTCACTGCAGGCTGGAATTTTTGGGCTCAAGCCATCCTCCGGCCTCAGCCTCCCCACCGGCTGGGATGACAGGTGTGTGCCACCACGCCCAGCTAATTGTTTCCCACTTTTGTTGTAAAGATGAGGTCTCGCTATATTTCTCAGGCTGGTCTCAAACTCCTGACCTCAAGCAATCCTCCCGCCTTGGCCTCGCAAAGTGCTGGGATTACAGGCGTGGGCCACCTCCCCCAGCCTGTGTTTTTGAGGCTCAAAAGAGCTGATCCTTGTCAAAGACTTAGGACAAGGCCTGGGACACAGACACTGCACCTGCTGTTACGAGGGTGGGATCTGCCTCCTTGCAGGTACAGTTGTCCCACAGTGGTCCCTGGCAGGCATCCCTGACCTCCCGGGCTGTCCAGCATCAGGGACTAGTTAGGGAGGCGGGCAGCCTGGAGGAGGTGGCTTCTGACCCCTGACCGTGCCCCCCCGACCCAGGCAGTGCCCCCAGCCTGAATGCTGCCTCAGGATGGCCCCAGCGCCCCTCGGAGACTCCAGCTAGAGCCACATGCCAAGGCCTGGCATCGCTGACCTCAGTGGCTCAGTCCCTGGCACAGAGCCGTGTCCCAGGGCGCAGCATGTTCTCCAAGTCCTGGCTGTCTGACCAACGGTCAGATCTGGACCGTAGAAATCGTGCTGCTCCTGTCCTCAGCCTGGGGAGGAGCTGGGGCGGGGGTGGCGGCAAGCACGGGAGGGCTCCCAGCCTGCACTGCTGTGGGCAGCCACTGCCACCGAGACTCCCTTGTTACGTGGCACCACAGGCTGCTCTTCCACGTGCTGGGAAAGGAGGGCTCGGCCCCTGCAACGGCCCCGGCAGCAGGGCAGTGTGAGCTCTGCCTGCGGAGGTCACACACAACTAGGATTCCGAGGGGCACGCATGCGTGCTGGGTGGGGCTCGAATGCACCCCCAGGAGCTGGGACTTGAGTCTGCCTGGCCGTGGCAGGCCCACTGGGAGCCGAGAAGTCCCCTCCGACACCCCTACCCTGTGGGTGTCTCTCCAGCTGGCCCAGCAGGTGCCCAAACCCAGCCAGGCCCCTTCCCACCTGCTGTCCTGGTGGGGTGGGGTGAGGGGTGGGGTGAGGGGCCGCCAGGGAGGAGTTAGGCCGGAACGCAGGGCAGGAGAGCGGGGACTTGGAGCGGACAGCCCCACCCCACCCCCCACCCCACCCCCCCTTTCGCCATCGGCTGTGCTCCTTGAGCGCACGGCAGCCCGCGGGGAGGGGGGAGGGAGGAACGTGAGACGTAGGCGGCTCTACGCCACCCAGCCCTCCCCCCGTCCCAGTGGCTCCTAGGGTGGAAACAATTAACACAAAATAACATTGACAGCAGCTTCACCGAATGCACCTTGGCCGGTGTCTGCTTGAGCAGTTCGGGTTCCGGGGCGAGAGCCCAGCCCCCACAGGACGGGCTGGCGTGTCCGCAGACCAGACACGCACCGCAGAACACGCACCTGGGCCAGGCCAGGGGGCTGCGGCGAGAGGAGCTTCTAAAGAGAAAACCGAAAGGATTTAACTATCGCGCACAGACAACCGTCTAGGAGTCTGATCACTTCTGAGGCTGAATGGGAGTCCCGGGGAGACCAGGTCCCAGCCCCAGAACTTGTGAAAGAGTCTGCAAACGTGAGTCAGTTACGGAGCGTGAGACGGGGTCACCCTGGCCTGTCCCGGGTCATCCAGGTGGGTCCCGAACACAGCCACGTGTACCTTAAACAGGGAGGCAGAGACTGGACACGCACAGAGAGAAGACAGGGCGGGGACGGGAGTGACTCTGCAGCCAAGGGACGCCTGGCCCCACCCCCTCTGGCTGGGAGGCGGCAGGACCCCCAGGGGAGCGCGGCCGTGGTGCACAGGTGTTGAGCGCAGACGCTGGGCTCTGACTCTTTGAGTGGACGCATGTCTTCAAGCCTCTCTCTCGGATTGTGGGACTCGTCAGGGCAGCCACAGGACACCGTCACAGGCCCGTTTTCCAGAAACGCGCCCCGTCCGCGCAGAGCACGAGCTCCCTGTGCTGTGCAACAGGCGGCCCCAAACTTAGCGTCTTCAAGCAGCTCGTGTGACGCCCCAACCGTCGGGAGGTCGGGCGTCCCGCACGGCGGGTTCTCTGCTCAGGCCAGAGAGCGGGTGTCCCCGGGGCTGAGTGCTCACCTGGAAGCTCCGGGAAGGATCCACTTCCAGGGTGGTCCGGCTGCGCGGCAGCATTCAGTGTCTTGAGCTGGCGGGGGGCGGGGCAGGGGGTCGCGTTTTCTGGCCGACTGTCGGCTGAGCAAAGACAGGGTCCTCCTCACACGCCGCCACCTGCAGCCAGCAAAGGTGCAGAGAATCCGGCTACTTGGAACCTCCGGCCGCCCGTCTCGCCACCGGTGAGAGCAATCTCTGGCTTTAAAAGGTTCACGTGCCGGGGTTGGGCCTTCCCGACCAGCTCCCTGAGTTGCACCTGCGCACGCCCCGCCGCCTAACAGAGCATAGCACAGGCGTTAACGCCAACCGGTGGGGAACTCCGCCTCCCACTGGCAGCGGGCGGCCGACCACGGCCATGCAGACAGGCCAGAGCTCTCAGGTCAGCACGACAGGACCCCGTGGTCCGTGCCCCACCCGCCAGGCCCAGGGCAGGCTGGCTGGGCGATGTGGCCACATGCCCCGTGTGGGGTCCCCACCCTCGTGCCTTCTGTCCCAGAGCATTCTGTCTGCTTGGGGACGGGCCTCGGCCCCGCAGCCCGGCAGCATCCGGTGTGCCAGGCGCCGTGTGCACCGGACTGGGCTCCCCAGGGGGTGCGCAAGGACCCACTCTCCGAACCGATCCCGTCTGTGCGAGATGCTGCCGCAGACGCTGGTGCCTCCAGGTGACCCCTGCCCTCAACCTTCCTTCAAGGCCTGCCTCACTCCAGTGTCCCCACGAGCAGCCCCGGCCCTGACAGCCGGGCTTGGGAGAGGAACGTCCCTCTGTGGCATCACCCTCGCAGGTTTCAGTCGTCTCCTGGGGGCTGCGCCCGTCGCCCGCCGTGGGGGCCGCTGGCCACGCCTCCTTTGCTGGCCGGTCCCTTCCACGTCTCTCACCCTCTGACCGGCCACCCCAGACCCCTCCAAAGCCACTTCCTGCCCTTGGACCCTGGTCTGAGGGCGCACGTCCAGGGGAGCCTGGACCGAGAGGGATGCAGCCGCTTTCACAGATGGAGAAACTGAAGTGAAATAACCCCACCCCCACCCCCGCCCTGCAAGGTCGCAGAGTAATTTGCAAGGACAGGACCCACCGTCCCTTCTTCCTCCCAGGGCTCCGCCCTGCTCACAGCTCAGCCCGCGCCGTGTGCCTGCCACGCACCCTTCACGTGTCGCGGGTGAATTCCTCCTCACGCGTGGGCCAGACTCCCCTGCGAGGCTGGAGCCGTGGGATTTACGGCCTGGAAGCCCACCGCCGTCACGGAGCCGTTTCCCCATGGTGAATTCTGCCTTCAGCACCCCGGACCGCCTCTCCGCGGACGTGTCACGTGCTGAGCTTCCAGGGATCGGAACCCGGTCAGAGGCGCCTGAGAGGCAGGCGTGGGGGACAGACTGACCCTGGCACTCGGCCGCCGCCTGCTCTGCAGGGACCCTGGGCACAGATGAGAGGCCGACTCCGTCCCTGTGCCCCGGAGGGCCCAGGTCTCTCGCGAGGGGGGAGGGGAAACCCCAGGAGCCATCGTCAGACACCTCCCCGCTGATGGCCCCAGCAGTCTGGCCTGGGCCACCAGGCGTAGGGACAGCGGGACCCGGGTGGTCCTGGAACCCCCAGTCCCCCCGCAGGGTGTTGGACTCTGACCAAGGACCCCAGGCCCAGCCCACAAGGACGCCCCCCCACTGCTTGGCACCTGCTGCCCCCCATACCCTCCTCCTGCCCAGGCTGGCGGCTCTTCCCGACTCCCCCACCCCCACCCCCACCCCGTCCCGCAGCCCCACGGTGGGCAGACACAGCCCCGCTGCCAGCTGCCAGCCGTGCCCCAAGCAGCTCCCTGGAACTCTGGCCTCTGCTCGCCCGCCCAGGGCCGAGTCACAGCTGCCTGACCCCCCCCCCCCCCGCTGGGCTGGCTGCCCTGGCTCTTCCGAGCACCCCGCGCCCCATCCTGCTGGGTCCTGACACAAAACAGCACAAACGGCGCCCGGTCGCAGGAAGAGAAGGCGCGATTCGGCTCCCGCACGTGGCAATTGCACCCTCAGTTTGACGTTGTCGTTGGCAGAGCTGTAATTAAAATGCATTTGGGAAGCACTTCCTCGTGTCTAATTAGACCTTGCTGGGTTTCTATGGAGACCCCTTTGGCTGTAACGGGAACAGTGCCTCCCCAGTACCGGCTGTGGTCGGCGGGAGCTCGTGCCCACGGAGCGGGGGCCACGCCAGCCTCGGCCTGTTCCCACCGTTGGACAAAGTCCCAGAGGCGTCCTCGGTCCCCGGGACCCAGCTGGGGCTGAGTCGGCCAGACAGCTCCTCGGACTGGGTGTCCTCCTGGGAGGGCCCCAGCCTCGCTGCCCCGGACCCCAGCCTGGCAGGAGCATCCCGGCAGGGACACCCCGGCAGGGACACCCCGGCAAGCCACAGCACGCATGGCCTGGCCAGCCCTGGACTGTCCCTCGTGAGAGTCCAGCTCCACGCAGCCTCCCAGCCTTCCCCATGCAGCAGGCTGGGGACGCCGCGGGATGTCCAGCCACCTCGTCCCGAGGACCCAGACGGACGGACGGAGAGTGTGAGCTGGAGAGTCAGACCCTGCACAGGCAGCAAAGGCAGGTCCTTGAGACTGATGTCCTGCGTTGATGAGGCAGCTCTGTGTGTGACGCCCCTCACATGCAGTGTGACACCCCAGAGGTGCCCTACGGGGGCCCGAGGGCTGCCAGGAGGGTGGGAAGCAGACAGGCCAGCAGCACCCAAAGGGGCCACCTCAGAATGTTCGTCCCATTTTGTGGATGAGGAAACTGAGGTGGAACAGCTCAGCACAGAGGAGGGAGGGGCTCCTGTAGACTCTCATGGCCAGTGAGTCTCGAGACCCAGGTCCCCAGGCTTCTGGGCCAGGCGGGGCATCTGGGGGCGAGGACAAGGGGGGCAAGGGCATCATGGG